>NW_027362761.1:1041387722-1042122722 GCF_046119375.1 Phyllobates terribilis
GGCCCGCACATATAATAAGGGCAATCCGGCATTAGACACCCCGCCTGGAGCCGCGGGCCCCCTGCCGGCTCGGGGCCCCGGGCGGTCGCCCGGATTGCCCTCATTGTAATCCGCCTATGGTCCCCAGCCTGGTCCCCATTTTTTAAGACTGTCCCCAGCCTGGTCCCCATCTTGGAGGACTGTCCCTTGTGCCGTTCTATACATACAAGAGAAAAAAAAAAGGTTCTTCTCACCTGTCCTCCGTTCCCTCGGCGTCCTTTCTTCACCTATGGCCCGCAGGCACCATAGACCCCGATCGCGGCCCGGTCCAGGAGCTGCTGGCAGCTGCGCTTCAGTTCAGTGTATTGCCACGCAGAGACTGGCTCTCTGCACAGCAATACCAGTGCCAGCCGCCGGCCTGTCAGAGGCTAGCAGCTGACATCAGCGCGTGTCAGTGACGTCATACACCGCTGGACTGGGAAGCAGATGTCAGCTGCTGGCCTCTGATAGGCCAGCGGCTGGCACTGGTATTGCTGTGCAGAGAGCCAGTCTCGGCGCGGCAGTACACTGAACTGAAGCGCAGCTGCCGGCAGCTCCTGGACCGTGCCGCGATTGGGGTCTATGGTGCCTGCGGGCCGCATGAAGCAGCCTGAAGGGCCGCATGCGGCCCGTGGGCCAAGTGTTTGAGACCCCTGCTATAGTGTATTCCCAAAGAATCCAAAGAAGTTGGCGAAAAAAATTAGATTTATTTTCCAAAACATATGCACTCATCATTATCAGTGGGCTCAAATGATAGTTAGTGATGATGATGTCGGGGGAGATAACCTCCCAGACATCCATATTAGATTTTGGACCGCTGATCCTTTTGTTCTCAGAGCGATAAGACGCCAGAGGAGTCCCGCAGCGGCTCTCCTATAGAGGACACGAGCGCTCCTGTGTATGTGAAAGTTGGGAGAGATAGCAATTGGCCAAGCTAGTGTTTGTACAATAACTCTGGTGTATATAGAGGGCTTAATGTTCACAAAAAAATTCTTCTTGGCTTATTTTATAACTTTGGTATTGAAATGTTAACCTGACTATAAGTAGAGTCTTTAAAGTGATAGACGTCAGCAATGCTAATAAAAGCAAATTAGTGCCAGCAAAAATCATTCTGTGATACCACAAATAGTGGCTGACCACGTGGCCCCCACCTAGAAGATGCAGATACAGATGAATGCAATGGTGGAACAGGGAGCCGTCGGCTGTCAGGGTCCTTTTACTGTATGCGAGGGCCATCATATTGTGTGAGGGTATCATACGGTGGGTGGGGGCATTTTTGTTGGCATCATACTCTATGGGAGCCATGAAAGGGTTATCTTAGTGGGTGACTACGATAGGGGCTTCAAATGAGACAGAATTATTGTGTAAATGTAGCAATGCATGTACCACTACCTGTCTTTAAAAGTTAGGCGGTATACCCTTCTGTGACTGCGCATATACACCGTGACACTCCACCTATACCGATGAATATATATATATATATTATTCTTTTTGTGTGGGGGGGGGGCAATTAGGACTTTTGCTATGGGGCCCAATGATTTCTATGTACGCCCCAAAATACAGATGTTCCATATTGGGATCCGATCCATAGACTTGAATAAGCGACTTTCATCCGAGACTCAGAAGAGAATAGTGCAGGCTGCGATTTATTTCACACGGACACTCAGACATCTGAACAGTCCTATTGAATAACATTGGTGCTGTGTGACTTTTACCAGCACTCGTCAGTAATGTACGTTCCTCTGAAGAAACCCTTTTACAGATCCTAAAGCTCCGCTAGCTTTGTTACTTTGCCTCCCAGCTTATCAGACTCTTCAGTGGTAATTGTGCTTAGTTGTATAGCAATTAGTGTTGAGCGAGTATGTTCTGTCCGATTATGCTCGGGCCGAGCTCCGAGTATTTACAGCTGCTCGGTGATATGGTTGAATCGCTCCCGTGTGCATGATTTGCAACTGTTTGACAGTTTTATTACATGTGAGGAATGTCTATTTATTACACATTCCTCACATGTAATAAAGCTGTCAAACAGTTGCAAATCATGCACACGGGAGCGATTCAACCATGTCACCGAGCAGCTGTAAATACTCGGAGCTCGGCCTGAGCATAATCGGCGAAAGGGTTAATGGAACATACTCGCTCAACAATAATAGCAATACATCCATATTGTCTAACAAGCAAATGTGTCATTCAGGAAGCTGGAAAAAGTTGTCAGGCCGTGCTCACATGTTTGTTTTTTATCTCCGTTTTTTTATCCTATTAGGGAGCAGAAAAACACAAATAAAAGGGGATTTGAAAGGGTTTTTCTGTTTCCTAAAAAGACTTATGTTTGCATATGTTCCAACCATTTTTTGGATGGACCAAAAATGTAGTCTGCACAACTTTTTAATCAGTCAGAAAAAAACAGATTGCGTTTTTCTGAACATTAAAGTCTATGGGAAACAAATCAGAATGGATGGTGATCAGCTGTGTCATCGATCCGTTTTTACACAGTGCGCTTGCCCAGAACAATAGGGGTGTTCAGAGACATCTCTAGTAAAACCACATCTGTTCATAATGAAACAAGAGGATGCAAACAGATAAAAAAACAACAAAGTTTCCACTTTTACATTGATCCATTTGTTGGATCCTTTTTAAAAATAGAAACCTTGGTATCCGCTTACTGAACATCCTCTTTTTTTACATATCCGTTTTTTCCTACTGCCTTTCTTTTAAATGGATCCCAAACCGTCATGTGAACAGAACCTATGTGCCTTGCAGTTCCGGCCGTATTGGTTGTTAACCAGTTTTCCCTGGAAAAATGTAAATCAAAAACTTCTGAAATAGTTTTTAACAACTTTCTAGCAGAAGAAAGCTCAGCAACTTGTGATTACATTTTCTCCTTTGGGGGAAATGAGGATCCTATTATTATATATTTGGAGCGTATTTGTCATTTTCATGCATTTCATTAAACAAAAGCAGAAAACACAGACATCCTGCATCTATAGCATGCACAGGGCAGTATGTGATGTGAGGAGCTGTTACTTCTAGGACCCTCTCTCATAGCCATGCATTGCAGGGTGTGCAGGCTGATGAGTGTGCAGTCAGGGCTGTAGTAGTAGTAGTAGTGAGTGATAGATGCTTACTGCAGTGTAATGCTAGGAGAAGGCTTTGCCCTTGCTGGGATCACATGATCAGGAGCAGGCACAGCTCTAGACAGGCAGAGCAGAGGCACACTACACTGTCTGTACTGGGAGGAGGTAGCACTGCAGGGACCAGGCTGCTGCTGCTGCTGCTGCCACACACACTCACTCACACACTTGTTATTCCCATCAACTTTTCCTGCTTCTTTTTCCTCTCTTATCTTTGCTCCAGAGGATTATATGATTTTCCTATTGACAATATCAGCATGCAGTAATACAGAGCATGCACCTGATTCTATGGGAAAGGACAAAAATCCAGCAGAAGAAAACCAGATGTGAGTGGAAATATTGAAGGTTTTTTTTCTTTTTCTTTTTCTCATTGCATAGGACAGATACAGGAGACAGGATACTGCATTTCTTCCAGGAAGGAGGGAGTTATTTTTCTGGATCTCAGCATTATTCTAACACAGTCTGCCAGGTCATCTGGACCTGAAGAACAGTCCTTGATTTTTAAATATGAGCTGCAGACACCAGAGGGGATAGTCTGGATGTTTTATGCCCTTCACTCTGAGGATAAAAGTGTTGTCTCACACTGACTGGCACAGGAGACGTCTATGCATATGCATGGCACTGACAAAGCCTTTTGGAGACTGAGTCTTTTGGATTGAGAGGATGCCACGCAGAAGGTGCAGAGGTGATAAAGGCATGGGATGCTGCTGCTGCCAGTCATTGCCTCTACTGCTGATGCTGCTCTGCATGGGCACTTACTGCAGAGCTCAGGTGCACAATCTCAGCCTGGCAGTGGATGAAGGACTGCCACCAGGAACCTTGGTAGGAGATATCAGGGCTGGACTGCCAGAAGGGAGCCCTGGAGAAGGTTTTTTTCTATCTGAGGAGGATGGAGAGTCACCAGTACTTAGGGACTTTCACATTGACACTGAGACTGGCATTGTCAGGACATTAAGAATTCTGGACAGAGAGAGAAGACAACATTACAGCTTTGTGGCTGCCACTTTACTAGGGGATGTTGTCCAAGTAGAGATCAAGGTGCAAGATGTTAATGACCACTCACCCACCTTTCCTGTGGAATCGCTGAGACTGCAAGTATCTGAGCTGACACCACCTGGCACCACCTTCAGGTTACCTGCAGCCAGAGACCTAGACACTGGGGAATATGGACTCAGGGGTTACACTTTGATTAGAGGTAGCCAAGGAAGTGCCTTCACCCTCAGGTATGGGGAGAGCAGAACTGGTGTGGGTGCAGGGAAGGATTTTTCAGTTTTGGAGAAGGCAGAAAAGAATGCAGGGGTGCAGACTGAAAAGGCTGATATTGAAATACCAACGGTCCAGGAATGGCAAGAACATGATAAGTTTGGGCAGGACAATGTATATGTTCATGTAGACGTCTCAGACTTTATAAATGAGACTAGTGAAGGGTTACAAGCAGAACACAGAGGGACATTGGTAGCAGTGAAGTCTTATAGTGAATTGGGTATAATGGGACAAAGTGGGAAATCAAGTGCTGAAGGACCAGAACATAAAGATGCTGAGCTTGAGTATGCAGAAGGCATGTCTCTGGTTACAGATACCAACCAAGATCATGAATATACATTTGAGGGCCATGGTCCTAATGCACAAGAGGGTTATCTATATGATTGGTATGCAGGGGAGAATAGTGACCGATTAGCCTCACATGGAAAGCTACAATCATATTCTACTTTTCATCCCTTGGATCTCGTATTAGTTCGCTGGTTAGATAGGGAGGAGCTTGACAGGTATCAGCTGGAAGTTGAGGCTTTTGATGGTGGCTATCCACGAAGGACTGGAAGACTTTTAGTAGACATTACGGTGTTGGATGCAAATGACAACCCTCCAACCTTTGACCAGCCAAAATATAAAGGATGGGCTTGGGAAAATGCTCCAGTAGGCACACCAATTTGCACAGTTCATGCAACTGACCCAGATTTAGGTAGCAGTGGGGAGGTGAGGTACATATTACGATCTGATGAAGGCTACTTTTTAATTGAAGAAAGCAGTGGCATTGTAAGGGTTAATCGACCCTTAGACAGAGAGCAGAAGGCTTTTCATCAACTTGTGGTACAAGCTAAAGATGGAGGATCACAACCTGAAGTGTCAAGCGTCCTTGTTTTAATAAAAGTTCTTGATGTTAATGATAACAAGCCCCAAATACAAATTACACTTCTTACTGACAGTGGGCACCCAGAAATATCCGAGGGAGCAAGGGTTGGCGAGTATCTTGCAAGAATTTCTGTATCTGACCCTGATTTAGAGCTTCAGGATGTTCCTTTGGAGACTACTAAAGGTCAGGAAAGAGGGGAACAAGAAGATACTACTCTATACAGCGATGCCCTGGGAGAAAGTGATGGCATATTGAGACAGTCATTATTTAATACAACACCTAACAATAATAAGGAGCAAAGAGAACGATATAGAAACATAATGGGGCAACGGCAAAATGTTGAATTTGGTGCACCACAGCAGGTGTCTCTGAGTTTAGAAGGGTCTGATGGCTCTTTCTCTCTGCGTTCTGTTGCACCTCAAATATATTTTTTGTGTGTTGAAGCACCCCTGGATCGTGAGCATAAGGATTTATATGAGCTAAAATTACTTGCTAAAGATTCCGGCTCTCCTCCTCTACACACACTTAAAACACTACTTGTTGCTGTCACTGATCTGAATGATGAGACCCCTGTTTTTACTCACCCTGAAGGATACCTTGTCACAGTTTCTGAAGCTGCATCTGCTGGTACTGCTGTATTGACCCTTAATGCCCAGGACTTGGACGATATTGGTCCAAATTCTAGGATCACTTATAGCCTTCAAGACAGTGCTTTGTCTTCAGGCTTCATGTTAGACCCACTTACAGGGGTTCTCAGCATTAATAAAACACTTGACTTTGAGACAGAAGCTGAATTGAACTTAGTTGTTGTAGCTACTGACCATGGTATTCCTCCACTGTCTGCCACTTGTCCGGTGACAATAGTAATTGAGGACGTCAATGACAATGAACCAGTTTTCTTGCAACAATTCTATAATGTAACCCTGCAAGAACAATCCGCCATAGGACACTGCTTCCTTCAGGTAAGAATAATGTAGAATAAAGTGTCATGCGACATCCCTGTTTAACGCCTTCCTGTAGAGTTCATTCTGTTTTCAGGTTGATCTTCATGCACTTTTGCACTTTATCATGCCATCTTCTTTAGCTGCCCGCACTTCAATAGGACTACCCCTGGGCCCATAAGCCCAGAGTAAACAGGCAATTCATTGCATACAAGTTATATTCAATCTTTTAATTTGTAGATAAAAAAATGTATCTGTAAGGAAGTATAGAGCTGGAGAAGTTGAACAGAGTAATATATAATTTGGAAGGAAAAGATTTACTGTAACTTGTAATTCATTCCTGCTCAAAATCTGACATGTTATTAGTGACTGACAGTTAGCAAAATGGCATTCACACAAGAAAGGCTGCCAATTATTAAAGTTGTTGCCCGTGATTAAATATTTGTTCTGTTAAGTTAGGCAAAATAATTTTTCAAAGAGAATTATTAAATTATTGCAATCCATACTTGTTATTGCACCTCCTACTGGTGGTCATTGTGGTGCTGACCTTAAGCACAGTCTAGCATGCTGATTCTTATTGATGCACCCATACAATACAAGGAATAACTCCATGGCCCGGGAAAAAGAGGATCTGGATAGTGACACCGAGGCACAGTGGTGACTGTGTGGGATCACAAGCATAGAACACATTAGGTGAACGTTCTGGATTAAAAAAAACACCAGCTAGAACAAGCATGTGACAGCAACATTTAGACACTGGATAATTTTTAAAAAGTAATTCTGATTGAAAAATGTTTATTTTTTGTAATATTGTAATATTAAAGAGAACAAATTAATATTTGTTCAACCAACCCTTTAAATCGCTCCACCCACGGGACTCATAGCGAACATGAATAGGTTTCATGAGTTGTAATGAGACTTTTCCCACAGAACTTGCACCAGCTTTTTATCATTCTCCCTTCATATGTAAGTTGAAAATAAAACTTGGTTAAAGGAACCTGTCATGTAAAAAAAACTGTATTACCCTGCAGATATCGGGTTAATCCACATGTTAATAACGTTATGAAGCCGTGCAGCTGTCGCATTGAAAGCCCGGCTGCCGGGAGGAAATTAACTTTATTCCTCCCAGCAGCCTCCAGCTTTCAGTCATAAAGGCGCGGCCAGCATGGCTTTCGTCACCGCTCAGTACAGAGTGAGCGGTGGCTGAAATCAAACCTGGCACTGACTTACAGCCGGCTCAGCAATGAATCAGTACAGAGCCGACTGTCAATCAGTGTCGGGGAGTAGTTACAGCCGTCATGCACTGTGTACTGAGTGGTGACTGAAGCTGCACCTCCACACCTCTATGACTGAAAGCAGGAGGTTGCCGGGAGAAATAAAGTTAGTTTCTTCCCAGTAGCCGGGCTTTCACTGTGGCTGCTGCATGGCTTCTGACCGCTATTAACCTTGTAGATCATCTTGAACTCATCTGGAGGTTAACAGCGTTTTTTCACATGACAGGTTCCCTTTAAATAGTTAGTAGAATTTGAATGTATTCATTTAAATCCCTGTTCTCTGATGTCTGATGGGGAACTTGTTTCCCAATAATTGGGCAGTGTAAACAGGCTGCTTATCGGCCGGCAAAAAAGGAAAATGCTTGGTTGTACGGTGAAAATATTTTTAAGCTTGCATAAAAATCATCGTTCTCGGTAGCACATTGTTGTGTGAACATAACGTGCTGCCGAAAAGAATGATAGTCTACGCGTAAAGAATGATTTATTGATAATTGTTCAGTGCACATTGTAACTGTAGTCGGCCTGTCTGAACAGACTATTAAACGACCGCCGATTGGCAAACGTGTGGGCAATCAAGTCATTTAATGGCCGCCATCAGCTAGTGTAAGCCCACCGTTAGACTATTTTTATGTTAATTACAGAATAATTTTCCTGTATTATGCATTGATAAGGTGTCTGAAAACGGCATGGGTAAATATGAGAGACTCAGCACCTCTTAGCACAAGTTGAGAGACAATCCCTGCTGTTTCTCCTGCTCTAATCACAGGTAAATCAGCATTAGCACAATGTCTATGCTTATATTTCAGACTGTAGATTTGAAAAGCTGCAGTGACAACATTGGAGCTAAAAGGTCTCACAAATCTCGTTTACAGATTAATATTTCACTTCACTGACAGCTTGGAAAAAAAAATTCTCGGAAAAACATATATCCTGTGAAGTTGTTCTTGTTTGAAGCTATCAATTATGTTGTTAGATGTCGGAGCCTTTTTTTTATTATTACTGTTTGTTTTTTCTCTTAGAATTAGGTTTTTGGCTTTTGAATCCACATTTTTGTTGGGCTTTTGCATTAAAATGTCTTATTTGAGAGGTGATTACTATATCCAATTTACTCACAACAGGAAAATTGTAATTTGTCTAGATTTTTATCAAACGCATTTTATCTAATACTGTAGCTTAAAGGGGTTGTCTCAACATAATAAATGAGTGACACTGCAAAGTGCTTCTAAAAACCAATAACTTAGCAATTTATTTGTTAAAAATCCTCTCCGTTCATTAGAAATGGAAACATTTTAATTCTATAGTTTACTTCTCGTTTCCTAGTTTACCAGCTACTTCTGCAGCGAATATACAATGGCTGGTCGTATCACTGAATTGGGACAGCTTCAGTCACCCTGTGCTTCACTGATGCTGCAGAAGCAAAGAGGCCTCTGCTTGCAGCCAGGGCTGCCATCAGGAATTTCAGGGCCCCATACTGGCCACATTTTTGGACCCCCTTGAGACTCCGCCCACGCTCCACCCGAGCTCCGCCTCTACCCAGCTCCGCCTCCACCCCTTGAACCTTCCACAGTCCCACCGCCCACTCTTGGAAAAACTCCACTTCTGCACCAAATCCTCACCAATCACACATTAACAGTTCCCATCTAACACCAGATCACATACATATCCAGCAGCTTTTGTTTTGGCCAAAAGATTTTTTAAACCGCCACCACGACAAGGTAGACTCTTCTGGCCGGGCCCTACTCTACTCTAACCTATTAAACATTTCTTATAATACCCAATAGTCTTTTTGATATATTTTTCTTTATGGGAATGTGTCACATACATTTTTTAAAAATGATCAATAATACCACATAAAAGGAACAAATACCGTCACACCATGACCAGACCATATATTACCACCTCATAGTGACCGAATAATACCACATACAAGGAACAAATACCGTCACACCATGACCAAACCACATATTACCACCACATAGTGACCAAATACCACATACAAGGAACAAATCCTGCCACACCATAGCCAGACCACATATTACCATCACATAGTGACTGAATACTACAATACTGCTCATTAATAAAAAAACACAATACTAATATTAACATAAATGCCATTATATGAGCTCTGTACATAGTATACAGTGTATGGTGTCAGTGTACAGGTAATACAGGGATCACCAGTGACATTATACACAGAAGCTCTGTATATAGTGTCAGTGTACAGGTAATACAGGGATCACCAGTGACATTTTACACAGGAGCTCTGTATATAGTGTCAGTGTACAGGTAATACAGGGTGTCAGTGTACAGGTAATACAGGGATCATCAGTGACATTATACACTGGAGCCCTGTGTATAGTGTAGTGTATAGTGTACAGGTAACACACCAACTCACCAGTGACGTCTCTAGTTGAAGTCCTTCATCTTCGCTTTTCTCCTTCATCCAGCACAGACCGCTATCACTTCCAGCCAGGACTCTTCTTTGCAGAAAATAACAATTATCTATAGCAGTTTACAGAGCACATTCCATAATTTTATCCCAACTTCTACACTACACCACATGAAGAAAAAAAAGTGACATAGTTCCTCCCTGCACAGTAACAGGACCCCCTCTCACTGAAAACAGTATCCTCAAAAATAAAATACATCCTGCCCCATGTGTCTCATCGTTACCAGCCTGCCCCATATGTCTCATCACCACCCGCCTGCCCCCATGTGTCCCATCATCATCATCCTGCCCCCATGTGTCTCATCATCATCATCCTGCCATGTGTCTCATCATCAGCTTCCTGACCCCATGTGTCTCATCATCATCTTGCCTCCATGTGTCTCATCATCATTATCCTGCCCTCATGTGTCTCATCATCATCATCCTGCCCCCATGTGTCTCATCATCCTGCCCCATGTGTCTCATTATCATGCTGCCCCATGTGACCCCTCACCATGCTGCCCCCATGTGTCTCATCATCATGCTGCCCCCATGTCTCCACTTTACAAAAAAGTAAAATAAAAGAAATTCTCCTTACCTTGCCGCCGCTCCAGCGACGACTCTCCTTCTCATCTGAGGCGCAGGTGCCAGCCAGTCACAGGTCGGCAGTAACGTCATACACTGGCGACGTGCGCGCTGGGGTCAGGCAGCTGCCAGCTTGTGATTGGCTTGCGGCTGTTAAGTATTGCCGTGCGGGAGCTTCCTGCACGGTAATAGATTTAAAGTGAACCTCCGTCCGAGGATGCAAGTTCAGATTGCCGGGGGCTCGGTGAGGAGTGGAGGGGCCCCATCCGGGCCCCTCTGCTCACCGGGCCCCATTCACCAGTAAGGGCAGTAATGCCCTGATGGCGGCCCTGCTTACAGCATCAGCAAGCGCCAACTTTGGGTCAGTGGTGTAACCATGCCACTTGTCTAAATTGTCAATAAATTAGGAGATCCCCGCCCCTTAGGAACAGTAGGGCAAGGGAGTAGTGCAATCCTGAATAATGATCTTGAGACAAACCATTTAACTAGCACATGCTATTGTAGAAGTTGGGATTACCACCTTTTTTGGATTGTGAACCAAAATAACTGGTTGTAAAATTTTAAGAACCACAATAGAACTTCAGTTTTCCAGGAAACAGTTCCACATCCTGCTTTAAGCTGTGTATTCAGCCCCATTCCGAGATACAGTACCTTACATAACCCATGGACATGAGTGGTGCTGTCTATAAAAAAAGCTGTCCCTTACGTCTAATCCTAGTCAGACCCATTAAAATAATATTAAACTTTTAAAAAAATTTTATACGCCTTAGCCCATAAACATCCTGTAGATTGGTGAGTATTGAGTCCTGAGACCACCACCAATAACTCAAAAAAACTAAAGTTCCAACTCCTGCATGAGCATTAACGCATTTCCATAGACTTTCTATTGAGCTTATATACTGCTATATGTGCACTTATGTAGAGGCTTAGCTTTTCTGCATAGCCTATTGATTGGCCTATTAGGGTCTCAGGACCCAGACCCCAACTGATTTATATTAATATTTAAAAGGTAACAATACATATAAAAAAATAGTTACATTTTAGTTGCAATGTAATAATGCGTGCTTCAATGTCCTACAATATAGTAGGCAGAGCAAAATGCTGCTGGGATTTCTGCGATTACTACGAGTATATTGAGCTTCTAAAAGCTTGCCCGTTATTGAGCTTGGAGCTGTTTTCTAAGTATAGGGCACATTCACTTACCACAGTTGTAACGTGGCGCGGTGTGGTATCCGCGGGCGAGGCATGTTCCTGAGTTACATGAAAATGGAGATCCTGGCTGGATGTGTGCATTTGTGCTGAAAGGGCATTACGCTCAAGCAGGCCACGTGTAACCGATGTTTCACATCTCATTGAACTGTGACCAGATGTTTCACAGTACAATGAGGGAGACCACCATTCTAAAATAAACTGTTTACTAAACGGCAACCTAGTCAGGGTTATGTACAAGGGATAGTGGGGACAAAGTCTTTAGGACGTTGCAATATGAAGCATTTTCCACGCAGTATCCTTCCTCAGTAGTATACTCCAGGGCTATTTGTGTCTGCTGTTTCTCCCTACTTCGCCACAACCCAGTTTTATTGCTACCGTCTAGATCAACAAGTCTCCTTCACTTGTTCAGCGGTTCTATGTCCTATTTCTTCTACTACTGGCGCCCTGGAACATCCTCTCAAGATTCTTCACTAGTCCCCCGTACTCAGCCCTGTTTAGGCCCTTTACCTCACAGTTTTACAAGCCCAAGGTCTCGTGACTAGGTGTCCTCTCCCAAGACCTGTCTCCGGAGAGCTACTCTGTCTTTCTTAGTTACTTATCTTCAGGATCTTGCTATCCCTCCTGGTCGGTCACCTCTCACTTATGGTCACCCTCATCACCCTACCCAGCCTGTTTAGACAGGCCACTAATCAGGAAATGAACATTCCTAGGAACGCTCATTCCCAATTATTGGCAAATGCAATTGCACCATTTGTTGTATGTGCAAACATTAATGGAGTTTTCTCATAAACAAAAGATCTTTGAATAATAATAAGTTCCACAATTGGATGTCTTTAAGTAAAATGTCCCTGTGCTGAGATAATCTTATAAATGTTCCCCTGTGTAATGGCTGTGTTTGACCGTGTACAGAACACGATCTGATCATACCACAGCTCCTGGGCAGGGGATGAAGCAAAAGAGTATAGAGACATTACAGCATAGGGTTGCAGCTGATTCTTTGTTTGAAGTAAAACATTGTTTAAAAACAGACAGTGAAATGTTTTACCTCACAGAAAGAATCAGCTGTGATCCCCTGCTGTAATGCCTGTATACTCTTTTGCTCCCTCCCCTGCCCAGGAGATGTGGTATGATCAGACCATGTTCCTGCACGGTCAGACACAGCTATTACACAGTACACAGCAGGGGCACATTTATAAGATTATCTCAGCACAGGAACATTTTATTTAAACACATCCAATTGTGTAACTTATTATTATTCCAACATCTATTGTTCAAAATCAACTTTTGTTCATGGGAAAACCCCTTTTAGTATTTTCTGCATTTTTGTTGCATTTTTTCACAGTCTTGTCATATAAACTGAAGGATTTCCTAGTACCAGCAAAGTGAATGAGATTCCTCATTGCAGATTCCATGTTGCTTAATTTTTCCTTGCAGATTTGAAGCCGTTTCACATCTGCAGCATGTCAATTCCATCAGCGTTTTTCATCTATTCTAATCAATAGGGAAAAACGCATAAAAAATGGATGAAAAAAAAACCTGTAAAAAACACATTGCGCATATTTTATTCTGCATTTTTCTTGACAACACCTGTATTTATAGCAGAAATGTCTGCAGCAAATACTTACAAGTGCATCTCCCAAAATTAGAATATCACCAAAAACTTACTTTATTTCAGTTCTTCAATACAAAAAGTGAAACTCATTACAAACAGAGTGATCTATTTCAAGTGTTTATTTCTGTTAATGTTGATGATTATGGCTTACAGACAATGAAAACACAAAAGTCGTTATCTCAGTAAATTAAAATAAAAAAAAACCCTGCAAAGCCTTCCTAAGCATTTAAAAAGGTCCCTTAGTCTGTTTCAGTAGGCTCCACAATCATGGGGAAGACTGCTGACTTGACAGATGTCCAGAAGGCAGTCATTGACACACTCCACAAGGTCCTAGACTTCCAATTTTAATTTGGAAATTAAGGTCCCAACGTCTGGAGGAAGAGTGGAGAGGCACACAATCCAAGATGCTTGAGGTCTAGTGTGAAGTTTCCATAATCAGTGATGGTTTGGGGGGCCATGTCATCTGCTGGTGTAGGTCCACTGTGTTTTATCAAGACCAAAGTCAGCGCTGCCGTCTACCAGGAAATTTTAGAGCACTTCATGCTTCCTTCTGCCGACAATCTTTTTGGAGATGGAAATTTATTTTCCAGCAGGACTTGGCCCCTGTCCACACTGCCAAAAGTACCAATACCTGGTTTACAAACAACAGTATCACTGTGATTGATTGGCCAGCAAACTCACCTGACCTTAACCCCATAGAGAATCTATGGGGTATTGTCAAGAGGAAGATGAGAGACACCAGACCGAACAATGCAGACAAGCTGAAGGCTGCTATCAAAGCAATCTGGCTTCCATAATACCTCAGCAGTGCCACAGGCTGATCGCCTCCATGCCACGCCGCATTGATGCAGTAATTGATGCAAAAGGAGCCCTGACCATGTATTGAGTGCATTTACTGAACATACATTTCAGTGGGCCAACATTTTGGATTTTAAAAACATTTTTCAAGCTGTTGTTATAAAGTATTCTAATTTACTGAGATAATGACTTTTGTGTTTTCATTGGCTGTAAGCCACAATCATCAACATTAACAGAAATAAACACTTGAAATAGATCACTCTGTTTGTAATGACTCTATATAATATATGAGTTTCACTTTTTGTACTGAAGAACTGAAATAAATAAACATTTTGATGATATTCTAATTTAGTGAGATGCACCTGTAAGTGCATCTTCTGAACTGCTTGGCTTTCATCTGCCTCCACCCTTCTCAGGCCCTATCAAGCCAGAGCTGTCAATCAAAGTAGCGAGAGATGGAAGGGGGAGATAGAGGAAAAACAAGCAGGTTGGATGATGTACTTAAATGTTTGGCAATGCCATGATGCACCGAACTTGGTTTGAACAGTCATTCTGTACTGACAGAGTTCCTTTAACATGTGCACATACTCTAGACTTTTCCTAGGCATGGATCAATACCAGTAGATTGTGCCTTAATATTTCTTGGGTCATAGCAAAGTATTTACGTGTTTTCTAAGTATTTACAGTTTAATCATATGCAATATATGTATACATATATATATATATATATATATATATATATATATATACAGTGCCTACAAGTAGTATTCAACCCCCTGCAGATTTAGCTGGTTGACACATGCGGAACTAACTTGGCATTGTGACATTTGTACTGTAGATCAGCCTGGAAGTGGGAAATGCACTGCAGCAAATTTTTTTTTTTTTTTTTTATTAAAAACGTTAAAAGTTAATTCAGAGTGTCATTTATTATTCAACCCCTCAAACCACAAGAATTCTGTTTGGTCCACCTAAAGTATTAAGAAGTAGTTCAGGCACCAAGAATAATGAGCTTCACATGTGTGGATTAAAGATCTCTTTTGCCAGCCTTTTCTGACTATTTAAGACCCTCCCCAAACTTGTGAACAGCACTCAGACATGGTCAACATGGGAAAGACAAAGGAGCATTCCAAGGCCATCAGAGACAAGATCGTGGAGGGTCACAAGGCTGGCAAGGGGTACAAAACCCTTTCCAAGGAGTTGGGCCTACCTGTCTCCACTGTTGGGAGCATCATCCGTAAGTGGAAGGCTTATGGAACTACTGTTAGCCTTCCACGGCCTGGACAGCCTTTGAAAGTGTCCTCCCGTGCCGAGGCCAGGCTTGTCCGAAGAGTCAAGGCTAACCCAAGGACAACAAGGAAGGAGCTCCGGGAAGATCTCATGGCAGTGGGGACATTGGTTTCATTCAATACCATAAGTAACGTACTCCACCGCAATGGTCTCCGTTACAGACGAGCCTGTATGGTACCTTTACTTTCAAAGCGTCATGTCAAGGCTCGTCTACAGTTTGCTCATGATCACTTGGAGGACTCTGAGACAGACTGGTTCAAGGTTCTATGGTCTGATGAGACCAAGATCGAGATCTTTGGTGCCAACCACACACGTGACGTTTGGAGACTGGATGGCACTGCTTACGACCCCAAGAATACCATCCCTACAGTCAAGCATGGTGGTGGCAGCATCATGCTGTAGGGCTGTTTCTCAGCCAAGGGGCCTGGCCATCTGGTCCGCATCCATGGGAAGATGGATAGCACGGCCTACCTGGAGATTTTGGCCAAGAACCTCCGCTCCTCCATCAAGGATCTTAAGATGGGTCGTAATTTCATCTTCCAACAAGACAACGACCCAAAGCACACAGCCAAGAAAACCAAGGCCTGGTTCAAGAGGGAAAAAGTCAAGGTGTTGGAGTGGCCTAGTCAGTCTCCTGACCTTAACCCAATTGAAAACTTGTGGAAGGAGCTCAAGAATAAAGTCCACATGAGACACCCAAAGAACCTAGATAACTTGGAGAAGATCTGCATGGAGGAGTGGGCCAAGATAACTCCACAGACCTGTGCCGGCCTGATCAGGTCTTATAAAAGACGATTATTAGCTGTAATTGCAAACAAGGGTTATTCCACAAAATATTAAACATAGGGGTTGTATAATAATTGACCCACACTTTTATGTTTAAAATTTAATAAAATTCAACTGAGCAACATAACTTTTTGGTTTGTAAGATTTATGCTTCTGTTCATAAAACCTACTCTCGTTTGCAGTTTGAAGGCTCTAACTTATTTGCATCTTATCAAACCAGCTAAATCTGCAGGGGGTTGAATACTACTTGTAGGCACTGTATATATATATGTGCATATAGAGAGAGAGAGAGAGACATATGACAGTACACTGCCTATAACTATGGGTTTCTAAGCAATTTTAGAAGCGGTTAAGTTTTTTTTATGACACCTGTTGGTAATTTTCTTACGACAGTCCCGTATCTATCCGAAGCCAGCTACTCAGAATAACTTCATTGTCATTTCTGGAGACTATACATGGCTCAATTTTCAACCCAAACATCTCGTTTTGTCCACCTCACTAAAGAGATCATTAGATATCAAAACAGTGGTTAAAACCACATGCAATTCTATTTATTAAAAGTTTTAGAACTGTTCTTTATCCTGACCTCTCAATCAATATGTTAAAACCATAAAAGATATCAAATGTCACCGTCTAAAGGGAATAGCAGATTCTCCCTTCCATGTGCGCTGTAGTTTTGACCTTCTGTTCAGTTCTGTGGCATATGGCAAAGTGTTAGAGACAGAGCATCTGGATGTCTTCTGACTCTTAATTGCAGAAAGCTTTTTATTTTTACTTTATTTCTTTTAACAATTGTAAAGAACGTTTTACATGTGTTTCTAATGTTTATGGATTTTCCCTCATACGTGTCAAACATTTCAATTTTAAAATATTTTTTTTATAATTAAATTACTTTCCCAATCAATTATCATGTAATACTATGCAATGCATTAATTAATTGATTAAAATGCATTTTACAGAATTTAGAGTGATACATAAAAGAAAAGAAAAATAGGACTCGCACACCTTAAACTATAAATTAATGCACAGCTGCACAAATACGCTATGTGGCCAATATACAAAAATATACATACATGATGTGTCAGCACACTCCGATTAATGAATACATGAACTCCAATATTGCTGCTTACGTTAAAAACGTAAGCTACTTGGCGTTTTTTGATCAAAGAAAGCAAAAGCCATCCAACCACGACAAGGTGACTGTTTAATTTGGAATGTTCTACTATGAGGCTGGTTTGGCACATGGAGAGGTAGGACATTTGATGATTAGGGACCATCCATATTAAAAGGTCACCTTGACGTGGTTGGATGGCTTTTGCGCTCTTTGATCAGAAAGCGCTAATTAAATTACGTTTTTAAAGTTTGCAGCAATATCGGAGCTCATGTATTCATTAGTCATGTATGTAAGAATTCTGAGTGATATGAAAAAAGTTACTAGTTTCTGTCCTTATTTTATTCTTCTGCTGATTATCCTTTTTCTTTTTTTTAACATCCGCCATATGGTTCTAGAGATAGAGGCTTTTTTGTATATTGCTATGCTCTTCAACAACAGGGCGTGGCTTACAATGTAATAATGCCTAAAGACACACTTCCAGAGAATCTTGTAAGCCATGCCCACTTGTAAAAAGCATAAGATTTTGCATATTTCTGGAACCACATGGCAGGAATTAAATTGGAGCAAAAACTGGCCAGTTTTTGACCTGTAGAAAGGTTCTTTTTAAACAGGGTATATTATGGTGACACGTTGGCTTTAATGATAAGCATGGTGAATACATGTACATTGTTTTTGCAATGCACAGCCTGTAGCGTTCACTCTTATCTGTGCTCCCTCTTTTTTGTATCTCTTCCTACTGTCTACGGTCTGCCAAGATTCTGGACAGTTAGGAAATAACACGTTAAAATAATTTGCTAAATTAGTTTAAGATTTTCCACTTTAAATTGAATTGTATGTTCATATTTTGGCCAAATTTTACAATTGGCTTATAGTTATGATCTACATTAAAAGTTGAGTAAATACATTGTTTTAGTTAATTTTCAGCAGTCCTGAGATACAACATATTTTACGGCCAAGAGCTGCATTCATAACTCTATTGGTTATTGGAAACAGTCAATCAGTTTGTCAGGAGATATGGTCCGTATAGCTCAGCTGATCTCCTGTAATAAAATGTAGGAATGGATGGATGTTCCCTGAATTGAGCTACAGAACGGTGTAAATGCAATTTCTAGTCGAAGACGTTGAGCTAGAAGGGAGATTTGAGCTCTGAAGTATGCAGAATTATAAATGTACCTCTAAAATACAGTCTGTCTCCAAAGGTATCCCCAAAATTATGTTATTTTGCTAAAATTAAAGTTGAATACCCGCTTGCTCCTTAAGCTAATTGGGTCTCTCCAGTCAAAGAGGTGAAGACAGAGTCAAGTCACGCTGTGCAAGCCTTTATTCCGCCCTATATGGCTTAATCGACATCCCAGAGGACAAGACTTAAAGTTATGATCCCTGTCCTCAGAGACATCAAGCTTGCCATATACAGTGGGAATAAAGTGTTGACAGTTTGACATGACTGCAGTGTCTCCACCTCCTTGACTGGATAAGTCTAATTAGCATATGTAGGAAAATTTAAATTTAATCTCGTTTTTACCAAAAATGACACATTGATTGGGATTACAAGAACACCTTTGGAGACTTCAGTAACTATTAAATAGTGGTGCTGCTTTCAGGGAGAAAGGCCTTCCAACAGATCCCCTTTATCCAGTAGGTGCGGTTGTTACTTGTGTATCTTGCTTACGATATGTTCTCTTTGCCTGCGCCATTTAATGTCAGTATTGTATCATAAGGCAATGAACGGGCATTATGTCTGTTTTATAATATCATGTTGCATGGATATATTTAATCATTGCTTTATTCATAGTGGTCATTTCTTTCAAAATTACACTGGTTTTAAGGTGCTCATACACATTAGGGAAATGACGGCCTAACCCACCAGTGCCAGATGTTCAGGGGCAAACGGATTGGGCATGTTGGATATCAACATGCCTTATTCTTTGTTCCTGCATGAGATAAGCCTTTTTCAGAGGCGCCTGACAGCTGCTTATTTCCTTCTTCCAACTTAAAATAATTGTATGCTGAGCATACATATATTTATGGGGATATTAGGTGGGAGCTGTCAGTTGAACGAGCAATTGGCCAACTAGTATCCAAATGTGTGGGCAGTTTTACACTGATAACGCATTAAGCAAGAAAGTCATTTTCTACATGACAGACAGATGCAGACACAGACCGATATCCTTGGGTGGATTTGGGGAATATAATAATAATGATTGTAGTGAGAAGAAACTACCGTATATTTTATGCCTTCCAACAAATGTTGTGTGTGATATTAAGTACTAGAATATTTCAGAGTTTTGATGAGACATTGAGAATTAAGGACATAAGGTTTTGCCCTAAAAAAAAAAGATGAGTTTGTGATCCATCGCACAGTGATGTATTTGTTGTGGTTGCTCCCTGACAAGGCCATTTTGCAGTGTGGCGCTCTCTTGAAACAAGCGGTCATCCTCTAGTGCCTTATTCTTAACCTGATACTGTGTTTATATTACGAGTAATGTCAGAAAGCAAGGAGCGTGAACAATTGTAAATCCTTTTCCACTTAGATGCTGTCAGTATTAAATTCTGATGTCCTGTGATAACTCTTAACCAGGGAATGTCCCTCAGCAGAACAACTGGTCTCAAGGTGCATCTCCTTTGATCAAACAATTTATGCATTCTTTTATGAAACCCATGTAATGTGAAACATTCCCTTTTTAGAAATAAATTGTGTAATCAGCACAAGACTATCTGATCATATGTCCACCTTCGTTATAGGTTTAGCGTCTTAGCTGGACAAGGCTGTAGACATGCATAAGTCTTTACTCAGTAGACATGTATGACCCTTTAATCAGTCATAAAGCTCTTTGCTTCATAGGTCTACAAAGCAATCACGAATGTAAGATTATTTTATTGGCAGTCAATTTGCTTTGGGACTAGAAAAACATGAAACTCATAAGTGTACGTTAGTAAAAGGGTTGGTCTTGAAGATCAATGTGAAATCTCAGAGAAATGCACAAAGTTTTCCAGAATCAACCATTAGTTACTGCTGAATTCAGAATTGGCCTTATTATTTTAGGGTGTTCTTTCGGGCTCATTATATAATTAGCTATGTAGCTGCTGAACAGACAAACAGACTTTTGACAATGACATGATCTGTGTCTTAGTAGCAGAATCTTTTAGTTGATGCTTCAACTATGATCAGTATTGGATAAGAACCAAATCTTCATCATGAATGGTATTTTAAAGCTTTGATATTGGAGAAGAGCTAGGATGGACTGGCAGGTGACAATGCCAGACCTCCAAACTCTTCAAGGCAAGGAAATCTGACATTGTCGCTCACACTTAGAAGGACCACCAGCACTTGTAGTGTAGGCTAAGAGAATGAAAAAGATGATAGTTAAGAACTAATGCTGAATCATCTATTGTATTTCGATGGTTTGATATTTGAGAAGGTCTAGAATAAACTAAAGACTGAAGACACTTTAGTTTGTGGCATTTAAACTTGGATAGAAAAAGGATATAGTTAGTCTTGGAATTGGTAGATGTTATTATATGGCTCCTGAAACTAAATTGATGACTTACCATATGTAAAAAACACTGTTTTCTTAAGAATAGTTAGGTTTATCTAAGTAAGTTTCAGGACTTGTACTCGTCTCCACTTTCATGCTGTTTAATGACTAATGATTTTCTTCTGATCATCTTCTCCCATGCAGATCTTCGCATCTGATCCATGACTCCAACGCTCCATTACACTTTCCCTTAGCCTCTCAATTTTCAAAGAGGTTTTCAAACTTCATCCTCCTCCTCTTATTTTACTTAAATTCCTGGCCCAATCTCTCACTAATTTAAGGTATGACATTATTTATGTTGCGTTTCAGAGTTTATAATTTACACAAAATGTAACACTATTTTGTATCTTCTTTTGTTCTACTTTTTCTTTACTTGAGTATTAAGAAATGCAGGTATAAAGATTTTTTAAGATAACTTAAATAATCTGCCTGGTATAATTCTTGAAGAAAATATACAGTATACATAGGGAAAGTGACCCCAGATGTATCATAGAGATACAGGAATGTGCGCTGAAGAATTAAAAGGGTTGTCCACTACTCGGACAGTCCCTTCTGAATCCCTGTTTCCCACCAGAAAAATAATAACACCTACACAGTATACTCCCCTCCGGTGCCAGCACTGTTCCACAGGTCCTGGCACTGGCTCTCCTGACGTTATGTCACACGATCCCTTTGGTCAGTCAGTACTGGTTTCACTCTCCCCATCTTCGGAGAAATCAAGATATCTGGAGGAAAGCAGAGAGCAGATGCAGCAGAGGATAGTGAAGCCAGCACGGATTGGCCACAAGGATCACATTCCTAGGAGAGACAGTGCCCACACCTATGGAATGGCACAGGCACCGGAGGTGAGTATAAGTGTTGTTATTTTACAAGGGAGAAACAGGGATTGAGAAGGGGTTGTCCAGATTGTGGACAACTCCTTTAAGTCCTCATCACACGGTATTGAATAGCAATAATCAGTCACCATAAAAAAGTGTGACATGTTCTGTTGGATGCTAATTATCGAACAAAAACATGAAACAGAACATCATAGAATCATAGAATGTTAGAGTTACAAGGGACCTCCAGGGTTATCATGTCCAACCCCCTGCTCAATGCAGGATTCACTAAACCATCTCAGACAGATGTCTGTCCAGCCTCTGTTTGAAAACTTCCATTGAAAGAGAACTCACCACCTCTCGTGTCAGCCTGTTCCACTCATTACATAGTAACATAGTTTTTAAGGTTGAAGGAAGACTAAGTCCAGCTAGTTCAACCCATAGCCTAACATGTTGATCCAGAGGAAGGCAAAAAAAAACCATGTGGCAAACACTAAGCACCACATTGGGGAAAAAAATTCCTTCCCGACTCCATACGACAATCAGACTAATTCCCTGGATCAACGCCCTATCAAGGAATCTAGTATATATAACCTGTAATATTATACTTTTCAAGAAAGGCATCCATGCCCTTCTTAAATTTTAATATTGAATCACTCATTACAACATCATGCGGCAGAGCGTTCCATAGTCTCACTGCTCTTACAGTAAAGAATCCCCGTCTGTGATTATGATTAAACCTTCTTTCCTCCAGACGTAGAAGATGCCCCCTTGTCCCCGTCTCTGACCTCAGAGTAAAAAGATCAGTAGACAGGTCTTTGTGCTGTCCCCTCATATACTTGTACATAGTAATAAGATCACCCCTAAGCCTTCTTTTTCCACAGTAAATAACCCCAAGTGTAATAACCTGTCTTGGTATTGCAGACCCCCCAGTCCTCTAATAACCTTGGTCGCTCTTCTCTGCACCCTCTCAAGTTCAGCTATGTCTTTCTTATACACCGGAGACCAGAACTGTACACAGTATTCTAAGTGTGGTCACACTAATGACTTGTATAGAGGTAAAATTATGTTCTCCTCATGAGCATCTATGCCTCTTTTAATGCATCCCATTATTTTATTTGCCTTTGCAGCAGCTGCCTGACACTGGCCACTAAACGTGAGCTTGTCGTCAACCATTACACCCAGGTCTTTTTCAGTTACAGTTTTGCCCAGTGTTTTACAATTAAGCATATAATTATACATTTTATTTCCTCTGCCCAAGTGCATTACCTTACATTTATCCCCATTAAAGCTCATTTGCCATTTATCAGCCTAAGCTTCTAGTTTACATAGATCCTCCTGTAATATAAAATTGTCCTCCTCTGTGTTGATTACTCTGCAGAGTTTAGTGTCATCTGCAAAAATTTAAATATTACTCTGTATGCCCCCTACAAGATCATTAATAAATATGTTAAAAAGAAGGGGGCCCAATACTGACCCCTGTGGTACCCCACTGTTAACTGAGACCCAGTCTGAGTGTTTTCCATTAATAACCACCCATTGTTTCCTGTCAGTGAGCCAATTCCTAACCCACATACATATATTTTCCCCTATCCCCATTGTTCTCATTTTATGTATCAACCTTTTGTGTGGAAACATATCAAAAGCTTTGGAAAAGTCCATATACACAACATCCACTGCATTTCCTTGTCCAGTCCAGAACTTGCCTCCTCATAAAAACTGATCAGATTAGTTTTACAGGAACGGTCAGTCCCTCGTAAACCCATGTTGATATTGGGTCATGAGGTTATTCTTCTTCAGATACTCTAGTATAGCATCTCTTAGGAAACCCTCCAGGATTTTACCCACAGTAGAGGTTAAGCTTACTGGCCTATAATTTCCAAGTTCAGTTTTTGTCCCCTTTTTTGAATATTGGCATCACATTTGCTATACGCCAGTCCTGTGGTACAGACCCTGTTATTATGGAATCTTTAAAGATTAAAAATAATGGTCTATCTATGATGTTACTTAATTCCTGCAGTGTATCCCATCCGGGCATGGGGATTTGTCAACTTTAGTGATTTTTAGACACTGCCATACTTCCTGCTGGGTTAAGCAAGTGACATTTAATGGAGAATTTTTGTTATCACTAATCATGTTTTCTGTCATGCGATTTTCTTGTGTAAATACGGTTGAAAAAAAAGCATTTAGCATATTGGCTTTTTCCTCATCCTCATCCACCATTTCACCCAGACTATTTTTAAGGGGGCCAACACTATCATTTTTTAGTTTTGTACTATTTATGTAGTTAAAGAATATTTTGGGATTATTTTTACTTTCTCTGGCAATGAGTCTCTCTGTCTGAATCTTTGCTACCTTTATTTGGTTTTTACAGAATTTATTTAATTTTCTATATTTATTTAATGCCTCATCACTACCTACTTGCTTTAGTTCTCTAAATGCTTTCTTTTTGTCACTTATTGCGCCCCTTACAGCTCTATTTAGCCATAGTGGTTTCCTCCTATTTCTAGCATGTTTATTCCCATAGGGTATATATTGTGCACAGGTCCTATTCAGGATGCTAATAAATGTCTCCCATTTGCTTGGTGTAGCTTTATCTCTCAGGATATCGTCCCAGTTTATTGCACTAAGATCATCTCTCAACCGTTGGAAATTTGCCTTCCTGAAGTTTAGTGTCCTTGTAACCCCTCTACTACACATCTTATTAAAGATTACATGAAAACATATTATTTTGTGATCACTATTACCCAAGTGACCCCCAACTCATATATTTGATATGCGGTCTGGCCTATTAGTTAATATTAGGTCTAGCAGTGCCCCCCTTCTTGTTGGGTCCTGAACCAGTTGTGAAAGGTAATTGTCTCTCATAGTTGTCAAAAACCTATTACCTTTGCTTGAACTACAGGTTTCTGTCCCCCATTGTATTTCAGGGTAGTTGAAGTCCCCCATAATAATGACTTCTCCTTGAGTCGCTGCTTCATCTATTTGCTTTACGAGGATATTCTCCGCTGCTTCCATTATTTTTGGAGACTTATAACAAACCCCTATCAGTAATTTATTATTTTTTCCCCCTCCCCTTATCTCCACCCACAGGGACTCTACATTTTCATTAGATTCACATATATCCTCCCGCAAGATGGGTTTTAAGGATGATTTTACATATAAACACACCCCCCCTCGCTTGTTTGTACGGTCATTTCTGAACAGACTATAGCCCTGTAAATTAACTGCCCAGTCATGGCTCTCGTCCAGCCACGTCTCAGATATCCCTACCATGTCATAATTATTTTCCAACAAAATTAATTCTAATTCCTCCATTTTGTTGGTGAGGCTTCTGGCATTAGTGTACATGCATTTTATGTATCTCTCTGTACCTCTATTCCTTCTTACTTTATTGACTGTTCTAACCCCACCCCCAATTTCTTTATTTGTGCCCAGGTCACTATCTGCACTATCTTCCCTACTTATAAAATGAATGCCCTCCCCCCAATCCCTAGTTTAAACACTCCTCCAACCATCTAGCCATTTTCTCACCCAGCACAGCTGCACACTCCCCATTGAGGTGCAGCCGGTCCCTAGCGTAGAGTCTGTAGCCAACTGAGAAGTAGGCCCAGTTCTCCAGGAACCCAAATCCCTCCTTCCTACACCAGTTCTTGAGACACTTATTTATCTCCCTAATCTCCCATTGCCTCTCTGGTGTGGCACGTGGTACCGGTAGTATTTCAGAGAATACCACCTTGGAGGTCCTTGCTTTCAGCTTGCAGCCTAATTCCCTGAAATCATCTTTAAGGACCTTCCACCTACCTCTAACTTTTTCATTTGTGCCAATGTGCACCATGACCGCTGGGTCCTCACCAGCCTTTCCCAGTAATCTGTCAACCCGATCAACGATGTGCCGGACTCGAGCGCCAGGTAGGCAGCACACTGTTCGACGATTCCTGTCTTTGTGACAGATTGCTCTATCAGTTCCCCTAATAATTGAGTCCCCCACTACCAGCACCTGCCTAGCCTGCCCTGCTCTCCTATTTCCCTCTTTACTGGAGCTGACACTCCTCCAGCTTTCAGGGGACATGCCTTGCTGCAGCAGTGCTACCCCTGTACCGTCACTCCCCTCATCTGCCAACTTTGCAAACTTATTTGGGTGTGCCAGATCAGGATTAGCCTCCCTGGCACTCTTCCCTCTACCCCCCCTTCTAACTGTCACCCAACTAGCGGCCTCACTGTCCTGAGTCCCAGTGAGCAGCTGTTCAGTGAGCACCAGACTCCATTCCATATTGTCAATGGATCTCAGTGTTGCCAGCTGCTCATTTAGATCCAGTACCTGGGCTTCCAAATGCACAACGTGCACACATCTCACGCAGCAGTAAGCAACCCCGACCGACTGTTCAAGGAATGCATACATGTGGCAAGATGTACACTGGATAGAATTGCCAATAATGGAGCTCATTTCCTAATGGGGATTGCAATAGACAGAATGTTAAGTAAAAAGAAATGTAAAGAATTAATAAAATACAGACAGCAATTCAGTCCAAATTCCTCCCTTCCAACCTCATCTATTAGTATACCCAAGTCTTTTTCACATGTGCTGTTGCTTAGCTTTATTCCTCCCATTCTGTATATGCTTTTTTTTTCATTTTTCTTGCCCAGATGTAGGACTCTGCATTTCTCCCTGTTAAAAACCATTCAGTTAGTTGCTGCCCACTGCTCCAGTTTGTTTAGATCTTTTTGAAGCCTCTCTCTCTCTTCTCTAGTGTTAGCTATCCCTCCTAGCTTTGTGTCATCAGCAAATTTAATCAGTTTACCCTCAATTTCTTCAACTAAATCGTTGATAAAGATGAGAAACAACACAGGGTCCAGGACAGAGCCTTGTGGTACCCCACTTGAGACATTCTTCCAACTGGAAGGGGAACCATTTATGATCACTCTTTGGGCCCGATCACTAAGCCAGTTATGAATCCATCTAACAGTTGTCTTGTCCATTCCATAGTTGGTCATTTTTTCAATAAGCATGGTGTGAGATACTTTGTCAAATGCTTTGCTGAAGTCAAGATATACTATATCTACTGCATTTCTCTGATCCACCCAGTCAATCATTCAGTCATAGAAGGAAAATAAGTTAGTCTTACATGACTTGTTTGCTACAAACCCATGCTGGCTCTGGTTAATTTCTGTATTCTTATCCAAGTACTTACATACATGCTGTTTAATATTTTGTTCAAAGCTCTTTCCTAGTATAGAAGTAAGACTCACAGGCCTATAGTTTCCTGGGTCCACCTATTAGAGACTGTACTGGGTCCTCTGTAGAGATGGCGCACTACTCTCCAAACACAAAGTAAACCAGAGGCCATCTGCTATATTTATATGTGGTTCCATATTCCGCACTATGTTATGGGTCAAATTGAACGTGCCTGAGCCCTAAGGTAAATAAAGCCTTCAGGGTAGAATTATGATTGGCAAAGATAAATTGATTTACTTTGACTCCAATCTCCTTTATCAAAATGTCTAATTTATTGATTGGATAAGTGATATATGTCACATCAGTGGTATTCCAACTGCTGGGAATTGCTCTTCCCTACTAGCACTACTTTGGTGGGAAGAAGTTGTATGGATTAGTGGCTTCATACACTCCAGCAAAGGTATAAAAATATGTGAGAAAATATTAACATTTGGAATACTTAGTAAAAAAATAATTACAGAAAACAAAAAAAATATTTTATTAGGGAGCTTTAACTCATTCCCTCTGTAGCCATTTTTCGAAAACTCAAAAATGAAAATTGGGATCAGTTGACACATGGTAAAGTTTTAATACTAGAGACAGGACATCCCGACTGGTACACCTTGTTGCGGTGGGATGGCTTTTACGTTGTTTTGATCAAAACAGTGATAACTAAGTACCCTATGTTATACTATACTGCTCAAAAAAATAAAGGGAACACTCAAATAACACATCCTAGTTCTGAATGAATGAAATATTCTCATTGAATACTTTGTTCTGTGCAAAGTTGAATGTACTGACAACAAAATCACACAAAAATCATCAATGGAAATCAAATTTATTTACCAATGGAGGCCTGGATTTGGAGTCACCCCCAAAATTAAAGTGGAAAAACACACTACAGGCTGATCCAACTTTGATGTAATGTCCTTAAAACAAGTCAAAATGAGTCTCAGTATTGTGTGTGGCCTCCACCTGCCTGTATGACCTCCCTACAACGCCTGTGCATGCTCCTGATGAGGTTGGGGATGGTCTCCTGTGGGATCTCCTCCCAGACCTGGACTAAGGCATCCGCCAACTCCTGGACAGTCTGTGGTGCAACGTGACGTTGGTGGATGAAGCGAGACATGATGTCCCAGATGTTCTCAATCGGATTCAGGTTTGGGGAACGGGTGGGCCAGTCCATAGCTTCAATGCCTTCATCTTGCAGGAACTGCTGACACACTCCAGCCACATGAGGTCTGGCATTGTACTGCATTAGGAGGAACCCAGGGCCAACCACACCAGCATATGGTCTCACAAGGGGTCTGAGGATCTCATCTCGGTACCTAATGGCAGTCAGGCTACCTCTGGCGAGCACATGGAGGGCTGTGCGGCCCTCCAAAGAAATGCCACCCCACACCATTACTGACCCACTGCCAAACCGGTCATGTTGAAGGATGTTGCAGGCAGCAGATCGCTCTCCACGGCGTCTCCAGACTCTGTCACGTCTGTCACATGTGCTCAGTGTGAACTTACTTTCATCTGTGAAAAGCACAGGGCGCCAGTGGCGACTTTGCTAATCCTGGTGTTCTGTGGCAAATGCCAAGCGTCCTGCACGGTGTTGAGCTGTGAGCACAACCCCCATCTGTGGACGTCGGGCCCTCATACCACCCTCATGGAGTCGGTTTCTAACCGTTTGTGCAGGCACATGCACATTTGTGGCCTGCTGGAGGTAATTTTGCAGGGCTCTGACAGTGCTCCTCCAGTTCCTCCTTGCACAAAGGCGGAGGAAGAGGTCCTGCTGCTGGGTTGTTGCCCTCCTACGGCCCCCTCCACGTCTCCTGGTGTACTGGCCTGTCTCCTGGTAGCGCCTCCAGCCTCTGGACACTACGCTGACAGACACAGCAAACCGTCTTGCCACAGCTCGCATTGATGTGCCATCCTGGATGAGCCGCACTACCTGAGCAACTTCTGTGGGTTGTAGAGTCCTTCTCATGCTACCACGAGTGTGAAAGCACAACCAACATTCAAAAGTGACCAAAACATCAGCCAGAAAGCATTGGTACTGAGATGTGGTCTGTGGTCCCCACCTGCAGAACAACTCCTTTATTGAGGGTGTCTTGATAATTGCCAATAATTCCCATCTATTGTCTATTCCATTTGCACAACATCATGTGAAATTGATTGTCAATCAGTGTTGCTTCCTAAGTGGACAGTTTGATTTCACAGAAGTTTGATTTACTTGGAGTTATATTCTGTTGTTTAAGTGTTCCCTTTATTTTTTTGAGCAGTGTATTTACTTATTAACTTACTATAAGGATATATGATCATTTTGCTTTCTTCCTAGGTTTTATTAATCTGACAGCAGCATGATGTAGGGACAGAAACCTGGATTCCAGTGATGTGTGACTTACTTTTCTGGTAGCTGCAGTTTTGGTAAAATCACTATTTTCTCTTCTGCAGATCTGAATGCTGAGCTGTGTATAATCCTGCCCACATCACTGATTGGCAAGTTTCTGTGTGCAATATATATTGTAAGAAAGTTGCCAATCAGCGCGGGTGGGGGGAGTTACACAGAGAAGAAGGACTACTTGGCACAAGACACCTAGTCCTCTATGGATAATCTCCTATTGGTAAGGCAGCAAGCAGCCCAATAAGTGACACATCACTGGAATCAGGGTCTCTGCCCCTGCATCATGCTGCTCTCAGATGAAGTAGCAAAAGCCTAGCGGACATCATCATACCCACAAGTTACTGCTATCTAGACTTTACATTTCTATATTTTAAGAATGTTTTACAGACCTTGAGGTAAATCTCCTCGGACGTGGATGTTTGTACATCTAATCTTCAATTATCAAATAATTGTATCGAGTTAGACAATTTAAATGTTTATCATCTATTATAGTTATAATTAATTATGGTATATATAATTTGCAGAGATATGGCTACCTTGAAACGTGTACTTCATGTCTCACTAGAGTTGAAGATAAAATACCTCTGATAGTTTTATTCAGTCTTATTAGGTAATTCTAAAGTACTAATGATGAATGGAAATGCAAGGGGAAAATACTACAGTATTTTCCAATGCAATGGTTGCAGGTTCTCACATGACAAGTTTAGCCACATCTGGGCGTATGACATGCAGCAGATGACAATCCACTTTACTGCAGTGTCATTTACTTTTTAATAAGTTAGGTCAGTGAGCCCAGCTCTGGAAACATGTGGGCTCTGATTGCTCTTGCAGGGGAAGGAAGAGATATTTTAGTGATGGTATTAATATTCTATGCATACTTAATAATGTGACTGTGTGCATGAGGCTTATAGCTGTCTTTTATTTTTTGCAACTTGACATTTTTTTTATTTTAGGACTGTGCAAATTTCTTCTTCAAAGAGTGCCACCTAATGGAAGTAGCTATCCTAAAAGTCAATATCAACAATTTATCGAGTCTTGCCTCATGACCTCAGATAAAGGCTAAACCAGAAACATGTTTTGAGGTGTTTGCCTCTCATCAGTGCAAATCAAGAGATGTGATTTGGTTGGATCAGAGGCCTCTAATTGGGGTCTATGGGGTAAGGTCTCTCCTTGTAGAAAGGGCCATGCTAATGTAATGTAATGAGACTTATAAGCCATGTAATGCTTTCTGTGAAATTAAATAAGGAAGAGGGCTTGAACTCTAGTGCCACCTATTGGAAATAGCAATCCTAAAAGTCAATATCTATCCTTTAGCCAAACTTGCCACGTGACTTAGGATAAAAGTGGAAATTCTTTGTGAAAATTCTGTAGCAAAAATTGGATAAAACGTGACCTTGCATTCGTTTGTTAAATATTGACTTATATATGATATGTTGTAAATATGCCATAATTGTACCATTAGTTAAAAGGGTTGTCCGGCCTTAGGCTACAAGTCTACAGTCACAGGATTAAGTCTGCACAGTGTGAGGATTCTCCGGCGCCGGAAGTGGGTGGTCACGTGACCGTAAGTATGCGATTTGCATACTCCCGGACACAATCTGACTAGACGTGTCCTGCCTGATCAATACACTTGCACTGAGCGAGGGCATGCATGTCTAGTTGGCATGTGACTGCATGTATGCAAATTGCATACTTGCGGTCTCCCACTTGCTGTTCCTTGCGCCGGCACTGGAGAATCCTCACAATGTGCAGACTTAATCCTCCGTAAAATATATCTGGTATTGTAGCTCAGTTCCAACTAGTATGCAACAATACCAGATATGTCCTTGGACAAGAGCAGCACTGTGTGTAGAAAACTCTGTGGTGTATTTTTCTTCGAACTAGTGAGAGTCCTAGTAGATGGATTTGCTACATTCCCACATTGATAGCATATTCTAGTTTTATGCCATGAATATTTAATAACACACAATCTATTTAACAATACATTACAATATAATTTTCTAATTTGCTGTATTTCTGAAACTAAATAATACTTAATTGAGACTGTAATCAATAATTACTAAAGAATCTGGGGAGCAGAATAGACAATGTGGAACACTAGCCAGCTAATAATTTCTGGGTTGTTCATAAATGTTCATTCCATGATGTCCAACGTTACTTTGATGTCAGTGTTTGGAATAGACTTTTTCATTTTTCTTCTATATGCAAAGAGAGTCATAAGATGAAAGACACTTCAGCTCAGACCTCTTTTCCTTTGGGATACACTACAGAAAAGGGCTCTGGACATAAATAGGATTAAATCTAAAGATTTATTCTGCGGGGGGCAGCGTTTGATCTTTTTGGATGATAACTGCCTTCTTTTGTGGGTTAAAACAAAGTAGCTCACAGAGACCTGTCTAGTGTAGCTTATGAAATCACTGTAATACCTGGCATAAAACTTTTTCTTTGTCTTCTTTGTAACTCTTTTAGTAGCCTTTTTATTTGGCCGAAATGTCAACGCATAACTGTCTAAATTGGTAAATTGCTATTTGTGTTCAAAATTCTCTGACATGGACTTATATTGGTACAAGAAGACAATTGTTTGCTAACTATATTGCTATATTGCTAACCAGAAATTTGTGTAATGGTAAGTATGTAAGATGGCCGAGACAGGGATAACAGGACATTGAACTGGGATTTTTGCTTTACCATGCTAGGAATGATCCAGTAAGAGACACACGGAAATACTCCCATTTTTTTTTTATTAAATGTGTATGTATGTGCATGTAGTGTATTGTGTGTATTAATATACTCACCTACCGCTGTTCTTGCCGGTGTCCATCATTGTTCTCTTCCTCGTCCAGAAGTCTCTTTTACAGTTTAAGCCTATGAAACCTTGTTCTGACGCTCCATTGTCAAAGTCACTTCCGGTCCCGTAGAGCGCAGTGTGACACCAAGAGTCCGCAGAGAAGAGGTGAAGAACAGCGCTGGACACCAGCAAGAGTGGCGGTAGGTGAGTATATTAATATACTCACTATACATTATATACATACACTACCGTTCAAAAGTTTGGGGTCACCCAGACAATTTTGTGTTTTCCATGAAAACTCATACTTTTGTTCATCAAATGAGTTGCAAAATGAATAGAAAATATAGTCCAGACATTGACAAGGTTAGAAATAATGTTTTTTATTAGAAAGAATAATTTTCTCCTTCAAACTTTGCTTTTGTCAAAGAATGCTCCCTTTGCAGCAATTCCAGCATTGTGGACCTTTGGCATTCTAGCTGTTAATTTGCTGAGATAATCTTGAGAAATTTCACCCCATGCTTCCTGAAGCCCCTCCCACAAGTTGGATTGGCTTGATGGGCACTTTTTGCGTACCATACGGTGAAGTTGCTCCTACAACAGCTCAATGGGGTTGAGATCTGGTGACTGCGCTGGCCACTCCATTACAGATAGAATACCAGCTGCCTGCTTCTTCCCTAAATAGTTCATGCATAATTTGGAGGTGTGCTTTGGGTCATTGTCCTGTTGTAGGATGAAATTGGCTCCAATCAAGCCATGTCCACAGGGTATGGCATGGCGTTGCAAAATTGAGTGATAGCCTTCCTTATTCAAAATCCCATTTACCTTGTGCAAATCTCCCACTTTACCAGCACCAAAGCAACCCCAGACCATCACATTACCTCCACCATGCTTGACAGATGGCGTCAGGCACTCTTCCAGCATCTTTAGTTGTTCTGCATCTCACAAATGTTCTTCTGTGTGATCCAAACACCTCTAACTTTGATTCGTCTGTCCATAAAACTTTTTTCCAACTTCCTCTGTCCAATGTCTGTGTTCTTTTGCCCATATTAATCTTTTTCCTTTTATTAGCCTTTCTCAGATATGGCTTTTTCTTTGCCATTTTGCCCTGAAGGCCAGCATTCCGGAGTCGCCTCTTCACTGTAGACGTTGACACTGGCGTTTTGCGTTAATGAAGCTGCCAGTTGAGGAGCTGTGATGCGTCGATTTCTCAAACTAGAGACTCTAATGTACTTGTCTTGTTGCTCAGTTGTGCAGCGGGGCCTCACACTTATTTTTCTACTCTGGTTAGAGCCTGTTTGTGCTCTCCTCTGAAGGGAGTAGTACACACCGTTGTAGGAAATCTTCAGTTTCTTGGCAATTTCTCGCATGGAATAGCCTTCATTTCTAAGAACAAGAATAGACTGCCGAGTTTCACATGAAAGTTCTCTTTTTCTGGCCATTTTGAGAGTTTCATAGAACAAACAAATGTAATGCTCCAGATTCTCAACTAGCTCAAAGGAAGGTCAATTTGATAGCTTCTCAAATCAGCCAAACCGTTTTCAGCTGGGCTAACATACTTGTGCAAGGGTTTTCTAGGGTTTTTTAAACATCCATTATCCTTCTTACACAGTTAGCAAACACAATGTACCATTAAAACACTGGAGTGGTGGTTGTTGGAAATGGGCCTCTATACACCTATAGAAATATTGCAATAAAAACAAGACGTTTGCAGCTAGAATAGTCATTTACCACATTAACAATGTATAGAGTGTATTTCTGATTCATTTAATATTAGCTTCATTGAAAAAAAATGTGCTTTTCTTTCAAAAATAATGACATTTCTAAATGACCCCAAACTTTTGAACGGTAGTGTATATACACATTTAATGAATAAAAGCTTACTGGGAATGCTTCTTTAAAAGGTAGCTGTCAGCTGATTCATATTGCCTGAACTGGGCAACATACATCAGCCATTGGCTGCATTATTGCACACTACGGTGTTATAGAGAAAATATACTTAGAAAAGCCAGCTGGGGACTATGTGTTTTGGTTGACTATGCCAAGGGGGGTGCCTGGCAACGTTCCCCTGGCCTTCTCCCATAAACTGGCAGGTCTTTCTATATGTGTGTCTGCATATGGAAAGACCTGTCAGTCAAGGGGAAAGGAGCCACCCGGCATCTGTCTTGGATTAGGTGAACTGGAGTAAAAGTTGCCAAATGTACTAAATTTGTGTGACACCTAATGAATTTGGTACATGCTTCAACTGTCATGTGCAAGGGTCAATGACTAGAGTACATTTTTGTTGTAATTTACACCTTTTTTGTGGTGTAAATTGTGGTGATGAATTTGTCTGCTGTGCTTGGCCACACCATTACCTGCTAAGCTCTGCGCACTTGTCAAAAAGTTGTTGGAGCTAGACCGCACTGATGCAAAAATGCTAAAAAGTCACAACTGTGAGCCTAGATATCTATTTACATAACCATTTTTTTAATCCCTTCTCATTTATTGGAAATATATGCAAAGAAAATTAGCAAATATTCATCATTAAACATCTCCTAAAGTGCTTTGTCTATGCTGCCATATAGACCTATGGAGAATGCATAGACCTTTGTGTTTCCATGGTAACAGACATTAAATTGTGTGTAGTCATGTTGGACCTGTCTGTATACAACTTTTCAATAATATATATCTGGTAGATAAAGAACAAGAAGGATACAGGGGTGGTAATACGATTGGTGCAACCTGTGCAGTCACACAGGGGCCCAAGAGGTAAGAGGTCCCATTTGACCTCTAAAACTGGTGGAATTGTGCATTATGATGTTCTATTGGGTTGCAAAGGGTTCTATATATAGTTCTTGCACAGGGGCCCTCCTCTATCTGTGCCCGTCCTTTGTAGCGTACTGACATGAGAAAATATTACTGCAGAAATAGACTGCACAGTGGTTATGTGAGGGGCACAGGGTGGTAGTTGTGGTGAGGAGCTGTTGTGTTCCCACACCCTGGCTCCCCACAAAGAGTAAATAATGTCCTGTCTGTCATGTGGTCTGGGTTTAGTGCATCACACTCACTTTTGTAGCTTCTGCTGGCTCCACGGTCCCAGATCTGGACGTCACCACACAGTCAATGGCAGACTCAGTTTTAATTTGTAACAGTCCAACTTTACTCAACAACTTCACAGTTTCCATAGCATATTAAATTGCTCATATTGAGTCTCCCTTCGTTTTCTGATGCCTCAGGCCTCTCAAATACGCTTCCTGTCATCACAGCTCTCATGCTTCCTGACCCACTCTTCTGCTGATTCAGCATCACATCCGACTCCCTTAGGGAGGTGAAAAAGGCATCTGCTTCCATGCCTAATTCGGGCCGTAGGGCTGTAGGCCCCTGATCTCCTGGGAGTTACCACTGAACAAAATTGCGGCCGTCCGCATGCTGTATCTCCTTTCCAATCCTGTGCTTCTCGTAATTCTCCAGGCCCCCTGGCCTAATATGCTTCCCCTCAGATCTTTCCTCTCCAGCAAATGTTACAACTATTACTACTTAACACTATCTTACCTACACCAGACAGTACTCCTCATATTTATCACTTCACTACCCCTCCCATCTGGGAAATTCCCTTAACCTCATAACTATAATTTTATATATTTCTTACACTACAGTGCCCCCTATTGCACTCCCTTTTCCTAATTAACTTTATCTTGTTCCTAATTTCCTATACTTACCCTATGTTATTTTATTATAGCGTACTAAAATGCATTTTCATTATTTCAACATTAGTCATCTTCAACCAAAACAGTACACATTATATTAGTCACATACTCTACATAAAACTATTATTAAAGTCTGGTTTTTACTCACATGACACATCTACTGTTTTACCAGGATGGGATGAAGAGCATACGTAGACACCAACACACCCTTACAGTTACATGCCAATGCCATTCATTTTACACTTCAAAATCAAACCCTGTGGCTAGCAGTGTTTCACTACAAAGGAGAGATGATCGAATCTTTTTAAATTAAAATTTGCCAAGGTTTGTCAAATTCTTCCCAAAAGATTAGATTTACAGCGTGATAATTTGCTGCGAATCACAATACTGTAAAGCCTCCAATCCCTGAAAAATGTGTGTAACACCCCTTTCAATCTTAATAACGCAGCAACAGCTCTTTTAATAACACAGTGCACCAACTGACTTGTCATGCTTTTTAACATTAAGCAACAGTCCAAAAATTATCGCTCATAGTCATTTGTGATCAGGAACATCATTTTTTGCAGAATACTAATTCAAACTGATAGTGTTGCTGTCAGAGATAACATCATCTTGCATTCTGAACTGTGTTTGGTAGTACTACTGCCCAGATGGCTGATGCCAGTGATGCTTCTGCTGCTCTTAGTGGCTCCCACATTCCTAGTTGTGGTATGTTTTTTTTTTTCTTTCACGCTACCCCATACATTGCCATTGTCACTTTTTATTTTACCATACATTTTGTACAACGCTGTAACTTTTGACAATCCCAATTATTCAAATCTTGCCATACATGACAAGGAATGCTAGGTAGATAGGTAAAGAAACTAAAATGTGGCAGTAAGCCAGTGTGGCAGGTAAGGGGTGTCAAATTAGCCTAGTTAAACAGATGTGCAAAAACAGATATGCACAATTAAATGTCTACATTATTAAAAATATATATACAGTACAGACCAAAAGTTTGGACACACCTCATTTTAAGATTTTTCTGTATTTTCATGACTATGAAAATTGTACATTCACACTGAAGGCATCAAAACTATGAATTAACACTTGTGGAATTATATACTTAACAAAAAAGTGTGAATCAACTGAAAATATGTCTTATATTCTAGGTTCTTCAAAGTAGCCACCTTTTGCTTTGATGACTGCTTTGCACACTCTTGGCATTCTCTTGATGAGCTTCAAGAGATAGTCACCGGAAATGGTTTTTACTTCACAGGTGTGCCCTGTCAGGTTTAGTAAGTGGGATTTCTTGCCTTATAAATGGGGTTGGGACCATCAGTTGTGTTGTGCAGAAGTCTGGTGGATACACAGCTGATAGTCCTACTGAATAGACTGTTAGAATTTGTATTATGGCACGAAAAAATCAGCTAAGTAAAGAAAAACGAGTGGCCATCATTACTTTAAGAAATGAAGGTCAGTCAGTGAGAAAAATTGGGAAAACTTTGAAAGTGTCCCCAAGTGCAGTTGCAAAAACCATCAAGCACTACAAAGAAACTGGCTCACATAAGGACCGCCCCAGGAAAGGAAGACCAAGAGTCACCTCTGCTTCTGAGGATAAGTTTATCCGAGTCACCAGCCTCAGAAGTCACAGGTTAACAGCAGCTCAGATTAGAGACCAGGTCAATGCCACACAGAGTTCTAGCAGCAGACACATCTCTTCAACAACTGTTAAGAGGAGACTTTGTGCAGCAAGCCTTCATGGTAAAATATCTGCTAGGAAACCACTGCTAAGGACAGGCAACAAGCAGAAGAGACTTGTTTGGGCTAAAGAACACAAGGAATGGACATTAGACCAGTGGAAATCTGTGCTTTGATCTGATGAGTTTAGATTTGAGATCTTTGGTTCCAACCACTGTGTCTTTGTGCGACGCAGAAAAGGTGAACGGATGGACTCTACATGCCTGGTTCCCACCGTGAAGCATGGAGGAGGAGTTGTGATGGTGTGGGGGTGCTTTGCTGGTGACACTGTTGGGGATTTATTCAAAATTGAAGGCATATTGAACCAGCATGGCTACCACAGCATCTTGCAGCAGCATGCTATTCCATCCGGTTTGCGTTTAGTTGAACCATCATTTATTTTTCAACAGGACAATGACCCCAAACACACCTCCAGGCTGTGTAAGGGCTATTTGACCAAGAAGGAGAGTGATGGGGTGCTACGCCAGATGACCTGGCCTCCACAATTACCAGACCTGAACCCAATTGAGATGGTTTGGGGTGAGCTGGATCGCAGAGTGAAGGCAAAAGGGCCAACAAGGGCTAAGCATCTCTGGGAACTCCTTCAAGATTGTTGGAAGACCATTTCCGGTGACTACCTCTTGAAGCTCAACAAGAGAATGCCAAGAGTGTGCAAAGCAGTCATCAAAGCAAAAGGTGGCTACTTTGAAGAACCTAGAATATAAGACATATTTTCAGTTGTTTCACACTTTTTTGTTAAGTATATAATTCCACATGTGTTAATTCATAGTTTTGATGCCTTCAGTGTGAATGTACAATTTTCATCATCACGAAAATACAGAAAAATCTTAAAATGAGAAGGTGTGTTCAAACTTTTGGTCTGTATTGTATATATTTTTTTATTTTACAAAATTCAGCCTCTTTACCAAAAATGACGTGCTAAAAAATGCCAGCTGTGAAAAAATAAGATTGCTTGCAACATGCATTTTTTGTGAGGTAGTCAATCTCAGTTAAAATGTCTGAATTTTAGGGTATTTTCTTTTGTATTTTTTAAAAAATACATTTATTCTCCCCTTCACAAAAAGAATAGCACAAAAAATGCAAAAACTCATTAGCGTCACTTGTGACAAGCAAGTACGCCAACACTGATTTCATATATCACTGATCAATCACATTGAGTCTTGCACTGCTGCTGGCACCTCTCCTATCTCTCTCTCTCTCTCTCTCTCTCTCTCTCTCTATTAATTAAATCTCTGCATTATTCACAGACTACTACTCATCTTCTTAACTGCTGCAGTTATATAACACATTGTTTTCTGGAATATTTGTTCAAAGTTTTAGGACTTTTTCTTCCTATTTCTATTTCTGAGCTCTAACGTATCCTCACTATCCTAAAATCACTCTAAAATGGCTTATGCATTCCCTACTTAGGCTTTTATATAGGCTATAATAGTCCCTCCTGGTTGACTGCACTATGCCATGTGACATGACAGCTTCAAGGCATTATGGGGAAGCACGAGTGGTTGTTCCAATCTTCTGTGGCTGATGCAATCTTCTGCAGTGTGTAAAAAGGCCGCTTGCATTTTTGGAGGGCAGCTTGCGTGAATCAAGTCACAAATTGTTTGAATTTGCTGGGACCTGTGAATTTTAGAAAATTCGGCTGTAATTAAATTCACATTGAATCGATTCGATCATCTCTACAACAATGTAATTTTTTGATAATCTTAGCAAACTTCTTTAGTCCAAAGCCAAATTATTAGTAATCTAAACAATTGGAATACATTTTTATCTTCTTGAGGCAATAACTTTTTATATTGAAGTTGACAATTAGCTAATCATTGAAGGTCTGGCTTCAGAAATGTGTCTGATTTACAGTTCAAAATTATTTCTTCTTTTTTTAAGATCACCAAGAGAGTTAGAAATATAGTTTATGAATCATGAATTCATATGATGATTAGATGTTACAATTTGTATGACATAGTGACTTTGGTTTTGATCATACCACACTGAACAGCTTCCAAGCATTCATAATTACTAAGCGAGGCTCTTAAGACATGGCTCTTAATTACGGGTAGCTGACTAATGTAATGAAATCACATTTAAATGTTTAAATTGCTGAAATTAACTTTAATTAAAGGGAACCAACAAGTCAGTTTATTGCAGTGTGATAAGTTATGTAAAACACAGCAGAGAAAGGTTTATTTTTATAGGGATGGAAAAAATGTGGCTATCAAGCTCGTCTTCCGCTCTCCAACTCCTTGTATTAGTCTACATCTCCCCGCCATGTAATGAACAGGACTGCAGATGTGACTCGAGTTTTGTTACCAATTAATCATTTTAAAGGGCTGATGTTTGATTGTTTTGTTATGTGCCATTAATATGGGCTCGTTGCATGTGTTTCCTCCGTTAATTGTAGCACACATACCTGTATTGTGTCCTTTTTTGGCGGCGAGCTAAAGAAAAAAAACAGTAATTATTCTTGCTGTTCCCCTTTCTTTTTACTTTCTCTGTAATCCTAAAAATACACGACATACGGAGGCATTCAGAAACTTAAAGAGTAATGGTTATACGTGAAGCGCACTTTGAATGTATGGTGAAAGCAATTTGTGCAGACAATGAGAGTTCAAATGGAGAAAGGAGTGCGTAGATGGAACGGCAGAGAATGGCGGGGCCGTCATGCTAAATAACAAGACGAGAAAATGCAGAGGAAGGAAAGGACAATTTTAAGAACTATAATTTTGCTGGTAAAAGTATAAAACACTCAAGTCCACCAATTATAATAAATACTTATTTACTTGTGAAGAAAGAACAGTGATTGAAATATACAGTATAAAGTGGAATACTAATTCCTTACCATAGTATTAGTATATCCATGTCATCACCAGAAGCAAGCTCAGTCTAGAGAATAGTTTACATTAACTTGTAACATAGGCTAAAAAGTCCTCATCCCTTTCTCTCCTTGGGCAATTTTCACACTTTTGCCTAAAACAAAGCCTGAATTATAAAATAAGTTAAAGGGATTGTTTCATTTCAATTACATTTCTCCCCTGGCTGCAGTTTGCTAAAAAAAAAAAAAGCACGCAATACTCACCTTCCTCAGGTCCAACAGATTTGACCTAGCCCAGTTGTCTGGTATTAGCTGTAGTGATGATGTGACCTTGACAGTGCGTAAGCCAGTCAGTGAGCTTAGCGGCTCTAGCGGGGCATGCCTGTGTTAACGGGACAACACGTTCAGAGGCATTGAGCTCACTGATTAACTGCAGTTCTGTCGATGTGACGTCAACATTGCAGTCAATGCCAGACACTAGTAGCAAAGACCCCGACCTGGTGGACCAGGTGAAGGTGAGTATAGCTTGATTTATTTATTTTTACAGCAAACTACAAAGGAAAATTTTCAGTGAAAGGGAACATAAAGTACATCAAGTACCTTAAAGTACATCATATATACTTATTCTTATTTTTTAAAAAGCTAAAGAATTACAAATTGTGAAAATGTCACCCAATACTTTACATTTATGGGCATGTCATGTATTTGGAGGCCAAACGTTTGACCCAAGCAAAGTCGTAGAAGCACAAAGAATACTAAAAATAAAAGTTTGAGATGTGTAGAGTTCATTCATGCCTTTTATGTCATGTCCACGTTCACACCTTATAATATAGTTACCCAAATTACCTAGGCCAAAAAATTCTGATTTTATTTGTCCAAATGCTGGTACACTTTTGAGTTGACATACGTCCTGATTCGGAAAAGGGAGGATTAGAGCTGCATTTTCTCATCTTCTCACTCATGTATTCGATAATTTGTAAGAAAAGTTCCATGCCTCCCCCTGAGATCACTGAAGACCATACCAGTAAAGAGAAGACACTAGTAGGCTGTGGGAGATAATAACTAGTGTTGAGCCACCCCCGTAGTGTTCGAGTTCGGTTCGGTTCGTCGAACACCCGTGTGTTCGTCGAACTGTTCGTCGAGCACCTTCGAACACCGTTAAAACCAATGGCAGGCAAACAAAAACACATAGAAACACATAGAAAACACCTTCAAAGGTGTCCAAAAGCTGCCAAACTGCTCAGAAGACATAACTAACACATGGAAAAGTGACAAGTACATATAGTCATGCGAAAATAAAAGAGGTGGAGGAGTAAAAGGAGGGGGAGACACAGATATAGGCATGTCATGCCCTTCTAAAATCCAAAAAGTGAGAAGCCGACACGGCCAGTCCGCTCCTGCCCGTGCCACCTCCGTGTCGCCGGGTTTGTGCCAGAGCCGCGGTGAACCCTGATGGCCAGCCCCCCTCTCCCAATACTGGTGCCTGTCCGCTGGTGGGTCGAGCGAGCCCCCCTGTGGTGGAGGCAGCTCTAAGCTTTTTAATTTAAATTGTCTCTCTAATTTGAATGAATACACTTTAAATCCATTTACAAGGATCTATTGGAGGGCAAGTCTCATGCCAGCAGCCGCGGTAATTCCAGCTCCAGTAGCGTCCACTAAAGCTGCTGCAGTTAAAAAGCTTTTATAAGGATCGAGCTCGGCTGTCCACCGCAAGGCATCCTACTGCCAGTCCCAGCCCCTATGCCTTGGGGTGCCTCCTGATGCTCTTCACTAAGTATCCCATGGTCCCGAAGCATTTCCTTTGAAAAAATTAAGTGTCTAAACTACAGGTGGTGCAGCTTGCTTAACAGCCGGGATAATCCGCTTACTAGCAGACACTGCTACTAGGCACAAAGTATTTCCTGGGCTAGATGCAGTTAAAAATTTGTAATTAGATACTCTCGTTGGATGCTGAGAAAGCATTCCATAGAGTCTCCTGGCACGCCATATATGATTCTCTTAAAAATCTTGGGGTAGGGGTCTAGGGGACCCTTTTATAGCCAAAATCACGGCCCTGTATCGCAATACGTCACCTAGGCTGAAGATAAATGGAACTGTAGCACCCTGAGGGCTCGGTTGCTAAAGACGTATTGCACCTCACCCAGAGGTGTGATATCTCACTCTCAGGTAAGGATGGAGTGTGGATCAGGACCCGACACCTGCATGCATTACACCACATTGCCGTGGGGCAGGGCGACCAATATGCCCCTGAGATGGGCACGACAGTCCCTGTCCCTGGCTGGAGTGGGGGGAGGGAACACTGAGGAAGGGGAACCCTGTAGTGCAGGAGCAGGGAGGAAGCAGTTCCTGGGTGCATTGAGAAGGGAGTATAAAAGGTGGGCACCATCTTAGTTCAGTGCAGAGAAGTCTGAGCAGAAGTGGCAGGGAGCAGGGGCTCTGCATGAGCTCTGCTCCGGAGGCGGGCCTAGTAACAGAGGCCCAGGCCTGGAAGAGGGAGAAGGAAGGAAGAGGAGCGGAGAAGGCTCCAGGAACGAGGAATGAAGGGATCCCAGGGGTGCGGACGGGCGAGTCGCCACCGCACGCCCGAATCCACCTGCGTGGAGGGGTCAGGCCAAAGGGGGAGACCGGTCCCCGAACTAGTGGAGGCAGGAAACGACCCTCAGCTAGAAACCGGAGGCTCTGACATTTTATGTGGCGCAGCCCCTCGCTACACCCGCTAGGAAGGCACCACATAGGGTCAGGGAAACTGGCGCCAAGTTTACCAAGAGGAGGCCCGAGGCAGCCGGACAGAAGTGTTGGTAAGAAAGGCCAGACAAAGGACACACAAAGGGGGTCCTGTGAAGTGCTCCAAAGTTATCTGGGAGTTGTCTGAGCCCCTCACCTGGTGAGCACAGTACGACGTGGGCAGCCGTTACCTGCAGACGTGGTCTGGATAATAAGAACTGTGAGTAAAGGCCCTGAACTGCATCACTGACTCCGTGTCGTTACTGCTGCTGCCCTGCACCATCACCCCCATCCTCCGCATACACTGCCCTGAGGCTATACTCCTCCCGTGGGGAGTTATGCTACGCTCTGCTGCACCCACAACACCAGCCTCAGTGGTCTGCCCTGTAGCGGCGGTCCACTCTGACCGCAATCCACGGGTGGCGTAGTCGGACATTTAAACATGAAAACCACATAAATAGTTCCGCCACTGGTTTGACCGCCCTGAGCCACGGAACTGGGTCGCCGCCACGAAGACTACAACCACCAGCATCCACCAAAAAGGGTCCGGCTCCGGGTGTCCCAAGGCCCAGGGGGTGCCTCAGAACATTTTCATCACCTTTCACAATCACCAATGGGACAAGGCAGTGATGTCCTCTGTCCCCTCTCTTATACATCCTAGTGACGGAGCACCTGCTCTCATCAATTCGCCATAACCCCAATATTAGGTGGATTGAGGTGGGAGGCACCGAGTACAAGTGCTCTCTATTTGCTGATGATGTCCTAGTATATATCACACAATCACATATATCCATCCATGCTGTTATGGCTGAAATAGATCACTTTGTTACATGGTAAAATTTTAAAATCAATGCAGCGAAGTCTGAGGCCCTCGATGTCTCCCTCCCCAAATCCATATAGGATTCCATCCAGTCCAACTTTCCCTTTGCCTGGCCCTCACAGGGTATCAAATACTTAGGAATTCCTATTCATAGAGACCTCTCCCATCTATGTTATCTTAATTTTGGGCCCTTTATTGAACAACTCCATACAGACCACGGTTGGCAAGTTAGAACTGTAAGATTCACTACGTGAACCACTGGTGTTTTGTGGAAAAGCACATGTACACTGCGTTCCAAATTATTATACAAAAAGTGTTTAGGAGTGATAAGGGAAGAATTTGTTTGTTTGTCAGTTAAACTCATTGATGGTGATGTGTGTCAGGGCTCTTTATATCACTGTAAGCAATTGCAGACACCTGTGCTAATTAGTTTGGCAGGTGTGTCCAATGAAAGGCAAGACTACTTAAGAAGGCTCTCTCACATTATTAAGCAGCCTACATTTTCTGCCAAAATGGGAAAGAAAAAGGATGTGTCGGCTGCTGAGAAGCAACAAATTGTGGAGTGTTTAGGTCAAGGCATGACTACAATCAACATTGTGCGATGATCAGGATGAAGTGTCTTGGCAATCAAGAAGTATGTAGCTGATTCACAGTACACACGTGTGCGTGCTGATAAGGGCAAATTGAGGACTCTTTCCTACAGGCAATTACGTCAGGTTGAAAGAGCAGCGGCAAAAAAGCCTTGTCATAGCAGCAGACAAGTTTTTGAAGCTGCTTGTGCCTCCAACGTCCCCCGAACAACAAGATGCAGGGTCCTTCAGAGGTTTGCAGCTGTGCATGCGCCATCCTGTCGACCTCCTCTATCCACTTCACACAAGCAGAAACGGCTCCAGTGGGCCAAACATTACATGAAGACTGATTTCAAAACTGTTTTGTTCACGGATGAGTGCCGTGCAGCGCTCGATGGTCCAGATGGATGGAGTGGAGGATGACTGGTTGATGGACACCCCACGCAAACACGGCTACAGCGCCAACAAGGAGGAGGTGGAGTAATGTTTTGGGCTGGAATCATGGGGAGAGAGATTGTCGGCCCCTTTAGGATCCCTGAAGGCGCTAAAGATGAACTCCATAATGTATGTGGATTTTCTCAAACAGCACTTCCTGCCATGGTTCAAGAAGAAGAACCGTGTATTTCACAGCAAGATCATTTTTCTGCATGATAATGCACCATCTCATGCTGCACATAAAACATCTGCATCTCTGGCTGATATGGGCATAAAAGGGGACAAACTTATGGTGTGACCCCCATGCTCCCCTGACCTCTACCCCATTCAGAACCTTTGGAGCATCATTAAAAGGAGTGTCTATGATGGCGGGAGGCAGTTCACATCTAAGCAACAGCTCTGGGAGGGTATTCTGTCCTCATGCAAAACAATTGAAGCAGAAACCATCCAAAACCTGACAAATTCAATGGACGAGAGAGTTCAGAAGCTCCTTTCGAACAAGGGGTCCTATGTGAAAATGTAACATCACCTAGAATAAAGTTTTGAGTTGAAAACTGTTTGATTTCAGTTTCTAACAACCTGCTAATGCTTATAATTTCAAAAATGACCATTTTTTTGGTCTTTATTAAAATGAAAAGGTTGATCGAAAAGTTTGGGGGATCTAAGAGTGTGGCAACCCAGTAGTCATGATTACTTCGAATTCTGACAATATGAGGGTCATGCTGCAGGTAGTGCAGCAAGAAGGCACTTATGTGCCTTGCGCATCTCGGAGCCCCAAAATTATTTTCCGGGCTAGATGCAGCTAAAAATTATTTTTAATTTTAAATCTGGTGAAGCTTTAGTATAGATGGCCTAATAGGATCAGTGCTGCACACTGCTACAAAGCCCAAATTATTTTCCAGTCAAGATACAGATAAACATGATTAGTAATTTGAAAGCTTAAAACGGTTGGTAGGGTGATTTTAACCAATCATCAAGCTTTTACTCTCCCCAGGATGACACAGGGGTAGAAAAGTCGTTTCGGATCCATGATTTGTTCATCTTTATGAACGTGAGTCTGTCTACATTATCAGTGGAGAGCCGCGTGCGCTTATCTGTCAGCACACCACCAGCAGCGCTGAACACACGTTCAGACAGAACGCTGGCTGCGGGGCATGACAAGATCTCCAAGGCGTAAGTGGCTAGCTCCGGCCATTTATCCAGATTGGAAGCCCAAAAAGAGCAAGGGTCCAGTGACACAGTCGTGGCTTCAATGTTTACTTGGAGATACTCCTGTACCATCGTCTCTAGGCGTTGACTATGTGTCAGACTTCTTGTCTCCTGTGGCCTTGCAAAGGATGGGCTAAAAAAGTGGTGAAATGATTCCGCAAAATTGATGTTACCAGCAGATACTGTGGTTCTGTCACGGTTTGAGTGCTGAACACTTGACGGTCCCACGGTTGGCAAGTTGGAACTGTGAGATTCACTACGTGCACCACTGGTATTTTGTGGAAAAGCACATGTAAGATTCTGCAACAGTCTCTGCTGATACTCCTGCATGCGTGCATCCCTTTCTATGGCAGGAATAATTTCTGCAAATTTACTTTTGTACCGGGGATCTAACAGTGTGGCAACCCAGTAGTCAGGATTATTTCTAATTCTCACAATTCGAGGGTCATGTTGCAGGTAGTGCAGCAAGAAGGCACTCATGTGTGTTGCGCATCCAGGAGCACCAAGTCCCTGTTGTGTTGGTGGCGAGGTAACAATCATGCTTCCTTCCTCTGTCCTCTCCCCCCAACCTCGCACAACAGAAATGTGATCAAGGTCTCCCTCATCTGATGAGTCTTCCATCAGTTCGTCCTCCACTTCTTCCTGGGCTCCTGCACCTTCCTCACTAGTTTGGCTGCTACCATGCGCCCTGGTAAAACCATCTCCCCCACCCTCACATGCCTGCCGCCTTGGTGCTGCCGACCGTCTGGACCTTGCAGATGTTAGCCCTTCCGCATACAACTCCTCCTCCTCTACTTCCTCCACCTCCTCTTGTGCCACCACCTGACTCCGAATTCTGTTTAACATGTGCTCCAGCATGTAAATCACCGGAATAGTCATGCTGATAATGGCATCGTCAGCACTAAACATCTTCGTCGCCATTTCAAAACTGTGCAGAAGGGTGCATAGGTCCCTGATCTGAGACCACTCCTCCAGCGTGATTTGCTCCACCTCTGAATCTCGTTGGCCCAGGCTATACGTCAGAACGTATTGCACCAGGGCTTGTCGGTGCTGCCACAGTCGCTGCAACATGTGCAGAGTTGAATTCCACCGGGTAGGCACATCGCATTTTAGCCGGTGAAGTGGCAGGCCCAACGACTTCTGTAGAGATGTAAGTCGCTGAGCTGCGGGATGCGAACGGCGGAAATGAGCACACAGCGACCGTGCCCTCTGCAGAAGGCCATCTAGTCTGGGATAGTGGGCTAAAAATTGCTGGACAACCAGGTTCAACACGTGAGCCATACAAGGCACGTGTGTGACATTGCCCCGGCGAAGGGCCGCACCCAGGTTTGCAGCATTGTCGCACACGGCCTTCCCTGGTTTCAGGTCCAGTGGAGACAACCATTCATGAAATTGGTTCTCCAGAGCTGACCACAACTCCTCAGCTGTGTGACTCACATTTCCCAGACATTTCAATGTAAAAACCGCCTGATGACGTTGAGCCCTACTGCCAGCATAGTAAGGAGGTGTGCAGGATCCCTTCTGCGCAGTTAGAAAGCTTGTGGCATGACCAGACAGGCTTTGGGTGCAGGTGGAAGACCGAGAGGAGGTTGAGGAGGCAGAAGCAGTGGTGGAACTTTGACATAAAGAGGATTGACGCACAACTCGTGGGGACGGCAAGACTTGGACAGCAGCCCCTTGTCCTGCTGTCACCATAGTTACCCAGTGCCCAGTCAGCGACATGTAACGCCCCTGTCCATGCCTACTCGTCCAAGTGTCTGTGGTGAAATGCACCCTGTCACACACAGAGTTTCTCAAAGAAGCGGTGATGTTGTGTGCGACATGCTGGTGGAGCGCAGGCACACCTTTCTTTGAGAAGTAGTGCCGACTGGGCATCTGGTACTGGGGCACTACGACGGACATAAGGTCTCGAAAATCCTCTGTGTCCACCAGGCGGAAAGGCAGCATTTCTGTAGCCAAGAGCTTGCAGATGGTGAAATTCAACCTCTTAGCTTTCTCATGGCTAGGAGGAAATGGTCTTTTACTTGTCCACATCTGAGGGACCGAGGGCTGGCTATTGTGCTTAGACGGGGTTGATAAGGGTGTCCCCGGCAAACTGCCGGTCTGTGAGGAAGATGCAGGCGGACATGTTAGGTTGCCTTGATCCAAAGGTGGTGCTATCGATGTCGGACAGCGCTCAAGACCAGCTGGTGTTACCACCTCCAAAGAAAATGATGACCTGCCAATCACGCTGGCTGTTGCGGGTAAAGAGGTGGCAGGTCTGCGCCCCAAAACAGGTGTGACTGCTGTCCCCCCAGTCACAGAGGATGAAGAGGCCGCGGATGCACAAGATATGGCAGACGGTGGTTGGCCCGGCCGGCTAGACCGCATTGTAGCACACTGAGCTTCCCACTGCAACTTATGCTTCATGTCCATGTGCCGGTTCATGCATGAAGTACTCAAACTATGTATTTTTTGGCCTCTACTTAGCTTTTGCTGACAAATGTTACAGATAACACGAGTTGGGTCATCTTTATCGATCTGAAAAAATGCCCAGGCTATGCAAGGCTTAGCACCCATGCGACCTGAAGAGCCACCACGACTTGTGGTGAGAGGCAGAGTTGTGTTTGAGGATGCAGTTGTTGACGTGCTTCCAGTACTACGTCTCTGTCCAGGAAGGCGCAACCTGACCTCGTCGTCACTAGCATCTTCCTCCACCTCCTCTGCTGACCTCATCTCTTGGCTGACTGTGGGTTGACAGTAAGTGGGATCTCCGACCTCATCATCATCACCCTGTGCGTTATCACACCCGTCGTCCTCAGAGCCAACCTGTTCCTGCCCTGACAAAAAACTAAAGTTGTCGCTCCAATCAGGTATTTGAGTCTTATCATCGTCTTCCTCATTGTCTCCACCAACAGGAGTTACAGTTTGGGAATGAGGGTCTACATTATGGTCAGAACCTTCTGCGTCTGGTCCTGGATCCGACTCATAAAGATTCTGGGCATCAGTGCAGATCATTTCCTCGTCTGGATTCACAGAAGCGCTGGAGTCGACCTCTGATTCCCAGGCTATAGTATGAGTAAACAGCTCTGCAGACTCAACCATCTGTTCTACCTCATACTCAGACGGGCAGCTGGAGATTTGGGAGCTGTGAGGAAGCAAGTGCGATTTGGGTGACACCTTTGAGGACTGGAGTATTTGTGATGTTGAAGTTGATGTGGAGGAGAGCCCACTTAAAGGAGCACTTGATATCCGTTGAAGCACCTGCTGTTTTTGTGCCTCATCTGGAATTTGTAGCGATTGGCGTGGCCGTAAGAAAGGGATCTTATCACATTGTCCGCTAAAAGAAGTAGACATTTTAGTTTGGCTGGAAGATGGTCTTTCTTCTGCACCTACCCCACGGACACAACCTTTTTTCCCCTTCCCAACACGCCTATTCCCCTTTCCACCAGCAGCAGGCCTTTTTCCACTCATTTTGATGGTTAACTAATTCACAACTCTGGAGTTGTTTGCACAAAAAAACAATGGATGGTAACCGAGCAGAGCTGAGTGGCCAAACTGTGGTATTAGGCCAAAACTATTGGCTGGGTTAGATGCAGAAAAAAATTATTTTTAATTTGCAACCTGATGGAGGTCAGTATAGATGGACTAATAGACCAAGTCCCACACACCGCTAGAAGCCCAAATATTTTTTCAGAGCTAGATGCAGAAATTTTTTTTATTCAATTTGCAACCTGATGGAGGTCAGTATAGATGGACTAATAGACCAAGTCCCACACACTGCTAGAAGCCCAAATATTTTTTCAGAGCTAGATGCAGAAAAAAATTATTTTTAATTTGCAACCTGATGGAGGTCAGTATAGATGGACTAATAGACCAAGTCCCACACACTGCTAGAAGCCCAAATATTTTTTCAGAGCTAGATGCAGAAAAAAATTATTTTTAATTTGCAACCTGATGGAGGTCAGTATAGATGGACTAATAGACCAAGTCCCACACACCGCTAGAAGCCCAAATATTTTTTCAGAGCTAGATGCAGAAAAAAATTATATTCAATTTGCAACCTGCTGGAGGTCAGTATAGAAGGACTAATAGAACAAGTCCCACACACTGCTAGAAGCCCAAATATTTTTTCAGAGCTAAATGAAGAAAAAAATTATTTTTAATTTGCAACCTGATGGAGGTCAGTATAGATGGACTAATAGATCAAGTCCCACACACCGCTAGAAGCCCAAATATTTTTTCAGAGCTAGATGCAGAAAATTTTTTTATTCAATTTGCAACCTGATGGAGGTCAGTATAGATGGACTAATAGACCAAGTCCCACACACTGCTAGAAGCCCAAATATTTTTTCAGAGCTAGATGCAGAAAAAAATTATTTTTAATTTGCAACCTGATGGAGGTCAGTATAGATGGACTAATAGACCAAGTCCCACACACTGCTAGAAGCCCAAATATTTTTTCAGAGCTAGATGCAGAAAAAAATAATTTTTAATTTGCAACCTGATGGAGGTCAGTATAGATGGACTAATAGAACAAGTCCCACACGCTGCTAGAAGCCCAAATATTTTTTCAGAGATAAATGAAGAAAAAAATTATTTTTAATTTGCAACCTGATGGAGGTCAGTATAGATGGACTAATAGACCAAGTCCCACACACTGCTAGAAGCCCAAATATTTTTTCAGAGCTAGATGCAGAAAAAAATTATTTTTAATTTGCAACCTGATGGAGGTCAGTATAGATGGACTAATAGACCAAGTCCCACACACTGCTAGAAGCCCAAATATTTTTTCAGAGCTAGATGCAGAAAAAAATTATTTTTAATTTGCAACCTGATGGAGGTCAGTATAGATGGACTAATAGAACAAGTCCCACACGCTGCTAGAAGCCCAAATATTTTTTCAGAGATAAATGAAGAAAAAAATTATTTTTAATTTGCAACCTGATGGAGGTCAGTATAGATGGACTAATAGACCAAGTCCCACACACTGCTAGAAGCCCAAATATTTTTTCAGAGCTAGATGCAGAAAAAAATTATTTTTAATTTGCAACCTGATGGAGGTCAGTATAGATGGACTAATAGACCAAGTCCCACACACCGCTAGAAGCCCAAATATTTTTTCAGAGCTAGATGCAGAAAAAAATTATATTCAATTTGCAACCTGCTGGAGGTCAGTATAGAAGGACTAATAGAACAAGTCCCACACACTGCTAGAAGCCCAAATATTTTTTCAGAGCTAAATGAAGAAAAAAATTATTTTTAATTTGCAACCTGATGGAGGTCAGTATAGATGGACTAATAGACCAAGTCCCACACACTGCTAGAAGCCCAAATATTTTTTCAGAGCTAGATGCAGAAAAAAATTATTTTTAATTTGCAACCTGATGGAGGTCAGTATAGATGGACTAATAGAACAAATCCCACACGCTGCTAGAAGCCCAAATATTTTTTCAGAGATAAATGAAGAAAAAAATTATTTTTAATTTGCAACCTGATGGAGGTCAGTATAGATGGACTAATAGACCAAGTCCCACACACATGCCAGTTTTTCCTATTTATTTATTTTATTATATAGCTCCATTAATTCCACAGCGCTTTACAGACATTATCATCACCGTCCCCAGTGGGGCTCACAATGTAGATTCCCTATCATTATGTCTTTGGAGTGTGGGAGGAAACCGGAAAACCTGGAAGAAACCCACACAAACACGGAGAGAGAAAACAAACTCCTTGCAGATGTTGTCCTTTTTGGGATTTGAACCCAGGACCCCAGCGCTGCAAGGCTGCAGTGCTAACCACTGAGCCACATTGCTGCCCTATTTATGCAAAAAGGATTGGAACTGAGGTCTGATTGGGCTCGGCGGTGGCGTGGGACTAGAGTAACATTTTCGGCGTGGTGCACAGAAATGCACGCCGCTCGTCAGACGCTTCTGATTCACAAAGAAGCGTGAAACCCTTCTTGAATCATGAGTGTCTGACTCCACCATGCCACTTAGTGGCATGGGATTCTACGCTAGGGACGGGCTGCACCTCAATGGGGAGGGTGCAGCTGTGCTGGGGGAGAAAATGGCTAGAAGATTGGAGGAGTGTTTAAACTAGGGATTGGGGGGGGGGAGTGCAGATAGTGACCTGGGCACAAATAAAGAAATTGGGGGTGGGGTTAGAAGAGTCAATATAGTGAAAAGGAATAGAGGTACAGAGAGATACATAAAATGCATGTACGCTAATGACAGAAGCCTCACCAACAAAATGGAGGAATTAGACGAGAGCCATGACTGGGCAGTTAATTTACAGGGCTATAGTCTATTCAAAAGTGACCATACAAACAAGCGAGGGGGTGTGTGTGTTTATATGTAAAATCATCCTTAAAGCCCATATTGCTTGAGAATATATGTGAATCTAATGAAAATGTAGAGTCCCTGTGGGTGGAGATAAGGGGAGGGGGAAAAAATAATAAATTATTGATAGGGGTTTGTTAAAAGTCTCCAAAAATAATGGAAGCAGCGGAGAATATCCTCATAAAGCAAATAGATGAAGCAGCGACTCAAGGAGAAGTCATTATTATGGGGGACTTCATCTACCCTGAAATACATTGGGGAACAGAAACCTGTAGTTCAAGCAAAGGTAATAGGTTTTTGACAACTTTGAGAGACAATTACCTTTCACAACTGGTTCAGGACCCAACAAGAAGGGGGACACTGCTAGACCTAATATTAACCAACAGGCCAGACCGCATATCAAATATACGAGTTGGGGGTCACTTGGGTAATAGTGATCACAAAATAATAAGTTTTCATTTATCCTTTAATAAGATGTGTAGTAGAGGGGTTACAAGGACACTAAACTTCAGGAAGGCAAATTTCCAACGGTGGAGAGATGATCTTAGTGTAATAAACTGGGACGATATCCTGACACATAAAACTACACAAAGCAAATGGGAGACATTTATTGGCATCCTGAATAGGACATGTGCACAATATATACCCTATGGGAATAAACATGCTAGAAATAGGAGGAAACCACTATGGCTAAATAGAGCTGTAAGGGGCGCAATAAGTGACAAAAAGAAAGCATTTAGAGAACTAAAGCAAGTAGGTAGTGATGAGGCATTAAATAAATACAGAAAATTAAATAAATTCTGTAAAAACCAAATCAAGGCATCAAAGATTGAGACAGAGAGATTCATTGCCAGAGAAAGTAAAAATAATCCCAAAATATTCTTTAACTATATAAATAGTAAAAAACTAACAAATGATAGTGTTGGCCCCCTTAAAAATAGTCTGGGTGAAATGGTGGATGAGGATGAGGAAAAAGCCAATATGCTAAATGATTTTTTTCAACAGTATTTACACAAGAAAATGGCATGACAGAAAACATGATTAGTCACGCCAAAAATTGTCCATTAAATGTCACTTGCTTAACCCAACAGGAAGAACGGCGGCGTCTAAAAATCACTAAAGTTGACAAATCCCTGGGCCTGGATGGGATACACCCGCGAGCACTGCAGGAATTAAGTAACGTCATAGATAGACCATTATTTTTAAACTTTAAAGATTCCATAATAATAGGATCTGTACCACAGGACTGGCGTATAGCAAATGTGGTGCCAATATTCAAAAAGGGGACAAAAACCGAACTTGGAAATTATAGGCCAGTAAGCTTAACCTCTACTGTGGGTAAAATCCTGGAGGGTTTTCTAAGAGATGCTATACTAGAGTATCTGAAGAAGAATAACCTCATGACCCAATATCAACATGGGTTTACGAGAGACCGTTCCTGTCAAACTAATCTGATTAGCTTTTATGAGGAGGCAAGTTCCGGACTGGACCAAGGATATGCAGTGGATGTTGTGTATATGGACTTTTCCAAAGCTTTTGATACGGTTCCACACAAAAGGTTGATACATAAAATGAGAACAATGGGGATAGGGGAAAATATATGTACGTGGGTTAAGAACTGGCTCAGTGATAGGAAACAAAGGGTGGTTATTAATGGAACACACTCAGACTGGGTCACAGTTAACACTGGGGTACCACAGGGGTCAGTATTGGGCCCGCTTCTTTTTAACATATTTATTAATGACCTTGTAAGGGGCATACAGAGTAGTATTTCAATATTTGCAGATGACACTAAACTCTGCAGGGTAATCAATACAGAGGAGGACAATTATATATTACAGGAGGATCTATGTAAACTAGAAGCTTGGGCTAATAAATGGCAAATGAGCTTTAATGGGGATAAATGTAAGGTAATGCACTTGGGCAGAGGAAATAAAATGTATAATTATATGCTTAATTGTAAAACACTGGGCAAAACTGTAACTGAAAAAGACCTGGGTGTATTGGTGGACGACAAGCTCACGTTTAGTGGCCAGGGTCAGGCAGCTGCTGCAAAGGCAAATAAAATAATGGGATGCATTAAAAGAGGCATAGATGCTCATGAGGAGAACATAATTTTACCTCTATACAATTCATTAGTGCGACCACACTTAGAATACTGTGTACAGTTCTGGTCTCCAGTGTATAAGAAAGACATAGCTGAACTAGAGCGGGTGAAGAGAAGAGCGACCCAGGTTATTAGAGGACTGGGGGGTCTGCAATACCAAGACAGGTTATTACACTTGGGGTTATTTACTTTGGAAAAACGAAGGCTTAGGGGTGATCTTATTACTATGTACAAGTATATGAGGGGACAGTACAAAGACCTTTCTACTGATCTTTTTACTCTGAGGCCTGAGACGGGGACAAGGGGGAATCTTCTACGTCTGGAGGAAAGAAGGTTTAATCATAATTAGTGTTGAGCCACCCCCGTAGTGTTCGGGTTCGGTTCGGTTCGTCGAACACCGGGATGTTCGAGGAACTGTTCGTCGAACTGTTCGTCGAACACCTTAGAACACCGTCGAACACCGTTAAAACCAATGGCAGGCAAACAAAAACACATAGAAACACATAGAAAACACCTTCAAAGGTGTCCAAAAGCTGACAAACTGCTCAGAAGACGCTTTCTTTAAAAAAGCCGGCCGGCAATTCAGCAGCGGCATACACCGGTACCCGACAATTTAGACAAAAAGGAATAGAGCTTCACACATAGATTAGATAGATAGAAACATGTCAGTCACATATATATGAAGTACAGTGACAGTTTTGCTTACTGTACTTGTCATTTAGTGTAAAGGATTTATTAAAAAATATAATAGTGTTTTCATGCACTGTCTCTTTAAAAAAGCCGGCCGGCAATTCAGCAGCGGTATCCGACAATTTATAACAGACAGAATAGAGCTTCACACATAGATTAGATAGATAGAAACATGTCAGTCACATATATATGAAGTACAGTGACAATGTTGCTTACTGTACTTGTCATTTAGTGTAAAGGATTTATTAAAAAAAGTAATAGTGTTTTCATGCACCGTCTCTTTAAAAAAGCCGGCCGGCAATTCAGCATCTGTACCCGACAATTTATAACAGACAGAATAGAGCTTCACACATAGATTAGATAGATAGAAACATGTCAGTCACATATATATGAAGTACAGTGATAGTGTTGGTTACTGTACTTGTCATTTAGTATTAAAATAAAGGATTTATTATTAAAAAAAATTGGCGTGGGGTTTCCCTTAATTTTAGTCTCTAGCGGAGGTTAAGCAGACAGCTGGGGCAGATGTTTGAAGCCTGGGAAGGGGGTAATACCCACGGAGCTTCCCAGGCTACTAATATGAGCCCCCAGCTGAATACATAGCCTTTACTAGCTATTAAAATGGGGGACCCCCCCAAAAAAATGACGTGGGGTCCCCCCTAATTTAATAGCTAGCAAAGGCTAGGCAGACAGCTGGGGGCTGATATTAATAGCCCAGGAAGGGTGCCATGAATATTGGCCCCCTCCCAGGCTAGAAACACCAGCCGTCAGCCGCCCCAGAAATGGCGCATTCATAGGATGCGCCAATTCTGGCACTTAGCCTCGCTCTTCCACGCTGCCCTGGTGCGGTGGCAGGGGGTAATAGGGCTGGGGTTGATGTCAGCTTATAATGCCAGCTGACATCAAGCCCAGGTTAGTAATGGAGAGGCGTCTATAAGACACCCCCATTACTAACCCCATAGTCAAAGTTAAAAGAAAACACAAACACCCAGAATAAAGTCCTTTAATTGAAATAAAGACACAATCCTTTATTGTTCTAAATTAAACCATACTTACCATCACGCCCATTCCAGCTGAAGCCAACGATCTCCTGCAATAAAAGAAAAATAATAAAGCAACATCATCCTTACCTTTCCATGGTTCCCACGACAGCTTCAGCTCTGCTACATCGAGATGACAGGCTGGACCGCAGCAGAACGCCGCCATCCAGCCTGTCATCCCGCAGACACTGAGAAGCGCAGGCTTGCTTGCGCTCTGCAGTGTCTGGCTGTGACGGCATAAAGATGAGACGAGTTCATGTCCAATGAACTCGGCGCACCTCATGCACGTCACTGACAGCGTGGGAAAATTCTCACGCTGAAGCGCTGAGTGCAGGAGAATTCTCCCACGCTGTCAGTGACGTGCATAAGGTGAGCTCATGTCCAATGAACTCAGCTCACCTCCTGCACGTCACTGACAGCGTGGGAGAATTCTCCTGCACTCAGCGCTTCAGCGTGAGAATTCTCCCACGCTGAAGCGCTGAGTGCAGGAGAATTTTCCCACGCTGTCAGTGACGTGCATAAGGTGAGCTCATGTCCAATGAACTCAGCTTACCTCCTGCACGTCACTGACAGCGTGGGAGAATTCTCCTGCACTCAGCGCTTCAGCGTGAGAATTCTCCCACGCTGAAGCGCTGAGTGCAGGAGAATTTTCCCACGCTGTCAGTGACGTGCATGAGGTGAGCCGAGTTCATTGGACATTAACTCGGCTCATCTGGATGCCCTCACAGAGAGACACTGTGGAGCGCAAGCAAGCCTGCGCTTCTCAGTGTCTGCGGGATGACAGGCTGGATGGCAGCGTTCTGCTGCGGTCCAGCCTGTCATCTCGATGTAGCAGAGCTGAAGCTGTCATGGGAACCACGGAAAGGTAAGGATGATGTTGCTTTATTATTTTTCTTTTATTTCAGGAGATCGTTGGCTTCAGCTGGAATGGGTGTGATGGTAAGTATGGTTTAATTTAGAACAATAAAGAATTGTGTGTTTATTTCAATTAAAGGACTTTTTTCTGGGTGTTGTGTTTTTTTTAAATACTTTACTAGAAATTCATGGTGGTCATGTCTAATATTGGCGTGACCCCATGAATTTTGGGCTTAGGGCCAGCTGATAATGCCAAGCTGGCCCTAACCCCTTTATTACCCAGTGAGCCACCGCATCAGGGCCCTGGATGAGTTGGGTACAGCGCCAGAAGATGGCGCTTCTATGAACGCGCCATTTTCCGGGGTGGCTGCGGACTGCAATTTGCAGCGGGGGTGGCCCAGAAAGCTTGGGCCTCCCTGCGCTGCGGATTCCAGCCCCCAGCTGCATAGTTGTACCTGGCTGGACACAAAAACAGGGCGAAGCCCCACGTCAATTTTCTTTAAATTATTTCATGAAATAATTAAGAAAAAAAGGGCTTCCCTATATTGTTGTGTCCGGCCAGGTACAAATAGGCAGCTGGTGGTTGGGGGCAGCCCGTTCCTGCCTGCTGCACCTGACTGGACACAAATATAGTGCGAAGCCCCACGTCAATTTTTTTTTAATTATTTCATGAATTTCCTGAAATAATTTAAAAAAATTGAAGTGGGGCTTCGCACTATATTTGTGTCCAGCCAGGTACAGCAGGCAGGAACGGGCTGCCCCCAACCACCAGCTGCCTATTTGTACCTGGCCGGACACAACAATATAGGGAAGGCTTTTTTTTCTTAATTATTTCATGAATTTCATGAAATAATTAAAAAAAATTGAAGTGGGGCTTCGCACTATATTTGTGTCCAGCCAGGTACAGCAGGCAGGAACGGGCTGCCCCCAACCACCAGCTGACTATTTGTACCTGGCCGGACACAACAATATAGGGAAGGCCTTTTTTTCTTAATTATTTCATGAATTTCATGAAATAATTAAAAAAAAAATACGTGGGGCTTCGCCCTATTTTTGTGTCCAGCCAGGTACAACTAGGCAGCTGGGGGCTGGAATCTGCAGCGCAGGGAGGCCCAAGCTTTCTGGGCCCCCCCAGCTGCAAATTGCAGTCCGCAGCCACCCCGGAAAATGGCGCGTTCATAGAAGCGCCATCTTCTGGCGCTGTACCCAACTCATCCAGGGCCCTGGTGCGGTGGCTCACTGGGTAATAAAGGGGTTAGGGCCAGCTTGGTATTATCAGCTGGCCCCAAGCCCAAAATTCATGGGGTCACGCCAGTATTAGACATGACCGCCATGAATTTCTAGTAAAGTATTTAAAAAAAACACAACACCCAGAATAAAGTCCTTTAATTGAAATAAACACACAATTCTTTATTGTTCTAAATTAAACTATACTTACCATCACGCCCATTCCAGCTGAAGCCAACGATCTCCTGCAATAAAAGAAAAATAATAAACCAACCTCATCCTTACCTTTCCATGGTTCCCACGACAGCTTCAGCTCTGCTACATCGAGATGACAGGCTGGACCGCAGCAGAACGCTGCCATCCAGCCTGTCATGCCGCAGACACTGAGAAGAGCAGGCATGCTTGCGCTCCTCAGTGTCTCGCTGTGACGGCATCCAGATGAGCCGAGTTCATGTCCAATGAACTCAGCTCACCTCATGCACGTCACTGACAGCGTGGGAAAATTCTCACGCTGAAGTGCTGAGTGCAGGAGAATTGTCCCACGCTGTCAATGACGTGCATGAGGTGAGCTCATGTCCAATGAACTCAGCTCACCTCATGCACCTCACTGACAGCGTGGGAAAATTCTCCTGCACTCAGCGCTTCAGCGTGAGAATTCTTCCACGCTGTAAGTGACGTGCATGAGGTGCGCCGAGTTCATTGGACATGAACTCGTCTCATCTTTATGCCGTCACAGCCAGACACTGCAGAGCGCAAGCAAGCCTGCGCTTCTCAGTGTCTGCGGGATGACAGGCTGGATGGCGGCGTTCTGCTGCGGTCCAGCCTGTCATCTCGATGTAGCAGAGCTGAAGCTGTCGTGGGAACCATGGAAAGGTAAGGATGAGGTTGCTTTATTATTTTATTTTTATTACAGGAGATCGTTGGCTTCAGCTGGAATGGGCGTGATGGTAAGTATGGTTTAATTTAGAACAATAAAGAATTGTGTCTTTATTTCAATTAAAGGACTTTATTCTGGGTGTTTGTGTTTTTTTTAACTTTGACTATGGGGTTAGTAATGGGGGTGTCTTATAGACGCCTCTCCATTACTAACCTGGGCTTGATGTCAGCTGGCATTATAAGCTGACATCAACCCCAGCCCTATTACCCCCTGCCACCGCACCAGGGCAGCGTGGAAGAGCGAGGCTAAGTGCCAGAATTGGCGCATCCTATGAATGCGCCATTTCTGGGGCGGCTGACGGCTGGTGTTTCTAGCCTGGGAGGGGGCCAATATTCATGGCTCCCTTCCTGGGCTATTAATATCAGCCCCCAGCTGTCTGCCTAGCCTTTGCTAGCTATTAAATTAGGGGGGACCCCACGTCATTTTTTTTGGGGGGTCCCCCATTTTAATAGCTAGTAAAGGCTATGTATTCAGCTGGGGGCTGATATTAGTAGCCTGGGAAGCTCCGTGGGTATTACCCCCTTCCCAGGCTTCAAACATCTGCCCCAGCTGTCTGCTTAACCTCCGCTAGAGCCTAAAATTAAGGGGAACCCCACGCCAATTTTTTCAATAATAAATCCTTTATTTTAATACTAAATGACAAGTACAGTAACCAACACTGTCACTGTACTTCATATATATGTGACTGACATGTTTCTATCTATCTAATCTATGTGTGAAGCTCTATTCTGTCTGTTATAAATTGTCGGGTACAGATGCTGAATTGCCGGCCGGCTTTCTTAAAGAGACGGTGCATGAAAACACTATTATTTTTTTTAATAAATCCTTTACACTAAATGACAAGTACAGTAAGCAACACTGTCACTGTACTTCATATATATGTGACTGACATGTTTCTATCTATCTAATCTATGTGTGATTCTCTATTCCTTCTATTCTAAATTGTTGGGTACAGATGCTGAATTGCCGGCCGGCTTTTTTAAAGAGACGGTGCATGAAAACACTATTATTTTTTTTGATAAATCCTTTACACTAAATGACAAGTACAGTAATCAACACTGTCACTGTACTTCATATATATGTGACTGACATGTTTCTATCTATCTAATCTATGTGTGATTCTCTATTCCTTCTATTCTAAATTGTCGGGTACCGCTGCTGAATTGCCGGCCGGCTTTTTTAAAGAGACGGTGCATGAAAACACTATTATTTTTTTTGATAAATCCTTTACGCTAAATGACAAGTACAGTAAGCAGCACTTTCACTGTACTTCGTATATATGTGGCTGACATGTTTATATCTATCTAATCTATGTGTGAAGCTCTATTCTTTCGGTTCTAAATTGTCGGGTACCGGTGTATGCCGCTGCTGAATTGCCGGCTTTTCATGTTTCACTGTTGGCACTGTTCCCATCGATTTGGGCAATCACTGTAATGCCACAACCACCATGGCTGTGGCATTACAGTGAGTGGCAGACAATCCCTGCATGATTGGTGCTCTAAATAGCACCAGACATGCAGGACACGCTTTTGGTGCACGAACAGTTATCGAACATAACCTCGAACAGCCGAATTTTTTGCAAATCGTTCGGGTTCGTGGAACAACTCGAACACCGCCCAAAACAGCTCGAATTTGAGATTGGCGAACAGTTCTAGTCGAACACCGCTCATCTCTAATCATAATCACAGACGGGGATTCTTTACTGTAAGAGCAGTGAGACTATGGAACTCTCTGCTGCATGATGTAATGAGTGATTCACTATTAAAATTTAAGAAGGGCATGGATGCCTTTCTTGAAAAGTATAATATTACAGGTTATAAATACTAGATTCCTTGATAGGGCGTTGATCCAGGGAACTAGTCTGATTGTCGTATGGAGTCAGGAAGGAATGTTTTTCCCCAATGTGGAGCTTAGTGTTTGCCACATGGTTTTTTTTTTGCATTCCTCTGGATCAACATGTTAGGCTATGGGTTGAACTAGATGGACTTAGTCTTCCTTCAACCTTAAAAACTATGTTACTATGTTACCTCATCAAGTCCGGCGAGAAAATTGTTGGTCTTGATAAATTGGGGCCTATATGAAGTGTAAATGTTTGTTCGGATATTATAAGAAGCTTAAAAGGCGTATTTCCACGTAAAACACTTTTCGTTGTTGTGGCATGACAAAAATTATACCTTCAGTTAGAAAGCTGGTATCATTTCTTGTACAATATTAAACATTGTTTTATACATGAATATTAATGATCTTTGCATTATCATATACATGCCACAAAGTAAAACTTAAATATAAAACAATAATAAACAGTGTATGCCCACCCTGAGAGAGGAAGAACTTCTAATGTATATACCCTGCACCAAAATGCTGTTTATACAGAACATACTTGTGTTCGACATAGCAAAAACCTTAACAAAAATAACGATATGAAGCAAAATCACAAACAACAAGTCCTTGGATAAAGTGATGGAGTAGCATATACAGCTCAACCTGACAAAAGGGATTCCAGAGAAGGCTGTATATGTTTATCTACTAGGATCACATTACCGCACTGCATGAGCAGCTTCTGAAACATGGCTGATGATCTGGATTTACCGGATGCCATATACAAACAGCAGCCTTCTCTCTTTGTAGACGTCGTCCTGCTCACTGTGCGACATTTAATGTTCTTTATCAAGTGGATCATGTATTCATAGTCAATGTAAACACGGCGGCTCTGAGGGTCTTATTCAAGGTTTACCCCTGGTTACTGCGGTGGAATTTGTTATGGTTTCGTTTGATACAGATATTTCTGCTTCCAAATGTTCTTGTAAGTAGCAATGAATACAGAGCAGAGCAACTCTTTGATGTAGAGGAGAACTCCAGCAGAGAGAGACATAAACTCCGCTGTCAGTCTTCTCCGGTCTCCTTCAAAACCGGCACATTAAAAAATAATAAATGAATAATAAATAAAAAAAAACATGAATCAGCAGCAACATATTCTCTTCATAGGATTGAAAGTAGTGGCATATGACATACACATAACATAAGCCATTCTACAATATCGGGACTATTTTCACTGGCGGGTGGAGGTTCCACACTGACATCCACTGACGGTGAACGCACTGTGTTATCAGCACACACATACAAAAATGTATCATCTGTGCCAACTCTGAAAATCTGGCCCAGCAGGAATTCTCTAGTGAAAGAGAACGGAATAACTCTCAAGTAGAAATAGTACTAATAGCAAAAAGAGAAATAAATTGAAAGGATTGAAAACCTAAAAAATGAACTACTCCTTAATGAACAAGTACAAAAACATATATCATATTGTAGTGAGTAGGGATGGGTGGACCGGTGGAAGTTCAGGTTCTAGTACCTGACCCGAACTTTTGAGAAAGTTTGGTTCGGGTACCAGAACAGTACCCGAACTTCCACCAGGACCCATTGAAAATAATGGAGACCTGAACTTGTAAAAGTAAAAACAAAATTCTCTCTCTCTTCTTCGCACCACCATGGACTTACCCCGAACGCTGCACCGGACTTCAGGAGAAAGTCCGTGTTCGGCATTCAGGCACGAACAGTGACTGTCCGATACGAATGCCGAAGAAAAATGTTCAGGTTCGCCCATCTCTAGTAGTGAGCAACTGGGTAATGACAACACTTAAAATCAAGTAAAAGTGCCCATAAAAATCTGTGCAGTATAATAAATGGTTCAGTCTCACCCCAATGCAGTGGATGAAGAAAAACCATCCAGGAGGAGCAAAAGAATAGGCAATATGATCCTCTGTCATGCCCCATGCGAAGACTTCTGCCCTAAACAAGAGCAGTAACCAAGTGTGGTCCTGTCACTTGTGAAAAATTGGCTCCAATTGTTCCTCCCAACACGTTTCATACCCGGTGCCAAGGACTCTTCAGGGGAGTGTATTTGTGGGGGGAAGGAGAGAGAAACAGGGTTCTGTAGTGGCAGGGTACCCTTACGTGGGCCTGCAGAGTGCTGCACAGCCAATATAGGTGGGTGATATCTACCTACTTGAACCATTTATGATGCTATTACTGCCCATGATTTTATGGGCACCACTGCTTGATTTTAAGTGTTGTCATTACCTGGTTGCTCACTACAGTGTTATTTATGTTTTTGTACTTGTTCATTAAGGTGTAGTTCCTTTTTTACATTTTATCCATTTTCTCTCTTTGCTGTTGGTACTAGACTCTGAAAATCTTCCTAACTGGAGCTTCCTTTTATAAGTAGTCATGATCGAGCATGCTTGTTGCTCGAGATTTACAAGCATGCTCGGACGAGCACCTATTATCTTCAGCATGCTCGGGCTTTAAGTTTTCGTCGCTCCGTGAACATGATTTGTGACTGTTTGACTGCTTTAATACATGTGAGGAATGCTGGAAAAACAGGCATTCCTCACATGTATTAAAGCTGTCAAACAGTCGCAAATATTGTTCACGGAGCGACGAAAACTTAAAGCCCAAGCACGCTGAAGATAATAGGTGCTCGCCCCGAGCATGCTCGTAAATCTCGAGTAACGAACATGCTCGACCATCACTATTTATAAGGCCTTTGTGAGACAACTGTTATTCCCGTTCTCATGTTTTTCATGGCTAGAACACGTACTGATTATAGCATAGGGGCCTTTTCGCATGTGTTTTATTTTTTTGCACACTGATTGTAAAAAAAAAGTCATACCCATATTTTCATCTGATTTGCGGATATAGTTCCCCCATTAAAGTGAATGGGTCTGTGACAAAAGCACCCTGACAGTTTTTCAGATATGAGAAGAACGAACATCCGAATCAGGCCTAAATTTTAGATTTTCTTTTTACATTAATAGGTTCTTAGGTCTCATACAGACATCAGTCATTTTTTCTTGTACTCTAAGATGGGGTAGCAAAAATCTGGTGACAGATTCACTTTAATAGGGGTCCTGGTTGAACTACCCTCCCACTAAAATTCTGTCTAGTTTAAATATTACTGTCAAATGGATGGATGGAGTAAGCACAAAAGTAATTGGAGGCCTAAGGATCCCTAAAATTCAACAAGGTGGCATTAAATCAACAAGAGTTAGTCAAGTTTGCTAAAATTTGTTGCGTTTTCCTATAACCATCTACCAAGAAGAACTTTTTTAGTAGTAATAAATATAAGTGTCATGTGTAAGCTGCACATACCTGACACATTAGTATCACGTGCCTGCTCTCCTGGGACTGTGCAGCTGTCATAATTGAATCCCATTTGTCTTTCAGTTGCAAATCTTCTAGTTCTTTACTTTTCAATTCTAAAAAACATTAGTTACTAACTAATAAATCAGAAGTTCAGTTCAAGCATAACAGCTGAAGGCAAAAACATCCCTGAGCTAGCTGCCCCGGACGTGTTTCTGGCTAATAGCCCGTGGTTATTTCCTCTGAGTGGCAATTAGCCATAAAATTTGTTAGGAGTAGTGAGCTGAGGGACATCGGTGCTTTCGGCTATGTTGATCTCTGGATTGTCAGAACTTTGGTTTGATGGATTTTCATCTCTTGTTCATGCTGTTTCACTCTTAATGTAATGCATTCACCATGCCAGTAAATCCAGTGAATGGTTTCATCTGATTTTTAAGCCTTAGTTGTATATAAAGAATTTAATAAAGTCTGCTATCTGCTACAGGGGTCATTATTGCATTCCAGACAAGGGTTGTATGTACTTGTGTAGTGTTACCCATATATAGAGGTGTCATTTAAAGCTCCAATGCAACATTTGGAATATATAATACTGATGTCCCCTTATGTGACAGAGAGTCTTCTCACTAACTTACTTTTAACCAGGTACCAACCATTCAGTTTATAGGGGTCTTAAATGTAAGTATATTGGGCTAAAAAAAATGTATTTATTTATTTTTTTTCAATTGTGTTTCAGTAACAAACTCTTCTGTCACCTATGCTCAATTGACTCATTCTGCAGGCAGCAAAAGGATAGTGCAACACAGAGGCTTTAGAAGGCAAACGGTGTAAAACTTTAACAAAACCTATTTGCCATTTTAGCCCCAAATACATGCGTTTAAAAGGGTTTTCCAAGAATGAGATAAAATGGAGTGCCTGATATAATTCAAATTGTAGCCTGTCCTAGTCATGTGTCAGTATGGGCTACAGACTGAAGATATACAGACCTGTGTCTCAACTGACAAGCTCTGTATCACACATAACCTGTCGGTTGCTGGGAGCACGGCTGCGATATGTGAATAAATATGTCTTGATCCATGTTGTGCTTAGCGAGGAGATCTCCAGCTTCATCCTCCTCCCCCTTCTCTGTCAGTCTGACAGCTTTAAAACAATATACGGAAACTGACTGCGTCAAACTGGAAAACAGATAAATATTGAGATGGATGAAGCTGGAGTTAACCCCTTCTCCCCCACCTCTTGTGCTCAGTGAGGAAGAGATATATTTCTTCACGTATGACAGCCATGCTCCCAGCCGCCGACTGAGGTATGTGTAATATAGCTCTTGTCAGTTGAGACGCAGGTCTCAGGAGTTGTATGTCTTCAGTCTGCAGCCTGACTGACACATAGAACAGGCTGCAGTTTGAATTACATAATGCATGCCATTTTATCTCATTCTCGAAGAACCCCTTTAAGTAAAAAAAAAAAATGCCCCCAAAGGTGGACAACTCCTTTAATTAATTCAGTAATGGCAAAATGTTCTTTTGGTGGTCTTTGGTGCTTTAGGATATAGTTAGGCGTAAATTCAGATGTGTTACCTATTTCTGATGGTGCCACTTCATAACTTTATATTGAACCTATAATAATAATAAAAAAGATGTGAGTATTTCTGTATCTTTTTCTATATATTTTTTATACGCCTTGCTCCAGTGATAATGATTGTATTTTTGGGGGTAGAACGTGCTAAGCTGAAAGCCATGTGATGAAAACGTGGTAATAATTTATTTTATGGAGGAATAGTACAAAGTCTTCCAGTGTTATTTTAAGTGACAATGTATGTTTTGCGTGCCCTGATTCACCCTTCTGAGCATGCCAACAATCTGGTTGATTTGGACTGAGGAGAGATTTTGCTTTTAAGACTGTTTAATTTTACACCATAACTGTCTAAATGAAATGCGTGTTTAAATAACATTTTTGTCACAGCTCCCTCTTATGTTCTTAGAGGAATAAACTTTAGGTGACAGGGTTACATTTCACTTTCAAACAATATGATTTTTGGCTATGGGTCAGTTAGGACTTTATTTGATGTATAAATAATGCCCCCTCTCTGGCAACACTGGCGACTCCTATCTACATACTGATCCTGGGCTGAATTATCCTGCTGCCCAAATAATTCTGATAAGTGAGGCTTTATACTCATAGTAAAAGAGGAGAAGGACAAGAAAAACTCTCCATCTCTGAACCTCTACTGGTGACCAGACCTTGATAAGTACGATGTTGCTCACCTGGAACAGTTCTGCTGAGCAGGCACAACACTGACAAAGGCTGTATTAGATCAACCAGAATCTGCTGCACCGACCGCCTGTTCCCAATACCTAAACACAGAACTGGAAACTGAAGCCAGACAAGAAGAAATAGTGGTATTGTCCAGACACAGCCAACTAATGTAGTTTCTGTGACCTTGGCTGCATCCAGATGATACCACTGTCTCTTCTTGTCTGGCTTCAAACACATGGTGGAACAGGCTTCACTGGAACTGCATACTACAGAACCACAGGTGCTCTGCGTACCTACCCACATTTGCTGCTCCCCATTTAGATATTATTCCCAAAAAGCAACATTTTTATAACTCCACAATATGATGGCCAGTGGAGCATTTTTTTTATGTTACAGAAGAAAGCCTCTGCAAGAAAGAAGGAGGTATCCAGAGACAAAGTAGGAGCGCCCACAGTAGTATTGGTGCCATATTCCTACTCTCTACATCTCAGAGGTTTACAAGGCAGAAATATTACTCTGATCATGTTGCCATTACACCTGTAGGAGTGAATACCCGGATAATAGTAGGGGGCCTGAGGCCCACTATGCGTTTTTTAAGCGTTTCCGCAGCTGCAATTCCGCAGCAGAAACGCTTAAAAAATGCTTGGTAGAAGGTCTGTCATGTTCCCCAATGATAATCCGCATGTGCTATGCACATGCTGCGGAAATTTCCGCTGCGGATTATCATTTCCGCTGCGGATTATCATTGCGGAGAAATACACAGCACTACCAATTATTTTGCGGAAGCGCGGAGTTTTCGCCACCATTGACTTGCATTGGAACGCATGGAATGTGCGGATGGTACCCGGGTTTGGAGAAGAGGAGACTCTCCTCCAGACCCGGGCACCATAGTACCTGTAAAAAAAAGAATAAAATAAAAAATATACATTATACTTACCTTCTGATGGCCCCCGGTGTCTTTGTCTTGGCTTGCCGGCAGCTCGCGGTGGACTCAAGGACCTGACATGACGTCATTTAGTCGTGTGACGGGTCACGCGAACGCTGACATCGGCAGGTCCTTTAGTCTACCGCGAGCTGCCGGCAATCCAGGACGTATTGGATAAAGACACCGGGGGCCATCAGAAGGTAAGTATAATATGTAAGTATAATAGTATAATGTTTAGAGGTGCCAAACTGCAGAGCCTACAGAGTCCTAGCTCTGTCTTTGATCACCCAGCCATCTCCTGGTGAGGTGAGCAGCTGCTAATTTAGCCACAAGCAGCTCCCACAATGCCCCTCACCTGATGGTTTAGTGTGCCCTATATATTTAGAAGCTCCTTAAGGGGTGCACGCGTGCTGGGTTGTGCACGCGTCTTCTTGTGCAAAGTGGCTTCGGAGATAAGTGGCAGTTATTTCAGAGGCAGTTAGTCAGGGCAGGAGTCAGGTAACCAACACTTTGACCTCTTACTCTCTTTTAACTATGTTTCTGTTAGCACTCACTTTTTCCTCTATAGTCCTCCACTTTCTAGTAACCCCTCAAATCCCTACACCTAGTATGAAACTCTTCATCTCTCCCTCCATCCTCCCCATTCATCTCACCTCCTCCTCAGAATTATTCCTCAACATTCAATCCTGGATCTCCAAACACACACAGCCACCTCATGCTCTCTCTTGCTCCCACCTGCTAACACTTTCTCTGCTCCTCCTCACTGCTGGAGATATATCTCAAAATCTTGGTCCTCCTCGCCATATCCCCACAGTTACTTCTATCTCCTATCCACGACCTTCCACAAACTGTCGCAACCCTTCTAACCTCATACCCATCCAACTAATCCCCACTTCCTCAGTTACACTAACAGGAGCTCTATGGAACGCTCGCTCTGTCTGCAACAAACTTTCCTACATCCACGACCTTTTCATTACTAACAAACTTTCCTTCCTCGCCATCACCGAAACCTGGCTCACCTCCTCTGACACAGCCTCCCCAGCTTCACTTTTGTATGGCGGATTCCACCTTTCCCACACCCCCCGCCCCAACGGCAAACATGGTGGAGGCGTAGGTTTTCTCCTGTCAGATACCTGTGCTTTCACCCAAATCCCACTGCCACCCTCCGTTACACTCCCCTCTTTTGAGGTGCACTGTGTGCGCATCTATTCCCCCTCTGACCTCCAACTGGCCGTCATTTACTGACCCCCAGGGCTAGCCACCACTTTCTTAGACCACTTCACCACCTGGCTGCTTCACTTCCTTTCCGCTGACATCCCCACTATCATAATGGGTGACTTCAACATCCCCATTGACACTTCCCACTCGTCTATCTCAAAGTTCCTATCTCTCACTTCCTCCTTCGGCCTTGCTCAATGGTCTTCTGCAGCTACTCATAAAGATGGCCACACACTGGACCTCATCTTCACCTGCCTCTGTTCCCTATCTAACCTCTCTAACTCACCTCTCCCTCTCTCTGACCATAACCTCCTCACATTCTCTACCCTCTCCTCTCCAGGTGCACAATCCCCACTCCACAAACTTACACACGCTCGCAAAAACCTCAAACACCTTGACCTACACTCACTCTCTGAATCCCACCTCCCTCTTACAGACATAAATTCCTTACACAATGCAGATGTTGCAGATGTTGCTGCCGCTTTATATAACACCATAATAGCTGGAGCTCTCGACTCAATCGCCCTTCTCACACATACCAAAGCTCGCACAATCAACAGGCTACTCTGGCACACCAAACTTACTAAAGAACTGCGACGGGCCTCCAGGGTTGCGGAGCGGAGATGGAAAAGGTCTCACTCCTTCGAGCACTTCATCGCATTCAAACAATCCCTCACTATTTTCAAGTCCACACTCACTACAGCAAAGCAAACCTACTTCTCATCTCTCATATCCTCCCTGTCTCACAACTCTAAACAGCCATTTAACACTTTCAATTCTCTCCTTCGTCCCCCAGCGCCTCCTCCCTCTTCTCTCATCTCAGCCGAAGACTTTGCCTCATTCTTCAAGCAGAAGATTGACACCATCAGACAAAGCTTTTGCCTAAAGTCTGCACAACCCCTCCTCATATCTACTCAACCTTCCTCCTCCAAACCCCACTTCTCCACCATTACAGAAGGTCAAGTCTCTTCTTTACTCTCCAAATCACACCTCACCATCTGCGAACTTGACCCAATCCCATCCCACCTCATCCCTAACCTTACCACAGTCTTCATCCCAACCCTAACCCACCTCTTCAACCTGTCACTAACAACCGGTGTCTTCCCATCATGTTCAAACATGCCTCAATCACACCCATCCTCATAAAGTTCTCCCTTGACCCATCCTCTCTGACTAGGTAGCGCCCCATATCACTTCTCCCCTATGCCTCAAAACTACTAGAACAACATGTTCACCTTGAACTGTCCTCCCACCTCTCCTCCTGTTCCCTCTTCGACTGCCTACAATCTGGCTTCCGACCGCATCACTCGACTGAAACTGCCCTGACCAAAGTCACCAACGACCTACTAACCGCCAAATCCTTCTGGACCTGTCATCTGCCTTCGACACAGTCGACCATTCCCTCTTACTACCAATTCTCTCATCTCTTGGCATCACGGACTTGGCCCTATCTTGGATCTCCTCATACTTAACAGACAGGACATTCAGCGTCTCCCACTCACGCACCACCTCCTTATCTCGCCCCCTATCTGTCTGTGTCCCCCAAGGTTCAGTTCTAGGACCTCTGCTCTTCTCCATCTACACCTTTGGCCTGGGACAGCTCATAGTCTCACAGCTTTCAGTATCACCTCTATGCTGATGACACACAGATCTACCTCTCTGGACCCAATATCTCCTCCCTACTAACCAAAATCCCACAATGTCTGTCCTCCATCTCATGCTTCTTCTCTGACAGATTTCTAAAACTCAACATGGATAAAACAGAGTTCATCATCTTTCCACCCTCTCATTCATATCCCCCATCTGACCTATCCATCACCGTCAATGGCTGTTCACTCTCCCCAGTCCCACAAGCTCGCTGCCTTGGGGTAACCCTGGACTCTCATCTCTCCTTCAAACCACATATCCAAGCTCTTTCCACTTCCTGTCGACTCCAACTCAAAAATATCTCCCGGATCTGTGCATTCCTCAGCAAAGACTCTGCAAAAACACTAGTGCATGCCCTCATCATCTCCCGCCTTGACTACTGCAACCTCCTGCTCTGTGACCTCCTTTCCAGCACTCTTGCGCCCCTCCAATCTATCCTAAACTCTGCTGCTCGACTAATCCACCTGTCCCCCCGCTATTCCCCGGCCTCTCCCCTCTGTCAATCCCTTCACTGGCTCCCCATTGCCCAGAGACTCAAGTTCAAAACCCTAACCATGGCATACAAAGCCATCCACAACCTGTCTCCTCCATACATCTGTGATCTAGTCTCCCTGTACTTACCTGCACGCAGCCGCCGATCCTCACAAGATCTCCTTCTCTACTCCCCGCTTATCTCCTCTTCCCACAATCGCATACAAGATTTCTCCCGCGCATCCCCCCTACTCTGGAACTCTCTACCCCAACACATCAGACTCTCGCCTACCATGGAAGCCTTCAAAAGAAACCTGAAGACCTACCTCTTCCCCACAAGCCTACAACCTGCAGTAACCACCGCCCCACCACATTACTGCATGACCTCCTCTACCCCCACCTACTGTATGCTCACCCATCCCTTGTAGACTGTGAGCCCTCACGGGCAGGGTCATCTCTCCTCCTGTACCAGTCGCTGACTCGTTTTGTTAATATTATGTAAATGTTTTTGCTATGTACTGTATATCCCTATCACATGTAAAGCGCCATGGAATAAATGGCGCTATAATAATAATAAATAATAATAATATTTATTTTTTATTTTTTGCCATTCTTTCGGTCACACTATATAAATCCATGCCGATAGCATGGATTTATATAGTGTGACCCAGTTGACAAGCACTTTCCAAGTGATGCTAAAATTGCTTGGAAAGCGCTCGACAACCCGCATGCGGAAATGCATGTGAAGAACGCTTCACTTCCACTTGTCCCTGGCAGGAAAACGCATGTACAATCTGCATGTACAATCCGCATGTACAATCCGCATGCTTTTTTTCTGCCAGGGAGATGCAGAAACGCTCAGGAAAAAAGCCGGAGCATTTCTGCATCGTGGGCACATAGCCTTAATGTTACAGGTATAAGAGGGATTTTTATCTGCTCAACAGTCTTGATAGTTAATATACTGTGCAGACAAATGGTGCACAGAGTATGAGATCTGATTTGGCTAGGTGAGAGGCTCTGGACTAAAGGTCTAAGGGGTAATGTTTTTCCTTATGGAGAGTGACATACCAGCTAACTAAATAAGGAGGCTTACACATTGTGCAATGCTTATACCTAGTCAAATCAGATCTCATACTTTGCACTGACAAGGGGCAATATCCCGGAACACTCTGTATGCAAATTGAGATTCTGGTTTGACTTTTAACCGAAGTCATATTGCAAGGCTCATTAAAGGGTCGATAGTGACTTATAGAATCGCTTCTTCCAACAGGTGGTGCTATAGAGTTTTAATCCTCTTCCTCTCTGAAGAGGCAATTTGCTCTTTAACCAATTAGTAGAAGTCAAACCACTGCATTAGTAATAGAGATTTGTCTATTGGACTCCTTCATTACTGTTGCTGTTATAAAGTATTGGGAAAAAAAAATTATTGAAATGAAAACCACGCTATATGACTCCTTGTTGACCATTTTGTTAATAAATATATCCGAACATACCTTTAACGTCAAGTCATACTCGATGTTAATCCACAAACCTAAAACTGAGCCTTTCTTTTTAGTTTGATCAGCACTTTTTTGTGCAAAGGTGACAATTCTATATGGGGAAGGGCATATGGCATTTTATATAGCAGAGTATGTGGCAGTCGCTTATCACAGTATATGTTGAGGGCAAAGAGGAGAATTGGAGTGGCATGATATTTGGTAATCAATTTATTTGACCAGTTGCATAGCTATAACTGTTTATAGAAATATCAATTTCATAAGGTCCAAGGCGAAATATTTCTCCTTGTGGATAGTGCCAATTTGATGTAAGGAGACTTATAGGCCATGCAATGCACTGCTGGAAATATAAATATGGAAATTATTATTATTAATATTTATTATTATAGCGCCATTTATTCCATGTCGCTTTACATGTGAAAAAGGGGTATACATACAATTACAATAAAATAGCCTCTTTTTCTGGAAGAGGTAGCTTTAGTGTGACCTGTTGGAGTTAGCAATCCTTATCCTTACTCATGTGGTAAGGCTTGTTATAGGATTGATATTGACTTTAAGGATTGGTACGTACAATAGGGGGTTCTAGAGTTCCTGTCCTCTTCCTTTCTGAAGAGGCTATTTGCATATTTAAATTCCCAGATGAGCATTGCATGGCCTATAAGTTTCCTTATGCTGACTCCTGCCCTCCACAAGAATTTTTTTTTACTTAGACCCCCTGTCAGAGACCCCTCACCCAGCCACTCTTTCTCTCTGAAGAGGCGCTTTGCAGAATCTGTATTGTTTTTTTACACTCTGTAGCTGGCATTACTAAGGAAGCTTTGATACCACTTACAAAGACAGGACTCAAAATATTGCAGGCTAGTGCCTGTTTGAAATTTGGGAGATATGTCTGAAAATATGTATAATACGTTAGTGAATATTTTTCTGACATATTTAGTGCATTATATTAAAGGGAATCTGTCAGCAGGTTTTTGCTATGTAATCTGAGGACAGCATGGGGCAGAGGTTAAAACACTGAATTCAGGAATGTGTCACTTATCAGGCTGTGTGCTTTTGTTTACTTATCACCAGGATGGATCATTGTGGTTTGACCTGATGAAGAGATATAATCACCTCGAAACGCATTAACAAATAAAACCGCCTCCATACCGCATCTATTGTATGTTAAATCCACTTTCATCTCCAAGTTTGCTTATCACCAGGATATTAACACAGCTGGAGTTGGTCTCACACGCCTGCTAGACTGACCATGCCCCCTCCTCTGTTAAGCAGCTCAAGGTCAATAGACAATGTACACAGAAAGCTGTGACTCAGTGGTGTGGGTGGGGTTAGCTTTCTGAGCTCTGCTGCACTCTACATCTAAGAACGCTGATTGTGTCAGAACTGCTGAACCCAGAAATCTAAGTGATACATCATTAGAATCAGTGTCCCTTTTCCTACATTATGCTGCTGTCAGATGAGTTAGCAAAAACCTGGTGACAGATTCCCTTTAAAACACTTAATATGTGACCCCTGATGACCTGTGTTCTATGGTGTTCTGCTTACAGCATGATATAGAATATCCACCTGTTGTCTTCACTGATGAAGTTGTGGTGAACATATCCAATATACCACTCAATTAGTCTCTTCAACTTTACAAGGACAGTCTTCTTTTTATTGAGTGCGTTTACATGGAAACATATAGCAAAGGAAATTCAGTATTGTGAGAATCGCACTGCAGATGTATTGTATGACACCAGGACCATCTGTAAATAAGAGACTTATTAATTCAATGTGTATGTGTAGCAATTCTGCACCCTACATTTTACTAGTTCATTTAGTCAAAACATTTCAGTTTGATAGCAGTTTTTCTTCCCGATTCATCAGTCCCAGCTGATTAAGTGTAGCTCACATCTGCTTCTCAGTCTCCAGGTTTCCAGTGGCGAAGCAGCAATGTGGAGCTGAGCTTCGAGACGATGTGCAATCAGTAGAGGAGACGCGCATATAAATAAAATACATCTTTAATACAATTAATCACACCAAGCTTAAAGAGGATACTTTGAAGAGATTATATTAACCTCTCTCTGTATTTTATCTTTCTGCTATTCAGTACATGATAGATAAGTGAATTTAGCCGGTATTTAATTTTCAACAGTGACGGTGGATAATCTTGAAAAATGGCTGGGCAAGAGTTTTATAATAATGCAAGAAATAATAGCTTACCGTGGATTGAAGAGACATAAAATGACAAAATCGCTTCCAATTATCTGTCATTGAGTGGTGCTCTTCTGTCAAGTTGTTAAAAAGTATATTCATCTGCTTAGTAGTTTAAATAGTTGCTATTGCACCTACAACATGGGACACTAGTCAGCTCTTCTAGAAGTCAGAAAAGTGAGTCTGCTTAGTTAATCGCTGTCAGTTTTGATTAATTGATTTCAACATGCATTATCCACTGATTTCTTGGTAGATAAGCCATTGTAAAATAGAAAGCAAAAACCTTTTTAGAATCTACATGTATAGATTTTTTTTTACTATTTCTTAAAGGGAATCAGTCAGCAGGTTTTGGCTACCTCCTCTGATAGCAGCCTGATGTAGGCAAAGAGACCCTGAATCCAACGATGTATCACTTAGTTTATTCGGTGCAGCGGTTTTAGATTTAGAATGAAGCAGAGCCAAGAAAGCTGCCCCCGCCCACACCAGGGTCTGTATGTATAAAGTCCATACGCAGTGAGCTGCTTATAACAGGAGGGGGCGTTGCCAGACTAGTGCAGTAATGTTAATCTCTTAGTGATAAATCCTTCACAGTTAGTAAACAACAGCACACACTTTGATAAGTGACACATCCCTGAATTCTGTGTTTCAGCCTCTATCTCCTGCTGTCTTCAGATTACATTGCAAAAACCTGCTGACAGATTCCCTTTAAGTAAACCCACAAACATTAGAGCAAGGCTGGCTGAAACTTCTATCTTTAGTATTTTGGTATTTTCCAACTCTCCTGTAATGAATAATGTCCGCAGAAGACTTTAAAAACCTGATTCTTTTGTTCCCAGTGTAGATAATCTTTAACAAAGGTGTCTCGTAGAGACTTGTCACCCTTTGCCTTTGAAAACACATATATGCACAACTGAACCAAGCATTCATGTTTATGTAGAGGACGAGAGATATAACTGGTGTTCAGCTATTGAAGGGGTATGTAAGCCTATATATATATTTTTTTTTTAACAAAAGCCATTTTAATGAGAAATGTTTATACTCTAAAAGATCATTAATATGACTTACTATTAATATTTTTCTGTTTGCGGTCCACTTTTTTAGCTGGATTGAAAAGCATAATTTCCCAAATCATTCTGTCAAAAAGAGGATCCTGTCATGATCCTTCCATTCACAAGGTCATATGGTCGCAGTGAGTGATAGCTCACCCGCTCTATAGAATGTAGGGGTGTGCTGGGCTGTCAATTTTGTGGGTGACAGCCCAGTTGCCCAATCAGTGAATGGGGTGTGCTGGGTTGTCAGTATTGTGAGTGACAGTCCGGCTGCCCATTTAGGTCAGTTCTGCTTGGTTTTGTCCATTTGTCTCCCTTTCTAAATGATTGTCTCACTATTTAGTTAGCTGACAATGGTTAGATTATTGCCAGTTGCAGCTTTATCTCTGTGTTGTGTGTACCTTGTTCTCTAGTGCTCTGTTATTCTGATCTTTTGCTGCCCGACCCTGGACCTTGCCTTTGACCATCTATTTGCCTAACCCCTTTGTCTCGATCCCCTACCTCCCCGGAATTCTGACCTCGGACTTATTTACTACTTTGTGTTGCCCCTCTGTTTATGACTAATTCTCTTGGTATTTGACCCCACCTCTTGACTCCCTTGTCTTACGGCTTGTCCATGAGAGGTTACGTTTACAAGCGTCACAGATCCAGTCATTTTTGTTTACATTTTTATAGTTAATATTTTAGTGTCAGATACATCTAAATCTGTTGATATCAAAGTAAGATCTAAGGAAAAAATTATATTTTTATTATATTATTAGACATGCAAAGGTCTTTGTACTCATTCTGTATATTGATGCATCCCTTTTTCTAACAATACACATTTTTTTTCTGTTTAAAAAGTTTATGTCTGAACTGATGTGAACCCTGGCTTTATAATGTAAAGCTTTGAGAAATTGGCTCCACAAACATTTGGCCATTGTGCACATTAACAATTTTTTAGATATTGTATAACCCTGTTTTCTTAAATAGACATGTTTTATAAATTTCTGATATTCACAACCAGATTTATAACCCCTTTCTTAACTCAAGATCTATTTATTCAACTAGATTTCTACTCATTGCTGAATTAATATTCTGTCATCTACTAAGGCCACAAAGTTAAACTTGTTCTGGATTTACCTATTTGTCCATCTTCTCTCAAAACATTTTCTAATGTCTCCATGATTAAATTAACATTATCCACTGTGTAAATTATTATGTATTTAACTGTTGATATTAATCATGTAATATCTTATATTTCTCTTAATTACAAAGCTTTATTTTGATAATGTGGATACACAACACTCACAAAATCTCCAGGTGCTCTAATAGGGTATCAACCCTTAATCCAATGTAAAAAAACTTGACATTTCACTTAGTAATGCTGACAGTTTTTTAATTGTAGCAACCAAAATAATACATAGATGACATTTTGGTTTTATAACATTAACCTTAATCAGACGTACCAAAATAAAGAGTCCAATGAAAGGCTGTGTTATAAGCCCAAACCTCATTATATGCATATTTTAGATTCTTTTTTATTTTTTTGCCTTTTTTATTATTTTAGATTGCTACAATTACACATTTTTGAGGATTACTATTTGGAAAGTACATTTTTCACAGTGTTTTTAATTGTTTGTTAATTAAATGCTGGAAAGGATGACATGTTTGTGTAATTTACTATGCCTTACCCAGTAATAGAAGGACCATGGCAATGGTAGGCTACAAGGTAGGTCAGCAAATGTAGACTGAACTGTCTGTATTCTCATCTACCTGAAAATCATTTTGCGTTTCTGGAAAATAATAGTCTGATGCTGTAACATACATTGGGTGTCCACAGTCGGGCCTTGGTTCTGCTCACCCCTTATTCACATTGAGGTCATTATTGACACATAGTAAGGTTTTGATATTAGAGACACTATAGGACCGTCCCAATTTGGGTACAACTTGATGTGGTGGGACGTGGTGTTTACTAAGTACCCCAGGTTATTTATTTGTACTATTACGTTTTTGCTTACCACAGGGTATTTGCTCATTTAGTTTCTATTTTAGGTTTTAAAAAAATATTTAGATTTGAGAGTCCTCAGCGGTTGATACCTTTTAATGGCTAACTGAAAAGATGGTAACAAATTGCAAGCTTTCGAGACTACTCAGGTCTCTTCATCAGGCATATGCCTGATATACATATACATTGTAGTATTGTTTTTATTTTTTTTTAGAATTTCCCGCTTTGAAATATGTACTTGACTAGTGAAAATAGGTTTGCAAACTGCCCGAATGTAATCCAAAAAGAAACTACTTTAGTGTTTGTCAGGCTCATTATAGGCTATAGATATCGGGAGATGGTGCAGCTTAGTATGACCATATTTTAAGGCACATTGAGAATTGTCCTAATTTGTTGCTTTGGTCAAATACTTCACTTTTCCTTTATTTTCTAGATGTCTCCATTTGGTTTCTGATATTAAATGTAAATATAATATTAGACAAGAAGAACTTGACTGAATCTAAAAGATAAAAAAATATCCAGCACCTCATATCATCCATGTAACTGTTCCCTTTTTACTGGTTGCAAATAGCAATGACTGCAACTAAACATTTATTGCACTAAGAACATAAAAGTTTATATTGTTCTTTCACACCACTCTTGAACAAAAACTTTAATTCATGGGGATTTATAGATTTTTTAAGGACATAGATAAATAGAAAGAGGTCAAAGAACAGGGGGGAGTGATACAATGCGCTTTGTAGGGATCGCTGACTGCTCACATCCCTCGGCCTCCGCCCAGATGACTGGAAGCGAGCGGCTTCCTTCTGGAAGAATATAACTTCATTTTCTCTTTGTAGCTAAACGTCCAATTAGAATGCTGCACATTTATGAAATGGTCTTTACCAGGAGATAACCACTATGTTTGCAGGTAAATACCATTTTTTTTTTATGACAAGTTGCCATTAATTTTGGCGTATGTAGAATCGAGAGAGATGCCAGGAGGCCAACCAATTTTTTGGCAATAAGTATCTAATGTTTATAGCCACCAATAACTTGGTGGATGTCATAAAATAGTCCGATAGCTCTTTCCACAATGGCAAATTCAGTTGACATGTACTACGTGATACAACAAGGAGACGTCTCAAGTATAGGCCATATTTTGTTTACAGTTTTGAACAATTTGCAGACAATTTGCTAAAAATGTCCCATATATTTAGCACTTTTACATTTGTTGTTACCTTGAAAGAATATGTCCTCACATTTTCCAGAATCAGCAGTAAAATAACTATTTACAATACTGTATATAAACTTGGACGACATATTCATCTTTTGTTGGAATGTAGCATCAGAAGCCAGAGAAAAACCTTTGCGAAAGAAAGAGATGAATTCAAGAGATTAGGAGTAGTCAAACAACACCATCATCTCTTCACTATAATTGCTGGATTTTCACATTTTTCTTGGTGTAGACAAAAAAATAATGGTTTTAACAATGTTTTACCAATGACCCATATTGGATGAGTAATCAGATGTACTGGGGGAATTTTCAGTGCTTTCAAGCCCAGTAATGTGAAGAACACATTTTCTGAGAAGGATCAGACAAGCTCAATAATTTTTACTAAAGTATAATGTAACCTTGGCATAGACAGATGGATGCTGCATTCACACTGACAGCCAGCAAGACAATTAGCTGTTAGTGAAGTGAGGAGGGGGCAGTGAATCTCCTATTTGTATGTGAAAAGGGCAAAATAATTTTAAGGGGTCGTCTAGGATTAAAAAAAACCAGTTAAGAATTATAAAATGTGTTAAAATAATAAAATGACCCTTACTCACTTATTCCCTGCAGCTCTAATGCCAACACTTTGATGGTCCCCATTGGTCCTGCAGCAATCATATGCTTTACATAATTCACATGACCACTGCAGCCAATCAATGACCCCTACTGTCGCAAGGGATACACAAAAACATCACTGCTGAGGCAAGTGATTGAGTGTAGTGGTTATTCGAATAATGTAATTCGCTTCAGGACTAGAATGGACTGAGTGTTAAAATCCAAGACAGCTTTTTTAAATCTTCTTTAAATCACTTTTAATTTCCTTATTTGTTCCATCAAAGAATGAATATATCAGTCTATTACTTGTTCTTTTTTGCATGGAAGTGAGTACAGTATACTGTGTATAGATAGATAGAAGAAGAGTATTATAAGTAACCAAATAGTGGATGCAATGATAGACCACTGTGCTTCTGATAGAGGTCCACTTTAAAGGGAACCTGTCACCATGAAAAGGCAGGCCTATCTGCAGGCACCATGTTACAGAGCAAGAGGAGCGGAGTAGATTGATGTATAGTTTTGTGCTAAAAGATTCAGTATAGCCTGTGTTTTAATCATTTAATGCTTGGCTATTTCTAGGATTTTCAGTCCAGTGGGTGGACCTATCAGTGACTGACAGCTATCTCTCCATGCACACTTAATAATAATAATAATAATAATAACAATCTTTATTTTTATATAGCGTCAACATATTCCGCAGCGCTTTACATACATTATCATCATCACTGTCCCCATTGGGGCTGACAATCTAAATTCCCTATCAGTGTGTCTTTGGAGTGTGGGAGGAAGCTGGAGAACCTGGAGGAAACACATCAAACACGGGGAGAACATACAAACTCCTTGCAGATGTTGTCCTTGGTGGGATTTGAGCCCAGGACCCCAACACTGCAAGGTTGCAGTGCTAACCACTGAGCCATCCTGCTGCCCTATATACACACTTATATAAGGAAAGATGTCAGTCACTGACAGGACTTCCATTGGACCGAAGATCCCAGAAAGAGTAGAGGATTAAATGGTTAAATCACAGATATACTGAAACTTTTCTCACAGAAATATTTATCAATCCACCCCCTGCTCCATAACAAGATGCCTGCTGATTGTACTGCATTTTGCTGGTTACAGGCTCCCTTTAAGCTTGTTGGAATACAGGAACTGTTCCACCAGCAGCTTGAATATAGGTTCAGGCATAGTAAAATCCACTACCTGATCTAACTTTCCACAAAATATCCTGTGAAAACCTACTACACATTAATCCCAAAGGGAGCTCTGAAATGCCCTATCTGAAAGAAATGGTGGCCAGCTATGCTTACCCCCTTCCAATCATTCTCTTGAGACTTCCTATGATTGCCACCCCAATACAAAATTATTATTATAGCGCCATTTATTCCATGGCACTTTACATATGAAAGGGGTATACATAGCACAAACAATTACAATAATTTTGAACAATACAAGTCAGTGACTGGTACAGGAGGAGCGAGGACCCTGCCCGCGAGGGCTCACAATCTACAAGGGATGGGTGAGGACACAGTAGTTGAGGGGAGAGAAAATTATCACCTATGTTTAGTTTGAACTATTAGAATAACTCTTTTAATAGTTGACTGGTCCTGACTAGGTTTTGATCACTTATATCTGTTTTGTATTTGCACTTTATTGTTTTGTGTTGTAAGCGCAAATGCAGACTAGTTTTCATGGTTACAGACTACAGTACATACAAACTTTATTCTTGTATACATGCGTTTAGATAGTCAGAGGTTTACTTACCTTAAGGGATTCATCTTTCTGACTAGCCTGACAGAGGGGAGACTGAGCATGTCCCCAATGCCACTGGACTGGCCACCCATCTGCTGTTGGGATGTATACCCTTGATCTCCGCTTCTGTCAGACTTGCTTCCTCTAATCGGCACCTCCTCCAAGCATCTGACGCCTGCATACCTCTAGCGTCTGAGACGGGCCTGGGTTGCCAGGGTAGCAGGATGAGTCATTCACTGTCTGCTATGCACGGCATGCCCGGAACCCGCCCGGCTGCCGGAAGGGGCGGAGCGTCTGCTATGCATGACGCTGATTGGCTGGACCGCACAGTTGGATCATATTTATACCTCCACCCACACTCATAGCCACGCCTCCTGAGAAAGCCAGGCGAAACGCGCGTCGAGGTGCGCTATCAGCTCCCTCCTGGTAGAGCATGCACAGCAAATAGAACATGTCACAAGGTAAAAATTACCACTATATCCATGTATAACATTAGAGTCATATGAGTCTAGTGCATGCATTTACACATGTATTGCACAACGATTGTTTCATGACTGTCTTTCCCTGATAGCTCCTCCACTTCCTTTATATAGGAATTTAGCACAGTTGCTTGCTTATTTGCAGATTGCACTTTAATCATTGATATACTCTGCATCAATGTGACTAGCGCTTGACTGTACTATACTTCATGGTTGAATAGCTCAGGATTTGACAATATTCTATTATTAGACTATTATTCTGTTGGCAATTTGTCATCGGGTATATATAGATATTGTTATACAACTATCTGCTGACTTTTGTGACGCTCTTCTATGGGGGGATGGTCTCCATTTATTGGCTGTTTTCATCTGCCTAATCTGGCTTTGCTTCTTTCACCAGTCACCACTAATATAATGTAAACTTTTTTTATGGTTGTCTATTTATAAAATAATAAAATAAATTTTCACTAAGAGCTTTTTCTCTGGCTCTCTTTTTTGGAAAATTGGTGCCAATTTAGATATGGCTCTGACATTTTGGATATAGATTTTCTTCCTTCTCCCTTTTCGGATGCTATGTTTTAGTCAAGAGATAATTTAATAGGTGTCAAACTGTTGTCTGTAGTCTGATCATGCAGTCTCAGGTTACTCGCGCCTCTCTTTCCTCCTCTTCTTTCTATTTTTACCTCAATTTGCAATTTACCGATTATCAGAAATAAGTGAATTCATTCAATTCAGGCTTTACATTGTAAAAAAACCCGTCATTGTGTACCAAAAGTGAGAGAGCTTGTAAGGGAATTCCTACACGATGTTTCAAAGATGGAGAGAGGCTGCCATCTGCTGGCCAGACACAGTCAAGCGGAACCGAGATATGCAAGGGAAGTTGAAGGGAGAGCAGATTTAGAGGCTGGACCCGATCAGGTGACTTCCAGGAAGGAGTTCCGGGAGATAAGAAGCCAGCACGCCAAACCTGAGGGTTCTTTGGCGCCAAGCAGCAGAAAGGAGCAGACGTGTTCCCTGCGTGCTGAGAAGCCCCGCGTGACAGGCCTAATCCAGAGGCCTGTGAGGTGCCACAGCCGGGCGCCGGTGGATGAGCTCCGGATCCCTGACAGATGTGACCCGAGTGCTGTGCCTGCTGAGGAGACTCGCAACCTGCTTGCGGTGCTGAGTGAGTTCGCGGAACCCTACGCCGCCCGCCGACAGACGAGGTCTGGACCCCCCTACCCAAGGCTTGAGAGACTGCCTCCAATGGCCAAGCAGAGAGGACTTGAGGGACGGCTGCTCCAGGAAAGTCACGCCAGCGAAAGCAGAGGAGCTGCATACGTGAACAGGGCCGTCACTTCTACTGTTCACTCACGGTACCGGGGACAATTGGGTTTAGGTACTCAGGTTGGGAGGGGAACGGTTGGGGCTAAAGAAGCTCAACGTAACCTAATTGAATTTATCCAGAAAAAGACTCACGGCCTAGCGGGAATAACCGGTGACCCCCGCTAGAGCCATATGCACAGTTAAGAAACCCACGTGGTGTCTCCCATGATCTAGGGCACCACATTACCTTGAGAGACTTCGAATTTTGCTAATACTCCAAATTACTGTTTATTACCCTTGTTGCAATCCCTTGTTCAGCGTACCTGTTAAATATATATATAAACTGTTTATATTCAACTCTTACCGTTCTCGTCTTGTGTCTCTGTGCGTTGCATTCCGGCACCTGCATTACATTTGGTGTAGTCGGCAGAGATGGCGGAGCAGCCTGTAACTGGGTCCTGCCGGAGCCATATACCTTTGGGGGCTATGCTCAGCCACCTACCCAAGTTTACGGGGGATGGCATGTCACTGTGGGACTGGGTAGAATGACTGAGAAGTATGCTACATATGTATCCCCTTGGTCCCCTAGCCCATGCGGAGCTGGCCCTCCTAACCCTTGATGGAGAGGCCCGGCAGACTGTGATGTACCGCCCACCTGGGGACCGTGACACCGTGGACAAAGTGATAAAAATTCTAGAGGACATGCACGGTGACACTACAGATTTGGGACATTTGCGCTTACGGTTGTTTCAGCGGGTCCAAGGGGAAAATGATACAGTAAATCAGTTTGTTAATGCATTGCAGGAAGTGACGGCCCATATCACCAAGGAAGCTCGAGATGGGAACCGAGGACTGAGACCATTGGATGAGGTGTTGCGTGACCAACTGATTGCTGGCTTGAAAGACCCTTCCCTGAGGCAGATCCTGAAGGAGCGGCTGCGATTGAGCCCTGATCTGGGCTTCCTGGAGGTAGGGGCGGAAGCTAGAGTCCTGGAGAGAGAAGTTCCTGTTCTCAAAGCCACAGTTAGAAGTCATGAGGCAATTGCCCCTGAATTCACCAACAAAGAGCCTGATTGGGTACGGGAAATACGTCAGGAAATTCGAGACATTCGGGGTGAGTTGAATGCTATTAGAAAGACCCCTACTGCCTCCTTGCCGACGGACCGTACTGCCCAACGCGAACGGAGACCGGAGCGAGAAAGACGTTCCTACCCGGCCCCAGCACGGCATGTACCCGACCTATTGGTAGAACGAGGACCGGAGTGCTGGACCTGCGGAGGTAGGGGGCATATCTCCAAAGACTGTCCCAACCGAGATAGGAGGAGGAGGGGACAGCCGGTTGTGGAGCATACCGTGGGGTCTCGAGCTTCAGAGAGTGGAAGAAGGAGCTCTGAAGACTTTGTCTCCGATAGGCCCATTATCTGGGCTGAATTCAATGGGCAGCGGATCCGCTGTTTGATGGACACCGGGTCTCAAATGACCACTATGCCTGAGGCGTATTTCCAAAGTCACTTTCCTGAAGTCGCTCGTTCCTGCCGGGAACCCACTGTCAAACTGGTGGCGGCTAATCAACTACTTATCCCAGTAGCGGGAGTAGTATGGATGTCCATTCGGGCATGTAGAAAGGACCTCGGTCGGAAAGGGATCGTACTGACCACAGGGCCCGGAGGCGATGGACCCATCGTAACCCTGGGCATGAATGTGCTGAAAGAGGTCGGACAGTTCCTGGCTGAGGGCTGTAACAAAAACAACTGGACCCGTGCCACTCGAGATCCAGCTAACAAGAGAGTATTCCAGCATCTCGTGCGGGTCAGTCAGATTCAAAAATTGCCCACTGCCTCCCAGTACCTTGGTAAGGTATCGATACCACCCGAAGCCACAATGACACTGCCAGTGGGACAGACTGTACTCACTCTACCGGTGCTGGCACATGTGTCCTTAGAGGGCGTGGACATTCAAATTGAACCAATGGAGGGAGAGGAAGCACCCTCTGGACTCCTGGTTGCTCAGACCCTGGCCATCGTACGGCACGGTCGAGTACCCGTGCGTTGCATCAATTTAAGTGGCACAAATTTACAGTTGTTGCCTCGGCAAGAGGTGGCGCGAGTATGTATAATGCCAGAAGCCCTTACTAGAGCTGACACTATAGGGCTGGCACCTGTGGAAGGAAAGCCATGGACCCTGGAGGTGTCCCTCAATAGCCGAGAGAATGGAAGAGAACCGTTGGCTGGGCGCCACCTCTTGGAGGAAATGGAGGCTAATCTGACTGAGTTTTCTGCTGGACAAGTAAGGCAGATCGAACAACTTCTACAGCGATATCAGGGAGTGTTTGCACAGCATGAAGATGATTTCGGGTGCACTCGGGACATTCAGCACGAAATACCCACCGGAAATGCTGTTCCCATCAGAGAGAGATATCAGCAGATCCCGCCTCAAATGTACCAGGAGGCGAAAGAGCTGTTGGTCCACATGTTGCGGAACGGTGTAATCCGTGAAAGTCAGAGTACTTGGGCGGCTCCGATCGTGCTGGTCCGGAAGAAGGATGGTACCATGAGATTCTGCATAGACTATCAAAAGCTGAATGCCTGTACAGTACGGGACTCCTATCCACTCCCCCTAGGGAGCGCCAAATTCTTCTCTTCCCTCGACCTGGCCAGTGGCTATTGGCAGGTCCCAGTAGCTGAGAAGGATCGTCCGAAGACAGCTTTTGTCCTCCCTATGGGCCTGTTTGAGTTCAATCGGATGCCGTTCGGGCTAACAAATGCGCCAGGAACCTTCCAACGGCTGATGGAGAGATGCTTGGGGGACCTCAACTTTGAAGCCACTTTAATATATCTGGACGATATAATTACCTATTCCGCTACGTTTGAAGATCATCTCCGCCGATTGGAACAAGTGTTAGAATGGCTTCAAAGGCACGGCTTGAAAATTAAGCCTCGTAAGTGTCGTCTCTTCAAACGAGAAATTGAATATCTGGGGCACACTGTGTCCAGTGCAGGAGTGCACCCCACTGCGGAGAAAGTAGCTGCCGTGCAAAAGTGGCCCACGCCCGCCAATCTAAGGGAACTGAGGGCATTCCTGGGGCTTGCTGGATACTACCGCAGATTCATTAAAGACTTCGCTAAGATTGCGATCCCGCTCAATGAATTGCTGAGAGGAACGGCTGGGGGAGCCAAGCGGCAGCCCATTCAGTGGGGCCCACGCCAAGAAGAGGCATTCCGAGCATTGAAAATGGCGCTAACGGATGCCCCAATTCTGGCCTACGCTGACTTTTTGCAGCCTTTTATGTTGTACACTGATGGAAGCTTGCATGGACTGGGAGCAGTGCTGGCTCAAGTACAAGGAGGAAAAGAGCGAGTGATCGCGTATGCCAGCAGGTCACTCCGAGACACGGAGAAGAATCTGGACAACTACAGTTCGTTTAAGCTGGAGCTACTGGCACTGGTGTGGGCCATGACCGAGAAATTTGCTGAGTACCTGTCAGGGTCAGAAGTGCAAGTGCAGACAGATAACAACCCTTTGGCCCACTTGGAGAACACTAAACTGGGCGCGTTAGAACAGCAGTGGGTCGCAAGGATGTCCAAATACCAATATAAAATCGCCTATCGGTCCAAGGCCCTGAACACTCATGCAGATGCCCTGTCCCGGGTCACTCAGGCGGGGCCGAGGGACAGAGATGAGGAGCTCGAAGGCGACGAGATCCCGGATTTCAGCCAGTTCGCCGCTGCTGTGGTCGACGCCCAGGAGACCAGAGAGGAGCCGAGGCCCACTCAAATTCTGGGCCATTCAGGAGACGAATGGATACATCTGCAGCAATCTGACCAAGAGTTAGCAAAGCTGAGAGAATGGGTCGCCCTTTGGCAAAGACCCGACCAGGAAGCCTGAGCCGCTTCACTTCCAACTACCCTACAAATCCTAGACCAGTGGGAGAGACTCTTCCTGAAGGACGGCTTGCTATGCCGAAGAATCCAGCTGCCTCAAGAGTTTGATGTTATCTGGCAGGTGGTAGTTCCAGGAGCGCTAGTAATGCCGCTAGCCCAAGAAGCTCATAGAAGAGGTGCTCACTTCAGTGTAGAAAAGACCTTTCGGTGGTTGCAACGGCTGGTGTATTGGCCTCACCTGCGGCAAGAAGTCGAAGGGGCTGCCGAACATGTCGTCAGTGTGAGTTGAACAAGCCCCCGGAACAAAGAGCTCCCATTCAGACCATCCGAACATCTGACCCCTTGGAAGTCTTGATGATTGACTGCCTGATGATAGGAACTTCATACAATGGTTATGGACACTGTTTAGTCACGACTGATCACTTCACCAAGTTCGCAGTAGTGACGCCTACTAAAGATCAGACAGCAGAAGCTGCAGCTAAGGCCTTCTGTCAGGATTTCATCTGGATTTATGGGTGCCCGAAGCGAATACATTCTGACCAGGGGGCCTGCTTCCAAGGACGAGTGATGGATGAGCTATACTGCATCTATGGAATCGACCGATCCCGAACAACGCCCTACCACCCTCAAGGGAACGGCGCATGCGAGCGCTTCAACCGAACCCTGTTGCAAATGTTACGAGCGCTGGAAGCGGACAAAAAGATGAATTGGCCCGAATTTGTGTCCGAGCTGGTGTGGGTGTATAATAATCGAGTTCATGCGACTACCGGCTACACCCCTTACATGTTGCTGTTTGGAAGAAGTGGGCGAGAAATTACTGAACTGGAGCTAGACTCAGAAGACTCCGGCCAGGGCAGTAGCCCAAGTACCTGGATTCGAGAACACCAGCGTCGGCTCCATACAGTGAGAAGACTGGTTGCTCAGAAGTTTCAGGAAGTAGAGCATGCAGATCGTCCCCCAACCACAGGCGGGTCACTTCAGCCAGGAGACCGAGTACTGGTAAGGGCCAAACGATTTGGGAGTAAACTGGACCATCGTTGGGAGGCGATACCATATCGGATGGTGAAGAAGGTTCACCCAGACCACCCCGTCTACGAGGTTAGGCCCGAAGGGGATGACGCTGCGACACCCAGGGTGTTGCACCGCAATATGCTGCGACCTTGCTCCTCTGAAGCAGAAGTCTGTAATGAAATTAGGCCTTCAAACGTATTGGCTGAAGTGCCACATGCTGAAGTGTCACATGCAGGAACCTTGGGGGATGAAGGAGGATAGGCCTCAATGCAGTTGGGCCCGTCAGAACCGTTGAGGTCAGCCCGGAGTGGAACCCAGAATGAGTCGAGAAATGACTTGCAATCCCCAGTAGTTGATTCATCAGATCCCCCAGAGTCACCTCCGCAAGAGGAGCCCCGCAGAACTGAGCGGGCTAGTGCCGGAATTCCTCCTAACCGGTATGCTCAAGAAGAGTTTATCTGGTCTCAAATCCAGCAGAAAACGCAGGAGTGTGCCCAACTCTTGTCTGAACTTGCACTGCCTGGAAAGAGACATCAATTCTGCGAGAAGTCCACTCGCCCGAGGACTGGCGAGCAAAAAGGAGGGAGGAATGTACCAAAGGCGAGAGAGCTTGTAAGGGAATTCCTACACGATGTTTCAAAGATGGAGAGAGGCTGCCATCTGCTGGCCAGACACAGTCAAGCGGAACTGAGATATGCAAGGGAAGTTGAAGGGAGAGCAGATTTAGAGGCTGGACCCTATCAGGTGACTTCCAGGAAGGAGTTCCGGGAGATAAGACGCCAGCGCGCCAAACCTGAGGGTTCTTAGGCGCCAAGCAGCAGAAAGGAGCAGACGTGTTCCCTGTGTGCTGAGAAGCCCCGCGTGACAGGCCTAAGCCAGAGGCCTGTGAGGTGCCACAGCCGGGCGCCGGTGGATGAGCTCCGGATCCCTGACAGATGTGACCCGAGTGCTGTGCCTGCTGAGGAGACTCGCAACCTGCTTGCGGTGCTGAGTGAGTTTGCGGAACCCTACGCCGCCCGCCGACAGACGAGGTCTGGACCCCCCTACCCAAGGCTTGAGAGACTGCCTCCAATGGCCAAGCAGAGAGGACTTGAGGGACGGCTGCTCCAGGAAAGTCACGCCAGCAAAAGCAGAGGAGCTGCATACGTGAACAGGGCCGTCACTTCTACTGTTCACTCACGGTACCGGGGACAATTGGGTTTAGGTATTCAGGTTGGGAGGGGAACGGTTGGGGCTAAAGAATCTCAACGTAACCTAATTGAATTTATCCAGAAAAAGACTCACGGCCTAGCGGGAATAACCGGTGACCCCTGCTAGAGCCATATGCACAGTTAAGAAACCCACGTGGTGTCTCCCATGATCTAGGGCACCACATTACCTTGAGAGACTTTGCATTTTGCTAATACTCCAAATTACTGTTTATTACCCTTGTTGCAATCCCTTGTTCAGCGTACCTGTCAAATATATATATAAACTGTTTATATTCAACTCTTACTGTTCTCGCCTTGTGTCTCTGTGTGTTGCATTCCGGCACCTGCATTACAATTGTAAAATTTATAAACAATTGTCTAAAGATTTGAAGCATCGTTTGCATATGTGAAATCTGGATCTTTAACATGTCCTCTATTGAGGCCACTCATTGTTCTAGTAATCATAAGTAACTTGTTCCCTTTTTATAGCGTTAACTGTTTCTTCAGATTTGATCTCTTTGTGCGGCTCGAATGCTGCATGCCCCTGCTTGTATTATTCGAGTAAGAAGCGTTTCAGCCTCCAGCCTTCAGGCTAACATGTTGCTACTTGATTAAGAGATATTAACTGAGATGATTAGAGATACGTCTTGCAGTTTCTCACCTGTAATCCGCAGGATTACTTCAACAAGTTCTTAGTTCACAGTTATTTATATTTGAGCTTCTAGCCGCCCATATTGGCAAGGAGCAATAATGGGATTATGTGTCACAATCCCATTGTGTCTACTGTCTTAATTAAAGGTAGACGGCACTTTTTATGTAGATATGATCAATTTGTAATATTCAACCAATAGCAACATTTGTAATGGAAAAATGAAAGTTCTTACATGGAGTCATGAAGACCCCAGCTGAATCTCCAAATCAAAAGATTACATGGGATTTTAACACGAAAATAAATGCTTGCCTAGATATCTATACCCTAGTGATGAAGTCATAGCATTCTGCTTCCCTCTCTAGCACTGCATTTGTCTTTGTGACTACTTACACAAGGATGTGGACATCTGCTTGTGACATTTGTATGGAACCAATTTTCCAGAACGCAAGGGCTCATTCACACATCAGTTTCTTTGACGTGCGAGGAAAATGGACCGAGTTTCATCAGCGATTTTCATCAGAATTTGGTCAGAGTTTCATCAGAATTTGGTCAGAGTTTCATCAGCTTTTTATCACTGATGAGAAAAAAAAAGTTTCTAAACCTTCTATCAGTCAGTGAAAAACGGACAGCACTCGGATGGCATCTGAATGCTGTCAGATTTGGTCACTGAACCATAGACTTGCATTGTCGATTTTGATTCCTCAATTGGATCAATATTGGGGATGTCACTGCGAAGGATACTGACTGAGATGTAGTCATGTCTGGTCTTAATCTCCCAAGTGGCACATCATATTAATGTGAAGTTCTGCCACCAAAACCACAACCACTTTTTACTTCTATTCAGTTATATTTACTCACACCATTTTTTGTGGTTTACTCAAAACTGGAGCAATAAAAATGGCAGAAAACCATCACGTGTAAATTTACCCTAAACCCATCTGGTATTTATGGATGAATAAGATGGCAACCCTGATATCGCCTGAGGCACAGGTTTCACTGTGCTTCAAAAATAATGTCCCCTCCTGAGACATAAACCCTGCAATTGTCCCATCATATCCCAACGATTTACCGATTATTTACACAGATTACTGGGCTACAATAAGAATTTGTGCTAAGCGCTCGCTATGTCCAAGTTCTAAACAAAATAATAATAATAACTAAACCTGTTTCCCCTGAGGCGTCTTCTGGTTTTTAATAGACTTTATAGCTTAATTCCACTAATTGCTCTATAATCACTAGCAGTTTATACTTTCGTAAATGGGACAAATCCTTATCCTTCTCTTTCCTAATGATTTATTTATAAAACCTCACTGGATTCACTATGATTGCCAGACAAACATTTCATATTTGGATTCTCCACTCCATACTTTTATTCCATCTAATGATCTGGCTCTAGTTAAAAGCAATGTGGAAGAGAGAAGAATAAAACAGCAAAAGATTGAAGGCTGAGATTGTCCATTAACCATAATCCACTTGCGGGCCTCCAGCCGAAATGACATACTGTATTATTATGTAGCAGCTTTGTTTTTTTGCAGATTTGTAATTTTAGATCTCTAAAATATGTAGCTTTGCCGTTTGTGTGCCATAATGGAAATGTCTATAGGGAAGCAAAGAAAACACGCTCATAGGCCCCAATTCATTAAGAATGGTGTTTCGTACGCCAGACTTAAAGCGTAACCATCGTTATAATTTTTATTTCATAAATCAATAGTTCACATGAAAATAAGCAACTTTGCAATATATCTTATCAGAGAAATCTGCTTCTTTCTCTACCAAAATTGATAATCCAATCAAAATTCTCAATTCTGGGGTAAAATCTGTATTCAGTGAAGACAGACCTTCTCATTACTGAGATAGGAGACGGCAGCTGCTACTGATAAGATTCTATGTAGATAGTAGGGAGAGGAGGAACCTGGAGCTCTGTCTCTAGTTCCTCCCTCCTCCCATCTACACAGAATCTAATCAGTAGCAGCTGCCGTCTCCTATCTCAGTAATGAAAAGGTCTGTCTTCACTGAATACTGATTTTACCCCACAGTTGAGAATTTTGTTAATAAATGATCAATTTTGCCCTAGAAAGAAGTAGATTTCTCTGACAAGATATATTACAAAGTTCCTTATTTTCATGTGTACTATTGATTTATGAAATAAAAATGTAAAACAATGGTTACTCTTTAATAAGAGGCCTGCAGGAATAAGTTGACATTTATTAAGAGCGACTTAATGAATTTGGCGCATCTTATCAGTCACGTGCGCTTTTGATTATTTTGATGGGCTGGCATAGACACACCCTGTCCAGCCTCAACTCACATGGCATGAAAACGCTAAAAGTTACAAAAATTTTGTGACTTTTCAAAGTGTTTTACTTAAACACTTTGATATATCGGGGCCATAGAGTATGCAGAAGACAGGCAGTGGCTTTTCTGGAGATCTAGATACAGTGGTATTACACGGGTACAAGACAAATGTACTATAGAATGGCTAAATAAATATCTCTACACAATGCTTTGAAACATGTATTATACTTGTGTATTTTTCGCATACCACACAGTGTCTATAAAAATGATTCACCCTCCGTCTTATGGACATTTTCATGTTTTATTGTTTATTGACTATGACTCATAATGGATATAATGAGTTTTTGTGATGCCGATCAACAGTAATTGAAATCACTTGATATCATTAATGGATATTTTACAACATATTGGAAAATATCTGCTGAATTACACAATTTTTCCCCTTTCCTCATAGACAATGGATTAATCAGGCCCTGCATGCTATGTTGCACATATGGGAGTCTGAGTATAGGCAAAAGTTTTACCAACTCTGGGTGCTTTTGTCTTTCGGCCTACATGCTTAAATATGTCATTACTTACTCATTAGCAAGTTCACTGCTAGGACCCTCATGGTCCCCAAAACATAGAGGATACAGTAATAACTGACATTAAATCTTACAGAATATTCCCTGCCACTCCATCCAGTGTTGCTCAGAAGAGCATTCCAACAATACATGGTGGTCCCTAAAATTAGATCTTAGCATTATGCTCCCACTTAGTGTGATAGCAAAACCTTATAAATAAAAGTAAGTAAAGACACTAGTACCCAAGGGGATACCCCAAGGGGGTACTGCTGAAAGCTGCTGACAGAAACCGGGTCCTTTGTGGCAAACCCGTGGAGAAAGGTGATCAGATAAAAACTGTTGCACTAAACAGTTAGTGGATGGACATGAAACAAAAAAAAGAGTGCAATGAAAAAATAAATCAATAAGAATTGCTTCAAAACTCATGATAATTTAAATTTGCACCCAGGTATTTATGATCAATACCTTTCTATAGATAGAAGCAATGTGTGGTGTTTCTGCTAACACCGCAAATCTGGTTTCGAGCTATAGATCTTACATATAGAATATAAGTAATTAACCAATTTCTTTCTATTAAAAAGTTTCCGTTTATAATGCTACAAATAGTAACCACCGCAGACCTAGCATTTCAGCTAACAATCATGCATGTGATACATAAAGAGGAGTAGCAAAAATACTGGGGGTTATCCTTGTACCTCTGAATTCTCCTGTGTGTACTGGTGTCCGCTGTAGGTGTCTTGAATCCAGAAGCAATTAGAAATGGGTGTGGTGCAGCAAGATGCTGTGAGTCAGTTCTCTGGAGGATGGGGGTTATCCCTATACCTCTGAATGCTCCTGTTTGCACTGGTATCCGCTGTAGGGGTCCTGTATCCAGGAGCAATTAGAAATGGATGCAGGGCCATGATACAGTGTTCGGGCTACTAAGGGGACCCTCCTACAGAGTTGGGGCTTCTAATAGGGCCATCAGAGTGAGGGTTATTAAGGGGGCCATCCTACAGAGTGGTGGCTACTAAGGGGACCAGTATAGTGTGTGGACTACTGTGGAGGCTGTCATACAGTGAGGGGGGCATCATACAGTGTACGGTCTACAGTAGGGACATTGTACAGTATGAAAGCCATCAAACAATGTGAGGGCTACTAAGGGGCCATTATACAGTGTTAGGGCTACTAAGGGGCCATTATACATTGTGGAGGCTACTGTGGGGTCATCATACAGTATGTGGACTACTGTGGAGGCATCATATAGTTTTCGGGGCATTATATGGTCTATAGTGGAGCTGTAGGGCCCTTATACCGTATAGAGGGGGAGCTGTGGTGACATCATACTGTGCATAAGGGAATAGTGGTGACATATTACGTAGAGGGGAACTGTTCAGAGGAAGCATAAGCGAACATTATTAATGTTAAGTGGACAGTGATTGCTATAGGGGTACTCAGGGTATGGTGACAGTCAATGTGGCACACAGGGGACATTATTGCTTTTTAGGGGGCAATATTTGGGCACTGTTTTCTAGGGCATTTGCATGGGGCATTAATATGTTCTAGAGGTCTGTTTTACCACCTAGAGGACACAAAGAAGGCATTCTAATTTGTAAGCGGCACAATTATGGCATTAATATGTGAGGCACCAAAAGGAGCGCTGTTTTTGTATCACACAGCAGGTGCAGTAATAGGGACACATTCGACACCAGAGGCTCAGTATTGGGGTATCAGCAGGATGAGGAGTTTGTGCAAGTTGGGAATAGATGGGGAAGGTGCTGGAAATGTAAGAAGTCAAATGTGTCTTTGATGTAATCTCTGCAGACTGGCTGGAGAAGTCGCCATGTCGAAAAGATGGGAAAAGTGAACAACTCCATCAGAAAGAACATCAGCTGAAAGCCACCATCTATAACTGTACTGTTACCTTGTGACACCCCAGGGGTCTGGTTGTCACAGTGATAGAGATATTACGTCTGAGAGCAGGTGGGAGGTCCTTTGGTCAGGGATCCTGTGCATGCCACACCTCCTGCCCAGCCTTGGGAGGGGAAGAACTTCCCCTGTATAAACCCGGGGCTGAGGCAGGGTTAGTGAGTCCAGGAAGAGTAGAGACAAGAGCAGCATAGGAAGCAGCAGAGTCACAAGGAGTCAGGGGCTGGCAGCTAAAGAGCTCGCCCTGACTAAGAAGATTCTTTACCGGACCCGGAGTCCGAGGCTGTGGGGACTAACTTCTACCCAGCAGCAGAATCCGTCAGGCAGGGGATTTCAGGTCCCCTGGCCCAGAAGCCCGAAGGCCCGGTCGCACGCGTGGGACCAGCACCGCCATCGTGGAGCGGAAGCCATTAGAAGGCCCCGAGTCACCGGCCATACGGGTGAGCACCACACGGTACACTCAGGGACGTGGGCTACTTACATCAGCTTCTAGCAAGGTAGCCAGAAGAGTACAGTCAGCTTGGGAGGCCTACAACTACGCCTGGCCAGGGGAGATCCCATCTGCTCAAGGACTGACCAGGCCCCGTTCGCTAGCAAGTACTCCGGGAGGGTCTATCGTTGTTACCAGTAAAGACCCTGAACGCTACCATACCGTCTCTGAGTGGTTCCTGCTACCCCCATCATCCACGTCGGCTGCCCTGAGGCCATACCCCTCCCGTTGGGGGTTATACTATCACGCTGCACCATCCTTCCACCGGCCTCAGCGGTCTGCCCTGCAGCAGCAGCCCCCTGGCTGCATTCAACGGGTGGCGTAGTCATCAACCATTTTCTACCGCTAACAGACTGCCGTCCAGTTTGACTCCCTGGGCACGGACCGGGTCACTGCCACGAGACTACAACCCTAAACAGATCCGGCTCCGGGTAAGCTCCCGCGTGCGCAACGCAGCGCGACACAGGCCCAGGGGCGCGTCAACCTCTTATAAAGTTATATGTTCGGCAGGATTGGTATCTGCCACTATATGGTCATCATATGGCGGTAATATCAGTGTTGGTCTTTGTATAGTGATTTACTTTCAATAGCAGCCCGGTCCAAGTATTGCGAAAAGGCAACTAAAAAAACCTTTCTAAGCAGAGTTCTTACAGGCTTGTTCAGGAGTGACAGCCATTTCTGGATCATCTCATGCATCTGTTTGGAAATTCTTAAGGATATGGCTTTTCAGAACTTGCGTCCATGTGACTTCCTTATCGAAAGTTGTACAGATCTGATTAGAAAAAGTAATTCATGCGGTTGATCAAATGAAGTCTGTGTTTTGACTCGGCTTGTTAACGCATATGGTACTCTTCTTGTCTTAGCAAGCTCTGGGAACCAACCCAACAACAATCCTGAATTAAAAGTACGAATTGCAAACAATCTGACACTAATTTGTAGATAAATGATTCAATGCGGCTTTTCATCTTAAATTTAAAGCACCTTAAAAAAAATGAAGATCTAACAAGCATTTACGCAATGGAACGTTTTTGGGTTTTACACATATTCATTCATAATCCACGTCCAGATAAAAAACCATAACATCTATTTTTAGATGCAATTACAGCTAAAAATAAATCTTCCGTGTTTGTATTTGTTCTTTCCACTTGTTTAGTTTCATGGTTATGCATATGGACTATTTTACATGTAAGTCTGCTGTTGGGCACTGTACATGTAAAGACTATGGAATTTAAAAGATACACAAATATAGGCCATATATTATTCATTATGTAGGTTATTTACATAGAAATAGCTCCTGTGAAAAGTTTAGACACGCCTGTTCATGCAATGTATTACCTTGTTCTTATTGATATGTGCACATTGCAGATTCAGACTGAAGGCAGCAAATCCATAGAATAACACACATGGAAACAAGGAGTACAAAGACTAGTGTGAAACAAATAAACATAGAAAATGGCAAGAAAAGCCCAAGAGAGAAGAACAATTCAAAATGCAAAAAATGCCTTTTTTGAGCATAATGTGGCTTCACATTAAAAATTACACAATAAGACAAAAGTAAAAACTAGTGGAGGGGTGAACAGGCCTAGGAGATGGAAATAATGCAAGGGATAACATGATTAAATAAACAATGGCAAATTAATAATCTCAATTCAATAATATATGCATGATTGATTATACCAAGGGGAATGGGTGCAAAAAATTAATATGTACCGTATTTTTCGGATTAGAAGACGCACTTTTTCCCCCTAAATTTTGGGGGAAAATAGGGGTGCATCTTATAATCTGAATGTAGCTTACCGGCAGGGGGGGCTTCGGTGGAGCGAAGTCCTAGGAGGCAGGGTCGCTTCTGCAGGAAGTTGGCGGCGGCAGAAGTGGGGCGATGCTGCGGGCCCCAGGCTGGGAGGAGGGGGTGTTCGGCAATGCGAGACTGTGGTGGACCCCGGACTTTCAGAAAATGTCAGAAGTCCCTTATTTCCCATCCTTTTTACTTGGCTCCCGAGATCTCAATCAACACATGCACAGCCACCGGTGGCCATTTTCCCAAAGTCCACTACAGTGAAAAGGATGGGAAGTTTCGGGGACTCCCGACATTTTCTGAAAGCCCGGAGCCCACCACCACTAGCTTCCTGCAGCTGCGACCCTGCCTCTTGGGAACCCGCTCCATCGCAGCTGCCTTCCCTCCCGGTAAGCTACCACAAAAGCTGACTACACTGTGTTCCAAATTATTATGCAAATGATATTTTCTCAGATTTTCCCAAATTACCTATATGAATTGCAGTCATTGTAATTTTCCAGTCAAATAACTATTAGAGTACAATTGAAAGGTTTTTGTACAAACTGCCTATGATAACAGTATATTTTTTAAAAAAATAAAACACTCAAACTGCACTCAAAATGCATGTTCCTAATTATTATGCACAGCAGAGTTTTCAACCTTTTCATTTTAATAAAGAACCAAAAAATGGTCATTTTTGAAATTATAAGCATTAGCAGGTTATTACAAACTGAAATCAAACAGTTTTCAACTCAAAACTTTATTCTAGGTGATGTTACATTTGCACATAGGACCCCTTGTTCGAAAGGAGCTTCTGAACTCTCTCGTCCATTGAATTTGTCAGGTTTTGGATGGTTTCTGCTTCAATTGTTTTGCATGAGGACAGAATACCCTCCCAGAGCTGTTGCTTAGATGTGAACTGCCTCCCGCCATCATAGACACTCCTTTTGATGATGCTCCAGAGGTTCTCAATGGGGTTGAGGTCAGGGGAGCATGGGGGCCACACCATAAGTTTGTCCCCTTTTATGCCCACAGCAGCCAGAGATGCAGATGTGTTATGTGCAGCATGAGACGGTGCATTATCATTCATGAAAATGACCTTGCTGTGGAATGCACGGTTCTTCTTCTTGAACCATGGCAGGAAGTGCTGTTTGAGAAACTCAACATACATTATGGAGTTCATCTTTACCCCTTCAGGGATCGTAAAGGGGCCGACAATCTCTCTCCCCATGATTCCAGCCGAAAACATTACTCCACCTCCTCCTTGTTGGCGCCTTAGCCGTGTTTGCATGGGGTGTCCATCAACCAGCCATCCTCCACTCCATCCATCTGGACCATCGAGCGTTGCACGGCACTCATCCGTGAACAAAACAGTTTTGAAGTCAGTCTTCATGTATTGTTTGGCCCACTGGAGCCGTTTCTGCTTGTGTGCAGTGGATAGAGGAGGTCGACAGGATGGCTTATGCACAGCTGCAAACCTCTGAATGACCCTGCATCTTGTTGTTCGGGGGACGTTGGAGGCACCAGCAGCTTCAAAAACTTGTCTGCTGCTATGACAAGGCTTTTTTGCCGCTGCTCTTTTAACCTGACGTAATTGCCTGTAGGAAAGAGTCCTCAATTTTCCCTTATCAGCACGCACACGTGTGTACTGTGAATCAGCTACATACTTCTTGATTGTGCGATGATCACGATGAAGTGTCTTGGCAATGTTGATTGTAGTCATGCCTTGACCTAAACACTGCACAATTTGTTGCTTCTCAGCAGCCGACACATCCTTTTTCTTTCCCATTTTGGCAGAAAATGTAGGCTGCTTAATAATGTGGGACAGCCTTCTTAAGTAGTCTTGCCTTTCATTGGACACACTGCCAAACTAATTATCACAGGTGTCTGCAATTGCTTACAGTGATATAAAGAGCCCTGACACACATCACCATCAATGAGTTTAACTGACAAACAAACAAATTCTTCCCTTATCACTCCTAAACACGTTTTGCATAATAATTTGGAACACAGTGTATAAGACGCACCATCACTGTATTAAAAAATAGTTTTTCCTTTGTTTCTCCCCAGAATTTGGGGTGTGTTTTATGGTCCGGTGCGTCTTATAATCCACAAAATACGGTAATAAAACTGCGTAATAAATAATAATAATTAATCCATTTACAGCATAATAAATAATAATAATTAATCCATTTAACAATAATCAATTATGCTCAGAATGTTATATCACAAGATATACATAAATAATAATAAACCACTGGCTCTAGGTGATATAGTGCAATACAAAGTGACCAGTGCAGCACAGATAGTAAATGGTCATGGTAAATCAATAAAAAAATAATTGAACTGAAATTCAGTGATACCCAGGATAATCAATTCATACTGACCCAGTTGCATGATATGGTCAGCTCTATGTGTTAAACCTTAGATTCCTCAGAGTGCCCCCCTTTTACTCAGAAAGTCATCTTTACACTCCTATGGCATTCCCAAGGATGCCTAAAACCTTGACTGTTAATGTATATTTATTGTTTCATTGCTTATATAGCGCCAACCCATTTTGAAGCAATGTACAGGGATTGTCATCATTCACATCAGTCCTTGTCCTCAGTGGGACTCACAATATAATGTGCCTCAAACACACACTAGAGTCAGTATGATAGGCAGCCTATTAGTAATGGTTTTGGCATTGGGAGAAAAAACATTTTTTTTACAATTTTAGAAAGCAGATTGAATACAATAATAATTACTGGTTAATGAGCACTAAACCATTAACAGCATCGGACAGGAGACTTAAGAACCTTTTATAGAGGCCAATACTCTGCAAAACAGCAGTCATAACAATTCTTGTTCCTGATCATCTTGCCCATGTAAACATGCTTCTGATCAGCCATTAAACAGTGAAAACTTGATAGAACAGTCAAAACTGTCAAAATTTGGAGAACAGTCAAAAGCTTGAAAGGTTAATTGGATCATTCATGTGGCCAGTAAATTATTATTGTCGGCAGCATATTGCCTTGTGTCAATAGGGGATGTACTGAGCATATGTGGGGGATAAAACATTCGTATTGATGATCGCTGCGTCCACACTCAGTTTTGTTGGCTCGTCTTAATAGGCTATTGAACGAGCACCATTCAACACTTGCTTACTGGCAGAATATGACATGTGTAAATGGACCTGAAAATACATTTGCAAAGTTATCTTAGTGTTCGCAGATAGACTTCACATATTAGAGATAAAGATCTTTGTTTGCTTGTACAAGTGAGCTGTTAATTTATTTTAGGTGGTGCCAAACCTCCTCTCAGTCAATCCCCCCAATGCCTCCCCCTTGTTCTTAATAGATGGTTCTACTGTTTTGCTATGTCATTCTTCAACACTGAAGCCACCCATGCCATGAGTGTATGTGTAGTCACAATGGTAAGTTTGCACGTGTTTAATTCCCTTACCTAATGCTGTGATTAGTTAAATAGATGTAAACCATATGTCACACTCCCGTTAAAGGGAGTCAGAAAGAATTCACCCCCAAATTATTTATATTTGCATGTAGATCTTTCAAAGACAAGTCCAGCAACATCTTAAAATGGCCAGTCTGTTCCTTCATTACTGAGAAATCTGCATTTGAATTGATATGTAAATAATGATGGAGATCAAAAACCTCTGTCACTCCAGCTCTATTTCCATGCCAGTGCTGCCTCCTCCCGTTTGACTGACAGCTCCTTTGCCTTAAGTCACCCAGCACAGAGGCAGTTAGAAACAGTCTAGAGACAGTAAAGTAGAAAGTGGCGATGGGCAGGGAATAGAGCTGGAGTGACAGAGGCTTCAGATCTACAGCCTCATTTGCATATCAATTGAAACACTAAATTCTCAGTAACAGAGGAATGGACTGGACATGTAAAGGTATTGCTGGAATTGTCTTTGAAAGAGCTACATGTCCATGTAAACAGTTTGGGGCGTGAAAGCATGCTGATAGATTCCCTTTAATGCTATTAGATTTTTATCTCTCTTATTCTTTTTAAATGTCAGATGGTAACTCCCAGGAAAAGAAGCAAAGTCTTATACATTTCCTATCAAACTTGTTTGCTAATGTTTCAAACCAGAGAGGATGGAAAGTCTGAGCTAGTTCCCCATGGCAGTCAATATCTTGTTTTAGTAGAAAAAAAAATTGTATAAGCAATTACATTGCTTAAAAACAACCATCAGGTCTCCCTATCAGGATCATGCTCTATAATCCAGTTCTGGCTCAAAGTTTAGTCTTCTGATATGAAACACGTTTAGAGAGTCATTCAGCTGTATGATGTAAAAAACTTCTTTTATCTGTCTCCCTCTTTTCTTCCAGTTTGTATTATCAGCAAGATTTTTATGTCTTACTGAACCTTAAATTTCTTGAAATAGAGTTTATTTTATTTACTGCATTCTTGAAGTCAACTCCTCGGTATACGCAAATGATGTTCTACTTTTGTCCAAAATTACAAGGCAATGCCGACTTTTAGTTTATTCATCTTCATTATGTTACTCAATGAAGCTCACAGTGAATTCCTGCACCTCAATGGCATGTAGTAGTGATACAAATAATTATAAATTTTTTTTTTAACCCCTTAACAACATTAGACGTAGTAATACGCGTCTGTGCCCTGGAACTTAAGAGCCAGACCCGTATTAGTACGTCATCGCGATCGCGCGCGCACACAGGCTGTGCGGGCGCGATCACCGCCGGGTGTCAGCTGATTGTCACAGCTGACACCCGGTACTATGTGCAGGGAGCGGTCCCGCACCGCTCCCCACACATTAACCCCCGCAATGCTGCGATTAAAGTCGATCGCAGCATTGCGGTGGCAAGGGGAGGTGATCGCAGATACTCACCTCCTCTTCCGGCCTCCAGCGCTGTCTGCCGCGGCTTCCAGGATGTTGCCGTGACGACCCGATGTCATCATGACAACATCCGGGTCACCAGACAGCAGGAAGATTTTTTGGACATGCGCAGTGCATCTCCATACTATCTTCTCCCTGTCCAGCGCTGACAGCCTGCATGCTTCACGGTGGGAACCAGGCATGTAGAGTCCATCCGTTCACCTTTTCTGCATCGCACAAAGGCACGGTGGTTGGAACCAAAGATCTCAAATTTGGACTCATCAGACCAAAGGACAGATTTCCACTGGTCTAATGTCCATTCCTTGTGTTCTTTAGCCCAAAAAGTCTCTTCTTCTTGTTGCCTGTCCTTAGCAGTGGTTTCCTAGTAGCTATTTTACCATGAAGGCCTGCTGCACAAAGTCTCCCCTTAACAGTTGTTGAAGAGATGTGTCTGCTGCTAGAACTCTGTGTGGCATTGACCTGGTCTCTAATCTGAGCTGCTCTTAACCTGCGATTTCTGAGGCTGGTGACTCGGATAAACTTATCCTCAGAAGCAGAGATGACTCTTGGTCTTCCTTTCCTGGGGCGGTCCTCATGTGAGCCAGTTTCTTTGTAGCGCTTGATGGTTTTTGCAACTGCACTTGGGGACACTTTCAAAGTTTTCCCAATTTTTTCGCACTGACTGACCTTCATTTCTTAAAGTAATGATGGCCACTCGTTTTTCTTTACTTAGCTGCTTTTTTCTTGCCATAATACAAATTCTAACAGTCTATTCAGTAGGACTATCAGCTGTGTATCTACCAGACTTCTGCACAACACAACTGATGGTCCCAACCCCATTTATAAGGCAAGAAATCCCACTTATTAAACCTGACAGGGCACACCTGTGAAGTGAAAACCATTTCCGGTGACTACCTCTTGAAGCTCATCAAGAGAATGCCAAGAGTGTGCAAAGCAGTCATCAAAGCAAAAGGTGGCTACTTTGAAGAACCTAGAATATAAGACATATTTTCAGTTGTTTCACACTTTTTTGTTAAGTATATAATTCCACATGTGTTAATTCATAGTTTTGATGCCTTCAGTGTGAATGTACAATTTTCAAAGTCATGAAAATACAGAAAAATCTTTAAATGAGAACGTGTGTCCAAACGTTTGGTCTGTACTGTATTTCTCTGATTTAAGGACATAAAAATTCAAATTTTGAAAATTGCAAAATTTTCAAAATTTTTGCCAAATTTCCATTTTTTTCACAAATAAACGCAAGTGATATTGAAGACATTTTACGAACATCATGAAGTACAATATGTCATGAAAAAACAGTCTCAGAATCAGGGGGATCTGTTGAAGCGTTCCAGAGTAATTACCTCATAAAGTGACAGTGGTCAGAAATGTAAAAATTGGCCTGGTCATTAACGTGCAAACCACCCTCGGGGGTTAAGGGGTTAAGCAAAATTGATACAAATAATAAAAAATATTTTTTTAAGCAAATTGTGCCAGAATTTTGGTACATGTAACATAGCAAGGGTATGTTCACACATTGAGTCTTTTTCTGCTATAAAAACGTGTCTCTTAGCAAGAAAAACGCAGCTTACAACATGTGCTTTTTTTTTAGCCTTTATTACTTCCATTTTTATGTATTTTTACTTGTGGATTTTATGCATTCAATTGTATAGGTGAAAATCGCTGCAAAATTGCTTAAATAATTGACATGCTGCAGATTTCAAAAAATGTGTTTATGGTTAAAATGTGCATGGAAAAAATTAGCATGTGGATACCATTTCATTCATTTTTTTCGTACTGTAAAACAGCAGTTTTTACACACGAAAAATGCACTGAAAAAAATAACCAGTGTTCACGAGCTCTAATTTTCCTCCACTACTTGTGAGTCTGTTCTTACTGAAAAAAGATGGCAGTGGAGGTAAATATGTTATTTTATTAGCAGTTAAAATGCATAGTATGTTAGAAAATTAAAAATAAATGCTTATCGGTGGGAGAAAAACAAATAATTCAAGTGTAGATATTTTATTTATTGGAAAGTATAAGAAGTACAAAGATCCTAAAAAATGTCATCGTAGGTAGTGTTGAGCCACCCCCGTAGTGTTCGGGTTCGGTTCGGTTCGTCGAACACCGGGATGTTCGAGGAACTGTTCGTCGAACTGTTCGTCGAACACCTTAGAACACCGTCGAACACCGTTAAAACCAATGGCAGGCAAACAAAAACACATAGAAACACATAGAAAACACCTTCAAAGGTGTCCAAAAGCTGACAAACTGCTCAGAAGACGCTTTCTTTAAAAAAGCCGGCCGGCAATTCAGCAGCGGCATACACCGGTACCCGACAATTTAGACAAAAAGGAATAGAGCCTCACACATAGATTAGATAGATAGAAACATGTCAGTCACATATATATGAAGTACAGTGACAGTGTTGCTTACTGTACTTGTCATTTAGTGTAAAGGATTTATTAAAAAATATAATAGTGTTTTCATGCACTGTCTCTTTAAAAAAGCCGGCCGGCAATTCAGCAGCGGTATCCGACAATTTATAACAGACAGAATATAGCTTCACACATAGATTAGATAGATAGAAACATGTCAGTCACATATATATGAAGTACAGTGACAATGTTGCTTACTGTACTTGTCATTTAGTGTAAAGGATTTATTAAAAAAAATAATAGTGTTTTCACGCACCGTCTCTTTAAAAAAGCCGGCCGGCAATTCAGCATCTGTACCCGACAATTTAGAATAGAAAGAATAGAGCATCACACATAGATTAGATAGATAGAAACATGTCAGTCACATATATATGAAGTACAGTGATAGTGTTGGTTACTGTACTTGTCATTTAGTATTAAAATAAAGGATTTATTATTAAAAAAAATTGGCGTGGGGTTCCCCTTAATTTTAGTCTCTAGCGGAGGTTAAGCAGACAGCTGGGGCAGATGTTTGAAGCCTGGGAAGGGGGTAATACCCACGGAGCTTCCCAGGCTACTAATATGAGCCCCCAGCTGAATACATAGCCTTTACTAGCTATTAAAATGGGGGACCCCCCCAAAAAATGACGTGGGGTCCCCCCTAATTTAATCGCTAGCAAAGGCTAGGCAGACAGCTGGGGGCTGATATTAATAGCCCAGGAAGGGTGCCATGAATATTGGCCCCCTCCCAGGCTAGAAACACCAGCCGTCAGCCGCCCCAGAAGTGGCGCATTCATAGGATGCGCCAATTCTGGCACTTAGCCTCGCTCTTCCACGCTGCCCTGGTGCGGTGGCAGGGGGTAATAGGGCTGGGGTTGATGTCAGCTTATAATGCCAGCTGACATCAAGCCCAGGTTAGTAATGGAGAGGCGTCTATAAGACACCCCCATTACTAACCCCATAGTCAAAGTTAAAAGAAAACACAAACACCCAGAATAAAGTCCTTTAATTGAAATAAAGACACAATCCTTTATTGTTCTAAATTAAACCATACTTACCATCACGCCCATTCCAGCTGAAGCCAACGATCTCCTGCAATAAAAGAAAAATAATAAAGTAACCTCATCCTTACCTTTCCATGGTTCCCACGACAGCTTCAGCTCTGCTACATCGAGATGACAGGCTGGACCGCAGCAGAACGCCGCCATCCAGCCTGTCATCCCGCAGACACTGAGAAGCGCAGGCTTGCTTGCGCTCTGCAGTGTCTGGCTGTGACGGCATAAAGATGAGACGAGTTCATGTCCAATGAACTCGGCGCACCTCATGCACGTCACTGACAGCGTGGGAAAATTCTCACGCTGAAGCGCTGAGTGCAGGAGAATTCTCCCACGCTGTCAGTGACGTGCATAAGGTGAGCTCATGTCCAATGAACTCAGCTCACCTCCTGCACGTCACTGACAGCGTGGGAGAATTCTCCCGCACTCAGCGCTTCAGCGTGAGAATTCTCCCACGCTGAAGCGCTGAGTGCAGGAGAATTTTCCCACGCTGTCAGTGACGTGCATAAGGTGAGCTTATGTCCAATGAACTCAGCTCACCTCCTGCACGTCACTGACAGCGTGGGAGAATTCTCCTGCACTCAGCGCTTCAGTGTGAGAATTCTCCCACGCTGAAGCGCTGAGTGCAGGAGAATTTTCCCACGCTGTCAGTGACGTGCATGAGGTGAGCCGAGTTCATTGGACATTAACTCGGCTCATCTGGATGCCCTCACAGAGAGACACTGTGGAGCGCAAGCATGCCTGCGCTTCTCAGTGTCTGCGGGATGACAGGCTGGATGGCAGCGTTCTGCTGCGGTCCAGCCTGTCATCTCGATGTAGCAGAGCTGAAGCTGTCATGGGAACCACGGAAAGGTAAGGATGATGTTGCTTTATTATTTTTCTTTTATTTCAGGAGATCGTTGGCTTCAGCTGGAATGGGTGTGATGGTAAGTATGGTTTAATTTAGAACAATAAAGAATTGTGTGTTTATTTCAATTAAAGGACTTTTTTCTGGGTGTTGTGTTTTTTTTAAATACTTTACTAGAAATTCATGGTGGTCATGTCTAATATTGGCGTGACCCCATGAATTTTGGGCTTAGGGCCAGCTGATAATGCCAAGCTGGCCCTAACCCCTTTATTACCCAGTGAGCCACCGCATCAGGGCCCTGGATGAGTTGGGTACAGCGCCAGAAGATGGCGATTCTATGAACGTGCCATTTTCCGGGGTGGCTGCGGACTGCAATTTGCAGCGGGGGTGGCCCAGAAAGCTTGGGCCTCCCTGCGCTGCGGATTCCAGCCCCCAGCTGCATAGTTGTACCTGGCTGGACACAAAAACAGGGCGAAGCCCCACGTCAATTTTCTTTAAATTATTTCATGAAATAATTAAGAAAAAAAGGGCTTCCCTATATTGTTGTGTCCGGCCAGGTACAAATAGGCAGCTGGTGGTTGGGGGCAGCCCGTTCCTGCCTGCTGCACCTGACTGGACACAAATATAGTGCGAAGCCCCACGTCAATTTTTTTTTAATTATTTCATGAATTTCATGAAATAATTAAAAAAATTGAAGTGGGGCTTCGCACTATATTTGTGTCCAGCCAGGTACAGCAGGCAGGAACGGGCTGCCCCCAACCACCAGCTATTTGTACCTGGCCGGACACAACAATATAGGGAAGGCCTTTTTTTCTTAATTATTTCATGAATTTCATGAAATAATTAAAAAAAAAATACGTGGGGCTTCGCCCTATTTTTGTGTCCAGCCAGGTACAACTAGGCAGCTGGGGGCTGGAATCTGCAGCGCAGGGAGGCCCAAGCTTTCTGGGCCCCCCCAGCTGCAAATTGCAGTCCGCAGCCACCCCGGAAAATGGCGCGTTCATAGAAGCGCCATCTTCTGGCGCTGTACCCAACTCATCCAGGGCCCTGGTGCGGTGGCTCACTGGGTAATAAAGGGGTTAGGGCCAGCTTGGTATTATCAGCTGGCCCCAAGCCCAAAATTCATGGGGTCACGCCAGTATTAGACATGACCGCCATGAATTTCTAGTAAAGTATTTAAAAAAAACACAACACCCAGAATAAAGTCCTTTAATTGAAATAAACACACAATTCTTTATTGTTCTAAATTAAACTATACTTACCATCACGCCCATTCCAGCTGAAGCCAACGATCTCCTGCAATAAAAGAAAAATAATAAACCAACCTCATCCTTACCTTTCCATGGTTCCCACGACAGCTTCAGCTCTGCTACATCGAGATGACAGGCTGGACCGCAGCAGAACGCTGCCATCCAGCCTGTCATGCCGCAGACACTGAGAAGAGCAGGCATGCTTGCGCTCCTCAGTGTCTCGCTGTGACGGCATCCAGATGAGCCGAGTTCATGTCCAATGAACTCAGCTCACCTCATGCACGTCACTGACAGCATGGGAAAATTCTCACGCTGAAGTGCTGAGTGCAGGAGAATTGTCCCACGCTGTCAGTGACGTGCATGAGGTGAGCTCATGTCCAATGAACTCAGCTCACCTCATGCACCTCAATGACAGCGTGGGAAAATTCTCCTGCACTCAGCGCTTCAGCGTGAGAATTCTCCCACGCTGTAAGTGACGTGCATGAGGTGAGCTGAGTTCATTGGACATGACCTCGGCTCATCTTTATGCCGTCACAGAGAGACAATGTGGAGCGCAAGCAAGCCTGCTCTTCTCAGTGTCTGCGGGATGACAGGCTGGATGGCAGCGTTCTGCTGCGGTCCAGCCTGTCATCTCGATGTAGCAGAGCTGAAGCTGTCGTGGGAACCATGGAAAGGTAAGGATGATGTTGCTTTATTATTTTTCTTTTATTGCAGGAGATCGTTGGCTTCAGCTGGAATGGGCGTGATGGTAAGTATGGTTTAATTTAGAACAATAAAGAATTGTGTCTTTATTTCAATTAAAGGACTTTATTCTGGGTGTTTGTGTTTTTTTTAACTTTGACTATGGGGTTAGTAATGGGGGTGTCTTATAGACGCCTCTCCATTACTAACCTGGGCTTGATGTCAGCTGGCATTATAAGCTGACATCAACCCCAGCCCTATTACCCCCTGCCACCGCACCAGGGCAGCGTGGAAGAGCGAGGCTAAGTGCCAGAATTGGCGCATCCTATGAATGCGCCATTTCTGGGGCGGCTGACGGCTGGTGTTTCTAGCTTGGGAGGGGGCCAATATTCATGGCTCCCTTCCTGGGCTATTAATATCAGCCCCCAGCTGTCTGCCTAGCCTTTGCTAGCTATTAAATTAGGGGGGACCCCACGTCATTTTTTTGGGGGGGTCCCCCATTTTAATAGCTAGTAAAGGCTATGTATTCAGCTGGGGGCTGATATTAGTAGCCTGGGAAGCTCCGTGGGTATTACCCCCTTCCCAGGCTTCAAACATCTGCCCCAGCTGTCTGCTTAACCTCCGCTAGAGCCTAAAATTAAGGGGAACCCCACGCCAATTTTTTTAATAATAAATCCTTTATTTTAATACTAAATGACAAGTACAGTAACCAACACTATCACTGTACTTCATATATATGTGACTGACATGTTTCTATCTATCTAATCTATGTGTGAAGCTCTATTCTGTCTGTTATAAATTGTCGGGTACCGCTGCTGAATTGCCGGCCGGCTTTCTTAAAGAGACGGTGCATGAAAACACTATTATTTTTTTTAATAAATCCTTTACACTAAATGACAAGTACAGTAAGCAACACTGTCACTGTACTTCATATATATGTGACTGACATGTTTCTATCTATCTAATCTATGTGTGATTCTCTATTCCTTCTATTCTAAATTGTCGGGTACCGCTGCTGAATTGCCGGCCGGCTTTTTTAAAGAGACGGTGCATGAAAACACTATTATTTTTTTTGATAAATCCTTTACGCTAAATGACAAGTACAGTAAGCAGCACTTTCACTGTACTTCGTATATATGTGGCTGACATGTTTATATCTATCTAATCTATGTGTGAAGCTCTATTCTTTCGGTTCTAAATTGTCGGGTACCGGTGTATGCCGCTGCTGAATTGCCGGCTTTTCATGTTTCACTGTTGGCACTGTTCCCATCGATTTGGGCAATCACTGTAATGCCACAACCACCATGGCTGTGGCATTACAGTGAGTGGCAGACAATCCCTGCATGATTGGTGCTCTAAATAGCGCCAGACATGCAGGACACGCTTTTGGTGCACGAACAGTTATCGAACATAACCTCGAAGAGCCGAATTTTTTGCAAATCGTTCGGGTTCGTCGAACAACTCGAACACCGCCCAAAACAGCTCGAATTTGAGATTGGCGAACAGTTCTAGTCGAACACCGCTCATCTCTAATCGTAGGTAACTAAGCATCATACATAGCATAAGATTACTAAAAGTAACTCAAATAGCCATGCTGCTCAGAGTATGGGCTCGTTCGGACGATGTGTGATGTCCAAGTAAAAATCGGACAGCACACCGATTCATTTAATACATTAGGGAGGTTTAGATGACAATTATTTCACATTAACCGATGTCACACAGATGTCATACAAACATAAAATACAGATACGTGGATGGCACACAGGTGAAAGCATGGAAGAAAGTCAGCTGAGTCTTCTGAATGAAAATTGAATAATTTTTCTTACGCTCATTTGACTTTGGTCAATATACAGCTGGTCAATACTACAGAGAACAGTAATAAACGTTAACTAACGAATATTGTAAAGCATTTAAAACACAAGGCTGGTATCTCTATCCAGCTGTCACGCTTGGGTTGAGAGAGCCATCGGCCAGTCCGTGCTCTACATTCTGATCTCAGTCCAATTTATTTGGCCGTCTGAATGTGCCCTAAAAATAAGAGGCAGAGGAGACACAGAGGAGACTCAGTCACTTGCACTTTCCAGTAAGAATCTTTGGGATTTCAAACCTGAATCTAATGTTACTGTAATTGTGTTTACATCGGCCATACAAATTAAGACCAAGATATCAGTTTATGAGTCTTATGTATAAAATTGGAACCTAAAATAACTCATCTACTGCTTTTACCCTTAGTTCTCACCAGCCGTGTTGTTTTTTCAATAGGCACTTAAAGGAGTTTTCCCACAAACAAAGTTCATTTTAATCCATAGATCTTGGAATAATAATAATTTCCACAATTGGATGTGTCTGAAAAAAATGTTCCTGTGCTGAGAATCTTATAAATGTGCCCCTGCTGTGTACTGTGTAATGGCTGTGTCTGACCTTACAGGGCACTACAGCTCCTGGATGGGGGAGGGACCACATACCACAGCTCCTGGGCAGGGGAGGAAGTAAAGAAGTATGCAGACACTACAACACAGGATCACAAATAATTATTTCTTTGAGGTATAACATTTTTTAAAAAACAGGCATTGAAATGTTTTATCTCAGAAAAAGAATCAGTTTGACCTCATGCTGTGCTATCTGTATACTCTTTTGCTTCCTCAGGAGCTGTGGTATGATCAGACCATGTTCCTGTACGGTCAGACACAGCCATTACACAGTACACAGCAGGTGCACATTTATAAGATTATCTCAGCACAGGAACATTTTATTTATACACATCCAATTCTGGAAATTATTATTATTCCAAGATTTATTGATTAAAATTAACTTTAAAATTAACACTGTTCGCGGGAAAACTCCTTTAAGGAGGAATTTATAATTTTCAGTGTTTAATACGCCAGTCTTGATCTAATAGCTCGAATAAGGTGTGACAAATTTATGTAGCAGGGTAGGAGGTCAAGCCTCCTTTTGCTAAGTCTCACTTTTTAAAAAATTGCCATAACCGGGGCAAAAGTCACAAAATTTTGCTCAAATACCACTTTCAGCAAATTTTTCATCATTTTGATTCCGATTTCCAGTATAGAGTAAATGATACATTTTCATCCTAGAGGGCAAGCAATAAAATAAAATAAAACAATGTCTTATTTTTCAGAGGCAAAATCACCAATGACTTTGGGTAAAAGCAGTGTTCATAAACTAAGAGTCTGTACCTGAGGGGGGTAGTAGTTTCAGTTAAAGCTTGTGCACATGACCATATTTTTGGTCCAAGTGCGATCTGGCAAAACATTGGATCTCACTCGGATCAATGTTATTCAAAGGGGCTGTGCACATGTCCGATTTTTTCCTTCGACTAAGCCGGTCTGAGGAAAAGATCGCAGAATACTGAGCTGGATACTTCTATCGAATCACACTCGGCCATGCAAGTCAGTGAGTTCATGGACAATATTGGACTTCATTTGGATGGCATTTTCAAGGACTGACAGAATAGAGAAAATGGAGAATTTTTTTTTTCGATCTCTCGTCATCCAAGAAAATCAGATCACTCTATGCTCACACTTTGATCAAACTGTGATCAGAGTATGATAAACACAATCATGCCTGATTCTCTCGGATGAGAGGAAATACGCTGGTGTGACCCTAACCTAAGACCTAAAGAAAGTTTGAACCTTGATTGATTTGCTAATATATCAGCTTAAAAAAAGTGTGCAGATGAGAGAATAGGGGTACAGATCCTGCCATCAGACGAGCACCCTGATAGACATCACTGTTAAGTCATTCTGTAGTCTGCTATGCATTATGACAACTAAAGGTTGTAAAAGCCAAGCAGTAGAGATTTTTCATAAAAATCCTATTACAAATATGCTTTGTTGGCCAAAAATCCAAGGTTTACGTTAAAAAACATTGTCACTCCCTAATGTGTTTATATCCTTTAAAGGTTAGCAGGTGATGAAATGAGCTCAGCTTGAGTTCTAAAGAAACAAAGGAGCATGTAAGGCTAATGTAATACGTCAGCCTCCGAAATAACATCAATTTATTCACCAATCTTTTAAACATCGCTCTCTCTCCAATTTTACAAGTTGAAACAAGTGTGAGACGAAGCTTAGATAAAAATCTATATATATTTATGTGAGCTTCTTAGTCTTAGCCCCTGAACAATGATGAATATTGTGAAGGATAAATGGTCTACTGCAGCTTTTCCTGCTCTCTGGTGAAGCCAATAAAAGACTGTTCTGCTGCAGTCTGGCACTGGAGATATTTATTAGTGACTGTTATGGTAGTAATTGTTCCTTTCTTATCAGGTGGGGTGAAAGGTACAGATTTACTAGCAAAACAGCTTATAAATGTGTTTCATGGAAGCCTGGAATATCCAGGGTCTTGTTTTGTGTGTTGGCTTGCGTTTAATACTTGGGGGGTAGCTCTATTGCTAAAGTACACAGTTGAATACAGTACATGAAAAGGAAAACGTTTCCCTGCAATTTAAGTGCTCCCAGGTTTCTTTTTATGCGCAGCGCTTTGTACTTAGGAACATGTGCATAAGCACATTAAACAAGCCTAGACTGGTTGCTGAGAGGCAATTTGCTGGCACACATCAAAGATAGCTCAATATCACATTGCACCATAAACCCTCCCGTTTCAGAAGAGCCCTTGGCTGTGACACATAACAAGGACTTGCATTCAAAGGCGCAACAAACCCAAAAAGGGCGCACAGGGGTCCTAACGCTGAAATTTTAAGTGTCAATTTTATTGCCGTTGCATGTTTATTTCTCCGACTGTTCTTACGTTATATGTTGCGTGATATAATTGCTTGGAACAGGTCTCTAAAGGGTCTAGTTTACCATGAATAAAAGTATTGACCAGAGGCCTGACATTGGGATACTGGTATGTAGCCGATTAGCCGTCAGCATTCACCTGTTTGACTCACTGTGACCACCTACTTTAGTGGTACATGAGATACAAATATAGGTATTTATTTATACAAGTCTGTGTCTATTGCTGCTTTTGTAAAAATTCAAAGAATAATAAAATAAAATAAAAAATCCAATAAAAGTCAGAATATGCTGAAAACACTAGGCATGGTATTACAAGCTTTCCATACTTACGTAGCTAACAAGGCTCAAACAAATATACAAATCTATTAAGACTAACTGATAATCCTACAGAATTGATATGGAGGAAGGCACAACCCATATGAGGCAGATGCTAATAGAAGTGCTTTTCTCTAAATTAGAATATCATCAAAAAGTTAGTTTATTTCAGTTCTTCAATTCAAAAAGTGAAACTCATATATTATGTAGAGTCATTACAAACAGAGTGATCTACTTCAAGTGTTTATTTCTGCTAATGTTGATGATTATGGCTTACAGCCAATGAAAACACAAAAGTCATTATCTCAGTAAATTAGAATACTTTATAACACCAGCTTGAAAAATGTTTTTAAGATCCGAAATGTTGGCCTACTGAAATGTATGTTCAGTAAATGCACTCAATACTTGGTCGGGGCTCCATTTACATCAATTACTGCATCAATTTGGCGTGGCATGGAGATGATCAACCTGTGGCACTGCTGAGGTGTTATGGAAGCCCAGATTGCTTTGATAGCAGCCTTCAGCTCGTCTGCATTGTTGGGTCTGGTGTCTCTCATCTTCCTCTTAACAATACCCCATAGATTCCCTATGGGGTTAAGGTCAGGTGAGTTTGCTGGCCAATTAAGCACAGTGATACTGTTGGTTTTAAACCAGGTATTGGTACTTTTGGCATTGTGGACAGGTGCCAAGTCCTGCTGGAGAATGAAATTTCCATCTCCAAAAAGCTGAAGGAAGCATGAAGTGCTCTAAAATTTCCTGGTTGACGGCTGTGCTGATTTTGGTCTTGATTAAACACAGTGGACCTACACCAGCAGATGACATGGCTCCCCAAACCATCATTGATTGTGGAAACTTCACACTAGACCTCAAGCAGCTTGGATTGTGTGCCTCTCCACTCTTCCTCCAGACTATGGGACCTTGATTTCCAAATGAAATGCAAAATTTACTTTCACCTGAAAGCAACACCTTGGACCACTGAGCAACAGTCCAGGTCTTTTTTCTCCTTGGCCCAGGTAAGATGCTTCTGGCGTTGTCTATTGGTCATGAGTGGCTTGACACAAGAAATGCGACACATGTAGCCCATGTCCTGGATACGTCTGTGAGTGGTGGCTCTTGAAGCAATGACTCCAGCAGCAGTCCACTCCTTGTGAATCTCCCCCAAATTTTTGAATGGCCTTTTCTTAGCAATCCTTTCAAGGCTGCAGTTATTCCGGTTGCTTGTGCACCTTTTTCTACCACACTTTTTCCTTCCACTCAACTTTCCATTAATATGCTTGGATACAGCACTCTGTGAACAGCCAGCTTCTTTACAAATGACCTTTTGTGGCTTACCCTCCTTGTGGAGTGTGTCAATGACTGCCTTCTGGACATATGTCAAGTCAGCAGTCTTCCCCATGATTGTGGAGCCTACTGAAACAGACTAAGGGACCTTTTTAAACGCATCGGAAGCCTTTGCAGGTGTTTTTTGTTAATTATTCTAATTTACTGAGATAATGACTTTTGTGTTTTCATTGGCTGTAAGCCATAATCATCAACATTAACAGAAATAAACACTTGAAATAGATCACTCTATTTGTAATGACTCTATATAATATTTGAGTTTCACTTTTTGTATTGAAGAACTGAAATAGATTAACTTTTTGATGACATTCTAATTTACTGAGAAGCACTTGTATATAGATTGATTAATCATAATGACGGTCGTCCTATCCTGTGTGTTTTTTCTATAATCATTCTCTTTCCTATCATGCTAGAACCATAAACAATAGTGTTGACCAATGATTCTGGAAGTAAATTCTCCTTGTGTTTTCTTAGGGGTGTTGTGGCATTAAAATTATAAATACTGCATCTAGACCAAAACTAAAAATTAAGGGTTAAATTATATTGCAGCAGCCCCAAACATGAGTACCGGAAGAGCTTTAGACATAATCTGATGAACCCATTTGTGATATTTTATTGCTTTGTGGGTTGCTTCTCCTGAAGGCGAAAAGGACGTCTTTGGCCTTCATTTCCAACTGGGAGAGTGAAATAGGATGGTCCATCTCATCTGGAACTGGAGCAAACCATTACTTTTTTTTTTTTTTTTACATAACTTGTCTATTGATTGTAACGTACAGGAGAATAGTTGTAAGATCCTGTATAGATGATACAAGAACCCATTCTTGCTATTTTCCATTTAGCCCTTCCACCTAGATTCTTGTCAGTGGTGCCTGAGAGCTAGAGGAATATGAGTAAAATTTTGTGGCATGGTCCTTCAGCATTGAGACACTTTTGAATTCTCCATACAACACAAGGGATCAATTATCACTAGAAATGGCTCTACTATCTATCCTACCTGGGTCCCTTACACTTGTAAAATGGATATGTTTAGATGTTTCTTCTTAGTCAAGATTATTGGAAATCAACTTCTTCTCCACAAGAGTTTACTGGGCCAAGAAGCTACTCAGCAAAATGCGCACGTCAAGACTTGGTCACGTCAGAAAAGATTTCCTATTCTGAATTCATCTCTAGCTATTTTGAAAAAGGGTTTGGTTCAAACTATAAACGCGTAAATAATGCTAATTGTTCTCCTTTGGAGTGTGGAACTCTCATCATCTACTACAGCGTGGTTTTCTTCAAATGCCTATCCCCATTTTACGCAGAGGGGGATATTCTACCTGTTGGCGTGACTGCAGCGGCGAATTTTAACACAGGCTTTAATTGAAGTTGTGACAATTACAACTCCATCAGGTGAGCAATATTTCACCCCCTACCCTTAACGTGTCACTCAGTGTCACTCTACATTCCTTTGTCTCATTTCTTTCCTACTCTGAATTCTACACATAAATGACTTACTGGATGACCTACTGAGTTTCCACTCCATGCCAAATCTTGAGGATCTGATTCTTTAGATATATATTATTGATTCAAATACATGAATCATCCAGGATTATTTCCATTAGTCGCACTATTCTTGAGAGACACAAGATTAATTTATTTATAGTGAGTTCCCTTTCAAATCTTAGCTTTCCCTTTTCTTTCCATCTGTCTGATATTGGAGGTCAAGACTCCTAACTGTCTACTGCTTTATTATACATTTGCTTATTTATGCCAATGAATGATCAGTATGTATGATGTGATATTTAAGATGTATATTCTCAACAATTATTATTTTTTTCTTTGGATATTTTTATTCTAGTAAATAAATTGCCTGTTAATTTAACTTCAATAAGCTTTAATATAAGCTAAAAATTCAGAGCTGGATGAAGTTAACCCTAGAATTCCATTCCCATCAAGGCATACTCAAAAAAGACTTAATATGGGGAGCTGTTGATCAGGTTCTCTAATTTGAACAGTTGATGGTCAGTGGTCATTTTTCTTTCAAGAAAAGTTGTTTCATATGGATTATTCTATATGGAAATTGTAGTTGTATGGACTTGAAGGCTTTCCTTGTATTTGCCTTCATTACGAGTTGCTTTTAGTTATTATTTAATTCCATCATACAAATTAAAAATGATCAAGTGCCTATATCCAAATGCTTCTCTTGGGACATTTCCATAGACTGACTTGTGAACAAAACAATTTGTTTAGATTTATAAGCTGCAGAGATGAGCTCATCTTTGAAAATTCGAATACGCCATCTTCACTGAATATTCATAGAAAATTCAATTCACTGTAAATCAATTCACAGTAAATTAAAAGTACTCCTAAGCCTCCAGTTGTCAAGAAAAGATGTGTAACACGCTGAGGTTTCCTAGGCCGCTGAATTCCCTGCTTATGCTTTGACGCAGGATATAATAATCCCTCCTGATTGGCTGAGCTATACCACGTGATGTCATAGTTGCATGAAATTATAGAGAAATTGATTTTTCCTGGTTCAGTGAATTCATAAAGTTTCTACACCAATTCAATTTGCATCGAATCGATTCTCAGCTACTAAGCTATAATGCAATAGTTCAAATGGAAAAGTATTTTTTTTATATCTTTGATTCATGTCTGTAAATCTGTAAATAAATATATAAAAAATAATAAGGTATTTTTTATTATGGAATATTTTGAACATAAATTTTGTTGTTTGTGGTACTTTTACTAAAATATACAATTTTTTAATTACAGTAGACAGTTACTTATATAATGTTCTGTGAAGTGCTAAAATAATAACTGAAATAAAAGTAAAGTAAAAAAAGAAATATTATAGTAAAATCGGGAACCTATAAGGAAAAGAGAAAGGGCCCGTACATTAATTTACATGTGCTGCTAACATAGTACATACAAATAGACAGTTACACATGAACATGGCTAGGTAAAGGAACTCATCATTCACTGACAGTAGAAAAGTTAGATGCTATATTGCCTTTTTAGTGGAAGTTTTTCATTTTGAATTATAGGTTGTAGTAAACATACTGATTATAAGTGAAAGCAGATGTAAATATGTGGTATTCGAAATTATAATGATAAAGCTTTAGAATGAAACTTCTCAGGTGTACAAAGCTAAAAATCGTTCCAGACATAATCTATCCAACTAAAACAAGAAAACTGAAACAATAATTTAGCTACACCACCTGCAGAATGAACAAACCTATAAACATGAGACTAAAATGAGTACATTTTCAGCATAAACCAAGTTCTAAAAATGGATAGTAATTTTAGATGAATATTTACAGATAAAATAAAAAAAATCTATGGTTATTAATGGATCTTACTCTGATTGGGTCTCATCTTATAGGGGTGTGTATAGGGATCATTAATGGTCCCTCATCTTGGGTTTAGGGAGTCAAGATTAAATATTTGTAGATGTTTGCGTTCTCAGGTTATCATCATAGAAGAAGACGGCATGGTATGAATGGATTTGGGGAAGCTGGATGATTGGGTAGAGAAGTTACAAGTGAGGTTTAATCTGGATAAAGGTAAAGTTACGCACTTTGAATAAGTGCTAAATATTAAAACACTGGGTAAAAGTGCCATTGAAAGAGAGTTTAGGGCATGTCTATGTAGTAATCCTTTAGTGGCCAGTGTCAGGTGCCTGCTGTCAAGGCAAAAAAAAATAATAGAACACATCAAAAAAGAAAAAGGGGCGAAGAACAAGAACAATTTAAGCTTTGCATAGAATAAGATTTTTCCGTACAGTTTAAAAATTGCCAAATAAAAAGGGGTATGACTTATGCTGGGTCCTGTTGCATGTGAACCCACTGTAACTCCATGTATCGGAACTGATGACAAAAATGCATCAGTTGCCATCCGGCTTCCGCTAGTCCAGAGCCAGTTCTAACATTTTATCAAATGTTGTCACCAAGCCACCGAACCAGCGACTGTGTCTGTCTAGTTTAAAAACTGATGCGTCATACTGGTGCGAACAGTCCCCCATGCAAACAATGGGATTTATTATTCCATCAGATTACTGTATTTTTCGGACTATAGGACGCAAAGTGCCATACGACGCACCTAGGTTTTAGGGGAGGAAAGTAGAAAACAATTGAAGCAAAAATGTGGTCATGATTAGTGTTGAGCGAATTTGTTTGGCATTTCAAATTTGGGTTCGTGTTCGGGGTTCCGGCTTGTTCGCGCCAAAAAATTGGCTCTGCCCATGAACATCCCTGATTTGCCACGCTGTCACGCAGATGTTATCTGCGTGACACTGTTATAGGGGTAATATTCCCCAATTCTGTACTAATATCCCCCATCCTGGTATGTAAGCCCTCCCCTTCCTGTTATACGTGGCCCCATCCTGGTATGCATGGCACTCCAATCCCCATCCTGGTATGCATGTTACCCCAATCTCCATCCTGGTATGCATTGCACCCCTCATTACAATCCTGGTATGCATGGCACCCCTCATCCCCATCCTTGTATGCATGGCACCCCTCTTGCCCATCCTTGTATGCATGGCAACCCCCATCCTTGTATTCATGGAACCCACATCCCCATCACGTTGCACACAAAAAAATAAACAATTCTACTCATGTTCCTTCCCTCTGCTCCTGCGCATGCGTCCTGTTCTGCTGCCAGCAGCTGATCTCACCATGTGAGCAGTGCATGTCGTCACTGCCATTCACCCTCACATACTGAGATGAGCTGCCGGTATAGCCACTGCTCTCCACAACGAGACTATGGGTGTTGGGAGTAGTGATTATTCGCTCTCCCTATTAGCATGCACAATGTCAGCCAGAGCTGTGGCTCCTGCAGCAGCTTGGCCATCACGTGTGCCTCTATTAAAGAGCATGAATACTCACTACTACTAGTAGTGAATGTTTGTGCTCTTTAATTGCGGTCGCATGTGATAGCCGAGCCACAGCAGGAAGCTGGCGGCTGCTGCTGACACTGTGTGCGCTATTAAGGAGAATGAATATTCAGTGCTCCATACACCCATAGGCGTGGGGAGCAGTGAATATTCATTTTCTTTAGCAGCAGGCACAGTGTTGGCTTCAGCAGGCGGCTCCTGCCTCCTGTGCCCCGCTCCTACGCCGCTGTCAAATTTTTGGAGGAAAAAAGTGCGTCTTATAGTCCGAAAAATACGGTACATCTAGATTTGCAGTTAAATGCTTGACTGCAGTCATATGTTACCTCAGCCTTTAAGGACTTGTTAAATACAACAATCACTGGAACTGGAGTCAGATTTATAGCATATAGCATCCACAGCTCATCATGAATTTGATGAATTGGCGTCACCACATATTGTTGCACCCCCGTCCTGCCCCAGCTTTGCCTATTTTGAAGGAGCTGGTCAAAACTGGTGTGAAAACGCCAAAAGTTGCAAAATTTTTATGCAACTCTGCATTGCGCAAAATTTTTGCGACTTTTCAGAACAATTTACACCACAATTCTGGTGTAATTGCTTTGATGAATCAGGGCCTATGTGTCTCGCAATGTGTGGGAAAGACTAAGTGCAACATGAAGGGAAGAGGGGGAGGAAGCCCAAACACTAGTGAAAGGGGGGAGTGGAGACCCTGAGGCAGATCTAATATCACCCTGCCTACCCTACCGTCTCTATATAGGTTCCACAACTATCGCCGAGCAGGACCTTAGACCCTAGATGTCCCTAGAGCTTGGCCCTAGATAGGCAGGGGGAGGGGTGAGCACTGGTCAGGCCTCACTACAAACTAAAGACAACAAGGTAGACAAACAAAGGGGATAAACTTAGCTTGAGCAGACACCAGAGGAGAAATGCCAACTGTCCTCCAGGGGTACCAGAGAAGAAGCTAGCCAACTGCTAGTGCTCCAAGCCTGCACAAAGGTTCATAGAAGTATCACCAGCGATTCCATGGCGCAAACTGAGTGTTTTAACTCCCAGGCAAGGGTGTGTCAATCAGCAGCAGGAGGGAGGTCGCCACTGGGTCCTAAAGGAATAAGGATTAAGAAGACATCTGTAATGCCAAGCGCAGTGACCTTCTATAGCCAGATCCAGAGCGATTGTCTATTACACCTGAGTCTTGACACACCTCCCGTTTCAGTTTTGCTTCCAAGATGTTGGTGCAACTTGTGAGATTTTCACCACGTCATAAAATCTTGCAGCAGCACAAGTTACCATTGAAAAAAAGTAGGCGACCATTTTTATCACGAGGAGCACGTCTTTTAAAAAGGACTAAGTAGAATATACAAAAAATATATTCAGCATATCTGCATAAATATAAGGGGCATATCTGTATGACGCTGGTAGATTAAAGGATAACAAAGGCAACAACGGGTTAAGATTTTTTGGAGCTACTTCCTGTGGTGAGAGGATGGAGAAATGGTTTTGGCTTAAGAGGATTGGGTATAGGTTCTTTTGGCAAACAGAAATCCCAGAGACAGGTCCCTGAAGTTGTAAGGATGACATTTAGATTTAATAAATGTCACAAACAGTTTCCGAAACGCCAAATGGGTTCCAAACAAGAGTGAACTAACTCACAGCACATCTGTGTTATTCAGACGGATTTTTAAAGTTCATCCAAGTTCTTCTGAAAGAAAAATCTATCCCCTTCTGGAATTTAGTTCACACTTTCTGAATTTATGCTTCACAGAAACACGATGAGCTAAAACAGATTAAGAAATTCAGTGCAAATTAAAAGACTTAGATGCTTGTCGGAGATGAGCTGTGAGGCCGTAGCAGACGTTAAGTGAAAAATTTCCAGTCATGACATTTGCTGAATGACGTTGAAAATTTTGTCAGAAGCTCCTTAGCAACAGACTGCAAACCGCTGCTATGTCTGCAGGTCGTGCCACTAAAAAAATAAAGTGTCATCTCGTCTGTTGATAGCGCGCTTGTGACAATTTTTTTTGTTCGCCTGTTTTTGAGACATCTGCACTAAAAACCGGTAACGTTTTGCAAAAATAAAATTCATGAGCCACATACGGTGCATCATTTTGAAGAATTTGGCTCAAAAAACGTCAACTACAAGATTAAATAGAAAAGTGATAGTACATTAATGTTTGCTATACATTTTCACTAACTAGCCTCAGCTACCACTCTACATCAGAATCAGACATCCCCCCACCCACACCACCCCTAAGTGCTCTTGGTGGCTCATATGTTAATATTAGAGATGTGCGGATCAGGCAAAATTCTAATTTGCCTGTTTGCCAAGATTTTCTTGGAAAATTCAATTCATGGAAAAATTATTCTCCTTGAATTTAATGTTCCTTATTATGCTTTGGGGTCTTTCATAATAAATTTAATATGTAAAAAATAATTGAAAATCCTTAGAGTCACCTCATTGCTCATCTCTCTGGCCCCTCTACTCCTAACCATCAATCACCCAGTCCTTGTCACATCTTTTGATCCTCACCACTCTCGCTGAATTCCCTGTGCCTCTCACAGTAAACCGGGACTTCCATCTCTGATGAGGCCCGAGATGGTACTGAACAAGTGCACGGACAACATGATCAGAACTGTCCCAGACCTCATCAGAGTTCCAGCACAGTGTGAGATGCCTGGGGATTTTGGCACGAGCAACAGGAAACAGAAGATGCATTGAGGACTGGACGAGAGATGGTATGGAGCGGAGGGGTCAGAGAGGTGAGTGGTAAGGTGAATATAAGGATTTCTTTTAACCTTTTGATGACCCTTTACAGTTCAGAAAATGGTGTCTGCTGGCTGCCATTTTGCTGTACACGCTCGGAAATTAATTACTAAAAGGCTATATTTTTGCAAATGCAGATTTTGTCAGATTTGAATACAATTCAATTTTACTCGAATTTAAATTACCCACAGTTAGGCTCTGCTATTTGGGCACCATACTATGTTGAGAAGTATGGCATAATTGTTTGATATGGTTATTCGCAATCTGTATGGCAGTACTCTTTGTGAGAGAGTGCTAATAGAAGGAACAGCATATGGTATCCATATAAAATAAGCCCAGTTCTGCACCGAGTGACCTCACCAACTCCATGAACAGCACAAAGGTTTTTTAAATTGTGACTTAGAACATCACATCTTGCAAATTTTGTGGCTGAAGATGAAGGACTGTAAAAATGACAAAGTGTGAGATTCCCAGAAAATATCACAACAAACAAAAAGCCGAATAATTGGAAACACTTTAAAATTATTACAGAAAATGAAAAACGTATGTAAAGAAAGGCTAGACTGGGTCAGGCATTAAAATATTCTCACGCATACAATTGTTTAAGTACGTGCTGAATATACACACTTTGTACAATGTGTTTATCTATTTATTATCCATCTATATCTTACCTACAGATCTGGGAAAGTTTACCTCTAATGAGCTTATGACGCACCCCTGGGCCTGTGTCGCACAGCGTTGCGCATGCAGGAGCTTACCCAGAGCCGGATCTGTTGAGGGTTGTAGTCTCGTGGCGGTGACCCGGTCCGTGCCCAGGGAGTCAGACTAAGTGGCGTTGTATTAGCGGTAGATGTTGGACGACTACGCCACCCGTTGAATGCAGCGAAGGAGCTGCCGCTGCAGGGCAGACCGCTGAGGCCGGTGGTAGGATTGTGCAGTGTGATAGTATCACCCCCAACGGGAGGGGTATGGCCTCAGGGCAGCCGACGTGGATGATGGGGGTAGCAGGAATCACTCAGAGACGATGCGGTGTAGTTCAGGGTCTTTACTGGTGATAAAGATAGACCCTCCCGGAGTACTGGCTAGCGATCGGGGCCTGGTCAGTCCTTGAGCAGATGGGATCTCCCCTGGCCAGGCGGAGTTGTAGGCCTCCCAAACTGACTGTACTCTTCTGGCTACCTTGCTAGAGGCGGGTATAAGTAGCCCACGTCCCTGAGTGTACCGTGTGGTGCTCACCCGTATGGCCGGTGACTCGGGGCCTTCTAGTGGCGTCCGCTCCACGACGGCGGTGCTGGTCCCACGCGTGTGACCGTGCCTTCGGGTTTCTTGGCCAGAGGACCTGAAATCCCCTGCCGGGCGGTTTCTGCTGCTGGGTAAAGATTAGTCCCCACAGCCTTGGACTCCGGGTCCGGTGATAGCTTCTCAGTCAGGGCGAGCTCTGCAGCTGCCAGCCCCTGACTCCTTATAGCACTGCTCCCACAGAGCTCCTGATGTTCTTTTCCTATATCTGCTGCTCTTCTCTGTCTCTACTTCTTCTCTACTCACTAACCCTGCCTCAGCCCTAGGTTTATATAGGGGAAGTTCTTCCCCTCCCAGGACTGGGCAGGAGGTGTGGCATGCATAGGATCCCTGACCAAGAGACCTCCCACCTGCTCTCAGACGTAATATCTCTATCACTGTGGCAACCAGACCCCTGGGGTGTCACATTCCCCCCTAGTGAAATTTAGTACTCCGGGACTAAACATATTTTTAGAAAAACATAACAAGGTATAAACAATAATAATACAATAAGAAAAACACATAAAGATGGTTACAGCGTGTCCGCAACCGGGTGCAGTCTTTGAAGAAAAGCAAGGTGTCCATTTCACCAAAACAGGGAGACGTAACCAGGTAGGGGTCTGTCCTGCCCCGAGTCCTTAACAGTCTTTAGTCCATTCCTGGGTTACGCTCCAACCATGTACAAAGGATTCCCGGTAAATCCACCAAAGACTCCCATAAATTACTAGAAACACATAATTATTTACAGGATATGGCCGCTCTCAGTCCTCGGCCAGTGGGGATAAGGAATGGCTGCTCACATTCCTCAGCCTGGTTTAAGATAGGGGCACATGGGGAGCAATTCACTAATCCCAACGGGGACCATATTTTAATTAGCAGCAGTCCTTGTGCCCTTACGGGTAACTATTTACAGCTCTTTATTCACGCTACTCCCCTTCAGTAGCTATGTCCTCTTTGTGCTCCCTCCTGAGGGTAGTCCTCAGACCCGTCCGGGTCCTCTTGGCTTTCCTCGTATTGGTAGTACTGCAGCTCCTCCTCGGTTAGCTGGGTTAGTATCTCTGCGACAGTCCTCCTCCCAGGTGGCCAGGACTTTACCCCCCTTTGGGCTGCCCCGGTTAATTGGGCCACCAGGATGCTCACTTTTTGCTCCTCTGTGAGGGGGTACACCTGGAAGAGGCTATCCAGCTTTTCTCTAAAGTCATGCAGGGTATGTGACTCCCCTGAGTACTGGGGTAGCCAGGCTGCCCCCGGGATGTAGGGCATGGTGAAAGGCATGACCGCAACAGCGGTGGCGCTGGCGGGGGTTGAAGCGGTGAAGCTCTCCTCCGTATCCGGCATCCTTCTCCCCCCTAGTGGACCGTGGCCTACCTTGCGATGATCCTCTTCCGTAGGCCGCGGCTCCACAGTGGATCGTCAGGGTTGAGGACCTTCCGTCGCGCTCCTGTGACGTCGGCGTCTGCTGGGCTCCTTCCAGGACCTTACGCAACGTCCGGACGTGAGGCGGGGCTTCAGTTCTCGCGCACCTTCGGAGTCCACGCCCCTCTTCTTCCCGCGCGGCGTCTTCAAGATGGCGTCCAACGGCGGGAAAACTCCACGGATGGCGGGAAGAAGGCAGAAGATGGCGCCGGATGGCGGGAAAACTTCGCGGATGGCGGGAAGAAGGCAAAAGATGGCGCCGGATGGCGGGAAACTTCACCACTGGTAAGTTTGAACAGTCTTTTTCAGGCACGCAGTACCCGGTGGTTGTGGGCACGAAATCCTGCCGACTACGCCAAAAGTTGACGCACCCCTGGGCCTGTGTCGCACAGCGTTGCGCATGCAGGAGCTTACCCGGAGCCGGATCTGTTGAGGGTTGTAGTCTCGTGGCGGTGACCCGGTCCGTGCCCAGGGAGTCAGACTAAGTGGCGTTGTATTAGCGGTAGATGTTGGACGACTACGCCACCCGTTGAATGCAGCGAAGGAGCTGCCGCTGCAGGGCAGACCGCTGAGGCCGGTGGTAGGATTGTGCAGCGTGATAGTATCACCCCCAACGGGAGGGGTATGGCCTCAGGGCAGCCGACGTGGATGATGGGGGTAGCAGGAATCACTCAGAGACGATGCGGTGTAGTTCAGGGTCTTTACTGGTGATAAAGATAGACCCTCCCGGAGTACTGGCTAGCGATCGGGGCCTGGTCAGTCCTTGAGCAGATGGGATCTCCCCTGGCCAGGCGGAGTTGTAGGCCTCCCAAACTGACTGTACTCTTCTGGCTACCTTGCTAGAGGCGGGTATAAGTAGCCCACGTCCCTGAGTGTACCGTGTGGTGCTCACCCGTATGGCCGGTGACTCGGGGCCTTCTAGTGGCGTCCGCTCCACGACGGCGGTGCTGGTCCCACGCGTGTGACCGTGCCTTCGGGTTTCTTGGCCAGAGGACCTGAAATCCCCTGCCGGGCGGTTTCTGCTGCTGGGTAAAGATTAGTCCCCACAGCCTCGGACTCCGGGTCCGGTGATAGCTTCTCAGTCAGGGCGAGCTCTGCAGCTGCCAGCCCCTGACTCCTTATAGCACTGCTCCCACAGAGCTCCTGATGTTCTTTTCCTATATCTGCTGCTCTTCTCTGTCTCTACTTCTTCTCTACTCACTAACCCTGCCTCAGCCCTAGGTTTATATAGGGGAAGTTCTTCCCCTCCCAGGACTGGGCAGGAGGTGTGGCATGCATAGGATCCCTGACCAAGAGACCTCCCACCTGCTCTCAGACGTAATATCTCTATCACTGTGGCAACCAGACCCCTGGGGTGTCACACTTACATAGGGCTGATTTATCATGCCGCAAAACAGTGTAAATCGACAATTAACCTTCTGTGACAAGTTACCAAGATGGTGCCTTTTGAGTCATGATAACCTTTACTACATATGTGTCTATCTATCCATCTATCTAGTGATTGATCTCTGCCCACCCCTTAGTGGAGGCTAGCTTAATGGATTTTATGTATTGCAAGTTGCAATATTTTCAATAGTTAGATTAATCTGCAATGTTTGACCAGGCTTACACATTGGACAATGTCAACTTTGTATAAACAATAATGTAAATGATATTCTAAGCTCATTTGTGCTCTCAGACCAGAGAGGACATACCAAGCATGCCTGAGTATAGACATTTTTCACTAAGCTCAGCAACAGTACCAAACTTTTTCACTTACACACCCTAAGAACAATTACACTAATTTATAAAAGACATCTACTGACCATAGAAGAGACTACTGACTATAGAAACCTAGTCTGGATGAAGTACACCCCATGAGTTCTTCAGGAATTAAGTACTGTGAGAGACAGATCTTTAATTCTAATATTTAATTTTTCCATAATAACAGGGTCAGTTCCAGAGGACTGAAGCAGAGCAAAAGGTGGTGCCGATATTGAAAAAGGTGTAAAAAACTGAGCCTTGAAACTATTGGCCAGTAAGTTTAACCTCTGTTGTTGCAAAATCTTTGTGGGTTTGAGATGCTATCATGTAATTTCACAATACAAATAACCTTATAACCCAGCATCAACATGGATTTATGAGGGATTGGTCCTATTAAATTAACCTGATCAGCTTCTATGAGGAAGTAATATTCAGACTGGACCAGAGTAAAGGCCCCGTCACAGTTAGCGACGCTACAGCGATCCCGACAACGATTCGACCTGTCAGGGATCGTTGCTGCGTCGCTATGTGGTCGCTGGTGAGATGTCAAACAGTCAGATCTTCCCAACGACGCAGCAACGATGCGGCGACCCGTAGCGACCTGTATAACGATGCACGCCTATGTGTTTCTGTGTCTGAGTCATCAACAAGGTCGTTGGTAAGGAGTCAAACACACCGATGCATGCTACCCAGCGGGGCCTCAATGATCAAAGAAATGTCCAGACCATTCCGACACGACCAGCGATCTCACAGCAGGGGCCTGGTCGCTGCTAAGTGTCAAACGTAGCGAGATCGCTACTGAGGTCGCTGTTGCGTCACAAAACTTGTGACTCAGCAGCGATCTCGCTAGCAATCTCGCTTAGTGTGACGGGGGCTTAAGGCCATGGTTGTTATCTGTCTGGACTTTTCAAAGGCATTTGATATGGTTCCACATAAAAGGTTGGCACATAAAATGAGAACAATGGTACTAATGGAATATACTATATGTGTAATTGGGTTAACGACAAGATCTCAATGACAAGAAACAGAGGGTAGTTATTAATGTAACACTCTCTGATTGGGTCGCATTTAACAGTGTGGTACCACAGCAGTCAGTATTGGGCCATCTTCTTTTTAATATCTTAATGACGTAGTAAAGGGAATGAGTCCTGAGAACAGGAAGAACTGAGCTCTAAGTCTGAAAAGGCTATTGTTCATGTAGTATTGCACTTCCTCATGCTTTTTTGCTGTACTTTTATGCCTTTGGAATATAATTTGCTGATTTTTTACGTATTGGTGAGCGCTGTAATTTTGCTCCCTGCTTTTATAAGTATTCCTGGATTTTTTTTGCCTACTATTGCTGAGCACCACTGAAGTGTATGAGGAAGTGGCTTCTGTTTAGAATGCCGTTATGCCAGTACTACATCTCAGGCTTTGAATGTTAGGTTATAGGTTGAACTCAATGGACTTCTTTCAACCTTAAAACTATTAAACTCTGACCTTTTAAATGACTTCTACTAAACATAGAAAGGATTTCTATTAATTGTACAGAAACTTGAAAGCTGGAAGAAGCCTCTGCTCAGCACCAACAATGATGGGTTACCAGTAATCTACTGGATAATGGGCTTGCACAATTTATGTATCTCCAAAAGTCCCCACATGTGCACCTCTGCACATACATCATTGTTTCCAGAGCAGAAAATAGTTTGTGAGTCTCAGACTTTATGGCAGGAATTTTCCTTTATATAAGCATTGTGCTAAAGAATATTTTAAGTAATTGAGTTTACTCCTTATGTGATAACTCTACCAAGCCTTTTGGTATGTTTTTTGTGAACAGTTTTTATATTTTTATATTTAATATGTCCTTTAATAAAAGGAATGTAGTGGAAGGCACAGCACCCACACAATGTGGGTGCCATGCTGACATTACAAAATGTAAAATATTAATTATTTAATTTCTCGTGTAACATTTCTAATTTTATAGGAATATCTTTCTCTGAGAGGCTAAATGCTTACAGAATCTCAAATTCGCATTTTGGTAATGTAATTTCTTGAAGCATGGAAATACCAGATATCAGCCACTTCAGCTAGGGTAAGAACTAGTTTTGTGTCCAGGTCTACAATCCAAGTGTGTATCCTGTCTTCTGAAATGAACACGCTTGGAATGTCTCTCTATTATCTGTGCCAACTGGTGGGAGTAAAATGCTATTTATAGAAAAAAAGGAAGAGGAAGCGAAGAAGGTTATTAAAATGCAATAAAAATTAGATTATGCTAGATCAATTAATATACCAGGGATGAAAATTCTACAGCTGAGTTTATGACATAGTGTGGTATTCTTGGATAACTGCTAAATTGCTGCATTTGCTCAAGGTTACAGCACCTTCTTATGTTGTGACTGGTCATTTTGGTGCCAAGGATAACTTTACAGCTCTCTTTAATGTGTTGGTTAACTGTTTCCCCATTTAAACGTCCCTGTAGCCGAAAATGGGTCTACAGCTTTATGTAAATAGAGCAGCCCAGGTATTAAATAAGAAGGACTGTAAAAGGTAGAAAGCCGGCACCCATTCATATATTTATCAGTCATTAACATACCACTCTAGAGTTATTTTATTTCCCCATCCGTTAGCTATCAGTAATGTATGTTCAGTTTATGCATTAAAATGAAGTCTATTGCCGTTTCCAGCTCTGCGCCGGTACTCTACTGGATCGTGTGACTGCAGTTGTGACCAGCCAAATCAAGTCAGCATCTTCTGTGTGGGCCAGAAGTCACTTTCTCAATGTAGGTCTATAAGTATATACTTATAATATACTTATAAGCATATACTTACATTAAGAAAGGAAGCAATGGAGGGTCGTGTGAGCCATAAAGTAAGAAATGAAGTTACATGATGCAGGAGAGGGACTGGAGCAGCACTGGAAATGGCAGAAGACAGTGACTGCTATGTATTTTAATGCATACACTGTGCAGCAAATTCATTACTGATAGCTAACAGATGGGTAATGACTTCATATACGTCCAATATAGAAAAAACATTTTCCTACAGCATATTAGAGAGTTTTGAGTAAATAGTTAGTGATTTCACTGATCGGGATCTTCATCTCTTGACCAGAGTGGAGGATTACAACATAGATCATCTCTCTGTGTGGAGGACCTGTCCTGTTCTGCATTACACAGGCAGCCTCAGTGGGCATTGTGTAATGTTTAATTTCCTCTATGATGGGAATTTAAGTAGCAACTCTCCGTGCCTCCTAACCCAAACACGTCCCATCACTGATTAGCAACTCTCTGTGCCTCCTAGTCCAACCATGCCCCACGACTGATTAGCAGCTCTTCGTACTTCCTAGTCCAACCACGCCCCACGACTGATTAGCAACTCTTCGCACTTCCTAGTCCAACCACGCCCCATCACTGATTAGCAGCTCTCCGTACTTCCTAGTCCAACCACGCCCCACCACTGATTAGCAACTCTTTGTCACTATACAATGTACATAGAAAGCTGTGGAGTTATTATTATTATGCTTTGCTAATATAGTGCCATGATATTCTACACCGCTTTATATACAATATCATATCTGTCCCCAATGGGGCTCACCATCTAAATTCCCTATCAATGTGTTTTTGGATGTGGGAGGAAACCGGAGAACCCAGAAGAAACCCACGCAAATACGGGGAGAACATACATACTTGCAGATGTTGTCCTTGGTGGGATTTGTATCAGGACCCCAGCGCAGCAAAGCTACAGTGCTAACCACTGAGTCACCCTGGTGTGGGCGACGTTATACACAGATCAACAACTGAGCTCTACTAGATCTGCTGCAGAGAAAACTGTGATTGTATAATAACTGCTGAACCCAAAAACTAAGTGATAAATTTCTGGAATCAGGTTCTCTATCCCTACATCATGCTGCTGTCAGATTATATAGCCAAAATCTGGTGATAGATTCCCTTTAAGTAGCTGAGTCCACTTGATACGTAGTGGGTGCAACAGTGACTCTGACCCTCTATCACTCTGTGGTCCCTGTGCAACATGAGTGCAGAAAGTTATGGGTTATCATGGCAGTTGAATGAAGGGCTTAAGGGGCGTGTACTGACAAGACAACTCAGTCATTGCACTGTACCAGTCGAACAATCACAAGTTCAAAAGAGGAATAAAAAATGTAAAAATTAAAAATAAATTGAAAAAAGTTTCATTTAAATAAGAAATCTAAAAAAAATGCTGCAGGCATTAATTAAAATGTAATTAAATGCTATGCAAAATTTTTCTAATCCCAAAAAAAAACCCACAACCAATAAAAATGACATTTTCCCTGCCAAACACAGCTTCATCAATAGAGAAACTGAATTTTTGGGGCTCTGAGAAAGTTGCAAAGCAAACCAAATTTTTTTTTTTTTTCTAGAAACCTTTTTGTTTTTTAAAAGCAGTAAAACATAAAAACTATGACATTTTCCATTACATTAGATGGTAAATTAAAGGAAGACGTTTAAAAATACAAGTTACGTCTCAGAAAACAAGTATGGTATGTTGACAGAGAAATCGAAAAAGTATGGCTCTAAGATGGAGATGAAAACATAAAAGAGAAAATAGTTGCAGCTTTAAACAGTAATTCCATATATGAATTGCATGTGCAGTAAGTCTTTAGTATACCTATATTAGTGGGATTGATTTTAGTGGGATTGATCATATAGTATCGCAATTATAGTGTATATAAAAGAATTTGTGATTATTTAATTCCCAAATGTATAAGAGTACGATTACCAAAGGTGAAAGAAAGCTCATCATATCATTTCCATTCATTATACACATTTACCATTGGAAAGTAATGTGGATACAGTGAATGGAGGTAAATATGTGTTTAAAGCTTGATCCCTCTTCCCCTAAATGAAAAAAAGCTTTGGATTATAATTGAATATTTTACTGAACTCAGCTCAGCCCTAGCAACCACTGATTAAATTCTTTTAAGCTATATGACAGTTCTTTATTAACATCATTAATTACAGAACAGTCTCCCAAATGTAATTCTTGACGATTAAAGGGCCAGAGACCTCAGACCAGATGTACTTGCATCTCAAATTGGCTCAAAATTTGCCATTTTATCATGAGAGAGGTGCTGGTGCCTTGTGGGTGGTGCAAGTGCTAGGATAAACAGTGTTAACAGCTGTACTAATAGTTTAATTTTGGTTGCAAGGAAATAGTCTGCGTTGCTAAGTTTAGTGATTATCCACTATCTCATAAGACTAGAGATAGTGAGGAACAGTTTATAGCATATTAAATGAATGTCCTCGGCTGCAGGTTATTCTAAAGAAACAAACCGCACTGTACTCGCCTTCCCTGGGTCCACCTGCGAGTCTCGCTGATGCTCAGGGTGTCCAGCTATGGCTGCGCTCTGACATCACTTCAACAGCATGGCCACCAATTATTGAGCTTATCTGCTCTGAGCGGGACATTTGTCTACATTAATACACCCCACTCAGAATCGCTGAGCTCACTGATTGGCCGACGGGCTATCGATGCGACATCCGAGCCTCAGCCAAAGTAGGAGATCGGGAGCAGTGGAAAGACTTACTGGTGGACCCAGGGAAGGTGAGTACTGTGTGGTTTGTTTCTTTAGAGTAACTGGCAGAGAGGAATTAAAGGGGTTTTCTGGGACTTCTGATCGCTAGGTGTCCGACACCCAGCGCCCCCACAAATCAGCTGTTCCTGGTGTCTGCGGCAGCCAGAATTGCCCAGTTGCAAAGCTGCACATCTCCATTGAAGGAATAGAGGCCATGGTCGGGTACTGAATATCCGCTACCTATTCAAATCAATAGGGGTTGGATGGACAATATCTGGCCGCAGCCACTATTCCGTCAACACTGGGAATAGTTGATTCCCGGGGGAGCTGGGTATCGCTCCCCCACCAATCAGACATTGATGACCTATCCCAAGGATAGAAAATCAGTGTTAAAGTCCCGTACAACCCCTTTAACATTTAGTGAAAGGAAACAACCACTTTAAATCTGGTGATAATAGTTTTTATTACCCTAGAAACCTCATCAATATAAATTGTAATTAGAGTTTAGTCCCGGTAGTTAAAGCCCCAGAACCCTAATCACTGTTTTATGTCAGTGGGTGATGCTACCATTCTTTGCAGTGTTGTATAGAGCTTGTTACTACTTAAATTGATATCTGAACCCACTTGGGGCTCACAATGTAATTTCAAATTTGGAGTATGGAGAGAAATTAGAGACCGAGGAGGAAATCCACGCAAAGATGGAGAGAATATATCAACTCCATGACATAAAACATCAATGGAAAAAGCCCATTAAATATCTAATTTATTAAAAATGTCTGGTAGGGCAGCAGAACCCTATATAAGTAAATGGGGCTGAGCTACATGTAGTGCCAAAAGCAAATATTGCATAAAATCCTATTAGAGGTTCGTGTACTGACAGTATAAAAAGGCTACAGATGGTCAGCAGCCACTCATTGGCTAAATGTGAGGTAAGCATGTTTTTTAAAATTTTTAACCTTTTGCCAGCCATCTATAGTTAAGCAGGGTGGCTCTGTCTGCCATTTTGCAGAATTCACTGGCAGCGAATTACAAAAAAATCTGTATTCTCCATAATGCATATATTTGTAAAATTCAAGAAGATTTAAATTCCAATCGAATAAAAAAGTGTATTCTGGCTGATGTAGAAAGATGCCTGGTGTATGGGGCTGGGTAGCAGCAGACTAGTTAAGGTGCCCCTAATGACACCTGCCCAGTGTTGAAAGCACCTACACACCTGCTCATCGCTTTTCGCACCCATGAAGTTTAAGTACATAATGTGGAATATCTCCTGAAAAAAATGAATCAAGTGAAACAGTTTTTTTGTATAGAGACTTGTGTTAAATACAAAAGAGCAAATGAAAAACAATAATTTAAAACAAAAAACAATGAGAGGGAAAAATATAAAAACCTAAAGCTTGCTTTTGACTCACCTGTGGTAAATCACAAAAGAGATTCACTTGTGATTGTCGGTGCCCATGTGACATGAGTTAGCCAATGAATGATGACTTCAGTATTTTAAAAAGCCACATGGTAGGCCCTGTTCCTTTGTCACAATGGTGAAGACAAAGGAGCTGTCTGAGGACATCATAACTGCTATTATTAGCAAACAAAACTTCCGAAGGGTATAAGGCCATCTCCAAAGATCTTGGTATCCCAGTTTCAGCAGTGCTGTTATTAAGAAGTTTGCCAAGCATGGAACCATCAAGGATCTCCCTGGACGTGGGGGAAAGAAGAAAATTGATGAGATGTCTTCGAAGGTTGGTGCGAATGGTGGAAAAATCACCACGTCAAACATCCAAAGACCTGAAGGCAAACCTGGAACAGTCTTAGGTCATGGTTTCAATAAGTACCATATGCCACACACTAAACCAAGCGGAGCTTTATTGGTGAAGGCCAAGGAACAAACCATTACTGAAGAAAAGACATAAAAAGGAATGACTGATCTTTGCCAAACAGTACCTTGACAAACCACAATTGTTCTGGGAAAATGTTCTGTGAACAGCTGAAACAAAAATAGAGCTTTTTGGCAATGCAAAGCAACAGTTTGTTTGCAGATGGCGCAATGAAGCTTATAAGGAAATGAACACCTTACAGTTAAGCATGATGGAGGATTCATAATGCTGTGGAGTTGCTTTGCTGCATCTGGTACTGGAGGCCTTGACTGCATCACAGGAATCATGAAATCAGAAAATTATCAATATGTTTTATAGCAAAAAGTCCTACCCAGTGTAAGAAAACTTGGTTTGAGTCGAAGATCATGGGTCCTCCACCAAGACAATGACCCAAAGCACACATCCAAAAGTACACAGGAATGGTTGAAAAAGAAAAAATGGCCAGCAATGAGTCCTGACCTCAATCCCATTGAAAATCTTTGGGGTAAATTGAAATCTGCCATTGGGAAAAAGAACCCTGCAAACGTTCAAGAACTTGAAAAAAAAACTGCAAAGGAAGAGTGGGAGAAAATTCCAGCCGAGAAGCGCAAGAAGTGCATTGAGGTGAAGGGTACATTGCTGGAAAAGGGGGAAAAAAAAAATCTTTAAATCTCTTAGTTTGCGAGTGTGAACGAGCTGCGTGTGTCCGGAGCGTAAGTGCGAACGAAAGTAAGTGTGTGACTTGTTTTTCAGTGACTTTGGATTCAGGGAGTTTGGAAGGGAGGACTTAGGACTGAATTGCTGACTGTATTTCATTCTTTCTTTACTTTACTTTTTACTTAATTAATCCACCTGACCTACTTATCTGATTCCCTCATCCATACTTGATACTTAATTGATCCCCCGTCCATACTTAACTGATCCCCCGCCGATATCTAATTGATACACTTGCACATCCCTAATTGATCCCCGTCCATACACCTATATATAAATAATTGTGATTTGTACTTGTATATATATACTGACTGTATCCCCATATTTTGAATGGCGTCCATGTTGGCCGGAGCCGTGCAGTGTACATCTTGCGCAATGTATGCATTCCGTGAGCAACCGCTCGAGGATCCATACTGCTGCGAGAGATGTGAGCATATCGTGCACTTGGAAGCCCAAATTCTGGATCTAAGTGCTCAGATAGCGATACTGAGGAGCATCGACAACATGGAACGGAGTTTGCTGCTCACCGAGCAGACACTCAATGGGTCAATACTGGGGGTGGAGCATAGAGGGGAAGTGCAGGCTGAACAGGCAGGGAGATGGATAACAGTTAGGAGGGATAGAGGGAAGAAGTATAGGAAGGCTGGTTCAGAACCGGCATTATTGGAGCACGACAGATCCTCTGACCGCCGGGGGAGTGTATGCTCCAGTAATGAGGGGGAGGGGGGAAGTGTAGGGCAGCCAAGAAAAGGTTCTGGTAGTGGGTGACTCTATTATTAGGGGGACAGACAGGGCAATCTGTCACAAAGACCGGGATCGCCGAACGGTGTGCTGCCTCCCTGGCGCTAGAGTCCGGCACATCGCGGATCGGGTTGACAGGTTACTGGGTGGGGCTGGCGAAGACCCAGCGGTCATGGTCCACATCGGCACCAATGACAAAGTGAGTGGTAGATGGAGGGTCCTTAAAAACGATTTCAGGGACCTAGGTAGGAAGCTTAGGGCAAGGACCTCCAAGGTAGTTTTCTCAGAAATACTACCAATCCCGCGAGCCACACAGGAGCGCCAACGGGAAGTTAGGGAGGTGAATAAGTGGCTAAAGAGTTGGTGCAAGGCAGAAGGGTTTGGGTTCATGGAGAACTGGGCCGACTTCGCGGTCGGCTACAGGCTCTACCGTAGGGACGGGCTGCACCTCAATGGGGAGGGTGCAGCGGTGCTGGGGAAGAAGATGGCTAATAGGTTGGAGGAGTTTTTAAACTAGAGACGGGGGGGGGAACCAAGGAAATAGGTGGGATGTGGGAGAAGTGAATATAATGAGGGTGGAGAGGGGGGTGGGGATAGTACAGTTAGATCATTAGAGAAGAATAGGATGCTAAATAACCCCAAAGTTTTATCTTGCATGCTGACCAACGCAAGAAGCCTGACCAATAAGGTGGATGAGCTGCGGGCGCTTATATCGGAGGAGAGGTATGACATCGTAGGTATAACAGAGACTTGGCTAGACAATAGCTACGACTGGGCGGTAAATTTATTAGATTATAGTTTATTTAGAAGGGACCGGAAACAGGGGAAAGGTGGAGGAGTCTGCTTATATGTAAAGTCATGTCTAAAACCCAGACTAAGGGAAGATATAGGAGAGGGAGAAGAGGGGGTCGAGTCCATGTGGGTAGAGATAGAGGGGGCAAAAAATAATAATAAAATATTACTGGGGGTCTGCTATAAGCCACCAAATATAACAGAGGAGAATGAGAATCTGCTATTAGGACAAATAGACAAAGTAGCAAAACATAATGAAGTGATTGTAATGGGGGATTTCAACTACCCGGATATTGACTGGGAAACAGAAACCTGTAGATCTCAGAAAGGAAAAAGGTTCTTGACAAATATTAAGGATAATTATCTCTCCCAACTAGTGCAGGAACCAACGAGAGGGAAGGCCGTGTTGGACTTAATATTGACTAATAGGCCTGATAGAATAACTGAGGTACAGATAGGGGGGCACCTAGGTAATAGCGATCATAATATTATCGACTTCAAAATGCCCTTCAGTAGGGTTATCAATAAGGGAACAACAAAAACATTAAACTTTAGGAGGGCAAAATTTGATCAGCTGATAGAAAACCTTCAACTTATTGACTGGGACAAAGTACTTAATCAATGGAATACGAATAGTAAATGGGAAACCTTCAAAAGAATTCTGAATACTCAGTGCGAGAGGTATATACCGTATGGGAATAAAAGGGCCAGAAATAAGAGGAAACCAATATGGTTGAGCAAGAATGTAAAAGGGGCGTTAAATAGCAAAAAAGAGGCATTCAAGAGATTAAAACAGGAAAACAGTAAGGAGGCACTAATGTGTTACAAGGAAAAAACGAGAACCTGTAAAAAACAAATAAAAATAGCGAAGGAGGAAACAAAGAAACGTATTGCTAGGGAAAGTAGATCAAATCCCAAACTGTTCTTTACGTATATAAATAGTAAAAGGATTAAATCGGATAATATTGGACCGATAAAAAGTGAGGAAGGCAAAATCATAGAGAAAGATGAGGATAAAGCTAATCTATTAAATAATTTTTTTTCGACAACTTTCACAAAGGAAATAGAACTAACAGGAGAAATGAGAAGTGACAAGCTTAATCCTCCACTAAGTATGACAAATCTAACCCAAGCTGGGGTACAGAAACGCCTCAGTAACATTAAAATAAACAAATCACCAGGACCTGATGGCATACACCCACGGGTACTAAGGGAACTAAGTAATGTGATAGACAGACCGTTATATCTTATATTTAAGGACTCTGTTGAAACTGGGTCTGTACCACTTGATTGGCGACAGGCGAATGTAGTGCCAATATTCAAAAAGGGAGCGAAAAGTGACGCCGGAAACTATCGGCCGGTGAGTCTGACGTCCGTTGTGGGCAAAATTTTTGAAAGCTTCATTAAAGAGGCAATTACGGAGCATCTTGATGCTAATAATCTTTTAATCCCGAACCAACATGGATTCATGAGGAATCGCTCCTGCCAAACAAACCTGATTGACTTCTACGAGGAGGTTAGCTCTCGAGTAGATCAGGGGGAACCAGTGGATGTCGTGTATCTCGACTTCTCAAAAGCGTTCGATAGCGTGCCACATAATAGGTTGGTATACAAAATGAGAATGATGGGGCTGGGGGAAAATGTCTGCAAGTGGGTAGCTAACTGGCTAAAGGATAGAAGGCAGAGGGTGGTTATAAATGGAATATTCTCAGATTGGGTAAGCGTCACTAGTGGGGTACAACAGGGGTCTGTACTAGGCCCAATGTTATTTAATATCTTTATTAACGACATAGTCAACGGGATAAATAGTAAAATATCAATATTTGCAGATGACACAAAGTTATGTAAAACAATTAATACAAAAGAGGACAGTGCAGACCTACAGAGGGATTTGGATAAGCTGGGTAGGTGGAGCATTAAATGGCAAATGAGGTTTAACGAGGAGAAATGTAAGGTCATACATATGGGAAGAAAAAATGGAAGTCACCAGTACTCACTGAATGGGAAATCATTGGGGAATTCAGAGATGGAGAAGGACTTGGGCATCTTGATTGATAGCAAACTAAATTGGAGTGCCCAAAGTCAGGCCGCTGCTGTAAGGGCAAACAGGGTAATGGGATGTATCAGAAGAGGTATAGCTGCAAAGGATGAGAACATTGTTCTTCCACTGTACAAAGCACTGGTCAGACCACACTTGGAATACTGTGCTCAGTTATGGGCCCCAATATATAGAAAGGATATAAATGAGCTTGAAAAGGTACAAAGGAGGGGAACAAAATTAATAAAGGGAATGGAGGGACTGCAATACCCAGAGAGGTTGGCAAAACTAGGACTATTCAGCCTGGAAAAGAGAAGGTTGAGGGGGGACATAATAAATGTGTACAAATATGTTAGGGGACAGTATAGAGATCTTGCCCGGGATTTGTTCAAAAGGAGGGATATTACGGTAACAAGAGGGCACTCACTAAGACTGAAAGAGAAAAGGTTTCAGCACCAGCATAGGAAGGGGTTCTTTAGGTAAGAGCAGTGAGAATATGGAATTCACTGAGTGAGGAGACGGTAATGTCGGATTCACTACACCAGTTCAAGCGGGGACTGGATGCATTTCTAGATACCAGGCAGATTTCAGCATATACTTAAAAATAAAATAAAATAGTAGGTTGATACAGGGATTTATTCTGACTGCTGGTTTCAGAGTCGGGAGGGAATTTTTCCTCAGGTGAAGATTGGCTAAATCATTTGGGGTTTTTGCCCTCCTCTGGATCAACTTTAGCAATTACAGAACTAACAGGTCGAACTTGATGGACGCAAGTCTTTATTCGGCTTTACAAACTATGTTATAGATGGCTACAAGAAACGTTTAGAGGCTGTCTGCAATGCCAAAGGGTGAGCAACCAAGTATTAATTAGGGGTGCCTTTATTGCTGCACATGCTGTTTATTCTGTTTCTTCTTTGAAATTTCAACATGGCAGTTTAAAAACAATGTTTTATTGTTGTACTATTTTGGACCACTAATTAAAAAATCCTGAGGATATAACTTTGGCACATTTCCATTTATTTCTGAAGATATTGTGCAGTCTATGAAAAAAATGAAGGGGTTCTAATGATGGTGACCAGCACTGTACAAAGGGTGTTTGAGTATCCAAAATAGAGCAGTGGAAGAAAATGGCATTATCTTATGAATTATGTTTTCTTTTTCATCATGTGGACACCTTTAGATGCTTTGCGGAGTCCATGCCTCAATAGGCCATAGTTGTTTTGGCAGCACAAGGGAAACCTATACAATATAAGGGAGGTGGTGTTAATGTTATGACTAATTGGTGCCTATGGCAACTATGTAGATATTTCCCGAAGTCTAAGATGAATATGTAAAATTTTAATATCAAAATAAATAACAAATTCCAATGAATAATTATTAGTGTCATCGTGCTATTACTGATATTTGCACACATCCGTAGTGTAATCCAGCATGCAGATGTTTGTCAGTGACAGTAACAATATATGAATGAGAAGAATAGCAGTGATCTGCTTTATTTCTACAGAAAGCCAGCATTTATTAGAAAAAAAAACTAGAAAGTCATGAGGACATTTTTCTGTTTGATTCCATTGTGTTATTCTCCTGGCAGTACCACCAAATCCTCACAAAGACTCTTACAGCGTGTCTTGCTGCAATGTATATAGATGACATTGATTGGTTCAGTCTAATATTTTCTGTATCATTTTCTAGTTACCAAATAATATTAAATGCAATTATTTACAGTTTTTGATCGACTCATTTATTACATACAGTACGTGTGTTATATTTTGATATTCAATCATAATCGCACAATGACACCTAAGACCAGTTTATCCTTAAAGAGCTTAAAGAGTTTTTGTACTCTTCTATTGTGTGAACAGAAAGGCTAATTATTTAGGTTTGAGTAACCATAGCAATTTTTTGCTAAAGGAAAACTTTTAGAACTATGTCATTTTTAGCTCTAGAATTCTGTTCAGATTGATTTCCTAATATATCTTTCTTGTGTTCATAGCTCTGTGTTTCTGATACACAGGTTCCAAATCTACTGCCAAAGTATAGAATTAAAGGGGTTGTCCAGTTCAAAATGATAAGTTTACAGTCACTCTGTGTGACTGCAGACTTATGAATCCCTCCAGCTCACACACTGTGCGCTGCGAGGATTCGCCGGTTTTTGAGCCAGGACCCGCAGGTATGTATGTATTATACATGCTCCTGGCCAGAACCCAACTAGTGTGTGCAGCCTCGCTCCATAGTTATATGGGTGCACGTGATCCGATTATCGGATGCACCCGCAGCTTGCTGCGATTGGTTTCTCATCCCAAATCGCAGAGCAGCACTGCCCCATAGTATAACATTGGGCCGAGTGCTATATGATAAAACATCGGATAGCACTTGTCTGCAATATACTCTCGTGTGAGCGATCCCTTTGATGCAGTCTCAGGAGCTGAGCCTGCATCATACCAACAGACATTGACTGAGTGAAAATCATGGATAAAACTCATATGTGAAAAACTGATATCTGAGTGAGCTCTAATAGCAGCGAGCAGAGCTAAACTATTAATCTCTAAACGCTGCAGTAAATGACAGTGGCATTTAAAGTGCATGGTCTGTGGGAGTAGGAAACTGCATGATTCCACTGGCCCATCAGCACCCAAATAAAAATAAAGAAATATATATATATATATATTTAAACATATGTAGTATTGCTGTGTTTGAAAAGGTCCGAGCTATCAAAATATAGAATGAATTTTACCAAACACTGTAGAGAGAAAAAAAATGTTAAATTTGCATTTTTTTTGTCCTGGCAACATGGTAATAAAAAAATTAAATGAAAACACAAAAGTCATTATCTCAGTAAATTAGAATAATTAATAAAAAACATGCAAACGCTTCCTAAGCATTTAAAAAAGGTCCCTTAGTCTGTTTCAATAGGTTCCACAATCATGGGGAAGACTGCTGACTTGACAGATGTCCAGAAGACAGTAATTGACACACTCCACAAGGAGGGTAAGCCACAAAAGGTCATTGCTAAAGAAGCTGGCTGTTCACAGGGTGCTGTATCCAAACATATTAATGGAAAGTTGAGTGGAAGGAAAATGTGGTAGAAAAAGGTTAACAAGCAACCGGGACGACCGTGGCCTTGAAAGGATTGTTAAGAAAATTAAAAAACTTGGGGGAGATTCACAAGGAGTGGACTGCTGCTGGAGTCATTGCTTCAAGAGCCACCACACACAGACGTATCCAGGGCATGGGCTACAAGTGTCACATTCCTTGTGTCAAGCCACTCATGACCAATAGACAACATCAGAAGCATCTTACCTGGGCCAAGGAGAAAAAGACCTGCCAAAAGTATCAATACCTGGTTTAAAAACAACAGTAAGGGTATGTGCACACAGTCAGGAATGGTAGCGCTTTGAACGCAGCATACTTGATGCTGCGGTCAATGCGCTGCACACAGGTGAAGCCACATGTGTTCATTGAACACAAGCGGCTTCATCGCATCCTATCCATTGCACTGGTAGAATGTCTCTTGCGGAGACCAGCTTCTCCGCAAGACAAATAGACATGCTGCGGTCTGTGAAGACGTGCCACATGTCCGTCTCCACGGGTAAGCCGCAGGAGCATGGGAATGCATAGTGGGCATGGAACTTATACAAATCCCATCCACTAGGCTCTAACATCTGGCCGTAGCGAATTGCACGCAGCACAAGTGTGCTGCGTCCAATCCGCAGCGTTTACTGATCGTCTGCACATACCCTAACACTGTTCTTGATTGGCCAGCAAACTCACCTGACCTTAACCCCATAGAGAATCTATGGGGTATTGTCAAGAGGAAGATGAGAGACACCAGACCCCACAATGCAGATGAGCTGAAGGCTGCTATCAAAGCAACCTGGGCTTCCATAACACCTCAGCAGTGCCACAGGCTGATCTCCTCTATGCCATGCCACATTGATGCAGTAATTCATGCAAAAGGAGCCCCGACCAAGTATTGAGGGCATTTACTGAACATACATTTCAGTAGGCCAACATTTCGGATTTTAAAATCATTTTTCAAGCTGTTGTTATAAAGTATTCTAATTTACTGAGATAATGACATGTTTTCATTGGCTGTAAGCCATAATCATCAACATTAATATTAATTAACACGTGAAATAGATCACTCTGTTTTTAATGACTCTATATAATATATGAGTTTCACTTTTTGTATTGAACGGAAATGAACGGAAATAAATTAACTTTTTGATGATATTCTAATTTAGTGAGAAGCACTTGTATTGGTAACTGGCCTGAACCGTATTGCCAGGTTATTTTTCCGGCATAATCAAGCCTTAAAAGTCATTCAAAATTACAAGTCATCCCGCAAAAACAAGCCCCAACATCAACAGAAAAATGAAAACGTTTTAGCTCTTGCAAGAAGCGGAGGAAAAAACAAAGGAGCAAAAACACAAAATAACCTGGTCTGGAAGGGGTTAAAGGATTTTTCCCATTATTAAAATATACCACCTCTCCAAAGAATAACCTGTGGATCTATGGGGGCCCCTGAAACTTACACTGTTACAGTGGGACACTGAGGGGTACCATCACAATAGAGTTGTTTTGGTGCATGTGTGCCAAAAATCAGTGCATTTTTATGAGATTGCTGCATTCAGGAAGGATATGTGCACAAGAGTATTTGCAGCAGATTTTTTTTTTAAGCGTTGTGTAGATTACACACAATTTTTATGCATTTTTATTTGCGTTTTTGATGTGTTTTTACTTGCATTTTTTCTCATTCTCTTGAATGGGTGAAAAAATGCTTCAAAAATGCTGACAGAAATGACATTACAGATTTGAAAAAAACGCTTTGATGGCTCAAATTTGCAAGGAAACATTTGCATGAGATTTCAGAAATCTCATTCACTTTCCTAGTTTCCTTGAAAAACGCGCAGAAAAAAAATTGGCAAATATGCAGCATGTGAACTAGCTGTAATAAACTTTGGGAATTTGCAAGTTGTAAACTATGAAAAATTCACATCTTTTCAAATTCGTCAATGTTACGGCAAGTGATGTTTTCTATCTTTACTTGACTTATCTTGTCTAACAATTATAATTAGTAGAGATGAGCAGATCTGAAGAGATTAGAATTCGCCAAATCAAATGGATTTTACCGGGAAATTTGTTTCACAGCGAATTCTCTGTGAATTGTATGTCTCTTGAGACCTGAGAGCATAATAAACGTAAGATGTAGTAACAAACACAAAACAACTAATACTCACTTCACTGATCAACCCCACCGCTCTCTGTTCCCCGCCTAGTCCTCGGCGCTTCTTCTTACCGCTGCACCCTTGAAGCCCAGGATATCTTCATGCTGGGTCGGGTCTTCGGGCCATGACCACAACCCTACAACCTTACGACGCACATTCACAGAGGCGTCCATGGCCTGGTTGCCACCGGAAGTCCCAGGCTGGTGTGAAGAGGCTTAGAGTTTCAGTGCACAACGATGGTAAGAAGATGCGCCAAGGACCATATGGGAGACAGTGAGTAGCGGAGGTGGCCCAGAATGGTGAGTGGAACTTGTTTGTCTTTTTGTTTTTCAACCTTTTGCCAGTCCTGTACGATTCAGTAAAATGACGAAGTGAATTATAAAAAAAAAACAATATTCTGGAAAATACGAATTTTTGTCAAATTCATTTAGAATTCAATTCCACTTGAATATATTCGGACATCTCTTATAATAACAAAAAGTTCAATCTATCTTTTTTGTTATCCTGACAACCTAAATTTCTCTAAAAATGTTTCTAATCTTTTAGTTTATAGTAATATTCTAGAAATTTGTAGCAATAAACGTACTCTACACTGCCGGAAATAATTTGTCCATGCTGCACTCGCATTAAAAGAATTGATGGGTTTTATTCTAGAAATGTACGTTTTAATGTAGGTAAGTATATGTAGCTTATAAAACTGCCGTTAACAATGAGAAACTCATATGAACACTAGGAAATTCATTCGGACAAGCTATTTTGTGCAGAGAAACACAATATTTAATAAATGTGTCAGGAACACACTTCACCTACCTGTATTTTATGGAGGAAATTGAGAGGATCATATTCTAAAAAGTAAAAACATCTGAGTGACGTCTAGCTCTGTTACTTCTAATATTGTGCTGTTTTTATACGTATATAGTTTCTTTTATAGAAGTACAGTAAGTTTAAATACATTTTTAATAGGTTTTATATAAAGCTGGAAAAATATTATACCATTGCTCGAGTAATAGAGTTCCTTTTGTGCAGATTTGGTACAAGATAAATCCCAGAATTGCACTATAAATTTAATGTGAATATATAAAGTAACATTATCTTATTTAAAAATCCAAACAAAACATTTTCATTTACTCTGTTAGGGAATTTTAAAGAAGCACTTGCATCAACTTTTCTATCCTCTTAATACAGTTATATGAAAAAGTTTGGGCACCCCTATTAATCTTAAGCTTAATGTTTTCTTAAAATTGGTGTTTTTGCAACAGCTATTTCAGTTTGATATATGTAATAACTGTTGGACACAGTAATGTTTCTGCCTTGAAATGAGGTTTATTGTACTAACAGAAAATGTGCAATCTGCATTCAAACAAAATTTGACAGGTGCATAAGTATGGGCACCTCACCAGAAAAGTGACATTAATATTTAGTAGATCCTCCTTTTGCAAAAATAACAGCCTCTAGTCGCTTCCTGTAGCTTTTAATGAGTTCCTGGATCCTGGATGAAGGTATTTTTGACCATTCCTCTTTACAAAACAATTACAGTTCCGTTAAGTTTGATGGTCGCCGAGCATGGACAGCCCTCTTCAAATGATCCCACAGATGTTCAATGATATTCAGGTCTGGGGACTGGGATGGCCATTCCAGAACATTGTAATTGTTCCTCTGCATGAATGCCTGAGTAGATTTGGAGCGTTGTTTTGGATCATTGTTCTTGCTGAAAGATCCATTCCCTGCTTAACTTCAACTTTATCACTGATTCCTGAACATTGTCGTCAAGAATCTGCTGATACTGAGTGGAATCCATGCGTCCCTCAACTTTAACAAGATTCCCGGTACCGGCATTGGCCACACAGCCCCAAAGCATGATGGAACCTCCACCAAATTTTATTGTGGGTAGCAAGTGTTTTTCTTGGAATGCTGTGTTTTTTTGATGCCATGCATAACGCCTTTTTGTATGACCAAACAACTCAATCTTGGTTTCATCAGTCCAAAGGACCTTCTTCCAAAAAGAAATTGGCTTCTCCAAATGTGTTTTTGCATACCTCAGCCGACTCTGTTTGTGGCGTGCTTGCAGAAACGGCTTCTTTCGCATCACTCTCCCATACAGCTTCTCCTTGTGCAAAGTGCGTTGTATAGTTGACCGATGCACAGTGACACCATCTGCAGCAAGTTGATGCTGCAGCTCTCTGGAGGTGGTCTGAGGATTGTCCTTGACTGATCTCACCATTCTTCTTCTCTGCCTTTCTGATGTTTTTCTTGGCCTGCCACTTCTGGCCTTAACAAGAACTGTCCCTGTGTTCTTCCATTTCCTGACTATGTTCCTCACAGTGGAAACTGACAGGTTAAATCTCTGAGACAGCTTTTTGTATCCTTCCCCTGAACAACTATGTTGAATAATCTTTGTTTTCAGATCATTTGACAGTTGTTGTGAGGAGCCCATGATGCCACTCTTCAGAGGAGATTCAAACAGGAGAACAACTTGCAAGTGGCCACTTTAAGTAGCTTTTCTCACGATTGCATACACCTGGCTATGAAGTTCAAAGCTCAATGAGGTTACAAAACCAAAAAAAGTGCTTTAGTAAGTCAGTAAAAAGTAGGTAGGAGTATTTAAAACAAGAAAATGATAAGGGTGCCCATACTTATGCACCTGTCAAATTTTGTTTGAATGCAGATTGCACATTTTCTGTTAGTACAATAAACCTCATTTCAAGGCAGAAACATTACTGTGTCCAACAGTTATTACATATATCAAACTGAAATAGCTGTTGCAAAAACACCAATTTTAAGAAAACATTAAGCTTAAGATTAATAGGGGTGCCCAAACTTTTTCATATAACTGTATATTGCAGTCATCATATATAGCACTGTGTACTTACAATTGCTCATTTTGCCTTTTTACCCAGTTAATTCTTCTCTTTTCTCTGCTCTATGTAGAAACTGGAAGTCTCTTTTACCTGCATGAGTCATCCCTCTCTTCAATGCCTGACCCAGCTGCTCCCTCCCCTCCTCTGTCAGGGGCTTTTGCATTGATGACTAATGCAGGGAAAATAGGCTTCCTGTTGCTACAAAGAGCTTAATCTGTTTTTAATCACGTGACATCATAGACCTAATGGAAAGTATGATCGTCCCCACTGCTCCTCTACATACAGTATGATGGCCTCCATAGCTCCCAATATATAGTATGATTGTTCCCACAGCTCCCTATATATAGTATGATGGCCTCCACATCTCCCTATATACAGTATAATTGCCCACAGCTTCCTATATACAGTATGGGGGCCACACAGCTCCCTTTATACAGTGTGATATCTCCACAGCTCCGTATATACAGTGTAATATCCCCACAACTTACTCTATACAGTATAATGACCCCCACAACTCCCTATGTACTGTATATTTTGACATCCCCACAGCTCCCTTTATACAGTATAAAGATGCCCACAGCTCCCTATATACTGTATGATGGCCCCACAGCTCCCTATAAACAGTATGATGTCCCCAAAGCTCCATTTACACAGTTATGAAGGTCCCCACAGCTTTCTATATTTGGTATGATGACTCCCACAGCTCAATATATACAGTATGATGTCCTCACAGCTTCCTTTATACAGTATGATATCATCACAGCTTCTTGTATACAATATGCTGTCCCCCACAGCTCTTTATATACAGTATTATGTCCACCACAGCTCACCTTTATATAGTATGATGGTCCCCGCAACTCCTGATATACAGTATTATGGCCCCACAGCTCCCTATCTACAGTATGATATACCAGTAGCGCATTTATGCGCAGTATGATGGCCCCCACAGCACCTTATACACAGTATGATTGCCCCTATATGCATTATGATGGCCCTCATAGCTCATATATACATTATGAGGGCCCTCACAGCTTTCTATACACAGTATTATGGCCTACATAGCTCTCTATACAGTATGATGCCCCCCCACAGCTTTCTATATGCATTACGATTGCCCCACAGCTCCCTAAATACAGTATGGAGCCCTCACATCTTCCTATGTACATTATGAGGTCCCCAAAGCGCCCTATACACATTAGGAGGCCCCAACAATGCACTGTGTATAGTATAATGACCCCCGCAGCTACCCCATATACAATAGATGTATAGCATGATGGCCTTCACAGCTCCCTATATATGTTATGATGGCTCCTTATATACAGTATGATGTCCCCCATATCACCTTATATATACAGCACAGGGGCCTCACAGTTCCCCTTTATACAGTATGATGTCACCACAGCTCCTTGTATAAAATATGCTGTCCCCTACAGCACTTTATATACATTATGAGGCCACCACAGTCCACAGTCCACTATGTACAGTATTATGGCCATCACAGCTCACCTATATATAGTATGATGGTCCCCGCAACTCCCAATATACAGTATGATGGCCCCACAGCTCCCTATCTATAGTATGATATTCCAGTAGCACATTTATGCGCAGTATGATGGCCCCCACGGCACCCTATACACAGTATGATGGCCCCAATATGCATTATGATGGCCCTCTTAGCTCTCCATATACATTATGAGGGCCCTCACAGCTTTCTATGCACAGTATGATGGCTCCCCACAGCTTTCTATATGCACTATGATCGCCCACAGCTCCCTAAATACAGTATGGGCCCTCACATCTCCAAATGTACATTATGAGCTCCCAAAAGCTCCCTGTATATAGTATAATGACCCATGCAGCTGCAACATATACAGTACACGTATAGCATGATGGCCTCCACAGCTCCCTATATACGTTATAATGGCCCCGATATACAGTATGATGTCACCCATATCACCTTATATATACAGCACAGGGGCCCCACAGTTCCCCTTTATACAGTATGATGTCCTGTACAACTCACCTATATACTGTATGATGGCCCCCACAGCTATCTATACACATTTTGTGACCCTCATAGGTCTCTATGCACAGTATTATAACCCCAGCATTTCCCTATGCTGAAATGCATATGTATTTGCATATGTATGTATTGTATGGGGCCCCCAAAAGTAATGACTGATAAAATATTTTTTTTTAAAAATTGCTCACCTCGTCGTGTTCCCCCAGCGCACTGCTCCAGTCTTTGCAGTATGTGGTCAAGGCTCGGTACAGCAGGGGTGATCCAGTGATGTCATCGCGCCCGCCTTATCCCGTCTCAGAAGCACAGGCTGAATGGCGCAATAGGGAGCCTTTGATTATTCAGAAGCTAATCAGTAACTAGCTTTGATCTATGTGGTCATTTTTACAATTTAAACAAAGCTCATTTGTCCGTAGATTATTTTCTCTACCAAAGAATACACTATGCAAAAAGATCAGATGACTTTGACTTTTCAGTGGTTCTATAGTGAGTTGTACATCTCTACAATAAAGCCCATTTGTATGTTGGGTTCAGTACAAACCAGTGAATGTAAATTTTGACGTTTGTTCCCAAATCCTTACTGTTATCACAAATTGAAGTCTAAAGTAATAAAATCTGAGATACACACTATTAGTTCTCTAGTCATGTCTATGCGCAGCAGGGACTATTAACTGTGTTTCATTGTATGTGCTATCTAACTGGTATTCAGCTGTATAAAGTCATGAAAAAAATCATTAAAGAATATTTGATTTCCTTTGTCTACAGCAAAATAATTTCACCTTACTTTCGTGTGTAGATTTTAAAAAAGTTTTAGTTCAGTTGAATTAAACTTCACTCCCATATTACTGCATCATCTACAATAATCAACCAAGTTAGCTAATTTGTATAACATAAGTTATTATTATTATTGCTGTACATATAAAATATATAAAATAAAGAAAACTGACTGACTGCTACAGGGGAGGGAAAGGACTCTCAGGCTTACAATCTAAAGGGTTACATTACAAACAATATTTTTTAATATTGTTTCTGATTATTTTTAAAAAGTTGACTAATATTTTAAGAGAACTTACATAGGGATTCTGATTTGAGTGTTGTGATGGAAACATACTGCAGGCAACATCAGCCTTATAATAATTAATTTATATGCTAATTAGTGATGAGCAAGCGTGCTCGTTTAACCCTTTCGCCGAGCACGCTCAGGTGCTTTCCGAGTATCTTCGGCGTGCTCGTATATTAAGTTTGAGTCCCTGTGTCTGCATGATTTATGACTGTTAGAAAGCCTCAACACATGTGAGGATTCCCTAACAAACTGGCAATCTCTGCATGCGTTGAGGTTGACTAACAGCCATAAATTATGCAGACGCAGGGACTCGAACTTAATATACGAGCACGCCGAAGATACTCAGTAAGCACCCGAGCGTGCTCAGCGAAAGGGTTAAAAGAGCACGCTCACTCATCACTAATACTAACGTTACTCATTTTCCCTAATTGATGATGTGATCAGAATTACATTGGGGTTTTTTGACCTCAGCAGGGAAAAATATTCTTAGCACCCACCGTGCATATTTAGAGCATAGCAATCTGATGTCTTTATAACATTTATCATTAGCAAGGTCTATTAGGTTATTTGTGAATTCACTCTTAATAGAGCCCAATGGCAAGTGATCAGACCAAACTTAAATGAAGTTGCCTTCTGCTGTTCCATTGGGGCTCTGTTATATTAGAGGCCCACTATTGTGCAAGAATTTGGGTACAGCAGAGGAATCTTTTGTAATCTGGTTGGCCAATTAGGACCCTGGTTCTGAAGTCACCATTCACTATACATGACAACTTTTTTAAAATTGGATTCCAGGAGATGGAGAATTGTGGTGCCTGAAATTGACTAACAATTTTACTATTTGCATAACCAACCCCATTTGTAATGACCCATACATACTCTGTTCCCGCCTCTTCTAAATGTTGGGGCTCAGTGTTTTGGGAGGCATCTGTTTGCCCAGAAGATTTGCCAATTGTTTTACAAATTTGGGAGTTTCCCCTTTTTCTGGGAGGCTTCTGGACATTCATGGATAGTTGATAAGTATGCTGTACATGATGTTCTCACTCCTGTACAAAAGTATGGAGTGAGCCGGTTGGCATATTTTATTCTTCCACTCATATAATTATTATTATTATAATAGCGCCATTTAATTTCATGGCACTTAACATGTGAATGAGGGTATACATACAAGAACAATTACAATGATCTTGTACAAAACGTGATGGCGACTGGTACAGGAGGAGCGAGGACCCTGCCCACAAGGGCTCACAGTCCACAAGGGATGGGTGAGGATACAGTAGGTGAGGATAGAGCTGGTCGTGCAGCAGTATGGTGGACCGAGGGTTACTGCAGGTTGTATGCTTGTCGGAAGAGGTGGGTCTTCAGGTTCTTTTTGAAGTTTTCCACGGTAGGCGAGAGTCTGATATGTTGGGGTAGAGAGTTCCAGAATAGGGGGGATGCAAGGAAGAAATCTTGTATGTGATTGTGGGAAGAGGAGATAAAAGGAGAGTAGAGAAGGAGATCTTGTGAGGATCAGAGGTTGCGTGCAGTTAAGTACCGGGAGGTTAGGTCACAGATGTATGGAGGAGACAGGTTGTGGATGGCTTTGTATGCCATGATTAGGGTTTTGAACTGGAGTCTCTGGGCAATGGGGAGCCAGTGAAGGGATTTTTGGATCAATGGTTCATGCATGTCACTCATTAAAACTGTTTGTCATCAATCTGTTTTGTTTCAATGTAGAGGTGGCCATGAGCAATAGTTCAAGTCATTCCTGATGTACTGTTCAATCTTGACAATCCTTTATGACTTTGATTGACATTTCATGAGTTTGTCATCCCTGGATAGAAAGTTTGATCATTTCCTGTCTTTGATACATTTCCTGCTCCTAATACTCAAAAAATAAATAATAATACATTTAGAATCGGTATACATTATTAGAAAATTAATTACCATTTCTCACTTTCTCCCTCCAGCTGTACATTGTGTTGAAAAAAAATCAGTACAATTTATATTGGAAAAGCAAATATAATTGTTATTGAAACTTTAATAGACATCCAAGGCAGACATCTTTTGAACCTCTAAGTGTTTCTGTTAGCGTGACATCGGTCTTCATTGAACATACGTTTTTGTTTTGAAGCTTTTTGTGTCTACACATTAAAGCCTGAAATAAATACAGTAAATTAATATAAACCATTAAGAAGAAGCTGTTTTTTATTAGCACTCAATGTGATGCGAGTATTAAACTGAGAAAGGAATGTGAGAACCGTCCAAGATACTAGTGGCTTGTACTATGCTGCAGATCTGTTATTTCACTGGCTAATAAGGAAACAGAAAACAAGAGTTTTGGATAATAGTATAGAAATTAAGTGGTAATTTCTACAACATTTACAAGAAAAAAATAGCTTTGTCACTCTTGTCAGGGGTATAAAATATAAAAATAGATTATGATCTAGAGTGTCCGGTAGACTCTTGGAAAAAAAAGGGAGAACTGCATGGTTCCTGGTAGAGTTGGCAAATCCACTGGGCGTTGCCACTAAATCTACTTGAAACTGCTCTTGTGTGAAGGGGGCATGAAAGTGGCGTGGAAGGGACAGGAAAGTGGAGTGAAGAGGGCATGGAAGAGTAATGTAGACTAATAGGGAAACATTTTTTATGACTGCCCAATGCACTGTTCCTCCAGAACGGGTTACACAAAAGTTGGCAAGTATGATCTGACGTAAAGAGCTACTCCCAGTATGTTTGTCCGCACTGGAGGATGAGAGCCTGGTTGCATTGTCATACTGTGCTTTCTCTTTAGCAGTGCTTTATTTGAAATGACTAGTGACATTATATCTCCCTCAACTCTTAGCGGCTCGTCTCTGTAAGTTCTACAATTGACCCTATTCCCCCAAGTATAGTATGTTAATAAAGGATCCGACATGTGGCAAAAAGTGGTCTAGCAACCTTGTTTCTTTTTTTCTACAAATGCTAATGAAAATCAAAAACTGAAATTATATTATATCAATGGTGCTCCTAATCACTGAGCCATCCCCTTTAATTATATACTGTGCTCAGAATATAATAATGCAGAATATAGATAGCTATAGGTAAACAGGAACAGACTGACCAGAAATGGAATTAATTGGGAAGTTTAAAAATTCAAATATTCCTCTACAACATAATTCCAGGGCAAGGCTTTTATTTTACTTCGTCTAAAACTTTAATAAAACTTAATAAAACAATTATGCAGCAAATTATATCTGCTTTTTGTATATAAAGATCCAACTACTTGGGAGGTAATTGGCAGCAGGAAAACAAAGAATGCTTGTAAGGCACATGCCATAAGCAAAATCCAATGTGTTTTCAATATGGTCTCAGCACCTAGAAACATGGCCAATATTTTGACTTCTCCTTCATTAACAGTTGATTTTACTGACTTCCCATTAGCATCCACTAAAACAGTCATTTACTGTATTTTACTGTAGCCATTATTCTTGCTTCTAATAAGTTTTTTTTTAACAATCATGTCACACTTTCCATCCCCTCCACTCTACTAGTGCTTTTAATATGTGTACTATATATACACAGGTGTTACTTTTATTTTCCAGAATAAGTTAATGGGTTATTTTAGCATGTTATATAAAGAAAGGTAAAAATATAAAAAGGAAAATGAGTTGCCTTGTTCATCAGGATAACTTACAGCAAGTAGTCAATAAGCAGGGGACAACCATACCGCATAGTTTCCAAGCCTAGGAAATGCTTTCCAAGAATACTGCTATTGGTCCAAAATTATTAAAGTGGCGTAATACCACTATATGCTTAACATAGAAAATGTTAGAAAATGAAAACATAGAAAATGTCTATAGTTACCAATACAATCACAGCGTAGAAATGCAAACTGGCAAGTCCCATTATTTGCTACTTCAGGGTTTTGGTAAGGTATACAATGGGAAATGTATTTGGTAAAATCCTGGATAAACTTTATAAAATAGTATACCATGTCATCACCATCAAATGCGAATAAAAAACTGCGATATATTGTTGTGTTCTAAATTTGAAAGACAATTCAACCATATTGCTGATGTTTCATCTTAAATAATGTGTGCATTAAAAGAATGTTATATATAACCCTCTTGAGATCTAACCTATAGTCCCCAGGCCCCAATACAATAATCTTATAGAGGTCTAACTTAAGTCCGCAGGTCCCAATGCAAAATTTGTAATAAGGCCACCATGTACTTATTTTAACTTACTTATATAGCTACATTAATTCCACAGCACTTTACAGACAAATTGTCATTTATAATACTGGTGGCTTCTTATCTGGCAGAGAAGTCTCTGAGTTACCACTGTTATCAGAGCCTGGGTATGACTGCTACACCTGGATCTCCTATAGCAATGTCACTGTCTTCAGTGACTCCTACTTCATGCTAATTATTTAGGTAATGTAATAGAAATAAATGAATTTACATTGATTGGTATGTGTAATATGTACAGTGACATGTAAAAATGTGGGCACCCCTGGTCAAAATTGCTGTTATTGTGAACAGTTAAGCAAGTTGAAGATGAAATGATCTCTAAAAGGCCTAAAGTTATACATGACACATTTCCTTTGTATTTTAGGCAACAAAAATATATTTTCATCTTTTACATTTTAAAAATTACAGAAAGGAAAATTGGCCAGTGCAAAAGTTTGGGCACCCTTCATGGTTAGGACCTAGTAGCAACCCCTTTTGCAAGTATCACAGCTTGTAAATGTTTTTTGTAGCCAGCCAAGAGTCTTTCAATTCTTGTTTGAGGGATTTTCATCCATTCTTCTTTGTAAAATTCTTCCAGTATTGTGAGATTCCTGGGTCTTTTTGCATGCAGTGCTATTTTGAGGTCTAGCCACAGATTTTCAATGATCTTCAGATTAGGGGACTCTGAGGGCCATTGTAAAACCTTCAGCTTGCGCCTTTTGAAGTAGTCTATTGTGGATTTTGACGTATTTTAGGATCATTATCCATTTGTAGAAGCCATCCTCTTTTCAACTTCAGATTTTTTACAGATGATGTTATGTTTGCATCAATAATTTGTTGAAATATAATTGAATCCATTCTTCCCTCAACCCGTGAAATGTTCCCCGTGCCATTGGCTGCAACACAACCCCAAAGCATGATTGATCCACCCTCATGCTTAATGGTTGGCGAGAAGTTCTTTTCCTGAAATTCTGTGCCCTTTTTTCTCCACACATACCTTTGATCATTGTGGCCAAAGATTTCTATTTTAACCTCATCAGTCCACAGGACTTGTTTCCAAAATGCATCAGGCTTGTTTAGATGTCCTTTTTCTACTTTTGCTACTTCTAACTGAATTTTATGGCGAGGATGCAGGAGAGGTTTTCTTCTGATGAGTATTCCATGAAGGCCATATTTGTGCAGGTGTCTCTGAACAGTAGAACAATGTACCACAACTGCAGAGTCTGCTAAATCTTTCTGAAGGTCTTTTGCAGTCAATTGGGGGTTCTTATTTGCCTCTCTAGCAATCCTACGAGCAGTTCTCAATTAAATTTTGCTTGGTCTTCCAGACCTTATCTTGACCTTCACTGTTCCTGTTAACTGCCACTTCTTAATTACATTTCAAACTGAGAAAAGGGTAACTTGAAAATGCTTTGCTATCTTCTTATAGCCTTCTCCTGTTTTGTGGGCCTCCACTATTTTCGTTTTCAGATTGCTAGGCAGCTGTTTAGAAGAACCCATGGCTGCTGTTTTTTGACGCAAAGTTAGAGGAGGCTGGGTTTTATAAAGCTGGGAAATTTGCATCACCTGTCTTTTCCTAACGATGATAGCGAACAAGTCATAACCCTAACAGCCTAATTAAGGTCTGAAATCTTGGTCAAAGTTATCAGAGCACACAAATCTCCAGGGATGCCCAAACTTTTGCATCGGCCCATTTTCCTTTTTGTAATTTTTAAAATGTAAAAAATCAAAACATTTTTTTTGGCTAAAATACAAGGGAAATGTGTCCTCTTTAGATCATTTCATCTTCAACTTGCTTAATTGTTCACAATAACAGTAATTCTGACAAGGAGTGGCCACACTTTTACATTCCACTGTAGTTTGCATGAAAGGAAGAAAAACTTCCTTTTATGCAAAATTTACATTTTTAAAATACCCTGGAATATTCATTTTATTAAAAAAAAAAAAATCTTATTTAAGCTTATAAGTTTGTCCTAAATCTGGGTAAGACATAAGAAAAACATACACAGATATTCATTTAGTTATCAGTATAGGAAAACAAATACATCTTAAAATATTAACTGAGCTAAACTGTCCCACAATCTCACTCAAATCAGAAAGTGAGTGCCATTGGAAAAGTGAGAGATGTTTAAGCCTTGTTAATGCAGAGCAGTCTTTTGGAACATATTTGTCCACATGCCTTTTTACATGATTTTTTTGCAAAATAATTTTCTGTTATACTTTATCCTGCTTTCTAGCTTAACTTATTTTGAATCTAACACGGCGTGTTTGGCTGCACCCCTCTCGCTAAGTCCCTCCCATTTTTTTAAGAATATTCTGCATAAAACTCCCCAAATCACACAATATTTGCACAACTACACGTGGCATGTTAATTTGCAATATCTGCCAGTATTCTGGCATAAATCTACCGTAATTATTAATCCCCCCAGTTATAGCTTGTTTTATCCATTGCTTTAGTATTAAGGCTGAAGATGAACAATGATATGAAGGTTCCAGCCGGGATCGTCTACTCTTCAATTTAGCATACAGTTCTGTTATATACTTTTTGTATAATATGTCAGCATTTATCATTTTTATTTCAAGGTTATTAAAAGTAGACTACTAATCTGTATCTCATTTGTTTTTCTATTATTACCTAGAGGAATCATTCGGAAACTTTAGATTCAGTATTGATTTATAATACTTCATTTATTCTCTTTTTTAAACTGAAGTTTAAATATCTTTATTGGTAGCCCAATAATAAACAAAATGTCTGCAGATTTTACCTTTTTTAAAAAATTTTTTTCATATTTGTCATCTAAGTTTTATTTTATAAAATTAAATGCGCCAAGTTAAATCACAGTGAACATGCAGAAAATAGGTGAACATGTAAAAGGTAAGGCCCAGTAGAAAATATGTTCTCCTTGCACCCATTTAACACCTATCCTTATTACACTTCTGAAAAATGTATAACCAGGAATAATCTTTCCATGTTTGCAGGTTGTTGGGGTTTTACAGCGATTTCCAAGATTTATTTGTTGAAGGGGACAAATCTTCTGTTACTAGTTCACTAAAAGTAATTTTATCCTGTCCATTTTCCTGACTAATTTATAGTATCTGCTCTATCAGACGATCCCATCTAATTGTTTATAAAAACAAACATCCAGTTGTTGGTCTCAAAAATAATGTTTTTTGGAACCTATGGGGAAATTAGTTTGGAGATGTGTGGAGGAGACAGATCATGGACAGCCTTGAAAATCATTTTCAGTAGTTTAAATTGGATTCGCCCTGGAATTGGAAGCCAGTGAATGGACTGGTAGAGGGTAGTGGTGGATTAATTGGGCAAGGAAGTTAAGTGCAGACTGAAGAGGTGTGAGAGTATTAGTTGGGAGGCTACATAGGAGAATATTGCAGTAGTCAAGGTGGGAGATGATAAATTAACATTTTAGTAGATGAAAAAGCTCCAAAAAAGATTGTGGAAATACTTTCAAGTTGGAGGCAGCAAGAGGAAGTAAGGGCTTGGATGTTTGATTTGAAGGACAGGACTGAGTCAAAACCTTACGCCCAAACAGCAGACTTGTGATTCAGGGGAAAACATGATGTAATTTATTGTGATAGATAGATCAGGTAGGGAGGTTGAGTGAGATGAAGGAAAAATTACGAGTTCAGTTTTGTCCACATTGAATTTTAGAACGTGTGATGAGAAAAAGTAACATATAGCTGACAGGCTGTCTGGAATTTCGGACAGTAGAGAGGTGACATCTCAACCAGAGAGGTAAATTGAGTGTCACTGGCATATGGGTGGTACTGGATGCCATGGGACTTTATAAGTTGTCTCAGGCCTAGGATTTCGATGGAGAAGAGTAGGGGTCCTAGGATATAGCCTTGAGGAACACCAACAGAATGGGAGGCACTAATTGTGCTATTAATGATGTATGAGGAGATCCAGGAGAGGGCGAGGGCCAGTATGGCAATCCTTCCCTTCTGAGTTTTGCACTGTGCCTCAAAGTAACTTTTGACCACATACGGAGTATTGATGTACTCATGGGAAATTGCGTAACAAATTTTACTGTTTGTTTTGTCCTATTACCCCTTTTGAAAATTTAAAACTTGGGGCCAAACCAACATTTTAGTGGAAAAAATCTTAATTTTTAATTTACTCAGCCCAATGTTATACAATTCTGTGAATTACTTGAGGGTTAAAAATGCTCCCCACTCAATCCCTAGATCTATCCTCGAGAGGTGTAATTTTCAAAATGGAGTCACTTGTGGGGGTTTCTGCTGTTTTGACATGTCAGGGGCTCTCCAATTTCATATGGCATCCCAATCTATTAAAGCCAAAGTGGCATCCCTTCCCTTTCAAGCCAAGCACCCAAACAGTAGTTTTCCACCACATATGGGGTATCAATGTACTCAGGAGAAATTGCACAACAAATTGTACCATCCATTTTCTCCTTTTACCCTTGCTAAAATGAAAAATTTGGGCTGAAGCAAAAATTTTTGTGGGAAAAATTTGATTTCTTATTTTCACGACTCAACGTTGTAAAATTATGTGAAGTACCTATGGGTTCAAGTTGCTCAACAAATACTAGATACATTTCTTGAGGGGTGTAGTTTCCAAAATGCAGTCACTTGTGGAAGATTCCCACTGTAGAGGCACATCAGGAGCTCTGCAACATGACATGGCGTCCGTAATCTATTCCATCCTATTTTGCATTCCAAAAGTTAAATGGCTTCTTTCCCTTCCATGCCCTGCTGTGTGCCCACACAGTATTTTTACATCACATGTAGGGTATTGGTGTACTCCTGTTACCATAGTGAAAATGCAAAATTTGGGGCTTAATCAATATTTCTGTGGAAAAAATTAAAATGTAAATTTTTTCCTCCCACATTGCTTTAATTCCTGTGAAGCACCTAAAGACTTAATAAACTTATTGAATGTGGTTTGAAACACTTTGCGGGCTTCAGTTTTTAAAATGGTGTCACTTTTGGGTATTTTCTGCCTCATAGACCCCTCAAAATCACTTCAAATGTTATGTGATCCCTAAAAAAAATTGGTTTTGTAAATTTTGTTGAAAAAATGAAAAATTGCTGATAAACTTTTAATCCTTCTAACTTTCTAAGAAAAAAAAATGATGCTGATGTAAAATAGACATATGGTAATTTTTATTTATTAACTTTTTTGTGTGATATAACTATTTTGTTTAAGGACATAAAACAATTTAAAAGTATGACAATTTGACACTTTTCTAATTTTCTGTCAAATTTCCGATATTTTCATATATAAATGTAAATCATATTGACCAAAATTTACCACTAACATGAAGTACAACATGTCACGAAAAAACAGTCTCACAATGACTGGAATATATTGAAATGTTTCAGAGTTATTATCTCATAAAGTGACACTGGTCAGAACTGAAACAAAATTGGTCAGGAAGCTGAAAAAAGGCACTGGTGCGAAAGTATTAAAGAGAAGCTATCATTAGAAAACGACAATGTTTCAATCAGGTTTTTTGTGTTACATGAATTTTTTTTTCTTTTGCCAATATTTCTTCTTCATATCTGGCTCTTTATCATGAAAGGCAGGATTACAATGACATGTAACAGTTCTATACACCGCTGATAACACAGGATCCACCAATCACAATAGGCGATATTAGAGCTGACTCTGCTCCCCTCCCTTCAAAATAACCTGTGCACATACACATTGATTCGATGCTTCAATGCAAAAGATAGGTTCTGAGCCTGTTCATTGTGGCTATGTACATGTGTTGTTTCCTGCAACAACAGGAGTCTAAAAAATCCCCAGTTGTCAGTGTGAGAATTGCAAGATTTCTTTTTTTTTTGTTTTCAATACAGATTGTGACATGGCAAATATAAATGATAAATAAAAAAGTACATTTAACTCAAAAGCCTGATTTAAACAGCCGATCATTTTCTGATGATAGCTTCTCATTAAATTTAGCATTTTACTACTGTCATCAAACTCATACATTGTCGTTAAAAGTAAATACTGCTCATACTCTTCACATATTCCTAAGGAACCAAATCCATTGAATAGAGGACAGATCATAAACCTCTCCAGTCATTAACTTTCCAAAATTTAATTTGATGTTCTAGAAAGGGTCTCACTTTCGTTCACACTATTAGTTTCAATTACTTCAACTGGCTGAGAGATATCAATTTGTTTGGGAAGAAATTGAAATGGAGAAAATTCTTTAAAAACAATGACAGGGAACAATGTAACAAATTAGGTCTCACTGATTAGGATTTGGAAGGTTATCACACACTGATGTGAATGTTCAGAGAAAATTAGGGAGAGACAATCAGGTCCATTTACAAACCTCAAAAATAATAGTAAGAAAATGCCTCACAAAGTGACATCAATAGCATAGACATTTTTGTCGCACTGGTAGAGAAAGATCTACACATAATTCCCTGTGTTGATCGAAGAATGAAGTCTAAACTGTCTGGAAGTGAAAGTATGGCTCTGGAAGGTCTTGAAAAAAATTAGCATTTGATTATTAAACCATCTAACAAGGGTTGTAATCGTGCATATATCTGACAATGTTCTACTCAGTACTGAAGGATAAAGATACGTATGAAATTTCACCGTTGGATCCTACAGTAAGGGCATGGGATGATCATCTTATCTCCACTAATGAGTATAGTTTTCTCCTACCTATCTTTCCCCTCATACCAACATTCTATACTTGCCCGAATCCTTAAGGGTATTAAACCCCTGAAGGGACGCCAGGAATCTACATGTATTTAGTCTCACAAAATAGTGGTCTCTACATTGATGAAATCCTACTCCACTGCGATGGGGAGCCCATGTGCTCCCTTGTATGCCAGCTTGCTCCTGGGCTGGTGGGAGGAAGCAGTTGTATTTGATAGTTAGGTGATGTTTTGGCACCCCTATATTTTGATGTGGTCAAGATACACAGAAGACATCTTCATCTTGTGGATGGGATCCAAGGATAAATTCCTAACCTTTGTGAATGGTCTGCACGTAAACAACATAGGGCTGAGATTTACTTCAGAGACTAGCATGAATGAACTACCTTTTCTTGATATATTGATTATAAAAAAACAGGATGGCATCTTTAATACCAGGACTTACCGAAAACCAACAGCTACCAACTATTTGCTAAAGTGGGATAGCCATTTTACCCTAACCCTTAAAAAGGCATACCAAATGGTCAGTATCTACGGCTTAGTAGAAATTGCTCAAATATCTCTGATTTTAGAACTCAAGAATTGAATATGACCAACAGATTCAGGGAAAGGGAGTATCCACAGCATGTTTTAGACTCAGCCTGTTCTTATGCAGAGAGGCAGAATAGACAATCACTCCTGAGTACACAAACAAGAGGACTGGACTTGGATGGTATCACACGAGTTATAGGCCCTTTCGATCAGAATGAACAGGTATATAAAATTCTGAAGAGACACTGGGGCATTTTACTTTCTGACCCAGATGTGAAAGACGCCATCTCACCACTTCCCACCATTATGTTTAGAAAGGGGCGCTTTTTATAAAAAAAAAAACGCCTCCAACAGAACCTGGCTTGACAGGAAGGTCTGTGGTTTCTTTTGCTGTGGAAATTGTTATCTGTGTTGATGAATGAACCCATGCAAGTCATTTTCTAAAATTTATTAGAGACTTTGCCTATTGTCAAACCACCGGTGTGGTATAGATGACTACCTGCACTTTTCCCCTTAACTACGTGGCCAAAACCAAGGGAGAATTCAGAAGAATGGTCGGCGAGCATTTGAGCAACATCTGCCATGGTCGTGACACCCCTTTAGCCAGACATATGAACACTGTTCACAAGGGTGAGTCCAAGGATATCTTTCTACGTTATTGAAGTAGTAAAATCGAATATGATGGGGTGCATAATAGGTGCATTCTCAGGAAGGAAAGTGAGTGGATCTTCAGGTTAGATTCACTCACTCCCAGGGATCTGAATGAGCAGTTGTCCTTTGCATGTTTTTATGATATTTTTGGTCCTATAGTTTATCTATATCGATACTTGGCCTTGCTACTGGGGTTCCTGTGTATAGGGATCGTTTATTACATATATTTTTTTTTAGTGGTTACAATATATATATTTTTCTTATGTACAAACTTTCACATAGCTCCAGAGGAACTTTATAACTATATAACATTTGTGTCATTTATCTATTTCTTACTTCGTATGTGCCCCGCATCACTTTATATGTTCTACTGATCGCTATATCTTAAGAATACATCCGTGTAAGTTTTGTCGAGCCCTTTTTATGCATTTCAGCAATGAGACACATACTTTGGGTTCGCATCATAAACAGTATAATGCATCACAGGATGTGATGATGCGCCGCAGCCCTGCAGTGCACAGACTTGACTTCCGGGTGTGCGCACGAGACTTGTAGGACTTCTATGGTGTGTTCCAGACTGAAACGCACTCTTCCATTTATACGCACATGGGAACTGATGTGCGTGGGCTATGCACTTTGCGTTCCAGAGTGGAACATAGCCGCCTTCCGGTCATGCGCAGATGGGATCTGATGCATACACAATGGTTGTGGCACCAGTGATGATAACACTGGGGGTAGATAGAGACCGGCGCAAGTGTAATAGTGATTTGCAGACACTGCAGATCTGATTCAACACTCAGCATCACTCTTCGGTGGGATCAAAAGTTTCTGTGGGTGTATTCCATGATTATGATTACAGGTGGGCTATTTAAACTTGGACATACTGTCCTTAGCCAGACATACTACATTGGGCATCCCGCTACCATGACACTATATCGGCCTCCGATATTTCTAATTATATGCTCTGATAAGTGTCTATTTCATTTTTTCATCCCTTAGTCTGCCCTGGTATCTTGCATCGTCTGACTACAGAATGACTTTGGATAACATTGTAAGTGTATTACCTGTTTGTATCCACATGTTAACAATTGGAAATATAGTCTGCATGGTGTTATATATAAACCTATATTGCTTCATCTATCTAAGACGTTAGGGTTATACAGGGCACACTAGTGAGAGCCGATGAGGAGCAGAGGAGCCAATATCGTTACATCTTTACCAACCAACCTCCACGGCTCCGTGCCAACCTCTGCGGCTAGGCAGATTTGATGTTTTAGGATGTAAGGTAGGGACAATTAGCCCTATTTCTCTACTTATCTGGCTTCATTAAAGTATGTTATCTTCACATATCATGTTTGTCAGTCCCATGTCTTTAATGCATATCGATTAAAATATGTTTTTATAGGGGATTTCCTTATGTTAGCCTACACTTAACTGACCCCTGGGTCAATCCATTTTTGATAATTTGAATAAAAAAATAAGTTCATTAGCTCAAAAAACTGATTTAAACAGCCGGTTATTTTCTGATGATATCTTCCAGTTAAGTTTAACATTTTACTATTATCATTGAACTCATACATAGACTTTAAAAGTAAGTACTGCTCCTACTCTTCGTATAAGTTTTTTTAAATGTTTCTGACATGAGTGACTTAAAGGCATGCTATTTATAATTAAGAAAAGCTTTCTCCAAACTTGCATTAGAACGGATGATGGAAATCGGTGTGGTCCTGATTGTTCCATTTGGAGAGTTAATTTTATAATGTTTGCTTGCTTTTTTCATGTTTTTTTTTTTTATTTGTAAGTGGGGTTTTTATAACAGTTGCTCAATCAGTCTGGAAGTTTAGCACAGATGTTACCCAAATGTATTTTTTTCTAATTTAGCTTGTGACTGTTTCAGAAGCATTCTAATTAAGGTATTTATTCAAGGTTTTGCATGTTTTTACAATTTTCATCAAGAAGGAATCATATAGCTATTGTAAGATTGCTCATTGCAGAAGTCAGTTTAAAGAAAAACTCCTGTGCTCACCCAATGTGCCCTCTTTCAAAATACATTAGTTGAAAACTAAGATTATACTTACTTTTTATTTTTACCTTTAATGTGGAAACATGTAAAGACTAATGTGTGACTTGTATAGGAGTTGCCGAGGAAAGTCTAAAAAACTGCTCCAAATAACTACAATGGGAAAAGTTTTATAGTTTTCGGTTACGCTTGCCTGACTGCCACTCCATTCATTTTCAATGGGACTGCCAGAGAAAACAAGTGTTGTATTTGTCTTTCTACAGCAATAGTCCCTTAGAGAATGAATGGAACGATGGAAGAGCATACAGTATGTACTGCTCCTCCATTCAGATGGGGGACATAAATGCCTCATTCTGGCAAATGTTGGGAGTCTCAGTAATTGGACTCCCATCTTTCTAGAAGTTGTCACCTACCCTGTGAATAGATGATAAGTTCTTGTATTCGGAATACTTCTTGAACAGCAAAAAGCATAATGTTTAAAAGGAATAAGTTGGTAAGATTAACCTTCCTAAGCCGTCTTTATGGTCATGTAGGTCATAGAAAGCTGAATAAAATGACATATCTGATATCTGCGATCTGATGTTTTATTCCAGAGAAATCCACATTTTTCTTAATATGTAAATAAGCTGTTGAGGACTGTGGGTCGGACACTGATCTGCATGAGAATCTGCCTCTGGAGCTTATTTTAAAGGGAACCTGTCACCTGAAAAAATGCTATTAACTTGCAGATATAGTGTTAGATCGTTAGAGAAGAATAGGATGCTAAATAACCCTAAAGTTTTATCTTGCATGCTGACCAACGCAAGAAGCATGACCAAAAAGGCGGATGAGCTGCAGGCGCTTATATCGGAGGAGAGGTATGACATCGTAGGTATAACAGAGACTTGGCTAGACGATAGCTACGACTGGGGGGTAAATTTATTAGATTATAGTTTATTTAGAAGGGACCGGAAACAGGGGAAAGGCGGAGGAGTCTGCTTATATGTAAAGTCATGTCTAAAACCCAGACAAAGGGAAGATATAGGAGAGGGAGAAGAGGGGGTCGAGTCCATGTGGGTAGAGATAGAGGGAACTAAAAATAATAATAAAATATTACTGGGGGTCTGCTATAAGCCACCAAATATAACAGAGGAGAATGAGAATCTGCTATTAGGACAAATAGACAAAGTAGCAAAACATAATGAAGTGATTGTAATGGGGGATTTCAACTACCCGGATATTGACTGGGAAACAGAAACCTGTAGATCTCAGAAAGGAAAAAGGTTCTTGACAAATATTAAGGATAATTATCTCTCCCAACTAGTGCAGGAACCAACGAGAGGGAAGGCCGTGTTGGACTTAATATTGACTAATAGGCCTGATAGAATAACTGAGGTACAGATAGGGGGGCACCTAGATAATAGCGACCATAATATTATCGACTTCAAAATGCCCTTCAGTAGGGTTATCAATAAGGGAACAACAAAAACATTAAACTTTAGGAGGGCGAAGTTTGATCAGCTGAAAGAAAACCTTCAACTTATAGACTGGGACAAAGTTCTTAATCAAAGGAATACGAATAGTAAATGGGAAACCTTCAAAAGAATTCTGAATACTCAGTGCGAGAGATATATACCGTATGGGAATAAAAGGGCCAGAAATAAGAGGAAACCAATATGGTTGAACAAGAACGTAAAAGGGGCGTTAAATAGCAAAAAAGAGGCATTCAAGAGATTAAAACAGGAAAACAGTAAGGAGGCACTAAAGTGTTACAAGGAAAAAACGAGAACCTGTAAAAAACAAATAAAAATAGCGAAGGAGGAAGCAGAGAAACGTATTGCTAGGGAAAGTAGATCAAATCCCAAACTGTTCTTTACGTATATAAATAGTAAAAGGATTAAATCGGATAATATTGGACCGATAAAAAGTGAGGAAGGCAAAATCATAGAGAAAGATGAGGATAAAGCTAATCTATTAAATAATTTTTTTTCGACAACTTTCACAAAGGAAATAGAACTAACAGGAGAAATGAGAAGTGACAAGCTTAATCCTCCACTAAGTATGACTAATCTAACCCAAGCTGGGGTACAGAAACGCCTCAGTAACATTAAAATAAACAAATCACCAGGACCTGATGGCATACACCCACGGGTACTAAGGGAACTAAGTAATGTGATAGACAGACCGTTATATCTTATATTTAAGGACTCTGTTGAGACTGGGTCTGTGCCACTTGATTGGCGACAGGCGAATGTAGTGCCAATATTCAAAAAGGGAGCGAAAAGTGACGCCGGAAACTATCGGCCGGTGAGTCTGACGTCCGTTGTGGGCAAAATTTTTGAAAGCTTCATTAAAGAGGCGATTACGGAGCATCTTGATGCTAATAATCTTTTAATCCCGAACCAACATGGATTCATTAGGAATCGCTCCTGCCAAACAAACCTGATTGACTTCTACGAGGAGGTTAGCTCTCGAGTAGATCAGGGGGAACCAGTGGATGTCGTGTATCTCGACTTCTCAAAAGCGTTCGATAGCGTGCCACATAATAGGTTGGTATACAAAATGAGAATGATGGGGCTGGGGGAAAATGTCTGCAAGTGGGTAGCTAATAGTGTTGAGCCACCCCCGTAGTGTTCGAGTTCGGTTCGGTTCGTCGAACACCCGTGTGTTCGCCGAACTGTTCGTCGAACTGTTCGTCGAACACCTTCGAACACCGTTAAAACCAATGGCAGGCAAACAAAAACACATAGAAACACATAGAAAACACCTTCAAAGGTGTCCAAAAGCTGACAAACTGCTCAGAAGACATAACTAACACATGGAAAAGTGACAAGTACATATAGTCATGCGAAAATAAAAGAGGTGGAGGAGTAAAAGGAGGGGGAGACACAGATATAGGCATGTCATGCCCTTCTAAAATCCAAAAAGTGAGAAGCCGACACGGCCAGTCCGCTCCAGCCCGTGCCACCTCCGTGTCGCCGGGTTTGTGCCAGAGCCGCGGTGAACCCTGACGGCCAGCCCCCCTCTCCCAATACTGGTGCCTGTCCGCTGGTGGGTCGAGCGAGCCCCCCTGTGGTGGAGGCAGCTCTAAGCTTTTTAATTTAAATTGTCTCTCTAATTTGAATGAATACACTTTAAATCCATTTTCAAGGATCTATTGGAGGGCAAGTCTCATGCCAGCAGCCGCGGTAATTCCAGCTCCAGTAGCGTCCACTAAAGCTGCTGCAGTTAAAAAGCTTTTATAAGGATCGAGCTCGGCTGTCCACCGCAAGGCATCCTACTGCCAGTCCCAGCCCCTATGCCTTGGGGTGCCTCCTGATGCTCTTCACTAAGTATCCCATGGTCCCGAAGCATTTCCTTTGAAAAAATTAATAATCCGCTCACTAGCAGACACTGCTACTAGGCACAAAGTATTTCCTGGGCTAGATGCAGTTAAAAATTTGTAATTAGATACTCTCGTTGGATGCTGAGAAAGCATTCCATAGAGTCTCCTGGCACGCCATATATGATTCTCTTAAAAAGCTTGGGGTAGGGGTCTAGGGGACCCTTTTATAGCCAAAATCACGGCCCTGTATCGCAATACGTCACCTAGGCTGAAGATAAATGGAACTGTAGCACCCTGAGGGCTCGGTTGTTACAGACGTATTGCACCTCACCCAAAGGTGTGATATCTCACTCTCAGGTAAGGATGGAGTGTGGATCAGGACCCGACACCTGCATGCATTACACCACATTGCCGTGGGGCAGGGCGACCAATATGCCCCTGAGATGGGCACGACAGTCCCTGTCCCTGGCTGGAGTGGGGGGAGGGAACACTGAGGAAGGGGAACCCTGTAGTGCAGGAGCAGGGAGGAAGCAGTTCCTGGGTGCATTGAGAAGGGAGTATAAAAGGTGGGCACCATCTTAGTTCAGTGCAGAGAAGTCTGAGCAGAAGTGGCAGGGAGCAGGGGCTCTGCATGAGCTCTGCTCCGGAGGCGGGCCTAGTAACAGAGGCCCAGGCCTGGAAGAGGGAGAAGGAAGGAAGAGGAGCGGAGAAGGCTCCAGGAACGAGGAATGAAGGGATCCCAGGGGTGCGGACGGGCGAGTCGCCACCGCACGCCCGAATCCACCTGCGTGGAGGGGTCAGGCCAAAGGGGGAGACCGGTCCCCGAACTAGTGGAGGCAGGAAACGACCCTCAGCTAGAAACCGGAGGCTCTGACATTTTATGTGGCGCAGCCCCTCGCTACACCCGCTAGGAAGGCACCACATAGGGTCAGGGAAACTGGCGCCAAGTTTACCAAGAGGAGGCCCGAGGCAGCCGGACAGAAGTGTTGGTAAGAAAGGCCAGACAAAGGACACACAAAGGGGGTCCTGTGAAGTGCTCCAAAGTTATCTGGGAGTTGTCTGAGCCCCTCACCTGGTAAGCACAGTACGACGTGGGCAGCCGTTACCTGCAGACGTGGTCTGGATAATAAGAACTGTGAGTAAAGGCCCTGAACTGCATCACTGACTCCGTGTCGTTACTGCTGCTGCCCTGCACCATCACCCCCATCCTCCGCATACACTGCCCTGAGGCTATACTCCTCCCGTGGGGAGTTATGCTACGCTCTGCTGCACCCACAACACCAGCCTCAGTGGTCTGCCCTGTAGCGGCGGTTCACTCTGACCGCAATCCACGGGTGGCGTAGTCGGACATTTAAACATGAATACCACATAAATAGTTCCGCCACTGGTTTGACCGCCCTGAGCCACAGAACTGGGTCGCCGCCACGAAGACTACAACCACCAGCATCCACCAAAAAGGGTCCGGCTCCGGGTGTCCCAAGGCCCAGGGGGTGCGTCAGAACATTTTCATCACCTTTCACAATCACCAATGGGACAAGGCAGTGATGTCCTCTGTCCCCTCTCTTATACATCCTAGTGACGGAGCACCTGCTCTCATCAATTCGCCATAACCCCAATATTAGGTGGATTGAGGTGGGAGGCACCGAGTACAAGTGCTCTCTATTTGCTGATGATGTCCTAGTATATATCACTCAATCACATATATCCATCCATGCTGTTATGGCTGAAATAGATCACTTTGTTACATGGTAAAATTTTAAAATCAATGCAGCGAAGTCTGAGGCCCTCGATGTCTCCCTCCCCAAATCCATATACGATTCCATCCAGTCCAACTTTCCCTTTGCCTGGCCCTCACAGGGTATCAAATACTTAGGAATTCCTATTCATAGAGACCTCTCCCATCTATGTTATCTTAATTTTGGGCCCTTTATTGAACAACTCCATACAGACCACGGTTGGCAAGTTAGAACTGTAAGATTCACTACGTGAACCACTGGTGTTTTGTGGAAAAGCACATGTACACTGCGTTCCAAATTATTATACAAAAAGTGTTTAGGAGTGATAAGGGAAGAATTTGTTTGTTTGTCAGTTAAACTCATTGATGGTGATGTGTGTCAGGGCTCTTTATATCACTGTAAGCAATTGCAGACACCTGTGCTAATTAGTTTGGCAGGTGTGTCCAATGAAAGGCAAGACTACTTAAGAAGGCTCTCTCACATTATTAAGCAGCCTACATTTTCTGCCAAAATGGGAAAGAAAAAGGATGTGTCGGCTGCTGAGAAGCAACAAATTGTGGAGTGTTTAGGTCAAGGCATGACTACAATCAACATTGTGCGATGATCAGGATGAAGTGTCTTGGCAATCAAGAAGTATGTAGCTGATTCACAGTACACACGTGTGCGTGCTGATAAGGGCAAATTGAGGACTCTTTCCTACAGGCAATTACGTCAGGTTGAAAGAGCAGCGGCAAAAAAGCCTTGTCATAGCAGCAGACAAGTTTTTTAAGCTGCTTGTGCCTCCAACATCCCCCGAACAACAAGATGCAGGGTCCTTCAGAGGTTTGCAGCTGTGCATGCGCCATCCTGTCGACCTCCTCTATCCACTTCACACAAGCAGAAACGGCTCCAGTGGGCCAAACATTACATGAAGACTGATTTCAAAACTGTTTTGTTCACGGATGAGTGCCGTGCAGCGCTCGATGGTCCAGATGGATGGAGTGGAGGATGGCTGGTTGATGGACACCCCACGCAAACACGGCTACAGCGCCAACAAGGAGGAGGTGGAGTAATGTTTTGGGCTGGAATCATGGGGAGAGAGATTGTCGGCCCCTTTAGGATCCCTGAAGGCGCTAAAGATGAACTCCATAATGTATGTGGATTTTCTCAAACAGCACTTCCTGCCATGGTTCAAGAAGAAGAACCGTGTATTTCACAGCAAGATCATTTTTCTGCATGATAATGCACCATCTCATGCTGCACATAAAACATCTGCATCTCTGGCTGATATGGGCATAAAAGGGGACAAACTTATGGTGTGACCCCCATGCTCCCCTGACCTCTACCCCATTCAGAACCTTTGGAGCATCATTAAAAGGAGTGTCTATGATGGCGGGAGGCAGTTCACATCTAAGCAACAGCTCTGGGAGGGTATTCTGTCCTCATGCAAAACAATTGAAGCAGAAACCATCCAAAACCTGACAAATTCAATGGACGAGAGAGTTCAGAAGCTCCTTTCGAACAAGGGGTCCTATGTGAAAATGTAACATCACCTAGAATAAAGTTTTGAGTTGAAAACTGTTTGATTTCAGTTTCTAACAACCTGCTAATGCTTATAATTTCAAAAATGACCATTTTTTTGGTCTTTATTAAAATGAAAAGGTTGATCGAAAAGTTTGGGGGATCTAAGAGTGTGGCAACCCAGTAGTCATGATTACTTCGAATTCTGACAATATGAGGGTCATGCTGCAGGTAGTGCAGCAAGAAGGCACTTATGTGCCTTGCGCATCTCGGAGCCCCAAAATTATTTTCCGGGCTAGATGCAGCTAAAAATTATTTTTAATTTTAAATCTGGTGAAGCTTTAGTATAGATGGCCTAATAGGATCAGTGCTGCACACTGCTACAAAGCCCAAATTATTTTCCAGTCAACATACAGATAAACATGATTAGTAATTTGAAAGCTTAAAACGGTTGGTAGGGTGATTTTAACCAATCATCAAGCTTTTACTCTCCCCAGGATGACACAGGGGTAGAAAAGTCGTTTCGGATCCATGATTTGTTCATCTTTATGAACGTGAGTCTGTCTACATTATCAGTGGAGAGCCGCGTGCGCTTATCTGTCAGCACACCACCAGCAGCGCTGAACACACGTTCAGACAGAACGCTGGCTGCGGGGCATGACAAGATCTCCAAGGCGTAAGTGGCTAGCTCCGGCCATTTATCCAGATTGGAAGCCCAAAAAGAGCAAGGGTCCAGTGACACAGTCGTGGCTTCAATGTTTACTTGGAGATACTCCTGTACCATCGTCTCTAGGCGTTGACTATGTGTCAGACTTCTTGTCTCCTGTGGCCTTGCAAAGGATGGGCTAAAAAAGTGGTGAAATGATTCCGCAAAATTGATGTTACCAGCAGATACTGTGGTTCTGTTACGGTTTGAGTGCTGAACACTTGACGGTCCCACGGTTGGCAAGTTGGAACTGTGAGATTCACTACGTGCACCACTGGTATTTTGTGGAAAAGCACATGTAAGATTCTGCAACAGTCTCTGCTGATACTCCTGCATGCGTGCATCCCTTTCTATGGCAGGAATAATTTCTGCAAATTTACTTTTGTACCGGGGATCTAACAGTGTGGCAACCCAGTAGTCAGGATTATTTCTAATTCTCACAATTCGAGGGTCATGTTGCAGGTAGTGCAGCAAGAAGGCACTCATGTGTGTTGCGCATCCAGGAGCACCAAGTCCCTGTTGTGTTGGTGGCGAGGTAACAATCATGCTTCCTTCCTCTGTCCTCTCCCCCCAACCTCGCACAACAGAAATGTGATCAAGGTCTCCCTCATCTGATGAGTCTTCCATCAGTTCGTCCTCCACTTCTTCCTGGGCTCCTGCACCTTCCTCACTAGTTTGGCTGCTACCATGCGCCCTGGTAAAACCATCTCCCCCACCCTCACATGCCTGCCGCCTTGGTGCTGCCGACCGTCTGGACCTTGCAGATGTTAGCCCTTCCGCATACAACTCCTCCTCCTCTACTTCCTCCACCTCCTCTTGTGCCACCACCTGACTCCGAATTCTGTTTAACATGTGCTCCAGCATGTAAATCACCGGAATAGTCATGCTGATAATGGCATCGTCAGCACTAAACATCTTCGTCGCCATTTCAAAACTGTGCAGAAGGGTGCATAGGTCCCTGATCTGAGACCACTCCTCCAGCGTGATTTGCCCCACCTCTGAATCTCGTTGGCCCAGGCTATACGTCAGAACGTATTGCACCAGGGCTTGTCGGTGCTGCCACAGTCGCTGCAACATGTGCAGAGTTGAATTCCACCGGGTAGGCACATCGCATTTTAGCCGGTGAAGTGGCAGGCCCAACGACTTCTGTAGAGATGTAAGTCGCTGAGCTGCGGGATGCGAACGGCGGAAGTGAGCACACAGCGACCGTGCCCTCTGCAGAAGGCCATCTAGTCTGGGATAGTGGGCTAAAAATTGCTGGACAACCAGGTTCAACACGTGAGCCATACAAGGCACGTGTGTGACATTGCCCCGGCGAAGGGCCGCACCCAGGTTTGCAGCATTGTCGCACACGGCCTTCCCTGGTTTCAGGTCCAGTGGAGACAACCATTCATGAAATTGGTTCTCCAGAGCTGACCACAACTCCTCAGCTGTGTGACTCACATTTCCCAGACATTTCAATGTAAAAACCGCCTGATGACGTTGAGCCCTACTGCCAGCATAGTAAGGAGGTGTGCAGGATCCCTTCTGCGCAGTTAGAAAGCTTGTGGCATGACCAGACAGGCTTTGGGTGCAGGTGGAAGACCGAGAGGAGGTTGAGGAGGCAGAAGCAGTGGAGGAACTTTGACATAAAGAGGATTGACGCACAACTCGTGGGGACGGCAAGACTTGGACAGCAGCCCCTTGTCCTGCTGTCACCATAGTTACCCAGTGCCCAGTCAGCGACATGTAACGCCCCTGTCCATGCCTACTCGTCCAAGTGTCTGTGGTGAAATGCACCCTGTCACACACAGAGTTTCTCAAAGAAGCGGTGATGTTGTGTGCGACATGCTGGTGGAGCGCAGGCACACCTTTCTTTGAGAAGTAGTGCCGACTGGGCATCTGGTACTGGGGCACTGCGACGGACATAAGGTCTCGAAAATCCTCTGTGTCCACCAGGCGGAAAGGCAGCATTTCTGTAGCCAAGAGCTTGCAGATGGTGAAATTCAACCTCTTAGCTTTCTCATGGCTAGGAGGAAATGGTCTTTTACTTGTCCACATCTGAGGGACCGAGGGCTGGCTATTGTGCTTAGACGGGGTTGATAAGGGTGTCCCCGGCAAACTGCCGGTCTGTGAGGAAGATGCAGGCGGACATGTTAGGTTGCCTTGATCCAAAGGTGGTGCTATCGATGTCGGACAGCGCTCAACACCAGCTGGTGTTACCACCTCCAAAGAAAATGATGACCTGCCAATCACGCTGGCTGTTGCGGGTAAAGAGGTGGCAGGTCTGCGCCCCAAAACAGGTGTGACTGCTGTCCCCCCAGTCACAGAGGATGAAGAGGCCGCGGATGCACAAGATATGGCAGACGGTGATTGGCCCGGCCGGCTAGGCCGCATTGTAGCACACTGAGCTTCCCACTGCAACTTATGCTTCATGTCCATGTGCCGGTTCATGCATGAAGTACTCAAACTATGTATTTTTTGGCCTCTACTTAGCTTTTGCTGACAAATGTTACAGATAACACGAGTTGGGTCATCTTTATCGATCTGAAAAAATGCCCAGGCTATGCAAGGCTTAGCACCCATGCGACCTGAAGAGCCACCACGACTTGTGGTGAGAGGCAGAGTTGTGTTTGAGGATGCAGTTGTTGACGTGCTTCCAGTACTACGTCTCTGTCCAGGAAGGCGCAACCTGACCTCGTCGTCACTAGCATCTTCCTCCACCTCCTCTGCTGACCTCATCTCTTGGCTGACTGTGGGTTGACAGTAAGTGGGATCTCCGACCTCATCATCATCACCCTGTGCGTTATCACACCCGTCGTCCTCAGAGCCAACCTGTTCCTGCCCTGACAAAAAACTAAAGTTGTCGCTCCAATCAGGTATTTGAGTCTTATCATCGTCTTCCTCATTGTCTCCACCAACAGGAGTTACAGTTTGGGAATGAGGGTCTACATTATGGTCAGAACCTTCTGCGTCTGGTCCTGGATCCGACTCATAAAGATTCTGGGCATCAGTGCAGATCATTTCCTCGTCTGGATTCACAGAAGCGCTGGAGTCGACCTCTGATTCCCAGGCTATAGTATGAGTAAACAGCTCTGCAGACTCAACCATCTGTTCTACCTCATACTCAGACGGGCAGCTGGAGATTTGGGAGCTGTGAGGAAGCAAGTGCGATTTGGGTGACACCTTTGAGGACTGGAGTATTTGTGATGTTGAAGTTGATGTGGAGGAGAGCCCACTTAAAGGAGCACTTGATATCCGTTGAAGCACCTGCTGTTTTTGTGCCTCATCTGGAATTTGTAGCGATTGGCGTGGCCGTAAGAAAGGGATCTTATCACATTGTCCGCTAAAAGAAGTAGACATTTTAGTTTGGCTGGAAGATGGTCTTTCTTCTGCAGATGTTACTGTTGCTTTAACACCTACCCCACGGACACAACCTTTTTTCCCCTTCCCAACACGCCTATTCCCCTTTCCACCAGCAGCAGGCCTTTTTCCACTCATTTTGGTGGTTAACTAATTCACAACTCTGGAGTTGTTTGCACAAAAAAACAATGGATGGTAACCGAGCAGAGCTGAGTGGCCAAACTGTGGTATTAGGCCAAAACTATTGGCTGGGTTAGATGCAGAAAAAAATTATTTTGAATTTGCAACCTGATGGAGGTCAGTATAGATGGACTAATACAAATAGTCCCACAAACTGCTAGAAGCCCAAATATTTTTTCAGAGCTAGATGCAGAAAAAAATTATATTCAATTTGCAACCTGCTGGAGGTCAGTATAGAAGGACTAATAGAACAAGTCCCACACACTGCTAGAAGCCCAAATATTTTTTCAGAGCTAAATGAAGAAAAAAATTATTTTTAATTTGCAACCTGATGGAGGTCAGTATAGATGGACTAATAGACCAAGTCCCACACACTGCTAGAAGCCCAAATATTTTTTCAGAGCTAGATGCAGAAAAAAAATATTTTTAATTTGCAACCTGATGGAGGTCAGTATAGATGGACTAATAGACCAAGTCCCACACACCGCTAGAAGCCCAAATATTTTTTCAGAGCTAGATGCAGAAAAAAATTATTTTTAATTTGCAACCTGATGGAGGTCAGTATAGATGGACTAATAGACCAAGTCCCACACACTGCTAGAAGCCCAAATATTTTTTCAGAGCTAGATGCAGAAAAAAATTATTTTTAATTTGCAACCTGATGGAGGTCAGTATAGATGGACTAATAGACCAAGTCCCACACACCGCTAGAAGCCCAAATATTTTTTCAGATCTAGATGCAGAAAAAAATTATTTTTAATTTGCAACCTGATGGAGGTCAGTATAGATGGACTAATAGACCAAGTCCCACACACTGCTGGAAGCCCAAATATTTTTTCAGAGCTAAATGAAGAAAAAAATTATTTTTAATTTGCAACCTGATGGAGGTCAGTATAGATGGACTAATAGACCAAGTCCCACACACTGCTTGAAGCCCAAATATTTTTTCAGAGCTAGATGCAGAAAAAAATTATTTTTAATTTGCAACCTGATGGAGGTCAGTATAGATGGACTAATAGACCAAGTCCCACACACTGCTAGAAGCCCAAATATTTTTTCAGAGCTAGATGCAGAAAAAAATTATTTTTAATTTGCAACCTGATGGAGGTCAGTATAGATGGACTAATAGACCAAGTCCCACACACTGCTAGAAGCCCAAATATTTTTTCAGAGCTAGATGCAGAAAAAAATTATTTTTAATTTGCAACCTGATGGAGGTCAGTATAGATGGACTAATAGACCAAGTCCCACACACCGCTAGAAGCCCAACTATTTTTTCAGAGCTAGATGCAGAAAAAAATTATATTCAATTTGCAACCTGCTGGAGGTCAGTATAGAAGGACTAATAGAACAAGTCCCACACACTGCTAGAAGCCCAAATATTTTTTCAGAGCTAAATGAAGAAAAAAATTATTTTTAATTTGCAACCTGATGGAGGTCAGTATAGATGGACTAATAGACCAAGTCCCACACACTGCTAGAAGCCCAAATATTTTTTCAGAGCTAGATGCAGAAAAAAAATATTTTTAATTTGCAACCTGATGGAGGTCAGTATAGATGGACTAATAGACCAAGTCCCACACACCGCTAGAAGCCCAAATATTTTTTCAGAGCTAGATGCAGAAAAAAATTATTTTTAATTTGCAACCTGATGGAGGTCAGTATAGATGGACTAATAGACCAAGTCCCACACACTGCTAGAAGCCCAAATATTTTTTCAGAGCTAGATGCAGAAAAAAATTATTTTTAATTTGCAACCTGATGGAGGTCAGTATAGATGGACTAATAGACCAAGTCCCACACACCGCTAGAAGCCCAAATATTTTTTCAGATCTAGATGCAGAAAAAAATTATTTTTAATTTGCAACCTGATGGAGGTCAGTATAGATGGACTAATAGACCAAGTCCCACACACTGCTAGAAGCCCAAATATTTTTTCAGAGCTAAATGAAGAAAAAAATTATTTTTAATTTGCAACCTGATGGAGGTCAGTATAGATGGACTAATAGACCAAGTCCCACACACTGCTTGAAGCCCAAATATTTTTTCAGAGCTAGATGCAGAAAAAAATTATTTTTAATTTGCAACCTGATGGAGGTCAGTATAGATGGACTAATAGACCAAGTCCCACACACTGCTAGAAGCCCAAATATTTTTTCAGAGCTAGATGCAGAAAAAAATTATTTTTAATTTGCAACCTGATGGAGGTCAGTATAGATGGACTAATAGACCAAGTCCCACACACTGCTAGAAGCCCAAATATTTTTTCAGAGCTAGATGCAGAAAAAAATTATTTTTAATTTGCAACCTGATGGAGGTCAGTATAGATGGACTAATAGACCAAGTCCCACACACCGCTAGAAGCCCAACTATTTTTTCAGAGCTAGATGCAGAAAAAAATTATATTCAATTTGCAACCTGCTGGAGGTCAGTATAGAAGGACTAATAGAACAAGTCCCACACACTGCTAGAAGCCCAAATATTTTTTCAGAGCTAAATGAAGAAAAAAATTATTTTTAATTTGCAACCTGATGGAGGTCAGTATAGATGGACTAATAGACCAAGTCCCACACACTGCTAGAAGCCCAAATATTTTTTCAGAGCTAGATGCAGAAAAAAATTATATTCAGTTTGCAACCTGATGGAGGTCAGTATAGATGGACTAATAGAATGATGCTATGCCCAAAAGATTTTACTTCACTAGGTGCAGTAAAAAAATTGGTATTCTATACACAGGTGTTATATCTTGCAACACAGATAGGCTACTCCACTGACTAACACACTCTGCAATAGGCCAAAAAGGATTAGCTTTGCTAGATTCAGCCAAATGCTGTGAAAAAAACTTGCACAGCACTGGCACAGACCTGCCTGGCAAAAACTGATAGGAACTCATGTAACCTAGTCCTGAAAAGGACTCCAATTACAATTAGTCTTTACTCCCACAACCTATCTATTTAAGAGCACAGACCTCCCTGATAAAAGTCGTAGGAAATGCTGTAACCTAGTCCTTAAAAGGACTGCAATCACAACTATTCCCTACTCCCAAGCTATCTGTATATTTGTGCGAAAATTGGCTTGAAATTAACAAGGTATAGCGCACACAGCAACAGCGGTGCCGTCTAACACGCAGCTGCAGCAGTGAGAAAATGGTGGCGACGGGGAAAATGGCTTGGTCTTATAGGGCAAGGACATGTGACATACACTGCCAATGACACATGCCCTTGCTTGTGTGAAAAAAAGCACTTCGCTCCGTGTGTGCGCTGCTGATAGGCTGACAGATTGCACCTCCTCACTGTAAATGCGGGAAAGAGAAAAAAAAATGGAGATCTTCATTATTCCTGCAGAGATCCATCCCCTGCCCCTCCCCCCACCCCGCTGTACACTCAAACTGCGTATTAACATTAATTTTCATCATTACTGAGAAAAAATCCAGTTATGATTTTGGTGCACGAACAGTTATCGAACATAACCTCGAACAGCCGAATTTTTCTCAAATTGTTCGTGTTCGCCGAACGGCTCAAACACCGCCCAAAACAGCTCGAATTTGAGATTGGCGAACAGTTCGAGTAGAACAACGCTCATCTCTAGTAGCTAACTGGCTAAAGGATAGAAGGCAGAGGGTGGTTATAAATGGAATATACTCAGATTGGGTAAGCTTCACTAGTGGGGTACCACAGGGGTCTGTACTAGGCCCAATGTTATTTAATATCTTTATTAACGACATAGTCAACGGGATAAATAGTAAAATATCAATATTTGCAGATGACACAAAGTTATGTAAAACAATTAATACAAAAGAGGACAGTGCAGACCTACAGAGGGATTTGGATAAGCTGGGTAGGTGGAGCATTAAATGGCAAATGAGGTTTAACAAGGAGAAATGTAAGGTCATACATATGGGAAGGAAAAATGGAAGTCACCAGTACTCACTGAATGGGAAATCATTGGGGAATTCAGAGATGGAGAAGGACTTGGGCATCTTGATTGATAGCAAACTAAATTGGAGTGCCCAAAGTCAGGCCGCTGCTGTAAGGGCAAACAGTTTAATGGGATGTATCAGAAGAGGTATAGCTGCAAAGGATGAGAACATTGTTCTTCCACTGTACAAAGCACTGGTCAGACCACACTTGGAATACTGTGCTCAGTTATGGGCCCCAATATATAGAAAGGATATAAATGAGCTTGAAAAGGTACAAAGGAGGGCAACAAAATTAATAAAGGGAATGGAGGGACTGCAATACCCAGAGAGGTTGGCAAAACTAGGACTATTCAGCCTGGAAAAGAGAAGGTTGAGGGGGGACATAATAAATGTGTACAAATATGTTAGGGGACAGTATAGAGATCTTGCCTGGGATTTGTTCAAAAGGAGGGATATTACGGTAACAAGAGGGCATTCACTAAGACTGGAAGAAAAAAGGTTTCAGCACCAGCATAGGAAGGGGTTCTTTACGGTAAGAGCAGTGAGAATATGGAATTCACTGAGTGAGGAGACGGTAATGTCAGATTCACTACACCAGTTCAAGCAAGGACTGGATGCATTTCTAGATACCAGGCAGATTTCAGCATATACTTAAAAATAAAATAAAATAGTAGGTTGATACAGGGATTTATTCTGACTGCTGGTTTCAGAGTCGGGAGGGAATTTTTCCTCAGGTGAAGATTGGCTAAATCATTTGGGGTTTTTGCCCTCCTCTGGATCAACTTTAGCAATTACAGAACTAACAGGTCGAACTTGATGGACGCAAGTCTTTATTCGGCTTTACAAACTATGTTACTATGTTACTATGTGTTAATCTGCAGGCTAATAGTGTTGTGAAGCTGCCTGGTGGCGGCACTTAGACCCACATGAGCATCAGCTGTAACCTCACCCCCAGCACTGACTGACAGCACCTCAGCATTAGTGATGGCTGTCAGTCAGTGCAGGGGACGAGGTTACAGCCGACGCTCTCTATACACAGAGTGAAGACTGAACCTGCACCGTCGCCACCACTGTGACTGAAACCACGCTGCTTGGGGGAATAAACTTCATATCCTCCCAGCAGTGTGGGTTTAAATGCTGGCGCTGGGCAGCTTCACAACACTATTAACTTGTAGATTTATCTGCAGGTTAATAGCATTTCTCCAGGTGACAGGTTCCCTGTAAATGAAAGGGGGCATTACTAGTGTGAGATATGTCCCACACAGGTATATATATATATATAGTAGTGTATGCAGTCTTTTAACCATTTTTTTTATATACCTCAATAGAAACTTATCTCTGATGAAAAAATGTAAACATTTTCTAAGGCCAGGGATTCTGCATAATGCAGAATAATCATTAAGGGGGGAGATGTTGTAACTTCAGAAGATGTAATTCTGTAAATAACTTTCTATACAGTACTAAAACTGCTAAATAAAATCTATATGCTTTATATTTTTCCAAACACGGTATATGCCACAGCAGAACAGATCAAAACAGAGAAGTTCACATAAAATGAAAGTATTCTCTAAGTTATAGTCACGCCAAAAGAAATTGGAGTGGGTGAGAACTTTCTTGACTGAACATATTTTGGTCTTTTTTTTCTATTGTTACAATTTAGAGAGTCAAATTTCTATCTGAAACCCATAATTTTAACTTCTCAGAAATCTTCTTATATTGTCATCTGAGAGTCTGCAGCAGTTGTCATTGCTAAATTAGATTCTGGTAAATAAAAAAGTTGCTAAAATGATAAATTTATGGACTACTTCTAGCAGTCGAAGGAGTGGCAAACATTATTTTGGAAAATCCATTAAACTGTCATAGAAAAGTCACAATTTCTGCTCAATGTGTAGTTGTATAAAAATGTTGGGACTTTTGGTGGTTGGTACCAGCTTGGCCAATTTTTTCAAAAGTTTGAGGAGCTTAGTGGAGGGTGGAGACTACTGCGGCATGGCTGATTGACTGTAACTTATCACCACAAAAGTGGAGTCAATTATCGCAGACATGAACTACTGTCTATGACGAGCACATTTCAGATTCTCGCGCACGGACAGCTGAAAGATGCGGCAAATTCATTAACAGGCATGCGCCTCATTAGTAATTTGGTGCATCAAATTTTCCAATGGACCATGCATTAACACTGGTGTACAAAAGACGAGTCTTGATCAATACCCTACGTTCATAAATATCCACAAACTTCTTGTTTTTGTAGTGATTTGATGAAATTTGCAATGTGGTGGCAGTTGTGTTAGTATTGCTTGTCTGAAAGATAAATCCCTGGTTTGAATCCATGGTTGGGCAATGTTGGCATCTAGTTTGTGTTTCCCAGATTCTAAAAATATTCAAAGATTATTTGAACCTTTCCTAATATGTGTGTGTGTTAATATGTGTGTGCAGAGTTGTATTTTCTGCTGTAAAAGGGAATTTGCCACTCTATTCCTGATGCCCAAACCACGGAGTAACATGATTGCAGATAAGAATGAACACAAAGTTTCAAGAGCTGGAGCTGGCCGAGGACTATAGGAAGAGACGAGGCTAGTCCAACGTGGCCTGTCAGCTTCCCACTCCAGTTGATTGACAGGTATCTCCCATGTACAGTATGTACATGTGGAGAAATGAAGAATTATGCACTTGGTAGTTAAATTGAGATTATATTTATTGGCAATGCAATATATGCAATGTATTGGTAAATAACTCAGACTTTCTTCAGATAAATGGCCTGGATATGGGAGAGGCATGAATGATAGAGGAGTGCTAGTGGTAAGGCATCGAGACCACAGTGCAAAGTAAGATAGAAGGGGAACACATCCTCCTGATATTGAAGCTCCATGGATGTTAGTTTACTGCAAGAAAGCTTTTATTATACTCACAGAAGAAAAATGTGTTACAATGCGCATATAAAATCATCGTGAGGTCAGACTTTTGTTGTATCAGACATTTTATTGCTTTTGCAAACACCAAGGTTGCACTTTCATTGTAGTTTTAAAGCAAACAGTTCTTAAACAATTAGTAGTCAGATAAAAATTACCATTACTAGAGTAATAAAAAAAGCTTGAAAACCATGGAACATTTCAAAAATTGGGTTTATGTCCGCCATGTCATGGGTTACTAACAGTGTGGTCAAGTGACCACCCACATTGTGTACTACAGGACACCATGGGGCCAGATTAGTAATCCAGTATAATAGTATAAAGTAACACTATACAGTCCTAAAATGCACCAAATTTATCACAGCGGTTCCTGCAGGATGACAAATCTGGTGTACTTTTAGTCTGTCAAGTCTACCTTTACACTGCTTAAGTTGGCTAACTTTTTGATCATTTATTTAAGCCAAAAAGATGGTTTACACCTTTATCAAATTTGGCATATTTTAAAAACACACTCAGCCGGATCCCGTTATCCTTTGGGTGCACAAAGTGCCAATTCTGACGGAATCCTGGCACATTTTTATTAGTAAATTTTACCCTTTGTTCCCATCAATATTCTTCTGATTTCCTCTGTTTGCTTGAAGAAGATGCCTTGTAGTAAATGGTTCTTTTCCACATTAGACCTGCAAAACTTGCAGAACTGCCAAATGCTAAAGATTTAGTGCAATTCTGTATCTTATGCATACAAATAAAGTAACATATAGCGTATATGATCTGAAAATGTATATAATTAATGCAAACGTAAGCCATCATAAAACAAAAAAACGGAATAAATTGAACCTGCCCACAATCTCTGTTATTTTAGCCTGGGAAAACAATCTGTCTTTTGTGAAATGTCAGATGCCCTGATCCGCATCTGTGAGGTTTAAATGGAGCCAATAAGAGTTTTGTTTGTTTTACAATCTTAATGAAACCCTTTTGCTGCGAGTTTGTTGCAGAGGCAGGCGGCCAAGTGGAGAGCCTTATGTCTATGTCCTTGTGGCCAAAGGGACTTTGGATTATTACAAATGATACTCGGAAAAGGTAGACAGCTGCAGCAAAATGAACCTTTGCCACCTTAGTTTGATGCATCATTTACTCTATAACCTGGCGGTTATATATACCCAGTGTAGCGTCGGCGTCCCTGCCTCCTGCTAGGCATGGACGCTGTTCCCCTCACCTCTCCGCTCCGTGCCCGGCGTCCTCCTCCCGCTCTGCTGGCAGCGCGCGCTGCTTCCCGGCCACTGTGCTTAGGGCGCGCGCGCGCTCCCCCTCTCTTGAAGGGGCCGCGCGCGCCGTCCTAAGGAGTCCCCGGCCAATGGCCGGAGGACCTCACCATATTTAAGCCACCTCCTCCAAAATGGAGGTGCCCGAGCAATGTTGTTGCAAAGCCTTCACTCTGCTTCAGCCCTCAGGTCCCGTTACCAGTTACCTGCCAGTCACCTGCCAGATTCCTGCTTGTTACCTGCCAGTCACCTGCCAGATTCCTGCTTGATACCTGATATCCGCTTACCTGCTTGCAAGCCTGCGGTCCGACGGTCTGCCTTCCGACACCTGTCAGTCTGTCTATGGACCAGCCTGCCCGCTCACCTGGGAGCACTCACCTGCTACCTGCCTGCTAGCCTACCTGGAGGCTCTGCCGTCACTTGCCGTGACCACCTGCCTGTCCAGAGACTCTTACCCGCTCACCTGGGAGCGCTCACCTGCTACCTGCCTGCTAGCCTACCTGGAGGCTCTGCCGTCACTTGCCGTGACCACCTGCCCGTCCAGAGACTCTTGCCCGCTCACCTGGGAGCGCTCACCTGCTACCTGCCTGCTAGCCTACCTGGAGGCTCTGCCGTCACTTGCCGTGACCACCTGCCCATCCAGAGACTCTTGCCCGCTCACCTGGGAGCGTCCACCTGCTACCTGTCTGCTAGTCTACCCAGAGACTGTCCCTGTTACTTGCCGTGACTACCTGCCCTTCTACCCAGAGACTGTCCCTGTCACTTGCCGTGACTACCTGCCCTTCTACCCAGAGACTGTCCCTGTTACTTGCCGTGACTACCTGCCCTTCTACCCAGAGACTGTCCCTGTCACTTGCCGTGACTACCTGCCCGTCTTCCCTGGGAGCCACCCGCTTCCTTACAAGGACCGCCCCCTTGTATAGTTGCTCAGAGGTTCCGCCTCCCAGACCCGTTACAGTTTGCTCAGGCCATGGAACCCGGTGGCACCCAAGCTCCCTCGCTCTCGGACCTATGTCATGAACTGTCCCGGCAGAGGTCCCAACAGGAGTCCATCCTGAGTCACCTGCGGAATGTCAACTCTCGCCTGGACACTCTGACTGCTCCACCAGCAACCATCGCTAGTGTCATGACTCGCAACCCGGCAGCGCCGCTGCCCACCAATAACATGGTATCCTGCCCCGGACCCCGGCTTTCTGCACCTCCTCGCTTCGGAGGCGATCCCGCTCAAGCCCGGGGCTTTATAAACCTGTGCACCCTGCACTTTGAACTCCTGTCCAACCAGTTTATCTCCAACCGGGCCAAAATAGCCTTCATTATGTCCCATCTCACGGGGGAGGCACTGGCTTGGCTAAATCCTCTATGGGAGAGAGGAGACCCCCTAGTGTCCGACCTGCCAGCCTTTCTCACGGCTTTCCGGAAAGTCTTCGACGAACCCGGACGGAAGACCTCATCCGCATCATCTCTGCTATGCCTCCATCAAGGAAATCTCACCGTGGGCCAATATGCCATACGGTTCCGTACCCTTGCTTCGGAGCTGGCCTGGGATAACGACGCCCTTGTGTCTGTCTTTTGGGAGGGTCTCGCCGGTCGGGACATTCCTACCACTCTCGACGACTTAATAACACTTGCCACCCGGATTAACATCCGGTTCCAGGAGCGCGCCAAAGAGGTCACCCGTGAGAGGAGGTTTCCATGTCTAGCCCCTACCTTCCAGAAACCTGTCACTTCTCCTGTTACTACCCAGGCGCACTCACCTGAGCCAGTGCAGGTTTACCAGACCAAGATGGTCAAAACCCGTCAAGAGTTACGCCGTGCCGAGGGGAGCTGCTTCTACTGTGGCAGTAAGGAGCACCGGATCCGTTCCTGTCTGGAGAGGTCGGGAAACGCCTGTGTCTAGGATCGCTCAGAGAGGTCGTCCTAGACAAGAGTAAACCCTCTCCATCTCTGTTGCTGTCGGTCTCTATCATCTGCGGGGAGAACCGTTATTTTGAACTAGCCCAACTTGACTCTGGAGCTGCCGGAAATCTCATTTCTCAGTCTCTGGTAGAGAAATACCGCATTCCCACCAAACCTCTAGCTGTACCCTTATCTGTCGCTGCCGTGGATGGGGGCCTCTTACCACATCCCATCCAACTCATCACCGAATCCATAACCCTGCAGGTGGGAATGCTGCACTCTGAGAGCATCTTCTTTCATGTTCTGCCTGGACTCTCTCACGCCCTCTTACTAGGCCTACCTTGGCTTCAGAGACATGCACCCGTGCTTGATTGGCAGACCGGAGAAGTCCTTCGCTGGGGACAGGACTGCCATAAGACTTGTTTAGTTCCCGTCCATCCTGTCCGTCCTTCTCCTACTCCAGCCAATCTACCTGGTCTTCCGGCTCCTTATTGGTCGTATGGAGACGTCTTTAATAAAAAGGAGGCAGAGACATTACCCCCTCATAGACCATACGACTGCCCAATCGACCTGATGCCCGGCGCTACTCCTCCCCGTGGGCGCATTCACCCTTTGTCCGCTGCTGAGACCCGATCCATGTCAGAATATATTGAGGAGAATCTGGCCCGGGGATTCATCCGGAAATCTACTTCCCCGGCGAGAGCAGGCTTCTTCTTCGTCAAAAAGAAGGACGGCTCACTCCGTCCCTGTATAGACTATAGAGGCCTTAACCAGATCACGGTGAAGAATAAATACCCCCTTCCGCTCATTCCGGAATTATTTGATCGTCTGAGGGGGGCTAGAATCTTCACCAAGCTGAACCTCCGTGGGGCGTATAACCTGGTCCGTATCCGTCAGGAGGATGAATGGAAGATGGCATTCAACACCCGGGACGGCCACTATGAATACCTGGTAATGCCCTTCGGTCTCTGTAACGCTCCCGCCGTCTTTCAAGAGTTGGTCAACGACATCTTCCGGGACCTTCTCTACTCCTGCGTAGTGGTGTACCTGGACGACATCTTGGTCTTCTCTCCGGATCTCCCCACACACCGGAGGGATGTTCGTCAGGTTCTGCTCAGGCTCAGGCAGAACCACCTCTACGCTAAATATGAGAAGTGCCTCTTTGAGCAGACCTCGCTTCCGTTTTTGGGCTACATAATTTCTCAGACCGGCCTACGAATGGATCCTGAGAAACTGTCTGCCATCGAGAAGTGGCCTCGACCAGAGGGGTTGAAGGCTATTCAGCGGTTCCTGGGCTTCGCCAACTACTACCACCTCTTCATACCGCACTTCTCTTCCCGGACTGCCCCAATCTCTGCGCTCACCCGTAAGGGCACTAATCCCAGAGAATGGCCGCCCGAAGCAGAGGAAGCCTTTCTTTCCTTAAAACAGGCTTTCTCTTCCGCCCCGGTGCTGCATCGCCCGGACGGCAACAAGCAATTCTTCCTGGAAGTTGATGCCTCCTCCTCTGGAGCCGGAGCGGTACTTACCCAAAAATCGTCTTCCGGGAGAATGGTAACTTGCGGCTTCTTCTCCAAACTCTTCTCCTCTTCCGAGCGCAACTATTCTATAGGAGACCGAGAGTTATTGGCCATTAAGCTGGCATTGGAGGAGTGGCGTTACCTGCTCGAGGGGGCTCTTCACCCGGTAATAATTTACACGGACCACAAGAACTTGGCTTACCTCCAGAGTGCCCAGAGACTTAACCCGCGCCAAGCCCGGTGGTCCTTGTTTTTTGCTCGCTTTGATTTTGTTCTTCATTTTCGCCCGGCTGACAAAAACATCAAATCTGACGCCTTGTCCCCATCCTTCCTGGTGTCTGATCTTGAGGAGGAACCTAAACACATCATCGATCCCGCCAGAGTAATGCAGGTGGCCCCCGTGAGTCTAAATCGTCTCCCTCCCGGTAAGACGTTCGTAACGGTACCTGATCGGGAGAAGATCCTACACTGGGGTCACTCGTATAAGCTAGCTGGCCACGCCGGTCAGAAAAAGACCCTCCAGCTTATCACCCGGCACTACTGGTGGCCTACCCTGCACAAGGACGTAATAGACTTTGTTTCTGCCTGTGTGTCCTGCGCCCGCAGCAAGGTTCCGAGACACCTGCCAGCCGATCGCCTCCTTCCTCTTCCAGTACCTGCTGCCCCCTGGCAGCATATAGCTATGGACTTCATAACAGATCTCCCTGTCTCTGCCGGTTGTACGGTCATTTGGGTGGTCGCTGACCGCTTTTCCAAAATGGCTCATTTCATTCCCCTGCCAGGCCTCCCGTCTGCACCCGAGCTGGCTAAAGACTTTATCCGCCACATCTTCCGTCTCCATGGCCTGCCCCTCCACATCGTGTCGGATCGTGGGGTTCAGTTCACCTCACGCTTCTGGAGAGCCACATGTAAGCTGCTAGACGTCACCCTGGACTTCTCCTCCGCATACCACCCACAGTCCAATGGTCAAGTGGAGCGGATCAATCAGATCCTGACCAGTTACCTCCGGCACTTCGTTAATGCTCACCATTCAGACTGGGTGGATCTCCTGCCATGGGCCGAATTCTCTTACAATAATCACGAGAGCGAATCTTCCTCCAAATCCCCGTTTTTTGTAGTCTTCGGTCAGCATCCTCGGATCCCATTTCCACCTCGGTGAACAATCCGGCTGCGGAATCTCTCATTAGCGAATTCTCCTCCATTTGGGAGAGTACCCGATCCGCCCTCCTTCAGTCATCCGAGCGGATGAAAAAACACGCTGACAAAAAACGCCTGGATCCTCCACAATTCCGTCCTGGAGATAGAGTCTGGCTCTCGTCCAAGTATGTCCGGCTCAAGGTTCCTTCCTACAAGTTAGGGCCTCGGTTCATCGGGCAACTGGAGGTTATCAAACACATCAACCCGGTGGCCTATAAATTGAAACTCCCGGCCAACTTGCGGATCCCTAATTCCTTCCATGTATCTCTCCTCAAACCCGTGGTACTTAACTCTTTTTCCAAGTCTACAGGTACGCCTCCTGCTCCGGTTTCCGCTGAAAACGAGTTTGAGGTAGAGAACATTCTGGCCACCAAAAGGGTAAGAGGAAAGACCTTTTTTCTAGTGGATTGGAAGGGGTTTGGTCCTGAGGAGAGAACTTGGGAGCCCCGGGAGAACATCCATGCCCCTCTCATCCTTGATAAATTTCTGTCTGGCCTAAAAAAAGGGGGGCCTAAAGGGGGGGGTACTGTAGCGTCGGCGTCCCTGCCTCCTGCTAGGCAGGGACGCTGTTCCCCTCACCTCTCCGCTCCGTGCCTGACGTCCTCCTCCCGCTCTGCTGGCAGCGCGCGCTGCTTCCCGGCCACTGTGCTTAGGGCGCGCGCGCGCGCGCTCCCCCTCTCTTAAAGGGGGCGCGCGCGCCGTCCTAAGGAGTCCCCGGCCAATGGCCGGAGGACCTCATCATATTTAAAGCACCTCCTCCAAAATGGAGGTGCCCGAGCAATGTTGTTGCAAAGCCTTCACTCTGCTTCAGCCCTCAGGTCCCGTTGCCAGTTACCTGCCAGTCACCTGCCAGATTCCTGCATGTTACCTGCCAGTCACCTGCCAGATTCCTGCTTGATACCTGCCTGATATCCGCTTACCTGCTTGCAAGCCTGCGGTCCGACGGTCTGCCTTCCGCCACCTGTCAGTCTGTCTATGGACCCGCCTGCCCGCTCACCTGGGAGCGCTCACCTGCTACCTGCCTGCTAGCCTACCTGGAGGCTCTGCCGTCACTTGCCGTGACCACCTGCCTGTCCAGAGACTCTTACCCGCTCACCTGGGAGCGCTCACCTGCTACCTGCCTGCTAGCCTACCTGGAGGCTCTGCCGTCACTTGCCGTGACCACCTGCCTGTCCAGAGACTCTTGCCCGCTCACCTAGGAGCGCTCACCTGCTACCTGCCTGCTAGCCTACCTGGAGGCTCTGCCATCACTTGCCGTGACCACCTGCCCGTCCAGAGACTCTTGCCCGCTCACCTGGGAGCGCTCACCTGCTACCTGCCTGCTAGCCTACCTGGAGGCTCTGCTGTCACTTGCCGTCACCAACTGCCCGTCCAGAGACTCTTGCCCGCTCACCTGGGAGCGTCCACCTGCTACCTGTCTGCTAGTCTACCCAGAGACTGTCCCTGTTACTTGCCGTGACTACCTGCCCTTCTACCCAGAGACTGTCCCTGTCACTTTCCGTGACTACCTGCCCTTCTACCCAGAGACTGTCCCTGTTACTTGCCGTGACTACCTGCCCTTCTACCCAGAGACTGTCCCTGTCACTTGCCGTGACTACCTGCCCTTCTTCCCTGGGAGCCACCCGCTTCCTTACAAGGACCGCCCCCTTGTATAGTTGCTCAGAGGTTCCGCCTCCCAGACCCATTACACCCAGCGCATCCTCATATTCCTTATATCCTGCCGGCCCTTACGTATCTGACTTTGACCTTAGATGTTACCCCTGTGTGACTTACTGTGCACTAAAAGTTATACTCGTTAAATCTGGACTATAGCCGTTACCTCATCCTCAACAAACTTTAGTACATATGAAACCTCACAAAAAGCTTGTCCTGTGCGTCAGGGTGAAATCATTTTCTAAATTGGGATAACATCTTTATTTCTATTAACTATTAACCTGCAGACATGGGATCAATCTGCAGGTTAATTGTGTTCTGACACCATTCGGCCCTTTTGCTGAAAGCCCCACTGCTGGGAGGAAATGAACTTTAAGCCCCCCTAGCAACATTTGACTTCCAGGCATAGGGGTGGTGCCACCATGGTTTCAGTCACCACTCTGCACATAAAGAGTGACGGCTGTAACCGTGCCCCCTGGTGCCCTACTGTGAGTCAGTGCTAGGGGCTCAGTTACAGCCACCATTCTCTATACACAGAGCAGTCACTGAAACTGTGCCAGTGCCACCCCTATGCCTCTATGCCTGGAAGCCAAATGCTGCTGGGGGGAATAAAGATATTTTTCTCCTGGCAGTGGGGCTTTCAGTGCTAGAATGCTATTAACCTACAGATTAAACCAATGCTATACACATATACACACTGAGGTCAATGTTAAAGGGTTTGTGCTGGACTAAGGTATTGTTGACCTTTTCTTGGAATAAGTCATCAATATGAGATCAGTGGTGGTTGGATATAAACTAGATACAGCACACCTCTGTAAATTGTTTCGCAGTCGCTCCTTGGTCCTGCACTTTTTCAGGAGAATAGGAGGTAATGTTCAATACCTATCCTAAGGATAGGTCATCAGTATGTTAGTACAGGATGACCCCCTTTAAGGACTTAAGGGTTATTCTTACCTAAGCCTTTCATGGGTGAGACATGAATTATTTTTAATTGCTCAGACCACTGGAGATGGTTCAGTGGAAACAGCCTAGAGCGGCTGAGATGTCCTATTTCTATAAAATTCCCATAGAAATGGGTGTAAGCTAGAGAAATTGCATAACACAGCGAGCAATGGCATAACACACCTAAGACAATTACCCCCAAAACTGAGGACAATGCAGCAGGACAATGACCCCCAAAACAAAGCCAATGTCACAAACAACTATCTTCAGCATGAAGAAAGACAAGGAGTCCTGGAAGTGATGATATGGTCCCCACAGAGCCCTTAACATCATTGAATCTATGTGGATTACATGAAGAGACAGAAGGAATTGCACAAATCTACATCCATAGAATATCTATGGTTAGTTCTCCAAGATGTTTGGAATAACCTCCCTGTCTAGTTCCTTCAAAAACTGTCTGCAAGTGTACGAGTGCTGTTTTAAAGGCAAGGGGTACTCACACCTAATATTAATTTGATTTACTATTTTATATTTTGTGTTCTTACTCCTCTGCAATACATATTTTAAAGTGTCTTTGTCTTTTATTTGTATTTTAAAAGTGTATCATGTGATTATCAATTATTTTTTCTATAATAAAATGTATTACTTGACATTATAAATGAGCAGGTCTTGTGTATTGTCTTATACATCATTGCACATTAGGATACTTTTTAGGCTTATATGTTTTGAGTTACTTTCTGCTATTGTTATACTAGCACTGTTTTGAGAGCAGTACATTTGGTATTGGAACACGGCAGCTGGCGCTCATGTGGCAGGAGAGTTGGTGACAAAGTGTGTTGTAATGTTTGTGTATGTCTTTATGATCAGTGTATTTATATGTTTGTGTATGTCTTTATGTCCTGTTCTATGTCCATTTTCATAAAGTTCTGTGGACTTCCCTTCATACGCACAATCATTGCATTATTACTTCATTCTTTAATATTATTTTTGTAGTAATTTTTTCCACATGAAATAATACTTCTGGAGCATTTTCTTACAACTCTACAATGTGCCATTCCTCCTTTACTGCTCCTAGAAATTTAGTAATAAATTGAGAATGGGGTGTTACCATTCCCCCAGATCACAGGGGGTGGGGTCTCTACACAGTCTAAAACTGTCAGCAATAATTGGACAGTGCCAGGCTGTGTACGGACGCACCCCTAACTGGTAAAACCTAGTTGTCAATTTTTATATATCCTAGGAGTGATATCATAGTAAGGTACAACACTGATTAACAACACAAGATGCTGTAGCATTGTTATTTTATGGGAAATACGGGTATTTACTAAAATAGACAAATCTGGTGTGGTGATGAGTACTCTTTCAAGGGAACCTGTCACCTGAAAAAACATTATTAGCCTTTAAGCATGAGGTTAATCTGCAGGTTAATAGCGTTACTAACCTGCCCGGCGCCTGCATTTACCTGAACGCTGCGTGGAGAAAATTAACTTTATTCCCCCCGGCAGCATTCAGTTTCAGTCACTGGTGGCGGCCCTCACTGACACTGGCTCTGCATTGGAGATGGCTGTCAGTCATGGCCGGGGGTGCGGTTACAGCTGCTGCTCTGTATTCTCAGAGCGGTGACTGAACCAGCACCGGCGCCACCCCTGTGACAAACCGAAACGCTGCCGGGGGGAATAAAGTTTATTTTCTCTACGCAATATTTGGCTAAGTGCAGGCTCCGGGCAGGTTAGTAATGCAACTAACCTGCCGATTAATCCCATATTCAGGTTAATAGCTTTTTCTGGTGACAGGTTCCCTTTAACTTATTGACTACATGATGTTTTGGTCTTATGCAAAGCATTTTCTATATTTTTTTCTATTTTGGAGGAGTGTTGAGATCTTCCTTAATATAAACATTACAAACTAGTCTTGGAAGAGCGGAAAATTATAGTGCAATGTCATTAGCATTTTTTATACTCATCAGTTTATTTGAAGCGTGAAAATTCTGTGCTGTGATGAATAACTGGTTCTATAAACAAAGCATGTAATGAAGCTGCATTTATCATTCCCATAGTCTTTCAGCATTTCATTATTCTGCCATCTACAACGACTCACAGCCAAATGACTAAAATTGCACTGTAGTAAACAAGAAGAGTATCACAACAAACTTGGTAAAAACAAGGCAGCAATGCACAGATTATATGATTGTCTCTCGGCTTTTACTATTGCTGTACAGCTGGGCGATCCTACATGTTAGAGGGAATTTAACAGCACAATTTAAAGTCAGTGCTGTTTTCATATGAAGAACTCAGTTCAGCTACATCCGTCTTCCAGAATAAGCATCTGCGGTGTTTTTATTGTTTGCAGTTCTTTAAATCATGCTTCATTTGCCATTGAAAAGCCAATGTCATAAAACAGATCAATGGTATTAATGTAGGAGTGGGTGGCACTATTAATGAGAGCTCTGCTGCTAGTAAGACCGTGGTTCGAGTTACTTTCCTGTGGTCGTACTATAAAGCTCTTATTGTATTTAAACCAACTGCTACATATGCAATTAACTCCTTACAGTACTTGTAACCATTTCAGACTGCTGAAATGCCGTTTTCTCTTATACATTTTTGAAATCCCTTGTCCCCTAGTGAGTTTGTTTTTTAAAAAATAAACAGAGCTTTACTCATCCTCCCCAGGTCCAGTGCTGAGTTTCTGTAGATCTGAGTTTATCGGGCGAGTCGCCACCGCACGCCCGAATCCACCTGCGTGGAGGGGTCAGGCCAAAGGGGGAGACCGGTCCCCGAACTAGTGGAGGCAGGAAACGACCCTCAGCTAGAAACCGGAGGCTCTGACATTTTATGTGGCGCAGCCCCTTGCTCCACCCGCTAGGAAGGCACCACATAGGGTCAGGGAAACTGGCGCCAAGTTTACCAAGAGGAGGCCCGAGGCAGCCGGACAGAAGTGTTGGTAAGAAAGGCCAGACAAAGGACACACAAAGGGGGTCCTGTGAAGCGCTCCAAAGTTATCTGGGAGTTGTCTGAGCCCCTCACCTGGTGAGCACAGTACGACGTGGGCAGCCGTTACCTGCAGACGTGGTCTGGATAATAAGAACTGTGAGTAAAGGCCCTGAACTGCATCACTGACTCCGTGTCGTTACTGCTGCTGCCCTGCACCATCACCCCCATCCTCCGCATACACTGCCCTGAGGCTATACTCCTCCTGTGGGGAGTTATGCTACGCTCTGCTGCACCCACAACACCAGCCTTAGCGGTCTGCCCTGTAGCGGCGGTTCACTCTGACCGCAATCCACGGGTGGCGTAGTCGGACATTTAAACATCAAAACCACATAAATAGTTCCGCCACTGGTTTGACCGCCCTGAGCCACGGAACCGGATCGCCGCCACGAAGACTACAACCACCAGCATCCACCAAAAAGGGTCCGGCTCCGGGTGTCCCAAGGCCCAGGGGGTGCGTCAGAACATTTTCATCACCTTTCACAATCACCAATGGGACAAGGCAGGGATGTCCTCTGTCCCCTCTCTTATACATCCTAGTGACGGAGCACCTGCTCTCATCAATTCGCCATAACCCCAATATTAGGTGGATTGAGGTGGGAGGCACCGAGTACAAGTGCTCTCTATTTGCTGATGATGTCCTAGTATATATCACTCAATCACATATATCCATCACTGCTGTTATGGCTGAAATAGATCACTTTGTTACATGGTAAAATTTTAAAATCAATGCAGCGAAGTCTGAGGCCCTCGATGTCTCCCTCCCTAAATCCATATAGGATTCCATCCAGTCCAACTTTCCCTTTGCCTGGCCCTCACAGGGTATCAAATACTTAGGAATTCCTATTCATAGAGACCTCTCCCATCTATGTTATCTTAATTTTGGGCCCTTTATTGAACAATTCCATACAGACCACGGTTGGCAAGTTAGAACTGTAAGATTCACTACGTGAACCACTGGTGTTTTGTGGAAAAGCACATGTACACCGCGTTCCAAATTATTATGCAAAAAGTGTTTAGGAGTGATAAGGGAAGAATTTGTTTGTTTGTCAGTTAAACTCATTGATGGTGATGTGTGTCAGGGCTCTTTATATCACTGTAAGCAATTGCAGACACCTGTGCTAATTAGTTTGGCAGGTGTGTCCAATGAAAGGCAAGACTACTTAAGAAGGCTCTCTCACATTATTAAGCAGCCTACATTTTCTGCCAAAATGGGAAAGAAAAAGGATGTGTCGGCTGCTGAGAAGCAACAAATTGTGGAGTGTTTAGGTCAAGGCATGACTACAATCAACATTGTGCGATGATCAGGATGAAGTGTCTTGGCAATCAAGAAGTATGTAGCTGATTCACAGTACACACGTGTGCGTGCTGATAAGGGCAAATTGAGGACTCTTTCCTACAGGCAATTACGTCAGGTTGAAACAGCAGCGGCAAAAAAGCCTTGTCATAGCAGCAGACAAGTTTTTGAAGCTGCTTGTGCCTCCAACGTCCCCCGAACAACAAGATGCAGGGTCCTTCAGAGGTTTGCAGCTGTGCATATGCCATCCTGTCGACCTCCTCTATCCACTTCACACAAGCAGAAACGGCTCCAGTGGGCCAAACATTACATGAAGACTGATTTCAAAACTGTTTTGTTCACGGATGAGTGCCGTGCAGCGCTCGATGGTCCAGATGAATGGAGTGGAGGATGGCTGGTTGATGGACACCCCACGCAAACACGGCTACAGCGCCAACAAGGAGGAGGTGGAGTAATGTTTTGGGCTGGAATCATGGGGAGAGAGATTGTCGGCCCCTTTAGGATCCCTGAAGGCGCTAAAGATGAACTCCATAATGTATGTGGATTTTCTCAAACAGCACTTCCTGCCATGGTTCAAGAAGAAGAACCGTGTATTTCACAGCAAGATCATTTTTCTGCATGATAATGCACCATCTCATGCTGCACATAAAACATCTGCATCTCTGGCTGATATGGGCATAAAAGGGGACAAACTTATGGTGTGACCCCCATGCTCCCCTGACCTCTACCCCATTCAGAACCTTTGGAGCATCATTAAAAGGAGTGTCTATGATGGCGGGAGGCAGTTCACATCTAAGCAACAGCTCTGGGAGGGTATTCTGTCCTCATGCAAAACAATTGAAGCAGAAACCATCCAAAACCTGACAAATTCAATGGACGAGAGAGTTCAGAAGCTCCTTTCGAACAAGGGGTCCTATGTGAAAATGTAACATCACCTAGAATAAAGTTTTGAGTTGAAAACTGTTTGATTTCAGTTTCTAACAACCTGCTAATGCTTATAATTTCAAAAATGACCATTTTTTTGGTCTTTATTAAAATGAAAAGGTTGATCGAAAAGTTTGGGGGATCTAAGAGTGTGGCAACCCAGTAGTCATGATTACTTCGAATTCTGACAATATGAGGGTCATGCTGCAGGTAGTGCAGCAAGAAGGCACTTATGTGTCTTGCGCATCTCGGAGCCCCAAAATTATTTTCCGGGCTAGATGCAGCTAAAAATTATTTTTAATTTTAAATCTGGTGAAGCTTATTATAGATGGCCTAATAGGATCAGTGCTGCACACTGCTACAAAGCCCAAATTATTTTCCAGTCAAGATACAGATAAACATGATTAGTAATTTGAAAGCTTAAAACGGTTGGTAGGGTGATTTTAACCAATCATCAAGCTTTTACTCTCCCCAGGATGACACAGGGGTAGAAAAGTCGTTTCGGATCCATGATTTGTTCATCTTTATGAACGTGAGTCTGTCTACATTATCAGTGGAGAGCCGCGTGCGCTTATCTGTCAGCACACCACCAGCAGCGCTGAACACACGTTCAGACAGAACGCTGGCTGCGGGGCATGACAAGATCTCCAAGGCGTAAGTGGCTAGCTCCGGCCATTTATCCAGATTGGAAGCCCAAAAAGAGCAAGGGTCCAGTGACACAGTCGTGGCTTCAATGTTTACTTGGAGATACTCCTGTACCATCGTCTCTAGGCGTTGACTATGTGTCAGACTTCTTGTCTCCTGTGGCCTTGCAAAGGATGGGCTAAAAAAGTGGTGAAATGATTCCGCAAAATTGATGTTACCAGCAGATACTGTGGTTCTGTTACGGTTTGAGTGCTGAACACTTGACGGTCCCACGGTTGGCAAGTTGGAACTGTGAGATTCACTACGTGCACCACTGGTATTTTGTGGAAAAGCACATGTAAGATTCTGCAACAGTCTCTGCTGATACTCCTGCATGCGTGCATCCCTTTCTATGGCAGGAATAATTTCTGCAAATTTACTTTTGTACCGGGGATCTAACAGTGTGGCAACCCAGTAGTCAGGATTATTTCTAATTCTCACAATTCGAGGGTCATGTTGCAGGTAGTGCAGCAAGAAGGCACTCATGTGTGTTGCGCATCCAGGAGCACCAAGTCCCTGTTGTGTTGGTGGCGAGGTAGCAATCATGCTTCCTTCCTCTGTCCTCTCCCCCCAACCTCGCACAACAGAAATGTGATCAAGGTCTCCCTCATCTGATGAGTCTTCCATCAGTTCGTCCTCCACTTCTTCCTGGGCTCCTGCACCTTCCTCACTAGTTTGGCTGCTACCATGCGCCCTGGTAAAATCATCTCCCCCACCCTCACATGCCTGCCGCCTTGGTGCTGCCGACCGTCTGGACCTTGCAGATGTTAGCCCTTCCGCATACAACTCCTCCTCCTCTACTTCCTCCACCTCCTCTTGTGCCACCACCTGACTCCGAATTCTGTTTAACATGTGCTCCAGCATGTAAATCACCGGAATAGTCATGCTGATAATGGCATCGTCAGCACTAAACATCTTCGTCGCCATTTCAAAACTGTGCAGAAGGGTGCATAGGTCCCTGATCTGAGACCACTCCTCCAGCGTGATTTGCCCCACCTCTGAATCTCGTTGGCCCAGGCTATACGTCAGAACGTATTGCACCAGGGCTTGTCGGTGCTGCCACAGTCGCTGCAACATGTGCAGAGTTGAATTCCACCGGGTAGGCACATCGCATTTTAGCCGGTGAAGTGGCAGGCCCAACGACTTCTGTAGAGATGTAAGTCGCTGAGCTGCGGGATGCGAACGGCGGAAGTGAGCACACAGCGACCGTGCCCTCTGCAGAAGGCCATCTAGTCTGGGATAGTGGGCTAAAAATTGCTGGACAACCAGGTTCAACACGTGAGCCATACAAGGCACGTGTGTGACATTGCCCCGGCGAAGGGCCGCACCCAGGTTTGCAGCATTGTCGCACACGGCCTTCCCTGGTTTCAGGTCCAGTGGAGACAACCATTCATGAAATTGGTTCTCCAGAGCTGACCACAACTCCTCAGCTGTGTGACTCACATTTCCCAGACATTTCAATGTAAAAACCGCCTGATGACGTTGAGCCCTACTGCCAGCATAGTAAGGAGGTGTGCAGGATCCCTTCTGCGCAGTTAGAAAGCTTGTGGCATGACCAGACAGCCTTTGGATGCAGGTGGAAGACCGAGAGGAGGTTGAGGAGGCAGAAGCAGTGGAGGAAAAATGACATAAAGAGGATTGACGCACAACTCGTGGGGACGGCAAGACTTGGACAGCAGCCCCTTGTCCTGCTGTCACCATAGTTACCCAGTGCCCAGTCAGCGACATGTAACGCCCCTGTCCATGCCTACTCGTCCAAGTGTCTGTGGTGAAATGCACCCTGTCACACACAGAGTTTCTCAAAGAAGCGGTGATGTTGTGTGCGACATGCTGGTGGAGCGCAGGCACACCTTTCTTTGAGAAGTAGTGCCGACTGGGCATCTGGTACTGGGGCACTGCGACGGACATAAGGTCTCGAAAATCCTCTGTGTCCACCAGGCGGAAAGGCAGCATTTCTGTAGCCAAGAGCTTGCAGATGGTGAAATTCAACCTCTTAGCTTTCTCATGGCTAGGAGGAAATGGTCTTTTACTTGTCCACATCTGAGGGACCGAGGGCTGGCTATTGTGCTTAGACGGGGTTGATAAGGGTGTCCCCGGCAAACTGCCGGTCTGTGAGGAAGATGCAGGCGGACATGTTAGGTTGCCTTGATCCAAAGGTGGTGCTATCGATGTCGGACAGCGCTCAAGACCAGCTGGTGTTACCACCTCCAAAGAAAATGATGACCTGCCAATCACGCTGGCTGTTGCGGGTAAAGAGGTGGCAGGTCTGCGCCCCAAAACAGGTGTGACTGCTGTCCCCCCAGTCACAGAGGATGAAGAGGCCGCGGATGCACAAGATATGGCAGACGGTGGTTGGCCCGGCCGGCTAGACCGCATTGTAGCACACTGAGCTTCCCACTGCAACTTATGCTTCATGTCCATGTGCCGGTTCATGCATGAAGTACTCAAACTATGTATTTTTTGGCCTCTACTTAGCTTTTGCTGACAAATGTTACAGATAACACGAGTTGGGTCATCTTTATCGATCTGAAAAAATGCCCAGGCTATGCAAGGCTTAGCACCCATGCGACCTGAAGAGCCACCACGACTTGTGGTGAGAGGCAGAGTTGTGTTTGAGGATGCAGTTGTTGACGTGCTTCCAGTACTACGTCTCTGTCCAGGAAGGCGCAACCTGACCTCGTCGTCACTAGCATCTTCCTCCACCTCCTCTGCTGACCTCATCTCTTGGCTGACTGTGGGTTGACAGTAAGTGGGATCTCCGACCTCATCATCATCACCCTGTGCGTTATCACACCCGTCGTCCTCAGAGCCAACCTGTTCCTGCCCTGACAAAAAACTAAAGTTGTCGCTCCAATCAGGTATTTGAGTCTTATCATCGTCTTCCTCATTGTCTCCACCAACAGGAGTTACAGTTTGGGAATGAGGGTCTACATTATGGTCAGAACCGTCTGCGTCTGGTCCTGGATCCGACTCATAAAGATTCTGGGCATCAGTGCAGATCATTTCCTCGTCTGGATTCACAGAAGCGCTGGAGTCGACCTCTGATTCCCAGGCTATAGTATGAGTAAACAGCTCTGCAGACTCAACCATCTGTTCTACCTCATACTCAGACGGGCAGCTGGAGATTTGGGAGCTGTGAGGAAGCAAGTGCGATTTGGGTGACACCTTTGAGGACTGGAGTATTTGTGATGTTGAAGTTGATGTGGAGGAGAGCCCACTTAAAGGAGCACTTGATATCCGTTGAAGCACCTGCTGTTTTTGTGCCTCATCTGGAATTTGTAGCGATTGGCGTGGCCGTAAGAAAGGGATCTTATCACATTGTCCGCTAAAAGAAGTAGACATTTTAGTTTGGCTGGAAGATGGTCTTTCTTCTGCACCTACCCCACGGACACAACCTTTTTTCCCCTTCCCAACACGCCTATTCCCCTTTCCACCAGCAGCAGGCCTTTTTCCACTCATTTTGGTGGTTAACTAATTCACAACTCTGGAGTTGTTTGCACAAAAAAACAATGGATGGTAACCGAGCAGAGCTGAGTGGCCAAACTGTGGTATTAGGCCAAAACTATTGGCTGGGTTAGATGCAGAAAAAAATTATTTTTAATTTGCAACCTGATGGAGGTCAGTATAGATGGACTAATAGACCAAGTCCCACACACCGCTAGAAGCCCAAATATTTTTTCAGAGCTAGATGCAGAAAAAAATTATATTCAATTTGCAACCTGCTGGAGGTCAGTATAGAAGGACTAATAGAACAAGTCCCACACACTGCTAGAAGCCCAAATATTTTTTCAGAGCTAAATGAAGAAAAAAATTATTTTTAATTTGCAACCTGATGGAGGTCAGTATAGATGGACTAATAGACCAAGTCCCACACACTGCTAGAAGCCCAAATATTTTTTCAGAGCTAGATGCAGAAAAAAAATATTTTTAATTTGCAACCTGATGGAGGTCAGTATAGATGGACTAATAGACCAAGTCCCACACACTGCTAGAAGCCCAAATATTTTTTCAGAGCTAGATGCAGAAAAAAATTATTTTTAATTTGCAACCTGATGGAGGTCAGTATAGATGGACTAATAGACCAAGTCCCACACACCGCTAGAAGCCCAAATATTTTTTCAGAGCTAGATGCAGAAAAAAATTATATTCAATTTGCAACCTGCTGGACGTCAGTATAGAAGGACTAATAGAACAAGTCCCACACACTGCTAGAAGCCCAAATATTTTTTCAGAGCTAAATGAAGAAAAAAATTATTTTTAATTTGCAACCTGATGGAGGTCAGTATAGATGGACTAATAGACCAAGTCCCACACACTGCTAGAAGCCCAAATATTTTTTCTGAGCTAGATGCAGAAAAAAAATATTTTTAATTTGCAACCTGATGGAGGTCAGTATAGATGGACTAATAGACCAAGTCCCACACACCGCTAGAAGCCCAAATATTTTTTCAGAGCTAGATGCAGAAAATTTTTTTATTCAATTTGCAACCTGATGGAGGTCAGTATAGATGGACTAATAGACCAAGTCCCACACACTGCTAGAAGCCCAAATATTTTTTCAGAGCTAGATGCAGAAAAAAATTATTTTTAATTTGCAACCTGATGGAGGTCAGTATAGATGGACTAATAGACCAAGTCCCACACACTGCTAGAAGCCCAAATATTTTTTCAGAGCTAGATGCAGAAAAAAATTATTTTTAATTTGCAACCTGATGGAGGTCAGTATAGATGGACTAATAGAACAAGTCCCACACGCTGCTAGAAGCCCAAATATTTTTTCAGAGATAAATGAAGAAAAAAATTATTTTTAATTTGCAACCTGATGGAGGTCAGTATAGATGGACTAATAGACCAAGTCCCACACACTGCTAGAAGCCCAAATATTTTTTCAGAGCTAGATGCAGAAAAAAATTATTTTTAATTTGCAACCTGATGGAGGTCAGTATAGATGGACTAATAGACCAAGTCCCACACACTGCTAGAAGCCCAAATATTTTTTCAGAGCTAGATGCAGAAAAAAATTATATTCAGTTTGCAACCTGATGGAGGTCAGTATAGATGGACTAATAGAATGATGCTATGCCCAAAAGATTTTACTTCACTAGGTGCAGTAAAAAAATTGGTATTCTATACACAGGTGGTATATCTTGCAACACAGATAGGCTACTCCACTGACTAACACACTCTGCAATAGGCCAAAAAGGATTAGCTTTGCTAGATTCAGCCAAATGCTGTGAAAAAAACTTGCACAGCACTGGCACAGACCTGCCTGGCAAAAACTGATAGGAACTGATGTAACCTAGTCCTGAAAAGGACTCCAATTACAATTAGTCTTTACTCCCACAATCTATCTATTTAAGAGCACAGACCTGCCTGATAAAAGTCGTAGGAAATGCTGTAACCTAGTCCTTAAAAGGACTGCAATCACAACTATTCCCTACTCCCAAGCTATCTGTATATTTGTGCGAAAATTGGCTTGAAATTAACAAGGTATAGCGCACACAGCAACAGCGGTGCCGTCTAACACGCAGCTGCAGCAGTGAGAAAATGGTGGCGACGGGGAAAATGGCTTGGTCTTATAGGGCAAGGACATGTGACATACACTGCCAATCACACATGCCCTTGCTTGTGTGAAAAAAAGCACTTCGCTCCGTGTGTGCGCTGCTGATAGGCTGACAGATTGCACCTCCCCACTGCAAATGCGGGAAAGAGAAAAAAAAATGGAGATCTTCATTGTTCCTGCAGAGATCCATCCCCTGCCCCTCCCCCCGCCCCGCTGTACACTCAAACTGCGTATTAACATTAATTTTCATCATTACTGAGAAAAAATCCAGTTATGATTTTGGTGCACGAACAGTTATCGAACATAACCTCGAACAGCCGAATTTTTCTCAAATTGTTCGTGTTCGCCGCCGGCTCGAACACCGCCCAAAACAGCTCGAATTTGAGATTGGCGAACAGTTCGAGTAGAACAACGCTCATCTCTAGTCAGCACTGAAGACAATAACAAACATGGGGAGCAGCGATGGACACTCAGCACTGGACTCGGGAAGGCTGAGTAAAGAACAGTTTGTTTTTAAAAACATCTGGAGCCAGGGGTTTCTCCAAAATCAAAAAAGTTTTTTAAGGGTATATAATAATGACAACAGGGTAGAAGCGATTTTTCCATCATTAGGCTATGTTCACACATGTTGGGGGTTTTTTACGTCACAAATCTGCAGAACGTTTTGCTGCTTTTTTGTGCATTTTTTCAGCATTTTTTTCACTGTCCTTCTGTCTCTATTTATGCATGTACATAAAGTGCTGTGAAAAAAAGAACCCCATGTTGAAAAAACACTAATGCAAATTTTGGTGCGTTTTTTCAGTGTTTTTTTCACCACCCATTTCTTCCTACGGGTGAAAAAACGCTGAAAGAAGTGACATGCTCTATTTTCTAAAAACCCAACCAAGGCACAAAAAACGCAACAACAAAAAAAACATGATGTGTGAACATAGAATTCTGATTTTTCATAGAATTTCCTGGTACTGCAAAACGCAGCTGAAAATTTGCATAAAAATCTGCAGCAAAAACCGCTGAGAAACACAACATGTGTGAACATGGCCTTATATCCATCATCGTTTTGTGCCTTTTCAGGGCGCGCAGGAGGCACTAATACATATAGCAAGAAAAAAACTTTTAGGCTGTGTGCCCACAATGCGTTTTTTAAGCGTTTCTGCAGAGGCAAAAACGCTGCAGAAATGCTTAAAAAGCGCATGGTAGAAGGCCTGCCATGTTCCCCAATGATAATCCGCATGTGCTGTGCACATGCTGCAGAAATTTCCGCTGCGGATTATCATTGCGGAAAAAAACACAGCACTGCCAATTATTTTGCGGAAGTGCTGCTTTTTCGCCGCCATTGACTTGCATTAGACCGCATGGATTACGCATCACTGTATATGTAGATGCGCATTCCATGCATTCCAATGTGCGGATGGTACCCGGGTGTGGAGGACAGGAGACTCTCCTCCGGACCCGGGTACCATAGAACCTGTAAAAAAAAGAATAAAATAAAAAATAAATATTATATTTATCTTCTGATGGCCCCCCGCTGCGCTTGTCTTCGCTTGCCGGCAGCTCGCGGTGGACTGAAGGACCTGCGCTGACATCATAGTCATGTGACGGCAGGTCCTTCAGTGCACCGCGATCTGCCGGCAGCCAGGACGGAGCGAAGCAAGACTCCGGGGGCCACCAGAAGGTAAGTATAGATTTATTTTTTTATTTTTAAACATTCTTTAAGGTCACACTATATAAATCCATGCCGGTTGCATGGATTTATATAGTGTGACCAAGTTGTCAAGCACTTTCCAAATGATGCTAAAATCGCTTGGAAAGCGCTTGTCAACCCGCATGCGGAAATGCATGTGAAGAACGCTTCACTTCTGCTTGTCCCTGGCAGGAAAAACACATGTACAATCCGCATGCGTTTTTTCTGCCAGGGAGATGCAGAAACGCTCAGGAAAAATCCTGAGCATTTCTGTATAGTGGGCACATAGCCTTACAAGGAAAGTGAGCTGTTAACACTAATTTCCAATTTATTTTTTTTTACCCTTAGGCTGTGTGCCCACGATGCGTTTTTTAAGCGTTTCCGCAGCGGCAAAAACGCTGAAGAAACGCTTAAAAAATGCATGGTAGAAGGCCTGCCATGTTCCCCAATGATAATCCGCATGTGCTGTGCACATGCTGCGGAAATTTCCGCTGCGGGTTATCATTGCGGAAAAAAACGCAGCACTACCAATTATTTTGCAGAAGTGCTGCATTTTCGCCGCCATTGACTTACATTAGAACGCGTGCATTCTGCTTCACTAGATAAGCACATGCGGAATGCACGCGTTCCAATGTGCGGATGGTACCCAGGTCTAGAGGAGAGGAGACTCTCCTCAGGACCCGGGTACCATAGAAACTGTGAAAAAAAGAATAAAATAAAAAATAAAGATTATATTTCCCTTCTGATGACCCCCGGTGTGCTTGTCTTCGCTTGCCGGCAGCTCGCGTTGGACTGAAGGACCTGCGCTGACGTCATAGTCATGTGTCCTTCAGTGGACGGAGCCTGGACAGAGGGAATCAAGACACCGGGAGCCATCAGAGGGTAAGTATAGATTTATTTTTTTATTTTTTACCGTTCTTTACGGTCACACTGTATAAATCCATGCCGGTTGCATGGATTTATATAGTGTGACCAAGTTGACAAGCACTTTCCAAGTGACGCTAAAATCGCTTGGAAAGCGCTTGTCAACCCGCATGCGGAAATGCATGTGAAGAACGCTTCACATCCGCTTGTCCCTGGCAGGAAAAACGCATGTACAATCCGCATGTACAATCCGCAATCCCATTTTTCTGCCAGGGAGATGCAGAAACGCTCAGGAAAAATCCGGAGCATTTCTTCATCGTGGGCACATAGTCTTAAAAATATTTTCTACTACTGGAAGACCCCGACAACTACCCAACATGTACTAGAAATGTGGTAGAGCAGATATCTTCCAGGAAACCCCTAACTTGCTTCCAGGAGTCTGAAAGGTCCCATAGAGCCATCATTGGAAAACTCTGCCCTACTTTCATACATTTGTGTGTTGTGAAACGCCCAAGGAGAGATTTTCAGCTAAAAAACAATTAATATGCACTGTATTCATTTCTGCTCATTGCTTAATATTCCTACAACATTGAAACAATAAATCTGAAAAACAAAAACAATTATTTCAAGATGTTTTGGAACAATTTGAAACTTACAACTGAAAATGTTTGTATACTGCTCTGATAATGTGCAAAAAAGAGCTAAATGCTGGGGTGAGAATGGTTCACAAATTTTAGAATTATATCAGTATAGTGATTGTAATTTTTTTAACGGTATTTAAAAGTATAATCAACCATGTTTTTCAATGCAAGGGAATCTGTCGAGCAATAGAAGACATGCATGCAGACTGATTCAACTGCATAGACATTCTATATACTATGTACAGTAATAGTGATTTTTGCATTATTGTTTGTATATCAAATTATTATCCGCACATTCCTCAGCAAAGACTCTGCAAAAACGCTAGTGCACGCCCTCATCATCTCCCGCCTCGACTACTGCAACCTCCTGCTCTGTGGCCTCCCTTCTACCACTCTCGCACCCCTCCAATCTATCCTAAACTCTGCTGCCCGACTAATCCACCTGTCAACCTGCTACTCCCCGTCCTCCCCCCTCTGTCAATCTCTTCACTGGCTCCCCATTACCCAGAGACTCCAGTTCAAGACCCTAACCTTGGCATACAAAGCCATCCACAACCTGTCTCCTCCATACATCTGTGACCTAGTCTCCCGGTACTTACCTGCGCACAACCTCCGATCTTCACAAGATCTCCTTCTCTACTCCCCTCTTATCTCCTCTTCCCACAATCACATACAAGATTTCTCCTGTGCATCCCCCCCTACTCAGGAACTCTATACCCCAACATATCAGACTCTCTGCTACCGTGGAAACCTTCAAAAGGAACCTGAAGACCCACCTCTTCCGACAAGCCTACAACCTGCAGTAACCATCACTCCACCAATACCGCTGCACGACCAGCTCTGCCCTCACCTACTGTATCCTCACCCATCCCTTGTAGATTGTGAGCCCTCGCGGGCAGGGTCCTCGCTCCTCCTGTACCAATGGCTGACTAGTTTTGTTCAATACTATTGTAATTGTTTTTGTATGTATACTCCTTTTTCACATGTAAAACGGCATGGAGTAATTGGCGCTATAATAATAAATAATAATAATCATAATAAGTATTGCTTTACTTAAAAGTGATTACTTACTTGTCCTGATGCTTTTTGTGGATGATATGTAAACGATGGGCTTTCTGCTTGATGGTTGCAATGAAACGTCTAAGAAGTCAGTAATATGTAATATGGCTTTCATCGTTGTTTGACACAATGACGTTTTATTTGCTACATGCTGGACTTCATGTTCTACTTTCCCATGGGATGCACTTGATGACAATTTTTATGCCTTTTCTGTAAAGTCATTTGCACACATCTGGAGCATATGTTCGGCAGTACTCTCTATTTGCATGCACAGCGTGTGCTTATGTCGCAGTGTGAACAGAGCCTAACTTAGAAAATGACTTTACATAAAAAAGTTTATAATCTATGCAATCAATGTATAACTTAACCTGTTTTATTAAAGAGGATCTTTCACGAGATTTCACAGTAGAAACTGCATATGTAGCGCCCCGAGGGTTCGGCCGCTACAGGGGTATTGCACCTCAAACCAGAGGTGTGATATTCCACTCCCGGGTAAGGATGGAGTGTGGACCAAGACTCAGTAAGCTGCATACAGCACACACACCCCATTTCCGAGGGACAGCTCAACGGTGCTCCCACTAGACAGAAGTGCAGGCATGGCAGCATCTGTCCCTGGCTGGAGTGGGGAGGGGGGAGGAAAACCCAGTGATGTAGGAGCAGGAGGGGACGGTTTCTGGGCATAGGTAGGAGCCCATTGGTTGCAAGTCACCTGGGCTCATACACAGAGAGGGAGGTATATAAGGTGGGCACCATCTTAGAACAAGGGTCAGTTCAGAGAGAGAAGGAGCTCAGCCAGAGAGGGTTGACGGGGAGCTGCGGCTCAGTCCGGGCCCAGCTCCACGAGGCAAGCCTGGAGGGAAGGCCAGAAACAGCAGAGAGAACAGAAACAGAAAGGAACAGAGAGGAAAGGAAGAAAGGAACAGAACACCAAGAGAGGCCCAGAGACACGAGGGCAGAAGGAACCCCAAAGGCCCAGGAGATTGCGGGTGACGGGTTGGCAGAACAGGGTACCGGATCCCAAGTTGGTGGAGGCGACTAATCCTCAGCCAAGGACCGGCGGTCGTGATCATATCTTGGTGCGACCCCTCACTACACCTACTAGAAAGGCACACCACATAGGGTCAGGGAGGTGAGCACGAAGCCCTCCCAAGAGAAGGCCCGCGGGAGCTGGACAGACGTAGTGTCACTGGTGGGGCACGGCCAGAGAAAGGAGTAGAAGGGAGTCCTGTGCCACACTCTGGAATTACCTGGGGGTTGACCGAGCCCCCTGCCTGTTGGACGCTGCACGGCTTGGGCAGTCATTGCCGGCGGAATGACTAAGAATATAAAAAACTGTGAGTAAAGCATTTGAACTGCAATCCCACGTCTCTGTGCTTCATCAACGCACCAGCACTACTAGTGCTGGGACGCCCGGGCACCATCACTCCCATCATCCACATTCTCTGCCCTGGGGCTACACTCTTCCCGTGGGGAGTCACACTACCTAAGCTGCACACACCATCAGCCCCAGCGGTCTGCCTTGCAGCGGCGGTCCGCACTGAACGCAATCCACGGGTGGCGTAGTCGGACAACTAATCTGAAACTTACAAGTGGACTACCACTGGTTTGACCACCCTGAGCCACGGGACCGGGTCGCCGCCACGGAGACTACAAGCCCCAGAGAACCGGTTCCGGGTAACTCACGCAAGTACGCACACGCGGCCCAGGGGGCGAGTCACATACATTACAAAATATATCTCTTAATCCTGGTGGGCCTGGTGTAGTTACTTTGAAAATTCATGCCAGATTTCCTGTATACAAAATTTTCTTCATTTAAAGTCCATTAAAATTCACAAATATTAATAACCGCAGACATGTTTCTGACTGAAGTCCTTATTCATTTATACATATATCATGGTTTTAATGATATATGTATGCAATGAATAAGGACATCAGTCAGAAACGCGTCTGCGATTATTTACATTTGTGGATTTTAATGGACTTTGAATAAAGAAGAATTTTTTATTGGACCCTTTGCTAGATTTACACGTTTTCTTCATGGTGGAATCTTGCAATACTACAAGATCGTCCATGCAATAGGGATCCATTTATCCATGGCTGAGCTGATTTTTCTGTGGACCCTGACGGGTCTAACACTATTTTCTCTATATGTTGATCATGGTACAAGAGCTGAATATCAGGAGCAGTATGATTTACTGCTTTTTAAATTAGTTTTTTTTTATACAAAGTAGTAAATTATATAGTTTTGATCTGCTCAGTAATAAGCAATACAAATAATAATAAAAATAAAATAATGTGTTAATATTAATATTAAACATAATTTCAGCATATTGGTTCAGCCCTGTGCAACAGACATGGTCTCTCATTAATTGCCCATTCCTGCTCTACATTATAGGAACTGAGATAAACTGTAATGGGTGTGTGTGTTGAGTTGACATGTTTTCTGACTGTTTCCTTTATCAACCAGCAGAATTATGAATGCAGCTCTGGGCTATTACACAGGCTCTTGATTAGTAAAAGGTACACACTGCTGTGTCTGTGTGTATATGTACAGTATGTTTCTGTGCTTATATGTGTGGTGGGTTAATATGACTTGATGAGTTTCTAGATTTCTTACATTACCATTTCTTGACATCAGCACATTTCTTCCTATTGCGGCTGCTGAAAACTCTCAAACCCTTTAATCATAATATAATACCTTACATCCTAAAAAGACTGCACTTATTGTATTACCACACACTCCCTTAAAACCTCTTGGCATTTTAACAGTTGGGGTGGGAAGAGCAGATTTTAGAATTTGTGACTTAATCTGTTTTTGACAGCTTTATGCTACGTGTAATATGTGTTTCAACACTACAGATGCCTTAGATCACCTTAGAGCTAATGTGTTTAAAGGATAAGGATTATAATACAGAGGAACAAAGATAGAGGGATAACAAAGGCTTATAAGTAGAGATGAGCGTTGTTCTACTCGAACTGTTCGCCAATCTCAAATTCGAGCTGTTTTGGGCGGTGTTCGAGCCGTTCGGCGAACACGAACAATTTGATAAAAATTCGGCTGTTCGAGGTTATGTTCGATAACTGTTCGTGCACCAAAATCATAACTGGATTTTTTCTCAGTAATGATGAAAATTAATGTTAATACGCAGTTTGAGTGTACAGCGGGGTGGGGGGAGGGGCAGGGGATGGATCTCTGCAGGAACAATGAAGATCTCCATTTTTTTTTCTCTTTCCCGCATTTGCAGTGGGGAGGTGCAATCTGTCAGCCTATCAGCAGCGCACACACGGAGCGAAGTGCTTTTATTCACACAAGCAAGGGCATGTGTCATTGGCAGTGTATGTCACATGTCCTTGCCCTATAAGACCAAGCCATTTTCCCCGTCGCCACCATTTTCTCACTGCTGCAGCTGCGTGTTAGACGGCACCGCTGTTGCTGTGTGCGCTATACCTTGTTAATTTCAAGCCAATTTTCGCACAAATCTACAGATAGCTTGGGAGTAGGGAATAGTTGTGATTGCAGTCCTTTTAAGGACTAGGTTACAGCATTTCCTACGACTTTTATCAGGGAGGTCTGTGCTCTTAAATAGATAGGTTGTGGGAGTAAAGACTAATTGTAATTGCAGTCCTTTTCAGGACTAGGTTACATCAGTTCCTATCAGTTTTTGCCAGGCAGGTCTGTGCCAGTGCTGTGCAAGTTTTTTTCACAGCATTTGGCTGAATCTAGCAAAGCTAATCCTTTTTGGCCTATTGCAGAGTGTGTTAGTCAGTGGAGTAGCCTATCTGTGCTGCAAGATATACCACCTGTGTATAGAATACCAATTTTTTTACTGCACCTAGTGAAGTAAAATCTTTTGGGCATAGCATAATTCTATTAGTCCATCTATACTGACCTCCATAAGGTTGCAAACTGAATATATTTTTTTCTGCATCTACCTCTGAAAAAATATTTGGGCTTCTAGCTGTGTGTGGGTCTTGTTCTATTAATCCATCTATACTGACCTCCATCAGGTTGCAAACTGAATATAATTTTTTTCTGCATCTAGCTGTGAAAAAATATTTGGCCTTCTAGCAGTGTGTCGGACTTTCTCTATTAGTCCATCTATACTGACCTCCATCAGGTTGCAAATTAAAAATAATTTGTATCTGCATCTACAGTACCTCTGAAAAAATATTTGGGCTTCTAGCTGTGTGTGGGACTTGTTGTATTAGTCCATCTATACTGACCTCCATCAGGTTGCAAACTGAATATATTTTTTTCTGCATCTACCTCTGAAAAAATATTGGGCTTCTAGCTGTGTGTGGGTCTTGTTCTATTAATCCATCTATACTGACCTCCATCAGGTTGCAAACTGAATATAATTTTTTTCTGCATCTAGCTCTGAAAAAATATTTGGCCTTCTAGCAGTGTGTCGGACTTTCTCTATTAGTCCATCTATACTGACCTCCATCAGGTTGCAAATTAAAAATAATTTTTATCTGCATCTACAGTACCTCTGAAAAAATATTTGGGCTTCTAGCTGTGTGTGGGACTTGTTGTATTAGTCCATCTATACTGACCTCCATCAGGTTGAAAATTAAAAATAATTTTTATCTGCATCTACAGTACCTCTGAAAAAATATTTGGGCTTCTAGCTGTGTGTGGAACTTGTTGTATTAGTCCATCTATACTGACCTCCATCAGGTTGCAAACTGAATATATTTTTTTCTGCATCTACCTCTGAAAAAATATTGGGCTTCTAGCTGTGTGTGGGACTTGTTGTATTAGTCCATCTATACTGACCTCCATCAGGTTGCAAACTGAATATATTTTTTTCTGCATCTACCTCTGAAAAAATATTGGGCTTCTAGCTGTGTGTGGGTCTTGTTCTATTAATCCATCTATACAGACCTCCATCAGGTTGCAAACTGAATATAATTTTTTTCTGCATCTACCTCTGAAAAAATATTTGGCCTTGTAGCAGTGTGTCGGACTTTCTCTATTAGTCCATCTATACTGACCTCCATCAGGTTGCAAACTGAATATATTTTTTTCTGCATCTAACCCAGCCAATAGTTTTGGCCTAATACCACAGTTTGGCCACTCAGCTCTGCTCGGTTACCATCCATTGTTTTTTTGTGCAAACAACTCCAGAGTTGTGAATTAGTTAACCACCAAAATGAGTGGAAAAAGGCCTGCTGCTGGTGGAAAGGGGAATAGGCGTGTTGGGAAGGGGAAAAAAGGTTGTGTCCGTGGGGTAGGTGTTAAAGCAACAGTAACATCTGCAGAAGAAAGACCATCTTCCAGCCAAACTAAAATGTCTACTTCTTTTAGCGGACAATGTGATAAGATCCCTTTCTTACGGCCACGCCAATCGCTACAAATTCCAGATGAGGCACAAAAACAGCAGGTGCTTCAACGGATATCAAGTGCTCCTTTAAGTGGGCTCTCCTCCACATCAACTTCAACATCACAAATACTCCAGTCCTCAAAGGTGTCACCCAAATCGCACTTGCTTCCTCACAGCTCTCAAATCTCCAGCTGCCCGTCTGAGTATGAGGTAGAACAGATGGTTGAGTCTGCAGAGCTGTTTACTCATACTATAGCCTGGGAATCAGAGGTCGACTCCAGCGCTTCTGTGAATCCAGACGAGGAAATGATCTGCACTGATGCCCAGAATCTTTATGAGTCGGATCCAGGACCAGACGCAGAAAGTTCTGACCATAATGTAGACCCTCATTCCCAAACTGTAACTCCTGTTGGTGGAGACAATGAGGAAGACGATGATAAGACTCAAATACCTGATTGGAGCGACAACTTTAGTTTTTTGTCAGGGCAGGAACAGGTTGGCTCTGAGGACGACGGGTGTGATAACACACAGGGTGATGATGATGAGGTTGGAGATCCCACTTACTGTCAACCCACAGTCAGCCAAGAGATGAGGTCAGCAGAGGAGGTGGAGGAAGATGCTAGTGACGACGAGGTCAGGTTGCGCCTTCCTGGACAGAGACGTAGTACTGGAAGCACGTCAACAACTGCATCCTCAAACACAACTCTGCCTCTCACCACAAGTCGTGGTGGCTCTTCAGGTCGCATGGGTGCTAAGCCTTGCATAGCCTGGGCATTTTTTCAGATCGATAAAGATGACCCAACTCGTGTTATCTGTAACATTTGTCAGCAAAAACTAAGTAGAGGCCAAAAAATACATAGTTTGAGTACTTCATGCATGAACCGGCACATGGACATGAAGCATAAGTTGCAGTGGGAAGCTCAGTGTGCTACAATGCGGTCTAGCCGGCCGGGCCAACCACCGTCTGCCATATCTTGTGCATCCGCGGCCTCTTCATCCTCTGTGACTGGGGGGACAGCAGTCACACCTGTTTTGGGGCGCAGACCTGCCACCTCTTTACCCGCAACAGCCAGCGTGATTGGCAGGTCATCATTTTCTTTGGAGGTGGTAACACCAGCTGGTCTTGAGCGCTGTCCGACATCGATAGCACCACCTTTGGATCAAGGCAACCTAACATGTCCGCCTGCATCTTCCTCACAGACCGGCAGTTTGCCGGGGACACCCTTATCAACCCCGTCTAAGCACAATAGCCAGCCCTCGGTCCCTCAGATGTGGACAAGTAAAAGACCATTTCCTCCTAGCCATGAGAAAGCTAAGAGGTTGAATTTCACCATCTGCAAGATCTTGGCTACAGAAATGCTGCCTTTCCGCCTGGTGGACACAGAGGATTTTCGAGACCTTATGTCCGTCGCAGTGCCCCAGTACCAGATGCCCAGTCGGCACTACTTCTCAAAGAAAGGTGTGCCTGCGCTCCACCAGCATGTCGCACACAACATCACCGCTTCTTTGAGAAACTCTGTGTGTGACAGGGTGCATTTCACCACAGACACTTGGACGAGTAGGCATGGACAGGGGCGTTACATGTCGCTGACTGGGCACTGGGTAACTATGGTGACAGCAGGACAAGGGGCTGCTGTCCAAGTCTTGCCGTCCCCACGAGTTGTGCGTCAATCCTCTTTATGTCATTTTTCCTCCACTGCTTCTGCCTCCTCAACCTCCTCTCGGTCTTCCACCTGCACCCAAAGGCTGTCTGGTCATGCCACAAGCTTTCTAACTGCGCAGAAGGGATCCTGCACACCTCCTTACTATGCTGGCAGTAGGGCTCAACGTCATCAGGCGGTTTTTACATTGAAATGTCTGGGAAATGTGAGTCACACAGCTGAGGAGTTGTGGTCAGCTCTGGAGAACCAATTTCATGAATGGTTGTCTCCACTGGACCTGAAACCAGGGAAGGCCGTGTGCGACAATGCTGCAAACCTGGGTGCGGCCCTTCGCCGGGGCAATGTCACACACGTGCCTTGTATGGCTCACGTGTTGAACCTGGTTGTCCAGCAATTTTTAGCCCACTATCCCAGACTAGATGGCCTTCTGCAGAGGGCACGGTCGCTGTGTGCTCACTTCCGCCGTTCGCATCCCGCAGCTCAGCGACTTACATCTCTACAGAAGAGATGGGCCTGCCACTTCACCGGCTAAAATGTGATGTGCCTACCCGGTGGAATTCAACTCTGCACATGTTGCAGCGACTGTGGCAGCACCGACAAGCCCTGGTGCAATACGTTCTGACGTATAGCCTGGGCCAACGAGATTCAGAGGTGGGGCAAATCACGCTGGAGGAGTGATCTCAGATCAGGGACCTATGCACCCTTCTGCACAGTTTTGAAATGGCGACGAAGATGTTTAGTGCTGACGATGCCATTATCAGCATGACTATTCCGGTGATTTACATGCTGGAGCACATGTTAAACAGAATTCGGAGTCAGGTGGTGGCACAAGAGGAGGTGGAGGAAGTAGAGGAGGAGGAGTTGTATGCGGAAGGGCTAACATCTGCAAGGTCCAGACGGTCGGCAGCACCAAGGCGGCAGGCATGTGAGGGTGGGGGAGATGGTTTTACCAGGGCGCATGGTAGCAGCCAAACTAGTGAGGAAGGTGCAGGAGCCCAGGAAGAAGTGGAGGACGAACTGATGGAAGACTCATCAGATGAGGGAGACCTTGATCACATTTCTGTTGTGCGAGGTTGGGGGGAGAGGACAGAGGAAGGAAGCATGATTGTTACCTCGCCACCAACACAACAGGGACTTGGTGCTCCTGGATGCGCAACACACATGAGTGCCTTCTTGCTGCACTACCTGCAACATGACCCTCGAATTGTGAGAATTAGAAATAATCCTGACTACTGGGTTGCCACACTGTTAGATCCCCGGTACAAAAGTAAATTTGCAGAAATTATTCCTGCCATAGAAAGGGATGCACGCATGCAGGAGTATCAGCAGAGACTGTTGCAGAATCTTACATGTGCTTTTCCACAAAATACCAGTGGTGCACGTAGTGAATCTCACAGTTCCAACTTGCCAACCGTAGGACCGTCAAGTGTTCAGCACTCAAACCGTAACAGAACCACAGTATCTGGTGGTAACATCAATTTTGCGGAATCATTTCACCACTTTTTTAGCCCATCCTTTGCAAGGCCACAGGAGACAAGAAGTCTGACACATAGTCAACGCCTAGAGACGATGGTACAGGAGTATCTCCAAGTAAACATTGAAGCCACGACTGTGTCACTGGACCCTTGCTCTTTTTGGGCTTCCAATCTGGATAAATGGCCGGAGCTAGCCACTTACGCCTTGGAGATCTTGTCATGCCCCGCAGCCAGCGTTCTGTCTGAACGTGTGTTCAGCGCTGCTGGTGGTGTGCTGACAGATAAGCGCACGCGGCTCTCCACTGATAATGTAGACAGACTCACGTTCATAAAGATGAACAAATCATGGATCCGAAACGACTTTTCTACCCCTGTGTCATCCTGGGGAGAGTAAAAGCTTGATGATTGTTTAAAATCACCCTACCAACCGTTTTAAGCTTTCAAATTACTAATCATGTTTATCTGTATCTTGACTGGAAAATAATTTGGGCTTTGTAGCAGTGTGCAGCACTAATCCTATTAGGCCATCTATAATAAGCTCCACCAGATTTAAAATTAAAAATAATTTTTAGCTGCATCTAGCCCGGAAAATAATTTTGGGGCTCCGAGATGCGCAAGACACATAAGTGCCTTCTTGCTGCACTACCTGCAGCATGACCCTCATATTGTCAGAATTCGAAGTAATCATGACTACTGGGTTGCCACACTCTTAGATCCCCCAAACTTTTCGATCAACCTTTTCATTTTAATAAAGACCAAAAAAATGGTCATTTTTGAAATTATAAGCATTAGCAGGCTGTTAGAAACTGAAATCAAACAGTTTTCAACTCAAAACTTTATTCTAAGTGATGTTACATTTTCACATAGGACCCCTTGTTCGAAAGGAGCTTCTGAACTCTCTCGTCCATTGAATTTGTCAGGTTTTGGATGGTTTCTGCTTCAATTGTTTTGCATGAGGACAGAATACCCTCCCAGAGCTGTTGCTTAGATGTGAACTGCCTCCCGCCATCATAGACACTCCTTTTAATGATGCTCCAAAGGTTCTGAATGGGGTAAAGGTCAGGGGAGCATGGGGGTCACACCATAAGTTTGTCCCCTTTTATGCCCATATCAGCCAGAGATGCAGATGTTTTATGTGCAGCATGAGATGGTGCATTATCATGCAGAAAAATGATCTTGCTGTGAAATACACGGTTCTTCTTCTTGAACCATGGCAGGAAGTGCTGTTTGAGAAAATCCACATACATTATGGAGTTCATCTTTAGCGCCTTCAGGGATCCTAAAGGGGCCGACAATCTCTCTCCCCATGATTCCAGCCCAAAACATTACTCCACCTCCTCCTTGTTGGCGCTGTAGCCGTGTTTGCGTGGGGTGTCCATCAACCAGCCATCCTCCACTCCATCCATCTGGACCATCGAGCGCTGCACGGCACTCATCCGTGAACAAAACAGTTTTGAAATCAGTCTTCATGTAATGTTTGGCCCACTGGAGCCGTTTCTGCTTGTGTGAAGTGGATAGAGGAGGTCGACAGGATGGCGTATGCACAGCTGCAAACCTCTGAAGGACCCTGCATCTTGTTGTTCGGGGGACGTTGGAGGCACAAGCAGCTTCAAAAACTTGTCTGCTGCTATGACAAGGCTTTTTTGCCGCTGCTCTTTCAACCTGACGTAATTGCCTGTAGGAAAGAGTCCTCAATTTGCCCTTATCAGCACGCACACGTGTGTACTGTGAATCAGCTACATACTTCTTGATTGCCAAGACACTTCATCCTGATCATCGCACAATGTTGATTGTAGTCATGCCTTGACCTAAACACTCCACAATTTGTTGCTTCTCAGCAGCCGACACATCCTTTTTCTTTCCCATTTTGGCATTAAATGTAGGCTGCTGAATAATGTGAGAGAGCCTTCTTAAGTAGTCTTGCCTTTCATTGGACACACCTGCCAAACTAATTAGCACTGGTGTCTGCAATTGCTTACAGTGATATAAAGAGCCCTGACACACATCACCATCAATGAGTTTAACTGACAAACAAACAAATTCTTCCCTTATCACTCCTAAACACTTTTTGCATAATAATTTGGAACACAGTGTACATGTGCTTTTCCACAAAACACCAGTGGTTCACGTAGTGAATCTTACAGTTCTAACTTGCCAACCGTGGTCTGTATGGAGTTGTTCAATAAAGGGCCCAAAATTAAGATAACATAGATGGGAGAGGTCTCTATGAATAGGAATTCCTAAGTATTTGATACCCTGTGAGGGCCAGGCAAAGGGAAAGTTGGACTGGATGGAATCCTATATGGATTTGGGGAGGGAGACATCGAGGGCCTCAGACTTCGCTGCATTGATTTTAAAATTTGACCATGTAACAAAGTGATCTATTTCAGCCATAACAGCATGGATGGATATATGTGATTGAGTGATATATACTAGGACATCATCAGCAAATAGAGAGCACTTGTACTCGGTGCCTCCCACCTCAATCCACCTAATATTGGGGTTATGGCGAATTGATGAGAGCAGGTGCTCCGTCACTAGGATGTATAAGAGAGGGGACAGAGAACATCCCTGCCTTGTCCCATTGGTGATTGTGAAAGGTGATGAAAATGTTCTGACGCGCCCCCTGGGCCTTGGGACACCCGGAGCCGGACCCTTTTTGGTGGATGCTGGTGGTTGTAGTCTCCGTGGCGGCAACCCGGTTCCGTGGCTCAGGGCGGTCAAACCAGTGGCGGAACTATTTATGTGGTTTTGATGTTTAAATGTCCGACTACGCCACCCGTGGATTGCGGTCAGAGTGAACCGCCGCTCCAGGGCAGACCGCTGAGGCTGGTGTTGTGGGTGCAGCAGAGCGTAGCATAACTCCCCACGGGAGGAGTATAGCCTCAGGGCAGTGTATGCGGAGGATGGGGGTGATGGTGCAGGGCAGCAGCAGTAATGACACGGAGTCAGTGATGCAGTCCAGGGCCTTTACTCACAGTTCTTATTATCCAGACCACGTCTGCAGGTAACGGCTGCCCACGTCGTACTGTGCTCACCAGGTGAGGGGCTCAGACAACTCCCAGATATCTTTGGAGCGCTTCACAGGACCCCCTTTGTGTGTCCTTTGTCTGGCCTTTCTTACCAACCCTTCTGTCCGGCTGCCTCGGGCCTCCTCTTGGTAAACTTGGCGCCAGTTTCCCTGACCCTATGTGGTGCCTTCCTAGCGGGTGTAGCGAGGGGCTGCGCCACATAAAATGTCACAGCCTCCTGTTTCTAGCTGAGGGTCGTTTCCTGCCTCCACTAGTTTCGGGGACCGGTCTACCCCTTTGGCCTGACCCCTCCACGCAGGTGGATTCTTGCGTGCGGTGGCGACTCGCCCGTCCGCACCCCTGAGATCCCTTCGTTCCTCGTTCCTGGAGCCTTCTCCGCTCCTCTTCCTTCCTTCTCCCTCTTCCAGGCTTGGGCCTCTGTTACTAGGCCCGCCTCCGGAGCAGAGCTCATGCAGAGCCCCTGCTCCCTGCCACTTCTGCTCAGACTTCTCTGCACTGAACTAAGATGGTGCCCACCTTTTATACTCCCTTCTCAATGCACCCAGGAACTGCTTCCTCCCTGCTCCTGCACTACAGGGTTCCCCTTCCTCAGTGTTCCCTCCCCCCACTCCAGCCAGGGACAGGGACTGTCGTGCCCATCTCAGGGGCATATTGGTCGCCCTGCCCCACGGCAATGTGGTGTAATGCATGCAGGTGTCGGGTCCTGATCCACACTACATCCTTACCTGAGAGTGAGATATCACACCTCTGGGTGAGGTGCAATACCTCTGTAGCAACCGAGCCCTCAGGGTGCTACAGTTCCATTTATCTTCAGCCTAGGTGACGTATTGCGATACAGGGCCGTGATTTTGGCTATAAAAGGGTCCCCTAGACCCCTACCCCAAGCTTTTTAAGAGAATCATATATGGCGTGCCAGGAGACTCTATGGAATGCTTTCTCAGCATCCAACGAGAGTATCTAATTACAAATTTTTAACTGCATCTAGCCCAGGAAATACTTTGTGCCTAGTAGCAGGGTCTGCTAGTCAGCGGATTATCCCGGCTGTTAAGCAAGCTACACCACCTGTAGTTTGGACACTTCATTTTTTCAAAGGAAATGCTTCGGGACCACGGGATACTCAGTGAAGAGCATCAGGAGGCACCCCAAGGCATAGGGGCTGGGACTGGCAGTAGGATACCTTGCGGTGGACAGCCGAGCTCGATCCTTATAAAAGCTTTTTAACTGCAGCAGCTTTAGTGGACGCTACTGGAGCTGGAATTACGTGGCTGCTGGCATGAGACTTGCCCTCCAATAGATCCTTGTAAATGGATTTAAAGTGTATTCATTCAAATTAGAGGGACAATTTAAATTAAAAAGCTTAGAGCTGCCTCCACCACAGGGGGGCTCGCTCGACCCACCAGCGGACAGGCACCAGTATTGGGAGAGGGGGGCTGGCCATCAGGGTTCACCGCGGCTCTGGCACAAACCCGGCGACATGGAGGTGGCACGGGCAGGAGCGGACTGGCCGTGTCGGCTTCTCACTTTTTGGATTTTAGAAGGGCATGACATGCCTATATCTGTGTCTCCCCCTCCTTTTACTCCTCCACCTCTTTTATTTTCGCATGACTATATGTACTTGTCACTTTTCCATGTGTTAGTTATGTCTTCTGAGCAGTTTGTCAGCTTTTGGACACCTTTGAAGGTGTTTTCTATGTGTTTCTATGTGTTTTTGTTTGCCTGCCATTGGTTTTAACGGTGTTCGAAGGTGTTCGACGAACAGTTCGACGAACAGTTCGGCGAACACACGGGTGTTCGACGAACCGAACCGAACTCGAACACTACGGGGGTGGCTCAACACTACTTATAAGTGCCATATGGGAGGAAAATTCACGCACATGCGGTTATATAATAAATGTGTGTTGCCTGCTTGGTTCATCTAAATTCTCCAATCCGCCTGCATTTATACCTGTAACAAAGACTATAACTGTATTTTATTTCCCCACTTTTTACTCAACCTGTTAATGCATGTCTGAGCTGTTTTGTATGGACACGGCAAACTTATCTAATGCATAATTGCAATTATTAATAAGGAGACAGAATATATGTCTTTGTTGCTAATTCAACAGCTCAAAATAAAGGCAATAGAAATATTATAATGTTAAAAATGTTATAAACCTACAATTTTTACTTTTTATTGGAATATAATCTATTTTTACATTGTAGTAATCTGAAAAATCTTAAACTCAATATGTTGCAGTTCCCAACTACCAAAAATATGAGCAGAGACTCAAGTGCGATCCCATGAGGTTACACCCCTGCGTTATGGTAACTGATAGAAATGTCAAACTGGGAGAAAGCTGTAAGTGAGGAGTTCAATGGTTTTAATTTTAGGAAATATATAAACTACATCATAATTCTTTATTTTTTTCTCATTTATCTTCATTTTTGAGACATTCACATATTGGTGGATCATTTTGCTTTTGTTTTTATAAGACTAGGCCTTAGTCATATTTATTGAAATCATTATTTTACATCAGTATTTGTAAGGGTTCATTTACAGCTGCACTAAACAATTGATAATTCAGCTACTTTGCTGATCGGTGGTGGTTTACTATCCTGTTTACACAGACTGAGTCGCTTCAGATGCACACTGAATGATCTGCAATAGATCACTCAGTGGGGAGAGCCTGCCTCGGCAGTGTGGTGAGAACGATGGTCTTTGGTTTAGTTAGAAAAAGCCTCATGTCCTCATTTTATTACAGTAAATTTGTTATTACTAACTATTGCTAGTTTATAAAGGAGTAGGAGTCCGAGTCGGAAGTTTGTCAGAAGTTTGTCTTACTGATGTAAAAAAAGCTGGCCTCCACAAACTACTTCAAAAGGGGTCTGTCATGCAAGGTGTAGGAAAGACTAAGTGCAACACGAAGGGAAGAGGGGAAGGGAGCCCAGACACTAGGGAAAGGGGGGGTGGAGACCTCCTAGGCTGATCTAATATCACTCTGTCTCCTCTAACGTCCCTATATTGGTTCTTCACGAATCGCTGCACGGGAACCTAAACCCTGTATTTCCCTAGAGCTTGGCCCTGGATAGGGAAGGGGGGGGGTGAGCACTAGTCAGTCTCCACTAGCAACTAAAGACAACAAGGGAGACAATCACGGGGGAAAGTAACTTAGCTTGAGCCGACTTCAGAGAGATTACACCAAACGTCCTCCTAGACACCAGAGAGGAAGTAAGCAGACTGCAATAGCTCCAAGCCTTCACAAGGGAACATGTGAATATCAACGGCACCTCCCTGTAGCAAACAGAAAGTATTTAAACACCAAGGTCTGGGTGTCAATTAGTAGGAGGGAGGTAGCCGCTGGGTCCTAGAGTAAGACATCTAAGAAGGTGTCTGTAATGCCAAACAAAGAGATCTTCTACAATCAACTGCAGGGCGACTGATTGTCTGTCACATCTGACACACCCGTGAAAGGGTCTTCACATACTCCAATACCCCTTTTAGCAATTTCCTTCCAGGACCTTATTACCGCTGGCTGCGGCAAAACTATAAAGCACCAAGTCAATGAACCAATACTTTGAGACAGATTATTGTTAGTCTGGTGTGTTCTCTATTTTTTTGATTTTGACACACAAATACATAAATAGTTATGCAAAATTGACCAAAATACATTAGTTTGAAAGTGGCCTTTGTTTGAGAAAATCTGTACTATAGGATAAAACAGTTTTTAGGCATATTTATGTAATCAATATTGTTTTATGCTTAAGAAATATAGTATGCATAATATAACTAAATTGCAATGTCCTAAATAAGTGCCACCTCTTTTTCCAGGTGAAGGCCACCGATGCTGACTCAGGTTCCTTTGGCGTAGTCCACTACTCTCTGTATGATCGGTTGCACAACACTAAAGAGTCTCAGAAGTTCTGGATCGATCACGATTCTGGACGTATTTGTGTATCGCAAGATATTGATAGAGAAGGAGAACCTGGAAGTTATGATCTTATTGTAAAAGCAGAAGATGGGGTAAGTTTTTATTCCTTCAGCCTTCCTTTAGAATGTACAGTATTTTCTAAACAAGATGTCATATCCTCATTTAAGTCTTAACCAATGAATCAATGATAGTTAAAGGGGTTGTCCGGTATAAATTGATAAATCTGCCAGGGGCGGACCTACCGCCCATGCAGCCCGTTCATTCAAAGGGGGCCCCAAGGGAGAGGGGGCCACTCCAGCCTCCAGCAGGGCCGCCATCAGGGCATGACTGTCCTGACTCCAGTATGTGGCCCGGCCGGTCGGGGCCCCCTCGGAGCCCCGTTGGGGCCCCCCTCTTGTGCGTCTCCTCATGGGGCCCCTGCAGGGCCGACGTCAGCAGCCGGCGCACCCGGGCAAATGCCGGGTGCCCTGAGCAGGCGGGGGGGCCCCTCACCGTCAGGCACCCCGCGCGCTATGGGACCCATCAGCGGAGGAGAGCGGTGTCAGTGCCCGCTCCCCCCTGCTTGCTCAGGGCCCCGGCACCCGACACAATACTTACCCCTCCCTGTGCCTCTGCAGCAGCTCCTGCATCCTCCGCGGCTGCTGCACTGTGACTTCTCAGGTCAGAGAGCGCGGTGACGTCTTTACACCGTGCTCTCTCCTGGGCAGTCACAATGCAGAGCGGGATGAGGCCGGCGACGCTGAGGAGTCTGGAGCAGCGGCAGCAGGTGAGACATGAGGTGAGTATTTGTTTTGTTTTTTTATTGTATGGAGGCCTGTGGCAGTATAAGGGAGGGGGGTGAGGTGGGTGTGTGTGACATCCTGCATGGGGCATTATAAGGGGGGGGTGACATCCTGCATAGGGCATTATAAGGGAGGGGGGGAGTGTGACATCCTGCATGGGGAATTATAAGGGGGGGGGTGCGTGTGACATCCTGCATGGGGCATTATAAGGGGGGGGGTGACATCCTGCATGGGGCATTATAAGGGGGGGTGTGACATCCTGCATGGGGCATTATAAGGGAGGTGGGGGTGTGTGACATCCTGCATGGGGCATTATAAGGGAGGGGGGGTGACATACTGCATGGGGCATTATAAGGGGGGGTGACATCCTATAAGGGGGGGAACAGCCTGCATGGGGCATTATGTGGGGGGAACAGCCTGCGTGGGGCATTATGTGGGGGGAACAGCCTGCGTGGGGCATTATGTGTGGGGAACAGCCTGCATGGAGCGTTATATGGGTGCCAGTATTCTGTATGGAGCGTTATATGGGGGCCAGTATCCTGCATGGAGCATTATATGGGGGCCAGTATTCTGTATGGAGCGTTATATGGGGGCCAGTATCCTGTATGGAGCGTTATATGGGGGCCAGTATTCCGTATGGAGCGTTATATGGGGGCCAGCATCCTGTATGGAGCGTTATATGGGGGCCAGTATTCCGTATGGATCGTTATATGGGGGCCAGTATTCTGTATGGAGCATTTTATGGGGGCCAGTATTCTGTATGGAGCATTATATGGGGGCCAGTATCCTGTATGGAGCGTTATATGGGGGCCAGTATTCTGTATGGAGCGTTATATGGGGGCCAGTATTCTGTATAGAGCATTATATGAGGGCCAGTATCCTGTATGGAGCGTTATATGGGAGCCAGTATTCTGTATGGAGCGTTATATGGGGGCCAAAATTCTGTATGGAGCGTTATATGGGGACAAGTATCCTGTATGGAGCATTTTATGGGGGCCAGTATTCTGTATGGAGCATTTTATGGGGGCCAGTCTCCTGTATGGAGCATTTTATGGGGGCCAGTATACTGTGTGGAGCGATTCGCTGGTTTCTGAGCTATTGTGGAATTTACAATAGATATCGCTCATGTAATGTAAGAAGTGAAATCTTTGCATTGTACTATATATATATTTCTCTTCGGTATCTGTGCATCATGAATCGTGGTATGTGTTAAAGGGGCCCACTGAGACTCTTTCGCCCGGGGCCCACAAAAACCTGGAGCCGGCCTTGGGCCCCCGGCCCCATGCTGAGCGCTAAGCGCCGGGACATCTCAGCGCTGCTTTCCTCTGTGCAGCAGTGCAGCGCTGCTGCGGCAGCGCCTTCATGATTCCCCTGACTTCCGGTCATGTGACGGCGTTGTCACATGGCCGGAAGTCAGGAGAACCTGGTGGCAGCGACGTGGACGAGCGCCAGGATTCTGCAGGGATCGCATGGGGGTAAGTATAACAAGTTTTATTTTTTTTAAATACAATTAATTAACTAGGAGTGGGGGGAATCAGAGATGCACATGGGGGGGATGAGAGATGCATATGGAGGGGATGAGAGATGCACAAGGGGGGGATGAGAGATGCACATGGGGGGGATGAGAGATGCACGGGGGGGTGAGATGCACGGGGGGATGAGATGCACGGGGGGGATGAGATGCACGGGGGGATGAGATGCACGGGGGGATGAGATGCACGGGGGAGATGAGATGCATGGAGGGGATGAGAGCTGCACATGGGGGGATGAGAGCTGCACATGGGGGGATGAGAGCTGCACATGGGGGGGAGATGAGAGATGCACGGGGGGATGAGATGCACATGGGGGGATGAGAGATACACGGGTGGGATGAGAGCTGCACATGGGGGGGGTGAGAGATGCACATGGCGGGGTTATGTTTACATAACTTTGTTGCCCTATGAAGGGCAGGGGGGGTCTCCAAAAATTTCTTGCACAGGGGCCCACTACAGTCTGTGTCTGCCCCTGAAATCTGCAGTCATTCTTTGTCACTGCAGACTTCTGAATTCCCCCAGCGCACGCACTCTGCGCTGCGAGGATTCACCGGTTTCTGAGCAGGTACATATTCGTTATACAGTACAGACCAAAAGTTTGGACACACCTTCTCATTTAAAGATTTTTCTGTATGTTCATGAGTATGAAAATTGTACATTCACACTGAAGGCATCAAAACTATGAATTAACACATGTGTAATTATATACTTAACAAAAAAGTGTGAAACAACTGAAAATATGTCTTATATTCTAGGTTCTTCAAAGTAGCCACCTTTTGCTTTGATGACTGCTTTGCACACTCTTGGCATTCTCTTGATGAACTTCAAGAGGTAGTCACCGGAAATGGTTTTCACTTCACAGGTGTGCCCTGTCAGGTTTAATAAGTGGGATTTCTTGCCTTATAAATGGGGTTGGGACCACCAGTTGTGTTGTGCAGAAATCAGGTGGATACACAGCTGATAGTCCTACTGAATAGACTGTTAGAATTTGTATTATGGCAAGGAAAAAGCAGCTAAGTAAAGAAAAGCGAGTGGCCATCATTACTTTAAGAAATGAAGGTCAGTCAGTGCGAAAAATTGGGAAAACTTTGAAAGTGTCCCCAAGTGCAGTTGCGAAAACCATCAAGCGCTACAAAGAAACTGGCTCACATGAGGACCGCCCCAGGAAAGGAAGACCAAGAGTCACCTCTGCTTCTGAGGATGAGTTTATCCGAGTCACCAGCCTCAGAAATCGCAGGTTAACAGCAGCTCAGATTAGAGACCAGGTCAATGCCACACAGAGTTCTATCAGCAGACACATCTCTACAACAACTGTTGAGAGGAGACTTTGTGCAGCAGGCCTTCATGGTAAAATAGCTGCTAGGAAACCACTGCTAAGGACAGGCAACAAGCAGAAGAGACTTGTTTGGGCTAAAGAACACCATGAATGGACATTAGACCAGTGGAAATCTGTGCTTTGGTCTGATGAGTCCAAATTTGAGATCTTTGGTTCCAACCACCATGTCTTTGTGCGACGCAGAAAAGGTGAACGGATGGACTCTATATGCCTGGTCCCCACCGTGAAGCATGGAGGGGGAGGTGTGATGGTGTGGGGGTGCTTTGCTGGAGACACTGTTCGGGATTTATTCAAAATTGAAGGCATACTGAACCAGCATGGCTACCGCAGCATCTTGCAGCGGCATGCTATTCCATCCGGTTTGCGTTTAGTTGGACCATCATTTATTTTTCAACAGGACAATGACCCCAAACACACCTCCAGGCTGTGTAAGGGCTATTTGACCAAGAAGGAGAGTGATGGGGTGCTACGCCAGATGACCTGGCCTCCACAGTCACCAGACCTGAACCCAATTGAGATGGTTTGGGGTGAGCTGGACCGCAGAGTGAAGGCAAAAGGGCCAACAAGTGCTAAGCATCTCTGGGAACTCCTTCAAGATTGTTGGAAGACCATTTCCGGTAACTTCCTCTTGAAGCTCATCAAGAGAATGCCAAGAGTGTGCAAAGCAGTCATCAAAGCAAAAGGTGGCTACTTTGAAGAACCTAGAATATAAGACATATTTTCAGTTGTTTCACACTTTTCTGTTAAGTATATAATTCCACATGTGTTAATTCATAGTTTTGATGCCTTCAGTGTGAATGTACAATTTTCTTAGTCATAAAAATACAGAAAAATCTTTAAATGAGAAGGTGTGTCCAAACTTTTGGTCTGTACTGTACATAGTCCCGGCCAGAGCCCGTCTAGTGGACACAGCTTCGCTCCATACACTTGTATGGAGTGAGGCTGCGCCCGCTAGACTACTTCTCCCCGTGAGTATTCATAACGAATACATCACTGCCGTTCCCGCCTCAGAAACCGGTGAATCCCCGCAGCGCAGAGTGCGTGCGCTGGGGGAATTCAGAAGTCTGCAGTGACGAAGAGTGACTGCAGACTTTTCAATTTAGACCGGACAACCCCTTTAAAAGGTGGTTTATATACTGTACCTATATTCAATCACCTTCATAAAAATCCATACTGCTTAAACTGCTGAGCTTTGATAACTGAGATTAAGTTGCAATTATTTCACAGTTTATTAAACTATATGTATTAATAGAGTATATTTAATTTAATTCTAAAAGCACAGATCAACACAGATTTTTACAAAAGATTAATGCACCCAAAGTAGAAATTTGAAATTGAGTAAGCGCTTTCTGTTCTTCATGGTTGGCCAGCACATTCATCTCATGCTTCATTATCCTAGTGAAGGCACAGTATGAATTTGCATTCCCCTTAGGCTAGGTTGAAATGACCGTGTATTCTCTCTTCTGAGAGAATCGGGTCAATTATACAAATCACACTCTGATCACTCCCTGATAAGAGTACTGTGATCTGATTCTCTTGGATGAGCAGAAGTTGGAGAAAAAAATGTCTCCATTGTCTCCATTCTGTCAGTTAGTGGAAATTGGACTGCACTCAGATGTCATCCGAGTGCAGTCCTATGGTTTCCACAGACTCATTGACTTGCATTGCCGAGTGCGATCAGATCAAACTTGGGCATGCAGCAATTTTTTTCCTAGGATCGGCGTGGTCCAAGGAAAAAATCTAGCATGTGCATGGCCCCATAGTGTTATACTGCTCAGAGTGCGATCCAAAGTTTTGTCGGATCGCACTCGGACTGAAAATATGGTCGTATGCACCTGCCCTTGGGCTGAATTCAGCTCTGAAACCACAATGTGTTGTGTTTTTAAGGGGCAACTTATGTAGGAAAACGTATCCACTCCATTTATTTTGGCACCAAAAAGACGTTTTACTCTTTTCCACTGGCCCCAGCATTTTTCTAAAAGTGTAAGGGTGTTAACAGAAAGAGCCAGAAAATGGGCCTATATTGTAGCTTTCCTGGCACACTGACAGCCCAGAGAAATTTCTTAAAGGGGTTGTTTAGTCTTAGGGTCTGCAGTCACTCCGTGGGCTTTCATCATTTTCACTTTTCGAGTAATAGCTGTAATATATTTTATTCTTAATTATTATACATATAGTTTTATTCTTATATTGATCAAAAGTTATCTAATGTAAACGTAAAAAAAAAAAACTACATTAAAAAATCCTCTGTATGCGTGTGGAATTTACATTTTCACGAAAGACACAGGAATCTGTACCGTCTGCTTGCAATCGACTTCTCATGATGGGAAAAACACCTTATTGTAAATGTATGTGCCAGTTTTTGCACGCTGTTAGGAGTCGTCTAACGAAAACACAATGTAAGTGCAACCCTAGGCAAAATGTAGAGCTTCATTGGATATAATGGAACAAGTCAGAGTCACATATCATAAAGCAATGTTTCTAGGCATTGAGGAATTTATTGTTATTGATTGGATTTCATCTTAACATATGAAAGATGAAGAAGCATGCCGGAATTCTTATATTGTTGTGTTTATATGACATAGCATCACTTTACAATTAGATGGCACACAGTGGAAGACGCTTGTAACATACCATGTAACATGTTCTGCTTTGAATTTATAAAAAAAATAAAATAGAATAAAAAAGATTATAAAGTTTTATAAAGCAAGAATATTTCAGAATGATGTTTCTAGAATGCACTGTTTGGCTATACATTAGTTTTACAGCATTTTGTAAAAATCTTGTAAAAAAAAAACATGAATTCCAAGAGTTACTAGTGTTTTTAGTCAACTTTTTTGTTCCATTTGTAACATGCATTTTTATAGTGTTTTTAAGTCCAACAAAGGATCATAGAGAAAAAATGCTACACAAATATAGCACATGAATGTAGATATTTCAATAAAGTCATTCTAAAGTCACATGTGGGCTCAGAACTTCTGAAATAAAAATAATGTTAAGTGTTCTACGCTCACTATACCAGTCCATTTCTGTAAATCCTATTTGTTTGAGTAGTATCTAAACAAACAGTGTATCGCAATTGCACTTGCTGTTTCCATAGCCCTACCTCTGATGGTCAGAGAGGCTGAGATGGAAATAATAATATTACTATATTAATATTGTGAATAATATTCTTATTTATATAGTGCTAACATATTCCCCATCACTTTGCAATGCAGAAGGGTCATGTACAAACAATATCAGACATTACGGAGTAATGCAGTATTCAATAATTCAAATATGAGGAGTGAGGGCTCTGCTCAAAAGAGCTTACAATCTATGAGCAAATAGGGCAGATATAAAAGGTAAATAACCTGATTGTCTGGGGTAGTGCATTCCAGAGAATTGGCGCAGCACAAATAAAATCTTGTATATGGGAACGGGAGGTTCAGATTATGAAGAGTGTTAGTCTAAAATCATTAGCAAAACTGAAAGCATAGGTAGGGTGGTAGTCGGAGATGAGGGCAGAGAAATAGGGTGGTGCAGAACTGTGGAGAGCTTTATGGGTGAGAGAAATAAGTTTATGTTGTATTCTGTAGATGGGCAACTAGTGCAATGACTGGCACAGAGTAGAAATATGAGCCTGGCTACTACATTATGGATTCAATGGAGGAAAAAGCATTAAAAGTGAGTTGCAGTAGTCAAGATGAATCAGAGAGAATTTTTGTATTTTCCTTGGTAAGAAAAGCCAAGAAAAGAAAAAACTCTTCAAGTCTATCTTCAAGTGAACATGCGGTACTTAAAGGTTTTTTTTTTATCTATGCCCAAGAGTTTCACACTTTCCCTACAGTTTGGTAGGGCAAATAGATGCATTACCTCCAATTGAAGCCACATGCATTAAAAAAAAACATTCCACCTGAATAGCGAATGTATCACAGCTGGGTCTTGATCTACCTGCCACTATATTAAACATTACAACTTTATAAACCCTGTATGGTCTGTTTCCGCAGTCATATGATCTTTTATCTGTTTCCTACTCTACTTTTTTGTTAGCATAAAATAGGAGACTGATACAAGAAAATATGACTTAAAGATGAGACTATACAGAACTACTTTGCTGTCTATTACAATAGGACATTTAAATTAAAACATATTCCAATGTTCCTTCATTTTCCATTTTCGATACACTGGGGCAAAAGAAGAAATGGGCGAGCACGTGGACAAAGCCTTTAAGTTTTAAAAGACAGACAACTGATTGAGTTGTAATATCAAAAAGGTCCAGTATAGGAGTTATGGCACTTCAAACAATATCACAATCAACAAAAATTCTGTATACTGATCTGGATGCAAACACTAAATCAATGTATCAAAAAATGTAATAGTCTAGTTTATCAAAGGACTAATTAGCAACTATGATGAGAATATCTATAAATACCAACTGTCCCCAAATAAATTATCTGTCTAAAACTGAATTGTTTTACCTAGGTTATAGCTAGTAAATAGGACATAACACATATATTGATTCTAAGTGTGAGCTATCATAGGCTTTACCAAATACATTACAGTCTGCACATCCTATCATACTAAGCAGTATATTTAGGGCATAGACAATGAATAAATACCTAATAGAAGATGGTGAATAGAGACACCGGGTGATCCAGGATAAGGACAATGTCCCCCTCACCCCGACGCACGTTTCGCCGCTCATCTTCTTCTGGGGGCATGCCAGGGTGAGGGTTAACCGTCCTTTTATGCAAGGTTCTAGCCTATTATTGTGCCGGTATGAAAATGAGGGGCGGGACATATCACGTCCTCTTCCCCCTATGATGAAATCAACTTCCTGTGGAAGTGCTCACTGGCACGCATGGTGGCACGCATGGTGGAACGCATGCAGCCAGAGTTGAGCGCTTCCGGAAGTTACGGGGATGTAGAAGGCTGCGCATGCGCTCAGTCAGATATTTGGCCAGACGGACAAAATCAGGATAACTGCCTCAATCTCATTAATTACACCCATGTAGAAAAGAGGGATAGAGAGATATGCTGATCCTGCTAAGTTAATTTATAGTATTTAAATGAATTATTATTGCTAATAATGAACTTAGATTAAAGTGACAAGTGCTTAAGGGTGAATCACTTATTAGGAACATATTATAATAAATTTGAGGACTGTAAAGTAACAACCAATGAAGCCAACATGTCTAAAAATGAAAAAAGTCAATAATTTTAATTAAAGTGACAGTGCAAAAAATGAATAAACACATAGTGCCTTCTGTATCTATATTTAATATCCATAATCAATTATGAACCATCTACCATTTAAAGTGACATTGCCTAAAAAATATCATAAAGATAGATCTTAATTCCCATGAAATCTTAAGAGTATTACTATGAAGCCGTGAGGCTATAAATTATGTCAGTAATTTTAATAAAGTGACAGTGCAATAAATAGGTAAATGGTGTATACTATATCTGTATTTATTATCCCTAGTCAATTATGAAACATCTACCATATTAAAGTGACTGTTTCTATTTTTTCATTTTTTAACCATTGTATTCCTGACCGGAGCAATTTCCATTTTTTCATTTTCGTTTTTTGCTCCCCTTCTTCCCAGAGCCTGAACTTTTTTATTTTTCATTTAATATGCCCGTGTGAGGGCTTATTTTTTGCGGAACTAGTTGTACTTTTACATGCCATCACTGGTTTTACCATATCATGTACTGGAAAACTGGAAAAAAATTCCAACTGTGGTGAAATTGCAAAAAAATGCCATTTCACAGTTGTTGTTTTTTTTTTTTTTACCACGTTCACTGGATGCTAAAACTGACCTGCCATTATTATTCTCCAGGTCATTACGAATTTGTAGATACCAAACATGTATAGGTCCTTTTTTATTTAAGTGGTAAAAAAAAATCCAAAGTTTGCTAAAAAACAAAATAAAAAAAAAGCGCCATTTTCCGAGACCCGTAGCGTCTCCATTTTTCATGATCTGGGGCCGGGTGAGGGCTTATTTTTTGCGCGTCGAGCTGACGTTTTTTATTGATACCATATTGGGATAAATCCGATGTTTTGATCGCCCGTTTTGCATTTTACTGCAATGTTGCGGCGACCCAAAAAAAATGTAATTCTGGCGTTTGGAATTTTTTTCTTGCTACGCCGTTTACCGATTTGATTAATTCTTTTTTTATATTGATAGATCGGGCGATTCTGAACGCGGCGATACCAAATATGTGTATGTGGTTTTTTTTTTATTATTATTTTATTTTGAATGGGGCAAAATGGGGGTGATTTAAACTTTTATATATTTTTTATTTTTTTTATATTTTTAAAAACTTTTTCTTACACTTTCTGCATGCTTCAATAGTCTCCATAGGAGACTAGAAGCAGCAGTTTTCTGATTGCTTCTACTGCATACAGGTGACGAGCAGATCGCCTGTATGCAGTAGAAATGCTCATGTGTTATGAGCGCCGACCACTAGGTGGCGCTCATAGCAATCTTTACATGACAACCAGAGGGGTCTGCTGCAGACCCAGTGTTGCTATGCCCACCCATCAGTGATCACATGACGGGGTCACTGATGGGCGGGGCCAAGGCCGCGCTTCCGACGTGGTGCTGTTAAATGCCACTGTCAGAGATTGACAGCGGCATTTAACTGGTTAACAGCTGCGGGTGGATCGCGATTCCAGCCGCGGCTGTTGCGGGCACATGTCAGCTGTAAGAATCAGCTGACATGTGCCCGGTTCAGTGCGGGCTCAGCGCCGGAGCCCCCCTGAACCGGCCTTTCTGACGTGGTGTGTACTATTACTGACCACGTCGGAAAGGGGTTCATTTGTTGCATAATAAAAATATTTAATTTTAATATTTATCGATCTCTTCTTTACTCTGTATCCAGATCAGTACGCAGAGTTTTTGTTGATTGAGATGTGTAGTTCTACAACATTATCAATTAACTATTAACAGTCATTAATTCCTTTTGAAACAACAGTTATGAAATGCCAATAATAGTTACAGTCAGTACCAGGTGCGTAACTTGATATACCATTAATCTAGTGCAAAGTGTCTACTAGCTGTGCCCCAGCTATCCTGTCTTCTCATATGGGGCAGAGACCATTTGGGCCCCTCTAGGGTGTGTTTACAACACCTGTACCCACTATAGCTGTACCCTGGCAAAGTGAGTTGTGACATTTCTCACAATTTACCATTTTGGCAAGGGGATGTTTCAAATGGCTTCTAATACATCTTTTTGTCCCTGCTAATAAATTAATGTGGTTTGAAGTTCATAATTCTTGTTGCTTGCTGATCTTATAGTCCATGTGCACAACGCACTGATAAATACAGTGATTTGTTAGCTAGCCATGAAATGAGAGAAAATGAATTCATTTATACTTGTATGCTGAACATCTCCAAATACTCTTCTGAATTAATTACCACATGACAGAATAATCTGACTGTAAACAAGTTTGATCTTTGTATATGCTAAAAAGATTGTAATACATGAAGAATAACAGATGCTCGATGTAATGTCATGTCCCTCTTCCTAATAGAAATATTCTTTATAAATACATGCTAAAGACATTAAAGTCGTGGTCTGCAACTAAAGTTTATTATACTCCTAAATCTCTATCTATTTAATGTCAAAATCAAATCTTTTTTCTAATATATTTTAATAAAAAAATTCCCTATTCCTTGACATCACTTGCGAGGGCGCCGCTGGTCTCTGTTCGCTCGTTCTTTACTTACAATGTGCAATGACAGTGCGCTCTGTTGCCTGCTGATCAGAGCCAGTGAGAGCGAATTGTCACTGTGCACTGGGAAGAACAGTGCACAGTGACAAGATCTTACCAAACTTCTGTCGGAATTGATATCCAATGCATGCTCAGTACAGCAAGGACAATCCCAGTCCCTGAAATGGGCATCACTGATAACACTTTGCTACAGGGAGGGGACAGAGGCTGCAGCAGTGACAGCAGCCTCTCCTCCCTGATGATGACTCATTTGAGTATCCCAGCATGCACTGGGATTCTCAAAGAAGTGTCATCAAAGAGGAAGTAGTAGGAGTAAAATAAAGCACTTATATATAGAGGGAATACAGAATTTTTAAATAAAGTATATTAAAAAAAGATTAGATTATGACATTAAATAGAGATGTAGGAGTAAATAACATTAATCTTTTCATTGTGTTTTCTGTGCATTCATATTTCACTACGCTAGTATCTCCAGAGAATCCAGTATCTCCATAGAAGCACTTTGACTATGAATGATGCCAGGGGGTAGAAATAGTGAAAAACACCATCTCTGCCTTTTCTATGGGGAATCTACGTAACTGTCAGACCTCCTTCAGCTGCTTACTAAATTATGTTTTGGAATGTCATTGCAGAGTTATATGTAGACTTCTCTGGTGTTGATAGTCTTTTAGTGGTACAGAAGCAATTAAAGGGGTTTTCCCAAGATCGGTCTTCAGGAGCGCACCAGTACCCAGCCTATTGACATCTTGCTTGCCAGAAATGTTTGAACTACTGCTCCAAGTTGTGCACTATACAATGTCTCTGCAGTTTCAGAGGAATGTAGTGAAACTGAAGGTGGTCGGATCCAGCCAGCTTCAAGCTCTATCTAAAACAGTTTCTAAGTACTATACGCTTTCCTAGATGACTGGTAATAAAATAGCAAGTAAATTGCAAAGTTGCCTATTTTTACTAGTGCTTTGTAATTTTAACAATTTTTCATGTTGAGAAAACCTCTTGCTCCATCAGGAATTTTGGCTACAATAAAACCTCCAGCCATCTTGACATAACAGCACTATAATGTGGATACATTTTGATACTACACATATATACAGTGGTGTGAGAAAGTGTTTGCCCCCTTCCTAATTTCTTATTCTCTTGCATGTTTGTGACACTTAAAAATTTCAGATCACAAAACAAATTACAATATTTGACAAAGATAACAGAAGTAAACACAAAATACAGTTTTTAAATGAAGGTCTTTATAATTAAGGGAAAAAGAAATCCAAATCTACACTATTCTGTGTAAAAAAGTGATTGCCCCCCCCCCTTAAAACATAAATTATCCGTGATTTATCACATCTTTGGGAAGCTGAGTTCAATTTCCCTAGCCACACACAGACCTGATTACTGCCACACCTGTTCTCAATCAAGAAATCACTTAAATAGAACCTTCCTGACGAAGTGAAGTAGACCAAAAGATATTCAAAAACTAGACATCATGCTACAATCTAAAGAAATTCAGGAACAAATGAGAAGCAAAGTAAATGAGATCTATCAGTCTGTAAAAGGTTATAAAGACATTTCTAAAGCTTTGGGACTCCAGCAAACCACAGGGAAAGCCATTATCTACAAATGACAAAAACATGAAACACTTGTGAACATTCCTAGGAGTGGCTGGCTGACCAAAATTACCCCAAGCAACGACTAATCCAAGAGGTCACAAAAGACCCCACAACAACATCCAAAGAACTGAGACCTCATTTGCTTCAGTTAAGGTCAGTGTTCATGACTCCACCATAAGAAAGAGACTGGGTAAAAATGGCATGCATGGCAGGGTTCCAAGACGAAAACCAATGCTGAGCCAAAAGAACATAAAGGCTCGTTTCAGTTTTGCCAGAAAACATCTTGATGAGACAAAAGTTGAACTTTTTCGGAAGGTGTATGTCCCATTGTATTTGGGAAGTAACACAGCATTTCAGAAAAAACATCATACCAACAGTAAAATATGGTGGTGGTAGTGTGATGGTCTGGGGCAGTTTTGCTACTTCAGGACCTGGAAGACTTGCTTTGGTAAAGGGAACCATGAATTTTGCTGTCTACCAAAAAATCCTGAAGGAGAATTTTCGGCCATCTGTTTGTGACCTCAAGCTGAAGCGCACTTGGGTTATGCAGCAGGACAATGATCCAAAACATGCCAGCAAGTCCACCTATGAATGGTTTACGAAAAACAAAATTAACACTTTGGAGTGGCCTAGTCAAAGTTCTGACCTTACTCCAATTGAGATGCTTTGGCATGACCTTAAAAAGGCGGTTCATGCTCGGTAACCCTCCAATGTGGCTGAATTACAACAATTTTGCAAAGATGAGTGGGACAAAATTCCTCCAGAGCATTGTAAAAGATTCATTGCAAGTTATCGCAAACGCTTGATTGCAGTTGTTGCTGCTAAGGGTGGCCCAACCAGTTATTAGGTTTAGGGGGAAATCACTTTTTCATTCAGGGCCCTGTAGGTTTGGATTTCTTTTCCCCTTAATGATAAAGACCTTCATTTAAAAACGGCATTTTGTGTTTACTTGTGTTATCTTTGTCTAATATTTAAATTTGTTTTGTGATCTGAAACATTTAAGTGTGACAAACATGTAAAAGAATAAGAAATCAGGAAATGGGGAAATACGTTTTCACACCACTGTATTGTGTTGCTATAGTAGATTGGTATTGCTAGGCATATGTGGAGGCTTTTAGATTTAGTGAATGTCCTGTTATTAGTCACATTCAAATGAATTCAAATTACCAGGCATATTGGAATCAATTATTTGCTATATGTTTTATATTGTGCAAAGAATTTTAGGAGATAGATCAAGTTTAGTTCGCCTCTAGGAGCAAGTATCATTCATGTAGCTTTTTAGTCTCCACTATTTTGTGCGCTCAGCATTGATGTTCTCCTGTCACACCACTACTGCTGTCTGATAATGCTTTAGGAGTTTCATTACCCAAATTTCATATTAATTTACAATAACATTCTAGTAGCCACTGTAAGGTGGCTACTGGACACTTAATTGATGGGAGGTATGTATCACAGAAGTGGTTGTCCTCTGTGATGTAAACCTGGAGTATTGCTCTAGTGCACATAGCACTAAGAGGCTTGTTTTGTGCATCTGGGCCAGGTTTCACGGGCAGCCTGAGAGATGGGTGAGTCTGTCTGCCCACATACCCAACCCCTGGGTGTGGTTCACAGGATAAAATGGAGTCTGTTTGTTTGACACATGGTCTGTGTGTGTGGAGGTAAGAAGGACTTCTGTGTGTTATCTCCAGACTGAGCAGGTATACTGGATGCTGTAGAGCCTGTGTGTCCTGGACTGGCTCTAAAGTGAAATTGTTAGAAATGTTTACTTTGTTTTGCCTGCACTGAAAGCCATTTATTTTCCTTTGCTTGTGGCATGCTTTATGAAGCACCAATAAACCAGCATGGACATTTAAATGGAACTGGTTCCTGTGTTACCTCACCATGCAGCCAAGTGAGTAGCAATCCCACACCACCTAAAATATATATAAACAATTAATGAAAACTTAGAAAACTAAACATGCATCTCTTGGAACACTATACTGAACCATATTTAGGTATGCAAAAGCAATAGTCCCCAATCAGTGACTCCACTGAATAGGTTATGAACACTAAGGCTTTGTTCACATGTGTTTTTTTTGCAGCATTTCCTTGCTGCATTTTTTTTTAATACAAATTAAAAGTTGCTTTTTACAGTAACAGCAAAACTATGAGATTTCAGAAATCTCATGCACATGCTTGGTATTTTTTTTTTACTGACTGAATTTGAGAACTGCTGTGTTTTTGAAATCGGCAGATGTCAATTCTTTCTGCATTTTTGGAGCATTTTTTTCACCCCTAGAAAACAATGAGAAAGTGAAAAAACACTGCAAAAAACACAACAGCATTTTCCACAGCGTTTTCACAGCATTTCCACAGTGTTTTTAAGCCTTTTTAGTTGCGGAAACGGACATTATTAAACATGTACTGTAGACAAAGTACACATGTAATCTGTACCCAAAAATGCTACAAAAAACATAGCAAAAATGCTGCATGTGAACATAGTCTTAATTGGTAGTGGTCTGATCACTTAAATGAAGCATGAGTCTAGCTTGTGTCCTGGTGCTCCATTCAAAATTAATGTTTTAGTGATCAGTGGAGTCCAAGTGACAAGACCCTCACAATCGTTAATATTTGTTATTCATATTGTGTATAGGAGACGAATGCTTCTGGTTGAAATACTTTTTAATAAAATATTCACAAAATAGAACTGATGACAATAAAAGTTTTGCATAAATGAAAAATACGTTGTTACTTAATTGTTGCTCTGCTGAGATCTCAAAGACTTTGTTATATGCCCTTTGTTACACATGAAGATTAGTTTCCATACAGTACTTTTTATCCCATCTCAGCTGCTGCCTAGAAAACATTATATCTTACAAACAGATGCCATAAATGAATGGAGGAGTGAAGAAACATTTGTATATATAATTCATCACCATACTAAAACGGCATCTCACTATGTCAAAATTCCACTACTTGACAGGTTTAATCAATTGTACTGAGAATTTGGAACACAGCGATACAACACATTAGCCGTTTTCCTCTGTTGCATCATTCTGAGGCTTTTTTTGTTTCTACAGTATCATTTATTGCCTCTCTCCAATTGCTGATAAGGATTTCATGTTAGGACAATAGGGATTGTCTTGAAGGACTAATTCATAATCTGAATTTGGTTTTTAGATTCTCTCCGTGTTTCAGGCTTTCTACATACTTTATTCCTATTTAATCCTCATTTAGACGGCCATGATGAGGTTACATTTTCGTAACCGTAATATGACGGGCAATAAAGAATTGTCCACCCCACACTGACATACAGTTTAATTACTGCATATTAAAAGGAACATAATTTTTGAATATAACTTGTTCTTAATTTCTTAGCCATGTTAAAGTTCTTCTTTACCTTTTATTTTGTTGTCAGTGATCCAGAACTCTCTGAAACTTGTACACTGCACAGCTGAGAAGTGGATACAATTGTATCCAGTCTAGATAATCCGTGTAGGAAACAGTCTGGGAGCCAAACTGATACATTTTTCCTACACTGACACTGTGTAGTAAACTATCAGAAAGATTTGTGTTGCTGCTGAATTAATAGCCTGTGTTCACTGGAGTATCAATTTAGGCCACAAACACTTGGCACTGCTAAACATGAATAAGTGCACTTCCTCTATTATTCATACACTATCCAATCTTTAACCTTTTGTTATCTACAGGAGCAAAAATAATCTTTTCAATTTATTAAATAAGGTATGGAATAGCCAGAAAATGTATACATTATTAGTGAAGTACTTATCTTAGACACTATTAAAGGGAACAAGTCACCAGGTTTTCCCAAAATACAGTCCAGCATCTGTAAGCCCTATGTTACAGCATACTAAAATGCTGTATATATGTCCCCAATCTGCTCTGCGAGGCCCAAAAATAGGTTTTATTATACTTACAGACAATGTGGTCTGATCTGATGGGCGTCTCTCGTCTTGATCTAGGGTTCCTTCTCTTCTTATGATTCTCATTCAAAGCATCGTGAGGATGACTTGTCCTACGTCATCCACACACTGTCCTCCATCACGCTCCTGCTCAAGCCTACTTCTCTTTGCCCTGCTGAGGGCAGAGCACAGTACTTTAGTGTGCATGCTCTGGCTCCTGTTTTAACCTACACGTCATCGGCGCTTTTTGGCCTTTCCCAAAGGATGGGCACTGTAGCACTTTGCTCTGCCCTCAACAGGGCAGAAAGAAGTACGCCTGCGCAGGAGAGCAATGGAGAACACTGTGTGGATGATGTAAAACAAGTCATCCACAAGAAACAAGAAAGAGGACAGCAATCTCAAGAAGATAGGAGGCACTGGATTAAGACCAGAGGTGCACATCGATACGGACTGCGCCTTCTGTAAGTATAATAAAAGCTATTTTTTGTGCCTTGCAGAGCGGATTGGGGACATATATACAGCATTCTAGTATGCTGTAACAGAGGTGCTAGCCCTAGTTTATATGGGAAAAAGCTGGTGACAGGTTCCCTTTAATTAATAAACTCATGCCATAAAGTGCTATATATTTGAACCTCAACCAATCTAGTAATCATTTACAAATAGTTACATATAGTGTATATAGACATTGAGAAACTTCAGAAACAACTTGCTGCTAGGCGTCGGGCTGTTGCTGGATTCGAAATGGGTCCAGAACCTTCTGTGGTCTCCTATTCCGGTCCAGCCGGGGCTGATTTTGCTCAGCATCGTCGTCAGCCCCAACGCCTAGCTGGTCCACGAGATGTACAGATTGTCTCTTGGGTATTTGTGCCTAGCAACGTTAAGCATAGGTTGCGGAGGGAGACAGGGCTCTTGGAGTCTAAGTCCAGGATTCGCCGCACTGAGTATGCCCGTGACCTGGCGGACCGTGATTGGTGGTTTGGCAACCACCTGACCCGGTGACCTGGCACTGCCTGATTGGTCCACGGGTGGCATCACCAATGGTGCGACGGTGGGCAGGGCTTAGTATTTAAAAGGCCCGCCCACAAACATGGCGGCGCGCTCTGATCATTGAGCAAGTGATGCTGTTGTGTGGACGACTGTGTTCCACGTAGTTTCCATAGGCAGGTGTAGTGGAAATAGGCAGGCTAGTGGAAATAGGCAGGTAGCTTCGTCTAGCAGTCTGGCTCTGCCAAAGGGGTCGCCTAACACCCCGAGCAGCCTGCAGACATCCTATCCACGGCTATCAGCTGTCAGCCACGTGGTGTAGTACCCTTCAGTCCGGTAGCACGCCTGCTGGAGGCACTTGTACCCGTCGGCGTAGTCACACACGCATCCTAGCGCCGCCAGTGTAGTCCCTGTGCTGTAACAGGACTACTGATAGTTTTTCACCGCATATCTCTCGTGCTGCTAATGGAGATAGTGCGAATTGCTATACCCGTTCCTGTGTGCAGTAACACGGAAGGGTTTATCATTTAAGTTGGTTGTTTTCCTTTTCACCCGGAAAGTGTTCGGCAGCAGTCCACCAGGCTGCATCGCGGACCCCGGGGTCGGTTGCGTTCCATTACAATAAAGTTGTTTGCAACCGCCCTTCTAACACTCGCAATGTATGTGTACTCTCCAGTCCTGATCCTTATCAACAGGTGTCCTTCCCCATGGGGCCTCCATAGTTGTGTATCTCTTGTGTCTGAAAATGAAACCCTGACCAGAGATAACATTGTCAAAGCACCGAAGCCGATGCCGATTTAGTTTCTTCCATAACATGTGATTTCAGTTGGTCTTTATGACCTCACTGTAGACCTTATCCAATCTTTAGTGGAATCACAGATGTGTATTCTTCATCCATGACATGCATATTTTTCTTCTCTTTGCCTACTGTGAATATGTGATTTTGCTTTTGGGCTAAGTATTATCCTCTTGTAGCTAGATGTTAATTCTTTTGCTTGATAAAGCCTTGCTAGCTAACTGTAATTTAGCGTTCTCTGTTATGGACAATAGGAATACATTTTTTAAAGGTTACCTTTACTATTCTATAGGTGGAGCAGTTATACAAATTATGTATAGCCAGATAGGCACTTATCTAATGAAAAGGCCAGTCGAGCTCATTTATTCATTGATAACAAAGTGTATTTTTTGGCAGATGATATGAATTCCAGCCCAATATCTAAAATGGTATTACCCACCGAGGTTCAAATGGAAACACTACTGTGGGAATTGAGAGACTCACCATGATTTCATGGGAAGAACTCATGTAACAGCAATTACATGAGAAGCGTTTGCCAAAGTATAAATCATTGGTTTAGTATGCGGTCATTACAGGGACTATGTGCATCAGATGTGATATCATTAAAGAGAACCTGTCATCAGGATTTTATACACCAAACTAAGGACATGTACGTAAAGCTGCTTTAATGCTGATTAAATCCTTATCTTTCTTGTAGAAATCTTTTTTGCTGTTTTAGAGAAATCCATAGTGACAAGGGACAATTAAGTTTGCGGAAAATAACTTCCCTGCTAATCGAAATTCCCTGGAAAATTCGCATTAACATGCAAATTCTAATTTTGCCTGATCTGCACATCTCTATAACAATAGAAATTTCTGTCTGGAAAGAGTCATCACTAGTTACTAGTTAGCAATGATTTTTCTTCTTGCTTGACAGTGAGAATTGTCCTGATGGAAATGGCCATGAAATCCTTGTTCAATTTTTTACCACGGGTTCAACATCGAAAGTTGGAACATATTGGATTATATAGAAGATAATTTAGAATGAGCAATGAATTAAATTATAGCAAGTCTTGTGTTTGCATAGCTAATACAAATGATGCATTTTGAATACTTTATTATTTTATTATTAAATTAAATTAATTTCCTTCTAAAGCTCCGCTATCTTTAAAGTAATGAGCATGGGAAAATCAAGCTCAAATTACATAATTTTATAACTTTATAATGAAATAAGGGTTTTACAATAGAAAACCCATATTTCAAGCACTCCCAACTCTTATTACTTCTGTACTAAATTTTTTTGCAGACATTCAAAGACAAGGTCAATTATAATTGCAATCAGACTGCCAGACATTGCACTGTGAGAGCCTTTAGACAGTGAATTATTCTAACATTTATCAGTAAGCAAAACTAGTCATTCATTCCCTTAAAGGTTACCTTGTGAATTATTCTTAAAATACATTTTTATAAAAAATATATTAAAGAAAAATAAAAAACATATTTATACATTTTTAAACCAAATGATTCCTATCTGTAGGACCACTCTTTGTGGTAGTCAAAGAAGTTGTTGAAGGGAACCTGTTATGTAAAATAAGGCTATTAACCTGCAGATATGGGGTTTTATGAGAGCCCCACTGCCGGGAACAAATTAACTTTATTTCCCCTGAAAGAGCTGTGACTGAAGCCAAAATAAAATTTAGAGTCAGAATGCTATTAACCGGCAGATTAACCTCATATCCGCAGGTTAATAGTGTTAATTTATATGACAGAATGACCTCTGAGAAGCAGATTCCAAAAATAATTTACACTGCACAGTGAATATAAGAGATCTACACGCGTCTGCTAATTTTTTGTAAGGTAAAAAAAAAAACATACCAAGAAGAATAATTTTAGAACTTTTTCCATGTTTAATGTCACAAATATGGGAAAACAAACAAAAATAATTGTGAGAGGGAATATAAAAATAACAAAACTTAAATAATGTGGTTGCATAAGTGTGAGCACCCTCTTATAACTGGGGACGTGGTTGTATTCAGAATTAGTCAATTACATTTATACTCATGTTAAATAGTAGTCTGTACACAGCTGCCATCATTTAAACTGATTCTGATTAACTCTATATAAACTTTAGCTGTTCTAGTAGGATTATCCTGACATTTTCTTAGTTCCAATTTACAGCAGAAGCTGTAAACAGCTTGCAATACAGCAAAGGGATCTCATTGTTGAAAGTTATTAGGCAGGAGAATGGTGCAGAAAAATTCCCAAGGCATTGTATATACCATGGAAAATTGTGAAGACTGTCACCAAAAAGTGGCTTAAATTTTGTACAACAGTGACATTACCTTGAATTGGACATCCTTCCAAAATTGATGAACAGACAAGAAGTTGTGCCAAATCTTGACAAAGATAACCAATAAAGTATCTCACCTCACTAAAAACACACACTTTTTATTAGATGACCCATGACCAGTAGCCAAGAGACAATAAGCGCTATATTGCCTTACTAATTGCAAGGTAACTTGTAGCTATTGATGCAATACAGCACTTATTTGTCTCATGGCTACTGGTCATTTTTTAATCCCTTAATGAACCTCCTGACAGAAGGGAAACGTGTCAGGATACAGTGATGTGGGATAAAGATACCTGGATTTCTGAGATAAGTCCGTCTTCTACTAGCAAATCATTATCTGGCTTGAGGTGATGTGTGTTACTGAAGTGCTGGATATATTTTATGGTATGTGATGGATTAGTTATATTGCATGGTCTCTTAGCATTGGCGGTTTTATTATTCTATTAGGTGCATATTAGGGCTTTAGCAGAGAAGCTGATAGTGGAGCAGGGCGCTATATCGTTTTTCTATCTAAGCTGCCAATCTCCACGGCTAGGAAGGGCCTTCAAATAGGGTTAATTAGGAACAGTTACTGGATCTTTGCTCAGTACTTATTATTTTTTGCATATTTAATATCAAGTGGGGGATAAGGTGGTCACATTTGGCTGAATTTCTCATATGGAATTTTAGTGTGTGCCATTCCAATAGTGTCTTTTGATGCATTTGTCTGTCTTTCATCGTGATCTTTTAGCTTTTTCTTGAGGGTTTGTATAACTTTTAGTTTTCTTATATTTAATTCTTACATATGTTCACACATAGTGCATTTCTTATGTGTGCACAGGTGCACAGCAATAGTTTGCCAGATATGGTATGATTTAGAGGTCTTTTTCCACACTTATCTGCTACAGTGGTGTATAGGGTATTTACTCTATTTTCATTTTGTAAATTGGTTTTGTACGTGGGCTGGGTCTTTAATGTGGACTTTAATAAAAATCAGATAAACTAGCTAGATGCAGTCTCCAGCATCCCTTACAAAGTCACAGAAAATGGCTGAAGGAGGAAGCAGAACGCCTAGATATCTGCTAAACTTACTTTTCTCCTTCAATACAATTATTTTTCAGACTGAGAGTTTCAAGGGCACGCATGAGGCTGAAAGGCAGCTCTGAAAGTGTGCATCAATAGGGGGCTAGGTATAAAACATTGAAAAATGCATTTTCAATTTTGGCTATGAATGCCTTTTGACTGAGTTTTAAATGATCTCTTTCATTAGAACAGTTTTACATTTTCAAGGTGTCTCCAAATTTTTATCTAAATTGCTTGTCCGTGTCCAGAATCTTCATAATCGGCTTTAGATGGAAGCACTTTAGTCCTTGACACTGACAAGAATAGCCTCAGAATCTGACACAAATGTATACTCGGTAAAATGTAAAACCCAATATAATGCAAATATATTCTAGCCATAATAACAACATTATACCTGCCTGCTTGTCCCTGGGTAGTCATCATTTAGTCAGCTGAGATATTCTTATATTCAGCCAGTGAGCCATCTCAGATAACTGATGTGTCTTCTATTCCCGTAGATCAATCCACCATAATCAATATGCATTAACTTACCGTCTAAGAAAATTAACTAATATTTCTAGTGCAAATGTCTGGTTGTGGCAGTGCGCACACGCCTGCTCAGAATGCAAAGAAGAAGGATTCTTATCCATGGTCTCCCACATTTACTGTCACTGTAGCCATAGAATGGCAGTTGCTGTTACAGTGAGTTAAGAGTTCTTCCATCTGTTTTCTGGTTCTTCAGGCGATAAAAGATTTATTATGCTGAAAAAAAATATTAATTTTTTTATTTCAATTTGTGCAATTTCATTTAATAAGAGGTTACTGGTAGTACATTGTGCGAATCGATTCACAAGACCTGGTCTATCGGCCAGGTCAGTAAATTGACCACCATTGGCCAAGTCAGTAATCTGAGGCCGCTGGGTGGGAGCCCTGAGAACTGCATCTGACCTGCCAGCATCCATGTTTCCTCTTTGGATTAGCTGGCCCAGTGCGATGTCAGCATTGTGCGGCATGATGCGCAAGTGAGTCGCACCAGGTTGGCAAGTCAAAAGAAGAGCTGTGGCTGCTGGCAGGTAGGAGTTGGCTCTCAGGGCTACCACCCAGCGGCCTCAGATTACTGACTTGGCCAATGGTGATCCAGTGAATTGACTCTCACCATCTCTAGTTACTGGTTTAGGTTTAGATGGTAAATCAAATACAATCATGATTACAAGTATGCCAAATGATAAAGTCTGACAAGTCTGAACAGAATAAGTCATTAGCGGCTTCCATTAAAAAAGCACTCTTATGTATATATTTTTTATTAAATGTGTGTATGTGCATGTATTGTAATGTGTGTATTAATATACGCACCTACCACTGCTCTCTCCGAGATCCAACGCCATTCTTCTCCTATTCTCAGTGACGTCACCGCTTTACAAACTGTCTCGGTCATGCTGCACTCTGCGTGACCCGGAAGTGACTTTTACAGTGTAAACCTATGGAGCGGCAGAATGAGATTCCACAGACTTTTATTGTAATAGAGACTTCCGGCTCTCGAATAGAGAGTAGGGTGAGTCGGCTAGTCGCATTTGCGGTGATGTCACTGAGAACAGGAGAAGAATGAGAAGAGAAGAACGGCACTTGACACCGGAGAGAGCCGCGATATACACTCAGATTACATTACGTGCACATATACTCACAATTAAAATATATATATATATATATATATATATATATGAGTGCTTCTTTAAGAATAATTGTTACAAACACCAAAAATAGTCCTGCAGGGAAGTCATCGTGCATTAGCCCTGTCTGTCCTGCAATGTTTAATATGATGGTAACGGTAAAAATTTAAGAGGTTGTCAGCAATAATTAATTATTACAACCTTCAGAATATCATGTAAGTTAATGATGGTGTCATCTGAATGAGTCTTTTGTGATCTGCTGCTTAAGGAGTCAGACTACATAGGCCCATATGACAATTGACAGAAATAATACACCTCTTCAGTGGAATCATTTTCATCATCTATGAAGATCATTTTGCTGCCAATTCATCTGAAAAGGACAACCTTTTCTATTAAAATTTCAATGGGTTGTTTAAAAGTTGGAATGATGCCCTAATTAGACACTGGCACTGAAAGTCCTGAGTAATAGAAAAAGAAGCGTAAAATAGAGATTGAAATGATACTGTTTATAGGTAGCACGGACTATTCTGGAAGCCAAATTGAAGTATATTGTCTGATCTAATTATCACTGCTTATTAACAGGGTGATTGAATATCACTCATGTCCTTTGATTTAGCTATAAATTTGGAGCATTCAGTTACACTATTTTATGAACATCTTGAATGGGAAACCTGAAGGCCTCACAGAGACAGCTCTACTTATGATAAGGAATAATTAAAGGGGTTGTACGGTCTTGTGGTGAAAGTCTGCAGGCACTCTATGAATTCTTATAGTACGCTCACCGCACACTGTCAGGATTCCCCGGTGTCGCTGCCATGATTGCGGAGTCATCTGACCTCAAGTATGTGATTTGCCTACTTTCAGCCACATTCTGACTAGACGTGCTTGGTCTCGTTCAAGTCATTTGTATTGATCGAGGCTGAGCACATCTAGTCGGCATGAGTGGTTTCTCCAAATTCCATACAAAATGGCACTTTTATTTCCTACTACAGTCTCATAATTATTTAGTCCCCTGAAAAGAATCCCCCATATGGTCATGTTCCCACATAGCATAAATACAGCTGTTTTACTTCCATTTATTTTTTTTTTGGAGGGGCGGGTAGAAAATCTGGTCGGTTTAACTGTCCAAGCAAAGTGAATGTTATCTTCTAAACACTCATGTCCACTGCAGGTCTATGAATGCTGTTGAACTGTGCTTTTTTATTTTTCCCTCATCTATATCTCACCTATATATGTCATTTTTTTAACAGGGTGGTCTGAGTGCGCAAGCATTTGTTCGAGTCGATGTAGAAGATATAAATGACAATGCACCAGTTTTTGACCATACAAGTTATGTGACAAGCATTAGCAGTCATACTCAACCAGGAACAGAGATACTTAACGTTGTGGCTAGTGATAAAGATGGAGGAATGTTTGGGGAAGTGCTATATGAGCTAATACCTGGAGATAAGACATCCATGTTTACTATAGATTCATCTTCAGGTAAGTGCAATATTCTTACTAACTGAGTAATAATTTTCTGCTGTTATCACCTTATTGTCATATGCTGCACAAGTCCTCCAATAAAATATAAGAAAGCTAAGCTTAATGTTATACTGAGAAAGAGGCTCACTTGCACAGACAGGGCTGCCTAATATCTATTTTTCTCATGGGCAGTAAACATAAAAAACAGGTCTTAAACCTCAGTTCATCAAGACCGGCGTTGTCCACATCAGTCTTGATGAGGAGGACATGCTGGAGTTAGGGGTGCCTGTTTCATTAATTAGCGCATACCTCTTAAAGAATAAGGCGCATCAGAAAAGTGGCGTTTACCTTCGTGTGCCTCGCCACAAATCTAACTCCGGGCAGAGACTGGACTAGTGCTGCCATTTCGCTGCCATCCCACCCTAGTTCTGTCCATTTTGGTGGAGCTGGGTGAAACTAGTGTGAAAACGCTAAGAGCCACAAAGTGTTTGTGTACCTCCACCTTGCCAAAAATTTAGCGACATTTCAAAGGTATTTACCGTATTTTTCAGACTATAAAATGCAACGGACCATAAGACGCTCCAAGGTTTTAAAGAAGGAAATAGAAAAGAAAATTAAGAAAAAAATGTGCTCATGATGCACTATTGTGGGGGGAGGTCTGCTGCTGACACTGTTATAGGGGTAATGTTCCCCAATTCTGTACTAATATTCCCCATCCTGGTGTTCCCAACTTGGTATGTATGGCCCCCCCATCCTGATATATATGATCCTCATCCTGGTGTATATAATCCCCATTCTGGTATATATGACCCCCCATCCAGGTATACATGGCCCTCCATCCAGGTATACATGGCCCCCCATCCAGGTATACATGACACCCCGTCTTGGTATACATGGCACCCCATTCTGGTATATATGACACCCCCATCCAGGTATACATGGTCCCCTATCCTGGTATACATGGCCCCCCATCCCCATCCTGGTATACATGACCTACATCCCATTCCCATCCTTGTATACATGGCCCCCATCCCATCCCCATCCTGGTATATATGGCCCCCATCCCCACGCTGGTATACATGGCCTCCATCCCATCCCCCTCCTGGTATACATGGCTTCCCTCCCATACCCATTCTGGCCCCCATCCCATTCACATACTGTTATACATGGCCCCCATCCCCATCCTGGTATATATGGCCCCCATCACGCCACACACATAAAAAAATAATAATAATACTCACCTTCCTTCCACCCCCTCACAGCGTTGCGTCCGGTTCTGATGCCAGCAGCTGATTTCAGTGTGTAAGCAGCGCATGACGTCACTGCCATGCACCCCCACACACCGAAGTCAGAGCAGGGACTATCCATTCTCTTTAATAGCAGCAACACTGTTAGCTGCAGCCGCCGGCTCCTGCAGGTGCTGGGCGATCATGTGTGCCCGCTATTAAAGAGAATTAATATTCACTGCTCTCCACTCCCATAGTCCCGCCCACCTCTCGGCGCCTGCTTCAGTGCATAGAGATGGGAGGGTCTATCGGCATGTGGAGCAGTGAATATTCATTTTCTTTAACAGCAGGCACAGTGTTTGCAGCAGCGACCGGCTCCTGCCTCCTGTGACTCCGCCGCTGCCACTCCCCTCCCCCTTACTAGACACATTGTCGGATGTTGAACTGGTGTTCCCTTTAGAAAGTGGCAGGGAGAGTGGATGTGGTTATTTTGGAGGATGACAACCCAGTTGCTATGTGAATGCAGGAAAGAGAATAGTCCTTTCAAAAAGGAAAAAATGCAGCAATAAAAAAAAACAATATATTTATCGGGAGCAAGGGGAGGTAAGCGCTGTCATGACAACATCCGGGACACCAGACAGCAGGAAGTGAGGTAGACCATGCTCAGTGCATGGTCTAACTAATTTGTGTGCGCAGGACTGCAGCCTGCATAGCATAGAGATGCTGCTGCAGCATTTCTATGCTATGCAAGCGATCTGGGTGAAAAAAAATGAAAGTCCTATAGCGGGACAAAGTGTAAAAGTTAAAAAAGTGTCAGAAAGTGAAAAAAAATTAAAAAACACTGTAAAAATATTTAAAGAAAAAATGAAAAAAAGAATCCCCAAAAAATTAAAATATATTATACTCATGAATAAATATTATTCTGAAAAAACAACAACTAAACAATAAAATTACACATATTTGGTATTGCTGCATCCGGAACGACCTAACCTATCAAAGTGTTCCACTAGTTAACCCTTTTAGTGAACACGGTAAAAAAAACAAAGCAAAAAACAATGCTTTATCATCATACAACCAAACAAAAAATGGAATAATATGCGATTAACCGGTTCCCGAACGCCCACTGTAGATAAACGTCGGCGCTTGCTGGGCTCTGTGCAGCGCCGACGTTTAAAAACGGTGGGTGGTCTCGCAGCGCTCAGGACCCCCAGGGTCCTGCAAGCGCTGCGATTCCGGTGCAGAGCGTTAGCTCTGACAGGGGACATCATCGGGACCTGATTGGATCAGGTCCCAATGATGTTAACCCTTTGCTATGTTCTATATTCCGCGATCTATAGTGATCGCGGCATATAGAAGATAGACAGAGGAGAGGGGGTTGTCTTACTTACCTCTCCGATGACCCCTGATACCTTCCAGGACCTGACGTTGCTATGGCAGCTGGAGGTCACATGACCGCCTCCAGATCTGCCATATATGGTGTCCTGCCAGGGTCAGCCTGCAGCTGAAGCCAGGCAGGAGACTCTGACTGTGAAACAGTCAGCGAAGATCTCATGTAATGTAATACATGTCTATTACGTTACATGAGATCAGTGATCAGAAAAATAAAAATTAATGTCCCATACAGGGAATAAGTTAAAAACGTAAAAAAAAAGTAAAAAAAAATGTTTTTAAACTGTTAAAAAAAAAATCACAAAATAGATAAAAATAAATAAATAAAATATTAAACCAATAAATCCGTATATTTATGCAAAACCAAAAAAAGTACACATATTTGGTATCGCCGCGTCCGAAACAACCCGATCTATAAAACTGTCACACTAATTAACTCCTTCTGTGCACACCGTAATAAAAATAAATAAAAAACGGAGCAAAAAAATATGCTTTTTCATGATATTGCCAAACAAAAAGTGGAAAAAAATGCGATCAAAAAGCAAAATGGAAATAAAAATGGTACCGCTGAAAACGTCATCTTACTCCGCAAAAAAAAAGCTGCCATACAGCTCCATCAGCCGAAAAATAAAAACGTTATAGCGCTCAGAATAAAGCAATGCAAAAAAAATTGTTTTTCTATAAAATTGTTTTATTGTGTAAAAGCACCAAAACATAAAAAAAATATACAGTAAGTGTACTATCGCTGTAAACGTACTGACCCGAAGAATAACGCTGCCTGATCACTTTTACCACACGCAGAACGGCATAAAAAAAACTCTCAAAAAACAATTCCTGAATTGTTGGTTTTTGTTAATTTTACCTCCCAAAAAACGGAATAGAAAGTGATCAAAAAATGTCACATACCCAAAAATGGTACCAATAAAAATGTCAACTCGTCCCGCAAAAAACAAGCCATCACATGACTCTGTCGGCTGAAATATGGAAAAATTATAGCTCTCAAAATATGGCGATGCAAAAACTAGATTTTGCAAAAAAAAGCGTCTCTTAGTGTGTGACAGCTGTCAGTCATAAAAACGCTATATAAATCTGGTATCTCTGTAATCGCACCGACCCGAAGAATAAAGTAATCTCATCACTTTTACCGCACGAGGAGCGGCGTAAAAAATAAATAAAACCAATTCTTCACCTGCTACTGATTTGTTTATTATGTCTCCCAAAGATCGCAGTAAGGCTCTGCTCACATTTATCCTGCGCTCTGCGCTAAGCGCTTACACCATAGTTTCCGTGTAAATCTCTGAAATACGTGATTCAGACAGAACCCATGACGGAAGATTCCCTGTAAGGAGGCAGATATAGGCCACTGTGGATGCCGTCTGGCCTGTGATCCCACGGTGTCATTTGTTTTAGGCGTGCATAAAAGTGCGGTTGGCCACAGTTTTGTGCACTTCTGAAAAAAAGGACACCGCTAAACAGAGGCTCTGCTGCCTCATTACAGTGAATGGATCCCGCAGGGGTTTCATCTAAATTACATCACTTGGAAATTTAGATGGAAACCCCGATGTAAGTGCTCAGCCTAGAGCGCTGGATAAATGTTACGTAAAATGTTCCCAATAAAAGCTTCAACTCAGTCCTCAAAAAAAGCTAGTCCCCACTCAGGTCCGTCATCTGTTAAAAATATAAGGGACTTCCAAGTTACTGGTAGCAGAAAGGCTCTGGAAAAGCAAAATGGCCCTTGCCCCCCAAAAGAAATTCAGAAAATTTTGTGCTCCCAAATCCAAATGCCTAGTCTACAATAATTTGTTCTCCAATTGTCAAATAGCGCTCCGTCCCCCCCAGATCTCGCCGTATGGCTGAGCGGTACGATACAACCACATATGGGGTATTGACACTTTTAGAAGAAATTGTGTGACACATTTCGGCACCATTTTTACCCATTGCCCTGTGTGAAAAGGTAAAATCTGAGGGTAAAACATTTTTTTGTGGTAAAAATATAATTATGCTTTTTTCACTGCCCAATGGTATAAATTTAAAAATGAAAAAATACTCACTAATTCCCTAGATGAATTCCTTGAGAGGTGTAGTTTACAAAATGGGGTCACTTGTGGGGGTTTCTGCTGTTTCGGCATGTCAGCGACTCTTCAAATGTGAAATGGTGTCTGCAACCTATCCCAGCCAACATAGCGCTCCTTTCTCTTCCGAACCCTGCCGTACACCAAAGCAGCGGTTTTCCCCCACATATGAGGTATCGGCGTACTCAGGAGAAATTGCACAACAAATTTCATGGTGCAATTTATCCTGTTACCCTTATGATAATGCAAAATTAAGGGATGAAAAACGTTTTTGTGGGAAAAATGTGAAAATTTTATTTTTACAGCTCATTATTATAAACTTCTGTGAAGCTCCTTGGGGTTCAAGGTGCTCACCACACATCTAGATAAGTTCCCTAAGGGGTCTAGTTTCCAAAATGGTGTCACTTGTGGGGGGGTTCCACTGTTTAGGCACATCAGGGGCTCCCCAAATGCAACATGGCGTCCGCTAATTATTCAAACAAATTTTACATTCAAAAAGTCAAATGGCGCTCCTTTCCTTTCAAACCCTGCCGTGCGCCCAAACAGTGGTTTGCCTCCACATATGGGGTATCAGCGTGTTCAGGAGAAATTGCACAACAAATTTCATGGTGCAATTTATCATATTACCCTTATGATAATGCAAAATTAAGGGATGAAAAACGTTTTTGTGGGAAAAATGTGAAAATTTTATTTTTACAGCTCAATATTATAAACTTCTGTAAAGCACCTTGGGGTTCAAGGTGCTCACCACACATCTAGATAAGTTCCCTAAGGGGTCTAGTTTCCAAAATGGTGTCACTTGTGGGGGGTTTCCACTGTTTAGGCACATCAGGGGCTCTCCAAATGCAACATGGCGTCCGCTAATTATTCAAACAAATTTTACATTCAAAAAGTCAAATGGCGCTCCTTCCCTTTCAAACCCTGCCGTGCGCCCAAACAGTGGTTTTCCCTCACATATGGGGTATCAGCGCACTCAAGAGAAATTGCACAAAAAATTTTGGGGTCCATTTTTTCCTGTGAAAATAAATAAAATTGGGTCTAAGTAACATTTTTGTGAAAAAAGTTAAATGTTAATTTTTTTCTTCCACATTCCAAAAATTCCTGTGAAGCACCTGAAAGGTTAATAAAGTTCTTGAATGTGGTTTTGAGCACCTTGAGGGGTGCAGTTTTTAGAATGGTGTCACTTTTGGGTATTTTCTGTCATAAAGACCCCTCAAAGTGACTTCAAATATGATGTGGTCCCTAAAAAAATGTTTTTGTAAATTTTGTTGGAAAAATGAGAAATCGCTGGTCAACTTTTAACCCTTATAGCTCCCTAACAAAAAAAAAATTTTGGTTCCAAAATTGTGCTGATGTAAAGTAGACATGTGGGAAATGTTATTTATTAACTATTTTGTGTGACATATCTCTCTGATTTAAGGGCATGAAAATTCAAAGTTTGAAAATTGCTAAATTTTCAAAATTTTCGCCAAATTTCCGATTTTTTCACAAATAAACGCAAATGATATCGAAGAAATTTTACCACTATCATGAAGTACAATATGTCACAAAAAAACATTCTCAGAATCAGGGGAATCCATCGAAGCGTTCCAGAGTAATTACTTCATAAAGTGACAGTGGTCAGAATTGAAAAAATTGGCCCGGTCACGAAGGCAAAAACAGGCTCTGGTGCGAAGTGGTTAAAAAGACGAATGTAAATAAAAATGGTACGGCTGAAAACGTCATCTTGTCCTGCAAAAACAAGCCACCATACAGCTCCATCAGCTGAAAAATAAAAAAGTTATAGCTTTGAGAATAAAGCGATGCAAAATAAATATTTTTTTATATAAAATAACTTTTACTGTGTAAAAGCGCAAAAACATAAAAAAAATATAAATGTGGTACCACTGTAAACGTACTGACCCGAAGAATAAAGCTGTCTTATCAATCTTATCACATGCAGAATGGCATAAAAAAACAACAAAAAAACTATTCCTGAATTGTTGGTTTTTGTTTATTCTGCCTCCCAAAAATTGAATAGAAAGCGATCAAAAAATGGCACATGCCTGAAAATGGTACCAATAAAAACGTCAACTCATCCCACAAAAAACAAGCCGTCACATGACTCTGTCTACCGAATTCTGGAAAAATTATAGCTCTCAAAATATGCAATGCAAACACTAGTCGTTGCAAAAAAAAGCGTCTTTGAAAAAAAAAGGGTCTTTTAGTGTGTGACTGTTAATCATAAAAACCCGATATGAATCTGGCATCGCTGTAGTTGCACCGACCCGAAGAATAAAGTCGTCTAATCGCTTATACCGCACGAGGAAAGGCGTAAAAAATAAACTCTAGGGTTAGGGTTGTGCTAGGGTTAGGGATAGGGTTGTGCTAGGGTTAGAGTTAGGGTTATGCTAGGGTTACGGTTGTGTTAGGGTTGTGCTAGGGTTACGGTTGGGCTAGGGTTAGGGTTGTGCAGGGCTGGCTTCAGCACCTGGGCAAGTGCCGGGGCCATGAGCAGGCGGGGGGGCCCACTTGCAGTCGGGCACCCCGCCGGGCTATGGGCGGAGGACAGCGGTGCCAGCGCCCTCCCTTTTCCCCCCGCTTGCTCAGGCCCCGGCAGCCAGATACTTACCTCTCCCCGTGCCTCTGCAGATCCACTGTTTTCCTGCTGTGCGCTCCCTGTGACGTCTCAGGTCAGAGGGTGCGGTGACGTGTTTCAACCGCGCCCTCCCCTGAGCCATCACAGGCAGCGCAGAGCGGGAAGACGCCGGCAACGCTGGAGTGCGGACCTGAGCAGCGGCAGCAGGTGAGGAGGAGGGAGGTGAGTATTTGATTTTTTTTTTTATGTATGGAGCCATGGGGCATAATATGGGGGAGGTGACATCCTGCATGGGGCATTATGTGGAGGGGTGACATCCTGCATGGGGCATTATAAAGAGGGGGGGTGACTTCCTGCATGGGGCATTATAAAGAGAGGGGGTGACATCCTGCATGGGGCATTATAAAGAGAGGGGGGTGACATCCTGCATGGGGCATTATAAAGAGAGGGGGGTGACATCCTGCATGGGGCATTATAAAGAGAGGGGGGTGATATCCTGCATGGTGCATTATAAAGAGAGGGGGTGATATCCTACATGGGGCATTATAAAGAGAGGGGGGTGATATCCTGCATGAGGCATTATAAAGAGAGGGGGTGACATCCTGCATGGGGCATTATAAAGAGAGGGGGTGACATCCTGCATGGGGAATTATAAAGAGAGGGGGGTGATATCTGGCATGCGGCATTATAAAGAGAGCGGGTGACATCCTGATTGGGGCATTATAAAGAGGGGGGGTGACATCCTGCATGGGGCATTATAGAGAGAGGGGATGACATCCTGCATGGGGCATTTTAAAGAGAGGGGCTGACATCCTGCATGGTGCATTATATGGGGGGGTAAAGGGACATCCTGCATGGGGCATTATATGGGGGGAAAAGGACATCCTGCACAGGGCATTTTGTGGGGGGGAACAGCCTGCATGAAGCATTATATGGGGGCCAGTATCCTGTATGGAGCGTTATAAGGAGACCAGTATCCTGTATGGAGCATTATATGGGGGCCAGTATCCTGTACGGAGCATTTTATGGGGGCCAGTATTCTGTATGGAGCGTTATATGGGGGCCAGTATTCTGTATAGAGCGTTATATGGGGGCCAGTATTTCGTATGGAGCGTTATATGGGGGCCAGTATTATGTATGGAGCATTTTATGGGGGCCAGTCTCCTGTATGGAGCATTTTATGGGGGCCAGTATACTGTGTGTAGCGATTCACCGGTTTCTGAGCTATTGTAGAATTTGCAATAGATATCACTCATGTAATGTAAGAAGTGAAATCTTTGCATCGTACTATATCTCTATTTCTCTGCGGTATCTGTGCATCATGAATCGTGGTATGTGTTAAAGGGGCCCACTGAGACTCTTTCGCCCGGGGCCCAGAAAAACCTGGAGCCGGCCCTGGGGTTGTGCTAGGGTTAGGGTTGTGCTAGGGTTAGAGCTGGGATTTTTTGATGATGACGATATTGCGACTAGTGTTGAGCGCAAGTACTTGCTACTTGAGTTTGCATCGGGTGCTCGGGTATGCACCGAGTATCCCGGTTGATCGAGTAACATGCTCGAGACTTCGCCCCATATGCTTTGCGGCCAAAAAAACCTTGCGGGGATTGCCTGCCATGCACGGGTGATCTCCGCCTGTTTTTTTTTTGGGTGTCCAACAACTGTGAAACATGCAGGGCGGGGACTCGATGCAAACTCAAGTAGCGAGCACTTGTGCTCAAGACTAATGACAACTTATTCAATATGATGACCTAATGTTATCAAATTCTGTGTCGTACCTCTGGGTTCAAAATGTTCACTATATCCCTTGATAAAATCCTTGAGGGGTCTAATTTCCAAAATGGGGTCACTTGTGGGGGGCTTCCACTATTTAGGAGCATCAGGGGCTCTCCAAACGCGACATGGCGTCCGCTCTCAATCCAGCCAATTTTGCGTTCAAAAAGTCACACAGTGCTCCTTCCCTTCTGAACCCTGCTGTGCACCCATACAGTGTATTTTCCCCACATATGGTGTATTGGCGTACTCAGGAGAACTTGCATAAAAGTTTTTGGGGTTCATGTCTTACTGTTGTGAAAATAAAAAATTTGGGGCTAAAACATCATTTTTGTGCAAAAAGTTAGATTTTTTTATTTTCACGGTTCCATCTTATAAACTTCTGTGAAGCACCTGGGGGTTCAGGGTGCTCACCACACACCTAGATAAGTTCTCTGAGGGGTCTAGTTTCCAAAATGGTGTCAATTGTGGCACTGTTTCGGCACATCAGGGGCTCTTCAAACGCAACATGGCGTCCGCTAATTATTCAAGCAAATTTTACATTCAAAAATTCAAATGGCGCTCAGGGAACTTATCTAGATGTATGGTGAGCACCTTGAACCCCCAGGTGCTTCACAGAAGTTTATAACATTGAGCCGTAAAAATACAATTTTCACATTTTTCCCTCAAAAATGTTTTTCAGCCCCCAATTTTCCATTTTCATAAGGGTAACAGGAGAAATTGCACTATACCATTTGTTGTTCAATTTCTCCTGAGTAAGCCAATACCCCTTATGTGGGTATATGTGGGAGAAAACCACTGTTTGGGCGCACGGTAGGATTCGGAAGGGAAGAAGCGCCATTTGACTTTTTGAATGTAAAATTTGCTTGAATAATTAGCAGACGCCATGTTGCATTTGGAAAGCCCCTGATGTGCATAAAGAGTAGAAATCCCCCACAAGTGACATCTTTTTGGAAACTAGACCCCTCAGATGTTATCTGCGTGACAGCGTGGCAAATCAGGGATGTTCATGGGCGGAGATGATTTTTTTTGCGCGAACAAGCCGGAACCCCGAACACGAACCCGAATTTGAAATGCCGGACAAATTCGCTCAACACTACTTCTAACTTCCTAACAAAAAAAAAATGTTGGTTCCAAAATTGTGATGATGTAAAGTAGACTTGTGGGAAATGTTATTTATTAACTATTTTGTGTGACATATCTCTCTGATTTAAGGGCATGAAAATTCAAAGTTTGAAAATTGCGAAATTTTCTAAATTTTTGCCAAATTTCCGATTTTTTCACAAATATACGCAAGTGATATCGAAGAAATTTTACCACTATAATGTAGTACAATATGTCACAAAAAAGATTCTCAGAATCAGCGGGATCCGTTGAAGCGTTACAGAGTAATTACCTCATAAAGTGACAGTGGTCAGAATTGTAAAAATTGGCCTGCTCATTAACATGCAAACCGTCCTCGGGGGGTAAAGGTGTTAAAGGGGTGGTCCGAAGTCCAAATTGTTTGGGAAACCCAGTGCATGCTGAGATCCTTAAATGAAGCGTCATCAGCGAGCAGAGGCTATGGTCACTGCCCCTTCTGTGAAACAAACTAGTTCCAACGTGACGTGCACCGTGCAATGTGCACAATGGCAGAGCACTCTCTTTTGCTCAGTTCAGCAGTAACGAGCTAGAACCACAGTACAGAGTACACCTGCCTCATCAGGTCTTAAAAATCCATTTAATAATATGTTGTATGTTTTGCTGAAAACCAAATAAGATTTTAGGATGTATAAAAAAGGGATAAAATCCTGTGATCAGAATATATTATTACCCCTCTATAAATAACTAGTTAGGCCACATCTAGAATACGGGATCCAATTTTGAGCTCCACAATTTAAGAAGGATATTCAGAAGTTAGAATCAGTTCAAAGGCAACAACTAGATTATTACAGGGGATGGAAGGCCTCGCATATGATGAGCGGTTGGAAAAGTTGAGCTTGTTTAGCTTAGAAAAAAGACGCCTCAGAGGTGATGTAATATATAAATGTATGAATACATGTGTGATCAATACAAAGGTCTAGCACATGACTTATTCCTTCCAAAGACCATACTAAGGACCAGGGTGCATTCATTACGGGTGGAAGAAAGGCGATTCCAACACGTGAAAAGGAAAGGATTCTTTTCAGTCAGAGCAGTCAGACTGAGAAATGCCCTACCACAAGAGGTAGTAATGGCAGACACCATAACAGCTTTTAAAAAAGGGCTGGATGATTTCCTCGATACACATAACATTGTGGGTTATAGATAATTTAGTGACAAAGATGTATAATTGGTGGAGAAAGGTTGAATTTGATGGACCTAGGTCTTTTTTCAATCTACAGTACAGACCAAAAGTTTGGAGACACCTTCTCATTTAAAGATTTTTCTGTATTTTCATGACTATGAAAATTGTACATTCACACTGAAGGCATCAAAACTATGAATTAACACATGTGGAATTATATACTTTACAAAAAAGTGTGAAACAACTGAAAATATGTCTTATATTCTAGGTTCTTCAAAGTAGCCACCTTTTGCTGTGATGACTGCTTTGCACACTCTTGGCATTCTCTTGATGAGCTTCAAGAGGTAGTCACCGGAAATGGTTTTCACTTCACAGGTGTGCCCTGTCAGGTTTAATAAGTGGGATTTCTTGCCTTATAAATGGGGTTGGGACCATCAGTTTTGTTAAATGCACAGCTGATAGTCCTACTGAATAGACTGTTAGAATTTGTATTATGGCAAGAAAAAAGCAGCTAAGTAAAGAAAAACGAGTGCCCATCATTACTTTAAGAAATGAAGGTCAGTCAGTCCGAAAAATTGGGCAAACTTTGAAAGTGTCCCCAAGTGCAGTTCCAAAAACCTTCAAGCGCTACAAAGAAACTGGCTCACATGAGGACCGCCCCAGGAAAGGAAGACCAAGAGTCACCTCTGCTTCTGAGGATAAGTTTATCCGAGTCACCAGCCTCAGAAATCGCAGGTTAACAGCAGCTCAGATTAGAGACCAGGTCAATGCCACACAGAGTTCTAGCAGCAGACACATCTCTACAACTGTTAAGAGGAGACTTTGTGCAGCAGGCCTTCATGGTAAAATAGCTGCTAGGAAACCATTGCTAAGGACAGGCAACAAGCAGAAGAGACTTGTTTGGGCTAAAGAACACAAGGAATGGACATTAGACCAGTGGAAATCTGTGCTTTGGTCTGATGAGTCCAAATTTGAGATCTTTGGTTCCAACCACTGTGTCTTTGTGCGACGCAGAAAAGGTGAACGGATGGACTCTATATGCCTGGTTCCTACCGTGAAGCATGGAAGAGGAGGTGTGATGGTGTGGGGGTGCTTTGCTGGTGACACTGTTGGGGATTTATTCAAAATTGAAGGCTTACTGAACCAGCATGGCTACCACAGCATCTTGCCGCGGCATGCTATTCCATCCGGTTTGCGTTTATTTGGACCATCATTTATTTTTCAACAGGACAATGACCCCAAACACACCTCCAAGCTGTGTAAGGGCTATTTGACCAAGAAGGAGAGTGATGTGGTGCTACACCAGATGACCTGGCCTCCACAGTCACCAGACCTTAACCCAATCGAGATGGTTTGGGGTGAGCTGGACCGCAGAGTGAAGGCGAAAGGGCCAACAAGTGCTAAGCGTCTCTGGGAACTCCTTCAAGATTGTTGGAAGACCATTTCCGGTGACTACCTCTTGAAGCTCATCAAAAGAATGGAAAGAGTGTGCAAAGCAGTCATCAAAGCAAAAGCTGACTACTTTGAAGAACCTACAATATAAGACATATTTTCAGTTGTTTCACACTTTTTTGTTAAGTATATAATTCCACATGTGTTAATTCATAGTTTTGATGACTTCAGTGTGAATGTACAATTTTCATAGTCATGAAAATACAGAAAAATCTTTAAATGAGAAGGTGTGTCCAAACTTTTGGTCTGTACTGTATGTAACTATGTATTGAAATCCGGAGACATATCCATTTTAAGGTAAAGTTATACAAACAAGTTTGGTCACCCGAAAAAAACAATATCAATTAAAAGCCATATGTTTAAATGTCTCATCTGTCATAAAAAGAGATGTGATTTCTCCATGTGGTGTTAGAGAATCAATAAAGCAATTGGATAAAGAGAGCTGTTCCTTTGATACTTGCACTTCATTTATGTATTTTTTCTATATGGAGATGTGTTCCTGAATTGTATGGGTACACAATGGATTCTTTTTTTCTGAGTTAAGGAATTACCATACTTTTTTCCTAATTGTTTTTATCCTTACGCATTAACATAGGCATTTCCCAATTAACATTGGGAAAAAGTAACACAAAATGCAATCTATGATGAAGTAGAGGAGCTGATGAGTGACAATGCTCACCCACTTTGTGGATATCCTGCCGGGTATAAGAATAAGCATCCACAACATGTGAATCATAACTCATGTTTGATGATCCTGAAGAACCAGACCATATGGCAGACACACACTCACATGCATATTTACTGGAAGAGGCAGAGACTGTTTTAAAGTGTTCTTAGTATGAGCGAACGTGCTCGCCACTACTCGGTACTCGCCCGAGCATCATGGTGCTCAACAAGCTCGGCGCTCAGCAAGTATTTCCGGGTTGCTCGGGCGGGAACTTGGGTCCCCTCCCTGCATGTTAGGCGCTCTTTAGAGAGCCAATGAACATGCAGGGATTGCCTGCCATGCACTGTAATGTCGTACCCATGTTGGTTGTGGGCATTACAGTGATTGACTGGCCGCACAGCGTCATCAGGTGTATATCAGACCTGGCGCCACCATGCTCGTCACAGTCACTCCGGATCAGACAGTGTAGGGAGAGCTGCTGCTACGTCAGGGAGAGATTTGCTTGTGTATTAGGTAGTGTAGGGAGAAAAACCGTACATTACACATATCCATCTTAACAAACAGTCTTTTTGAGGACTAACTAATCCATCTGCAGAGATATCAGGCAGGCAGTGTATATAGGAAGGCAGTGTATATAGCAGACTGCAGTGCACATAGCACAAGAGGCTCCATTCCTGTTCTGTTGGCTGCTGCTGTTAGATATTTCTGGAAATAGGCCCAGGTCTCAGGGGCCAGGAATAATTGTTTTCGCATCTTAATCCTCATTATTTGCTTAAAAAGCAATCCAGAGAACGCGTTTTTTCTGCGCCATTAGCTTGTTGGCACTGCAGAATACAGCCAGGTCCTTTCCCTATTACAGCGCTAAAAATCCATCTATTTAAAACTGTGTTTTCTCCGTCACACAGATCACATATACGTTGTCAGAAAATACTGCCATTTCTGGCCTCCATTAAAAAAAAATTTCAGTGTGTCAGCAAAGTTTTTGACACTGGTTTGCTGTTCAAAACAGTTACCTACAGGCCAGGTATTAAAAACTGTGTTTTCTCCATCACACGGATCACTTATACGTTTTCAGAAAATGTTGCCATTTCTGGCCTCCATTAAAAAAAAAAATTCAGTGTGTCAGTGAAGCAATTGACACCAGATTGCTGTTCAAAATAGTTACCTACAGGCCAGGTATTTAAAACTGTGTTTTCTCCGTCACACGGATCACATATACGTTGTCAGAAAATACTGCCATTTCTGGCCTCCATTAAAAATTTCTTTCAGTGTGTCAGTGAAGCAATTCACAGCAGTTTGCTGGTCAAACTACTTACCTACAGGCGAGGTATTTAAAACTCTGTCTTCTCCGTCACACGGATCACATGTAAATTCGCTCCAAACTCAGTTATTTGTACTGAGCGTGGAAGATACTGTCCTCCATTTAAAATGGGCAAGGCACGTGGCAAGGGATGGGTAACTGGACGTGATGGTAACGGTGCATGCAAAGGTCGAGGACAAGGCCGTGGGCAAGCCGAAATTGTGCCACAACAAACACCAACATCTTCTCGCCTGACCTTCCTGTCCCAATTTCTAGGGGACCGCAGCACACCACTATTGAACCCAGAGCAGTGTCAAAAGGTTGTTGGTTGGATAGCGGATAATGCTTCCAGTCACTTAGCCACCACCACCACTACCCTGTCTTCAACACGGTCAAGTCTCAGTAGCCATGAGTCTAGACCGCATATTCCTCATCCTGATCCTCCTTCCTCCCACCATGCCGAATACCCAGAGACAACTGATCCCACACTTGGACACTCTGAAGAGCTGTTCACTTTCCCATTTATAGATTCGGGCCTCTCGCCCGGTCCACTTGAAGCGGGGCAAGAGGAGATTGCGTGTAGCGATGCCCAAATATTTGAGCAGCCATGGTCACACGAAGGTGACGGTGGGAAAGTGTCACAAGAGGTGGATGATGATGAGACACAATTGCCAGAAAGTCAGGAGGAGGACCAGGGTGCGGAAGTGGAAGACGAGGTGGTGGATGATATAGTAACTGACCCAACCTGGCAGGAGGACATGCAGAGCGAAGACAGCAGCACACAGGGGGAGGGAGGCAGAGCACCCCAACAGGCAGGAAGAAGCAGTGTGGTGGCCGTAGACAGAAGGCAGACAACCGTTCACCGTAACACCAACACGTAGGAAGTTGCCAGTACAACTGTTAGGTCTTCCCGAGTCTAGTTGTTCTTTAAAGACTCTGCCGATAACCCCAAAAAGGCCATTTGCAACACCTGCCAGGCCAGCATCAGTAGGGGTGGCAAAACGACCAGCCTGACCACCACCAGCATGATCACGCACATGGCAGCAAAGCACCCGACTTTGTGGGTCGAACCCCAGGGTCCAGGAACAGTGTCTACGGGTGGCACAATTGCTTCTTCCGCTGTTGTGCATGCAAGCCAATCCCCTGTCCATGGTGCATGCGAAGATGCCTCCTGCCCTGCACCTGTCGTTGCACACTCTCAAGTAGCAGCATCAAGAAGCACGTCCATGTCCTTGTCCCAGCGCAGCGTTCAGTTGTCCATACCCCAATCCTTGGAATGCAAGTGCAAATAGGCAGCCAACGCCCCACAGGTCACACTACTAAATTCTCACATTATCACGACTGCTTGCGCTCGAAATGTTGCCTTTTAGGCTCGTGGAGATGGAAGCATTACGCAACCTGATGGTGGCGGCCGTCCCTCGGTACTCGGTCCCCACTCGCCACTATTTCTCCCGGTGTGCTGTACCCGCATTACACAAGCACGTGTCCCAAAACATTAGCCGTGCTCTCAACAACGCAGTTACCGGTAAAGTCCACCTAACCACGGACACGTGGACAAGTGCTTGTGGGCAGGGATGGTACATCTCGCTGACGGCACACTGGGTTAACATAGTGGAAGCCGGGACCCAGTCGGACTTTGGGACAGAACACGTCCTCCCGACGCCAAAGATTGCGGGCCCTAGGTCAATCAGGGTTGCCCCCACGGTCTACAGCTCCTGCACCTCATCCTCCTCAGCCTCCTCCTCCTCCTCTTCTTCTTCCGAAATGACCACATCAGTCACAAGCTGGAAGCACTGCACCACTGTCTCGGCCAAGCGGCAACAGGCTGTGCTGAAGCTAATATGCTTTGGTGAAAAACAGCACAATGCTGAAGAGTTGTGGACAGCTCTGAAAGAGCAGGCAGATCTGTGGCTCACACCGCTGAACCTACAGCCAGGTATGGTCGTGTGTGACAATGGCCGGAACCTGGTGGCGGCTCTGAGGCGAGGCGAGCTCACACACGTACCATGCCTGGCCCATGTGCTTAACCTCATGGTTCAGCGGTTTCTCAAATACTACCCAGAGCTGCCGGATCTGCTTCTTAAAGTACGCCGCCTGTGAGCCGATTTTAGAAAGTCAGCTACAGCTTCCGCCGCCCTTGCAGTGTTTCAGCAGCGTTTGCAGCTTCCGGCTCACAGACTGGTGTGTGATGTCCCCCCACATTCTACACTGCCGATGTTGGGAAGGAATTGTGAGCAGAAGAGGGCAATTGTTGAGTACCAGCATCAACAAGGCCGTCGGTATTCAGTTCAGACTCCACACATAAGACCTCAGGAGTGGACATGGATGTCAGACATATGTACCATCCTCCAAAACTTTGAGGACTCCACCAAGATGGTGAGCGGTGATGATGCCATAATTAGCATCACCATCCCTCTTCTCTGTCTTCTGAAACGCTCTCTGCTCACAATCAAAGAGGATGCATTGCAGGCGGAGCACGATGAGATGGAGCAAGGAACCATACAGGGTGATTACACACAGCCAAGCCTCATCTCATCCCAACGTGGATTGGGTGACAATGAGGAAGAGGAGGAGGAAGGACAGGAGCTAGTTTCATGCACTATAGACGGTACTACCTGCACAGCTGTCATACCGTCTGTTCAGCGTGGATGGCCAGAGGACAGAGAGGAAGAGGAGAGCATGGTCAGTCATCCTCTTGGTGTCTTGCCTGTTAGTAGTCTGGCACGCATGGCCGAGTTTATGTTACGCTGCCTTTCCCTTGACCCTCGTGTTCTCAAAATTTTGGGTGACAGTCTTTACTGGTTGGAGACACTTCTAGACCCACGCTACAAGGAGAACTTTATATCTCTTATTCCTGAGGCGGACAGGTCTGCAAAAATGGGACTGTATCAGAAGGCCCTTGTTGCAGAACTATTAAAAAAATTCCCATCTGAAAACGCTGGCTGCAGAGGGCACACTTCGTTGGACAACCAAGGAGTACATGCGAGAGAGACACAACTTTAATCCAGCAGAGACAGGAGAACACTGTCAAAGTTGTGGGAGAGTTTTCTCAGACCCTCCCATCGGACAGGCCCTGAGGTGCGGGGTACTCTCATAAGGAGTGCAAAGTTTGGGAAGATGCTGAGGGAGTACCTTGCCGAATATACCAGCATCCTCCGTGATTCGCTGTGCCTTATAATTATTGGGTATCCAAGCTGGATACGTGGAATGAACTGGCTCTCTATGCCTTGGAGGTCCTGGCCTGCCCTGCCGCCAGCCTTTTATCAGAGCGGGTTTTTAGTGCCGCTGGTGGAATTATAACTGATAAGCGCATCCGCCTGTCAACTGAAAATGCTGACAGGCTGTTATAAAAATGAACAAGGGCTGGATAGGGCCAGACTTCTCAACACCACCGAATGATAGCAGCGTAACATAAACTCAAATCCAGTGTCTTTTCTTGGGAGGTGTATTCCCATGCACCTTTTCACACCCACACCTGGGTATACGCTTCCTGATTTTGGCTATTTGCTCTTGTCCTCCTCCTTCTCCTCATCCTCCACCACCATACCACCAGGGTGACCGTGGTCCGTGATGCAACACCCACCTAATTTTTTTAAAGAGTGTTTATGATGCCCATAAAAATTTTTTTTATACAGTATGTTCATGTATACCCCCCAGGGGTAAATGTTTGTCAGCCCATACACTTAGTGCATGGGCATTACAAGTATAGGAGGCCCGCTCCTTTCTAATGGGAACATTTTTTTATGAGGCCCTCCTCCACGTCTCTTCCAGGGGGCATTGAAGTGCCTCCAAATTTTTGGCAGCCCTTGCATTCAATGCATAGGCCAACACTATGGGAGACTCTCTCCTTTCTTATGGGAATTTGTCATTACTGTGGCCCTGCTCTGTGTGTCTTTAAATTGTTAGTGGGGTTTTTCCTAAAATTGTCAGCCGTTGGACTCACTGCATACCCTATAACTGTATAGCAGACTCTCTCCTTTCTAATGGGAACATGTCGCACCTTGTTACTGTGGCCCTGCTCTGTGTGTCTTTAAATTCTTAGTGGGGTTTTTCCTAAAATTGTCAGCCGTTGGACTCACTGCATACCCTATAACTGTATAGCAGACCCTCTCCTTTCTAATAGGAACATGTCGTACCTTGTTACTGTAGCCCTGCTCTGTGTGTCTTTAAATTCTTAGTGGGTTTTTTCCTAAAATTGTCAGCCGTTGGACTCACTGCATACCCTATAACTGTATATCAGACCCTCTCCTTTCTAATGGGAACATGTCGTACCTTGTTACTGTGGCCCTGCTCTATGTGTCTTTAAATTCTTAGTGGGCTTTTTCCCAAATTTTGGCAGCCCTTGCAGTCACAGCATGGGTATTACCTCTATAGGAGACCCGCTCCTTTATAATGGGAACATTTTTTTTTACTGAGACCCTCCTCTATGTCTCTTCAAAGGGGTATTGGGTTGCGTCCAAATTTTAGGCAGCCCTTGCAGTCACTGGATACGCAATAACAGGACCCACTTGTTAATAATGGGAACAACAAAGCATAGCCGGCTGATGGCTCTCTAACAATAGCTAGGGCCGACTACTGGATTTTTAAAAATATTAAGGGCCCTTTGATGTCCCTATAAAAATAGGCTTTATGACTTTCAGTGTCCCTGCATCATAAATAAAACAGGATGTGTCTGATGATGTGTCACACACCACATTGCCAGGTAAAGTTGTAAAATGTTAAAATGACATTTCCCGATGAATGCATTTGTCTTAAAAAAAAACGTAAAAAAAACAAAACAATAGGATCTTTCTTTAGTATAAAAAACAGCGTCACCAATTTATCAACAATGTAATCACATTTTTCAGCTCATGCTCCTCCTCCTCCATCTCCGAAATGACCACATCAGTCACAAGCTGACAGCACTGCAGCACTGCCTTAGCTAAGCGGCAGCAGGCTGTGCTGAAGATAACATGCTTAATGCTTAATTGACAAACCGGCCAGCGCTGCAGAGTTGTTGAAAGCTGTAACACAGCAGCCTGATCTGTGGCTCTCACTGCTGACATACAGCCAGGCATGGTCGTGTGTGACAATGGATGGAACCTGGTGACGGAGAAATGACAGCCGGGGTAGATACGGTTTCCCTCTATGCCAGTTCTTTCACCGAGCTAAAGAATATGGCTGTGGTGAAATACAACTCCCACTGAGAAGCTGTTTCAGATTGAAAAACATTGTGCCCACCAGAGGATTTGATTCTGAGGGCTAACCTTTCTCCCCCGCTCAAGAGCTCCATAGCAGCTGCAAAGTTAGCGCTATCATGAACTCTCCTGAGGTAGAAGCCAAGGCACACCAGAGGATTCTCTGGTGGGACCGTCCAACCCTGCCAAGAAGCGGTCCTAGCTAAGAAAAGTGTGTGGAAAGGTTCCCGGACACTCTATGGCTGCTTTTTTACTGAGGAGGGAACACAGGCAAATACGGGGAGAACATACAAAGTCCTTGCAGATGTTGTCCTTGCTGGGATTTGAACCCAGGATCCCAGCGCTGCAAGTCTTCAGTGCTAACCACTGATCCAATGTGCTGCCGTTCACCCTCTAATGTCTAATAGGCTGGAGAAACTTGCACCTACTGCCACTCTATCTTCAGCTCCTTTGTGAGAAAATGTATTTGGGCAGCCACTCAGTCTACCAAATAAAATTCCTGAGAAGGAAATTGGGGATGGCTTCGCTACTGGTACTGGGGGCAGTGCTAATACAATGGCGTCGTACCATAGTTTGCTGGAAATATTCCAGGCTGGTAGGAGGCAAGCAAATTCCCACAGAAAAGTACCAGCAGTAATGCTCAGGGACCCGCGCTTGTAGAAGACGGAGACAACACCGGGAGAAATAGTGACGGCTGTGGACAGAGTATGGATACGAGGAATGAGGCATGTGGTTGTGAAAAACTTCTGCCTCCACGAGCCTAAAAGGCCACATTTCAAGTGAAAGCAGCTTTACAGGACTTCCTGTGAGAAATGACATGCAGGGTAGATAGGTTTTCCCTCTATGCCAGTCCTTTCACCGAGCTAAATACAACTGTCAGCAAAAAAAGTTGTGGACTGGCTCCGTACCGTCCGTGGCCACATTCACCTGTCCACGTGTTTGTGGTTAGGCGGTCCTTCCCAGTAAGTGCACTGGGGAGGGCACGGGTAATGTTGTGGGACCCGTGCTTGTGGAAGGCGGAGGCGATACAGGGAAATATAGTGGCGGATGGGGACCGAGTATGGACACCCGACTGCCGCCGGCATGAGTTTATGAAAAGCTTCCGCCTCCCCGAGCCAAAAAGGCCACATTCTAAGTGCAAGCAGCTGTCAAAAATTTGGCAGTATAGTATTGCAGCCTGTGGGTGGGTGGGTGGCTGGCTGCCTGCATACTTGTGCTTACATTCCAAGGAATGGGGTAAGGACAACTGAACGCTGCAGTGGGACAAGGACGTGGACGGTGATTGTTGCAAGTCTGCAACGACAGGTTCATGGCGGGAGGCATCTTCGCATGCGCCAAGGATCACTTATGATGGGCACACTTTTAGGCAGTGACCTGGGAGTCAGAGGTGCTTCCAGAGGTCTTCCCCATGCTGTTCCCATGACTTTTCAGCACTGTATGCATGTGTCTGATGATGTGTCACACACCACATGGCCAGATAAGGTTGTAAAATGTTAAAATGAAATTTCCTGGTGAATGCATTTGTCTTGGTTGAAAGCAATGCAAAAACGCATCAAAAACGCTACATGTGAACATAGCCCAAGGTGTGGAGGAGTATTTTTGTTTTTGGTTATTTATTTTGCTTTATATACATTGTACATGTCATGGAAAGGATGTTCCTTAACATACTTCCCAGGAAAATCCATTTTGGTTTTGTTTTGGTATGTTTTATTGTGAGTCCGTAAAAGTGGCGTAATACTTCTGACAACGTTGTTGACAGAAGTGACCTGGGAGTCAGAAATGCTTCCAGGGGTCTTCCCCATGCTGTCCCCATGTCATTTGAGCACTCTTTCCATCGATTTGGGCAATTTTTAGGCCCTCTGCAGACTGCCGGTGGCACATTCATTGGTGGCAGCAGGCCTGCAGTGACGTGCATGCAGCATACTTACCACCTGAGTCTGTGACACTAAGAGGATGGAAGTTCTTTCTGGGCGGTGACACGCACCGCGCTCTGCTTTCCCCCTGGCTGGCAGACTGTGCTGTGGTGTCAGGTGACACTGACGCCGCTCTCTTCTGGCCTCTGATATGCCGTGGCCGCGCTCTGCAGTGCTCTCTCTCTGCTCCAAGACCTGCCTCTGATACGCCGGCGCCACCTAAGCCAACGTCTCGCTCTGCTCTCCCTGCTCCCGGGCTTCTTATACGGTCTCATCCCGGCTCCTTACCTGCCCTGGCCTCATCCCTTGTAGTAACTCCGGCTCCGGGCCGAGTGGTGGCAGCGGCACCGGCGCACCGCCCTCTTCTCTCCTGCTCTGACTCTGGGTTTTTTTATACTTGGATATGTGAAAGGTGACATGCCGCACTCCACAGTTCAACTCTCCAATCTGGCCTGGCCTGGAATTGGAAACAAGGCTGCAGGCCTACAGCTCTCGTTGCTTCAATTTCAAGTCAAGAGCACTGTGCCAAATATTCAATAAAGTTTTTATGGGTGAGTGTTCCGAGCATTGGCCAACAATAATATAATTTATTTTATACATTATGCATTGCACTCTAGGCCTCCTATATGAAATGTAGATCATACTCTTGGCCTCTTTATGACATATACCGTCTATATGTCATATAGCAGGCCAAGAGTGCGGTATACATTTTATATGAGGCCTAAAGTGCGGGCCTACATGATGTACTACACACTTAGCCTCCTATATAAAGTAAAGTATAGACTATAGGAGGCAGAGTGCGCGGTGTAAGTCATTTATGGGGCCACCGCCTATATGATCTATATATCGCACTCTCTACCTCCTGTATGAAATATAGATCACACTCTTGGCCTCTTATAAGACATATATAGTCTATAAAAGGTCTTTAACACATCTGTGTTTCTAGTTCATGTGGTAACAGTTTCCACACCGGAAACACATAGACATGTAGACACATTCAAATGAATGGGCCTGTGCACATGTCAGTGTTTCCACGGACCATGTGTCAGTGGGCAAAACACGCTGGCATGTCAGTTTTTTTATATACTGCATGGGCCGAAAAACGTCTCCCACACACGTGCACACTGATGACACACAGATGACATGCGTGTGTCGTCCGCGTGACACATACCGGCGCCTGAGAATCAGCGGTACAGTTCATGCTGTTCGCAGGTGCTTAAGGAATCACTCATCATTGTCCCCTGCCGGCGCTGCCATTAGTGCTAGCAAGGGACAATGTTAAGAGTAGTAGGTTCACCTCCCTATGTCGCCAAAACCTGTAAATATAAGAAAGTAAAAAAAAAACATATTCACCTGGCTTGAGGCGACACACGCTGAGGAGAATGACTCCCTGCAGCGAGTGGCAAGTCATTCTCCTCCGCTCCTCAGCGTGTGTGGTCACTTCAAGCCAGGTGAGTATAATGTTTTTTTTTTATTTTAGTATTATTTTTACAGGTTTTGGAGACATTTGGAGGTGAATACTACTCTCAACATTGTCTCTTCATTGTCCCTTGCTAACACTGATTGCAGCGCTGGCAGGGGACAATGATGAGCGATTCCTTCAGCACCCTGTGCCTGGGAACAGCATAAACTGTACCGCTAATTCCCAGGTGCCGGTATGGTATGTGTGAACCTGATGCAGTACACATATGCCACACAGACACGGATATCTCCGGTACTGTTTTTTCCAGTACAGGAAATATCCGAATGTGTGAAAGAGCTCTATGCCATATAGGAGGCCGAGAGTCTGTATGTCACATAGGAGACCAAGAGTGCGGTATACTTTATATATGGGGCCTATAGGACATAATAGATCATGCTCTCTACCTCCTATATGAAATATAGATCACACTCTTGGCCTCTTATGACATATACAGTGCATATGTCATATAGGAGGCAGAGAGTGCGGGTCTATATGATGTATACAACACACTCAGCCTCATATATAAAGTATATATTATAGGAGACCGAAAGTGCGGTCTGTACGTCATATAGGAGGCCGAGAGTGCGATATATGTCATGTGTGGGGCCTATATGATGATAGAAGTGAAGTATGCCGGCACCAGTTTCCAAATCTTGCCTGTTTAGTCAAAAAAACCTCTATGATGATAAGCAGTGCTAATCAACTGTCCAAGGAAGTATGAAAAAGACAGCACTCACCAATGGATGCCAAAAAAAGATCCTTTTATTTCAGATCCAGCATACAGACGCTGCGGCTGGTTCAGGGGTGAAAAAAGGACGACGCCCGTTTCGCGCACAAACAGCGCCACCACGGGTCCTGTATGGTTCATCCCCGCATCCCTGAACCAGGCACAACGTCTGTATGCTGGATCTGAAATAAAATAATCTTTTTTTGGCATCCATTGGTGAGTGCTGTCTTTTTCATACCTCCTATATGATGTATAGATCGCACTTTCTACCTCATATAAGACAAACAGACTGCACTCTCTGCCTCCTATATGACATATACAATGCATTTGGCCTCCTATACTTTATTGCAGCCATTTGGTAAATTCTAAAAAGTTCATTATTTTTCTCATTAAAGTACACTCTGCACCCCAACTTTGCTGAAAAAAAAACAGAAATGTAGAAATTTTTGCAAATTTATTAAAAAAGAAAAACTGAAATATCACATGGTCATAAGTATTCAGACCCTTTGTTCAGACATTCATATTTAAGTCACATGCTGTCCATTTCCTTGTGATCCTCCTTGAGATGGTTCTACTCCTTCATTGGAGTCATGCTGTGTTTAATTAAACTGATAGGACTTGATTTGGAAAGGCACACATATAAGACCTCGCAGCTCACAGTGCATGTCAGACCAAATGAGAATCATGAGCTCAAAGGAACTGCCCAAGGAGATCAGAGACAATATTGTGGAAGACACAGATCTGGCCAAGGTTACAAAAGAATTTCTGCATTACTCAAGGTTCCTAAGAGCACAGTGGCCTCCATAATCCTTAAATGGAAGAAGTTTGGGACCACCAGAATTCTTCCTAGACCTGGCCATCCAGCCAAACTGAGCAATCGTAGGAGAAGAGCCTTGCTGAGAACCCCAAGATCACTGTGGCTGAGCTCCAGAGATGCAGTAGGTATGTTATCTGCAACATTTACTAAGGAAAGATAGGTGAAAGCTGTCCCTACAGTAAGACTAAGCTGAATCCCTACGATGTAGCGGGCTGCCTGTTCCTAGCGAACAGACCCGCCTTAGTCCTCGGCTAGTTTGAACGAAGACCTATAGCATAAGGGGAGGAGTCCCTAAAAGAACTAAGGACTGGAACAAAAATGAGACACCTCCTAAACAGAGAAGTTGTTGCAGAACACAAAAAGACAAACAGACAAAAGGTACTAGAGATCCCAGAAGGACCAAGTGAACTGACAGAGATAGGCACCGAAGCACCTGGCTAGAAAAACAGTCAAACACTGAAGTCCAGCACAGCCAGAAGGGCGGAGCTGGAATATAAAGGCAGGTGGTCACGTGACCGCAAAACACAAGATGGAAAAAACAAACAGGAGGGTTCTAACAGTGCCCCCTCTTTTATGAGGATCCTCCGGATCCTCCAGGCCCAGGCCTCTCCGGAAACCTCCTGTAGAAAGCTCTAACAAGCCTAGGAGCAGAGACATCATCCGCCCTTACCCAGGAGTTGTCTTCGGGACCGAAACCCTTCCAGGAGACAAGATACTGTAATGTCCCTCTATGCCATCTAGACTTCAGAAATTTCATATTCGCCGTCTTCCACCACAGGAGGAACTATGACACTGGAATCCCTATCTGATATATCAGCCTTTTTCAACAAGGAAACATGAAACACAGGATTAATCTTCCAGGAAGTAGGGACATCGAACCTAACCGAAGACAGGTTAACAAGTTGAAGCACTTTAAATGGACCCACAAACTTAGGACCCAGTTTCTTAGAGGGAATCCTCAACCGCAGGTTCTTTGAGGACAACCAAACCATGTCACCCACAGTAAACAAAACCTCCTTACTTTTCCTGTCAAAATACTTCTTAAACTTCTTGTTAGCCTCTTGAAGGTTGCAATGTACATTAGTCCAAACTCTCTCCAAATCACCGGAAAAATTCTCCTCATCCGGCACCGCCAACCCCAATTTGGAGAACGAACCAAAAGACGGATGTCTCCCAGTACAACAAAAAAAAAGGAGAACACCCAGCAGAGGAGGAAGTATGATTGTTAAGAGCAAATTCTGCAAGAGGCAGAAACTCAGACCACACCTCTTGATTGTCCGCCACAAAACAACGCAAAAACTGTTCAACATCCTGGTTCTTTCTTTCAGTCTGTCCATTAGACTCAGGATGATACCCAGATGAAAATGACAAACGGACTCCCAACCTGTCACAAAAAGCACGCCAAAAGCGAGCCACAAACTGAGGTCCTCTATCAGAAACAATATCCGTGGGAACGCCATGAAGCTTGACAATCTCCTTAACAAACGCTTTAGCGAGTGTCTTGGCGCAGGGCAACTTAATGAATGGAACCAAATGACACATCTTACTAAAAGGGTCCACGACCACCCAGATGACAGTAAAACCCTCAGACACAGGAAGATCAGTAATAAAATCCATTGTGAGATGCGTCCAAGGCGCACTAGGAACCTCCATAGGGCAAAGCAACCACGCTGCAGGAGTATGTGAAGCTTTTGACCTAGCACACACTGTACATTGACGCACCCACTTGACGACTTCCTTCTGCCATCCAGGCCACCAAAAACTGCGACTGATAAATCTCTTAGTCTCCAAAATTCCTGGATGACCTGCCAACCGAGACTCTTGACACTCCACAAACAAATCTCTCCTAAAGGTTCTAGGCACGAATAACCTCCCATGGGGAGTGTTAGATGGAGCATCATCTTGAGCTTTTAGAATCCCATTCTTCAAAACGGAGTCCAATGCCGCCACCACAACTCCTTTCTGTAAAATGCTCTCCTCCTCCTCGGCACCGACCGTAGGAAAGAAGCTGCGAGATAAAGCATCGGCTTTAACGTTCTTAGTACCAGGGATATAGGTAACAGGAAAATGAAACCGAGAAAAAAAAAGTGCCCACCTAGCTTGACGGGCATTCAAGCGCTTGGCAGCATCCAGATAGATCAAATTCTTATGATCTGTGAACACCTGAATAGGAAATCTAGCGCCTTCCAAAAAATGACGCCAAGGTTCAAAGCGAGTTTAATAGCCAGCAACTCCCGATTTCCAACATCATAATTCAGTTCGGTTTCCGAAATTTTTTTCGAAAAGAAGGCACAAGGATGTACTCCATCCCTGTTCTCCTGAGACAAAACAGCTCCGACCCCCACCGATGAAGCATCGACCTCGACCAAAAAAGGCTTGGTCTCATCAGGCTGCATAAGGATAGGGGCAGAACTGAACCTCTCTTTGAGATACTTAAACGCTTCAATGGCCTCAGTAGTCCACTGTACCGTATTCGCACCTTTCCTGGTGAGATCGGTTAGAGGCTTAACAATTACAGAAAAATTCTTAATGAATTTCCTGTAATAATTGGCAAAACCCCAAAATCTCTGTATAGATTTCACCCAATAGGCCTAGGCCATTCCTGCACAGCCTGAACCTTCACCGGGTCCATCTCAAAGCCCTCGCTGGAGACAATGTAGCCCAAAAAACTAATTTTCTGCACAGCTAATTCACATTTCTCCAGCTTAGCAAACAGTGAATTATCACTCAATAACTGCAAACCTTCAAGTACACTCTGCCAATGGGTCTCTAGATCTGGTGAATAAATCAAAATGTCATCCAAATATACAACCACATTCTTACCATTCAAAGGTCTCAGGATGTAATTAATAAGGTTCTGAAAAAATGCAGGTGCATTGGTAAGACCAAAAGGCATCACCAGATTCTCAAAATGACCTACCGGAGTGTTAAAAGCAGTTTTCCATTCATCACCCTCCTTCACTCGTAACAAATTGTATGCCCCCCAGAGATCAATTTTAGAGAACCACTTGGCCCCCACCAACTGGTTAAACTAGTCAGGAATTAACGGCAATGGGTAGGAATTGCGTACGGTAAACTTATTAATTTCACGAAAATAAAGACATGGACGTAAACCCCCGTCCTTTTTTTTAACAAAAAAAAATCCAACTGCCACAGTCTACTTAGAAGGTCTAATGTGACCAGCAGCCAGGCTAGTCTATATGTACTCCTCCAAGGCCTTTCTTTCAGGGATAGTTAGATTAAACAGCGACTCTTGGGAAGAGTAGCTCCCGGAACAAACTCAATGGTGCAATCATAATCCCTATGAGGAGGTAAAACTTGTGACTCCTCCTCCGAAAAAACCCTCCAAAACTCTTGAATAGGTACCGGTAATTCCCCTTTTTCCACAGCTGCAATGCGACCATTACAACATTTATCATAGCACTTCGGACTCCAAGACTTAATCACATTAGTAGACCAGTCCAGTAAAGGATTGTGCAGTTTTAACCAAGGCAAACCTAGAATGACCGGAGAGGGTAAATTATCTAATTCAACCATGTCCAAAATTTCTTGGTGAACTCCATTGATAGTGAGGGGAAATGCATCAACCTTGTGAGTAATACATTTCAAGGGAGTGTTATCAATTGCAATCACAGAAATAGGTGATGACAAAAGGTTTGGATCTCAATATAAGATTTTCCAAAAACCCTTAATCAATCACATTAAATGTTGAACCACAATCCACAAATACCTGAAATTCAATCAAATTTTCCTGCAAAGTAGTACTCCCTGAAAGAAATACTCCTGCAGAGCGTAAACAAGCTATACAGGCGTACCTGACCTTTTTTTTTTTTACTTCAACGAAGCTCACAATACTTAATCAAATGGTCAGCTTTACCACAATAAAGACACAATCTCTTGGCAAACCTCTGGTTTCTGTCCTGAGAGGAGAGCGACTTTGCCTCAACCTCCATCGATTCTCCGCCATCAGAGCAGATTTTCTGGGGACTAGGACCTGGCATTACAGGAGTCTTTACCTCATTCTGTCTAAATCTCAGTCCACACGAACAGCTAATTGCATGGCATCCTGCAGAGTCTCAGGTGCGGGGAATGCAATTAGAAAATCCTTAACCCTTTCACTCAGACCAGCAAGAAATAGACATTTCAGAGCAGGATCATTCCATTTGACTTTTGAAGCCCATCTTCTAAAGTGCTTGCATTTATTTTCAACATCACCTGACCCCTGATTCAAACACCTGAGTTCTGCCTCAGCAGATGAGATTCGATCAGGATCATCATATAATAGACCCATAGCCGAAAAAAATTCTTCTACAGACCTTAAGCATGGATCATTAGGTTGGAGAGAAAAGGCCCACCCCTGTGGTTCTTTGCGCAAAAGTGACATAAAACCAATGCGCTGTGATTCATTCCCAGAGGACCTTGGTCTCAAACGAAAATATAACAAACAAACATTTTAAAAGGAAAAAAAATCTTGCTGTTTACCATAAAAAACATCAGGCAGTCCTACCTTGGGTTCCACAAAATGCGCTCCGGAACAGCTACTCACATGTTGCTGGAGCTCGGACACCTCCAGAGACAGTCTCTGCAAGCGTTGAGCCAAATCCTGGATGGAAACCATACTGATCCCCGAATTTCTTTCCTTTTAGTTTTTTGGGCTGGACTTACTGTTATAATCTGCAACATGTACTAAGGAAAGATGGGAGAAAGCTGTCCCCACAGTAAGACTAAGCTGAATCCCTATGTTACGCTCACGCCCGGACTGACTGGCGTGAGCGTGATTAGTGATCCCACTGTACCATGAACCGAGGATGCCTGGATGGGCATAACTAAGTATCAACCCGATCAGACCAAGGTCGCACGACGGCTTAGTCGACTCCGTGGACCAAGGAGGAACCGATCAGAGCGACCAGGTGCAACTCCAGGTCAGACCCCGGTCACAGTTGTGGACCCACACCGGGGAATGCAGGAACGGGCAGGTTAGACTGGCATACAGGCAGGTGGGTATTGGCAAGTACGGCTGGTATGCAGACAGGTGGGTACTGGCAAGTACGGCTGGTATGCAGACAGGTGGGCACTGGCAAGCACAGCTGGTATGCAGACAGGTGGGCACTGGCAAGCACAGCTGGTATGCAGACAGGGAGATACTGGCAAGCACGGCTGGAGTGCAGACAGGGAGGTACTAGCAGGTTGGAGCGCAGGCTGGATAGGGTCCAATACAGACTGGGAGACAGGTACAGAGCCGCAGATGCAGTAGACAAGCAGAGTAAAGCGAAACCGCCGGAGCGGAGGACAAGGCAGAGCAGAGAGGAACTGCTGGTGCGGTGAGCAAGCAGAGCGGAGCGAAAGCCACAGGTGCGGTGGACAAGGCAGAGCAGAGCGGAACCGCCGGAGCGGTGGGCAAGGCAGAGCAGAGAGAAGGCGCCGGAGCGGTGAGTAAGTCCGAGCAGAGAGAAACCGCTGGTGCGGTGAGCAAGGCAGAGCAGAGAGAAGCCGCCGGAGTGGTGGGCAAGTCAGAGCAGAGAGAAACCGCCAGAGCAGTGGGTAAGGCAGAGCAGAGGGAAGCCGCCGGAGCGGTGGGCAAGTCATAGAGAGAAACCGCCGGAGCGGTGGGCAAGCAGAGCCGAACAGGGCTGAAGGTGCAGGCAGAGATGACAGGGCTCTGTTCACATGGAACAGACTGGAAAATACAGGAGGATGGCTAGAACACAGGAGGAAGATACGGAGGAAGGGAAAAGGGATAAGCAGAACCAGATACACACAAGGTACTTCCTATGAAGTAGCGAATGGACACAAAACTCACAAACAGAAGTACAGAGACAACGAGCTGGAGTTAGGTGCAGGTTCAGATACTGCAGGAAAAGGGAAGGTACAGACATAGAGACAAACAGGTAACAGGCTAGGATACAGTTCAGACAGGAACTGCTACTGCAATGAGATACAAGAACGAGCCTGGGTATACAGCCCCCAGAGTGGCGGAAACAGACTAGAAGTCACAGGTAACAGGCCTGAGTATACAGCCCCTAGAGTGGCAGAAACAGACTAGAAGTCACAGGTAACAGGTCTGGGTATGCGGGCCCCAGAGTGGCGGAAACAGACTAGAAACAGGACAGGACCTGGCAATTCAGCAGCAAAGACTAACTGAGTGAAGGAGATGCTCAGGCCCCTCCTTCTGGGTGGAGGGGGTTTAAATATCCAGTGACTCACAGCAATAGGCTGGAGACGCATTAGGAGTGCGCCCACAGCAGCTATAAGAATCAGGAAGTAACCGGGCCGCCGCCCTAAGCAGTCAGTCAAGAGACATGCACACAGCATGAACTGGAGCAAGGTTTGTAGGCTGGACTGACAGGTAAGATTGCGGTCTTGCATAGTGGTAGGTGGTGCACTATGCAAGCACACCACCAGGGATGTTACAGTACCCCCCCTTTACGCCCCCTCTTCTTCAAGCCTGCAAGGGTCTTCTGCAGAGAATTTGGAGGCCAATCCTTCTCTTCAAGAGGATTACCTCTTCTGTCCATTAGAGGAAACGAAACTGGTCTCATCATCTTGGTGACTAGGATGCTTCCTCCTATCAAGCCATCCTCAGCAACAGAAGAAGTGGGTGAAGTACCAGGAACAGCACACAGAAAAGTCTCTCTCCATTTGTTATCAGGTAGCACCCTGGTGGATTCAGGAGACAACTGGAGGTCCTCCGCCTGGTTGGAGGGGTGCAGAGACTCGGGGGTAACCACCGCCTTGACGTACACTTTGCCAAGCTTACTGGATGAAGTGGGCGGCGTACCAGGTACCGGGTGTAGGAAAGTCTCTCTCCGTTTAACAGGTAGCACCCCGGGGAATTTAGGAGACAACTGGAGGTCCTCCGCCTGGTTGGAGGGGTGCAGAGACTCTGGGGTAATCACTGCTTCGAAGTACACTTTGCCAGGCTTACTGGATGAAGTGGGCGAAGTACTAGGTGCAGAGTGTAGGAAAGTCTCTCTCCCTTTGTTATCAGTTAGCACCCCGGAGGATTCAGGAGACAACTGGAGGTCCTCCGCCTGGTTGGAGGGGTGCAGAGACTCGGGGGTAAACACCGCCTTGATGGACGTAAGACCAGATTTATTAGATACGGAGGGTCCTTGCTTTAGGACCATCTTCAGACTGGTTTCAGAGATGACATGTCTGTAAGGTGGGACGGTACCTGAAGCCAGATCATTGGTACAATTGTCGAGGCTGTGTGGGGACATCGCCTCCGCTTCTCTTCCTTCGGAGACTTCAGTGCACAGCGAGTCAGCGACTAGCAGATCTGGTGAAGAAGAAGAAGAAACTGCTGACTGTCCTGAAGATGTGGGGACTGGACACCCCTTGTACCTTAGCAGTCCCCCAGAATACACCATGCAGGATCTCCAGACCTGAGCGGGCACTAGATCTCTCGGCTCTGGACGACCTGTGGGTAAGCCAGTCAGCACCTTGAATGTGAACTTCTTCATGTGTAATGCTCCAATCTGGAGCTTAATTTGTACAGACATATTTTGACTGTTTCTGAGTAGGGCTCGTCCTTCTGCTGAGAATGCCCAAACCGGCTTTTGGAGTTGTCGGACGGGAATCAGACACCGACTCTTCAAGGCTTTAAGCCCGAAACTTCCGGTTAATCCGAGGCCTTCACTTGCCACAGAGACAGTCATGATCATCTGTGGAGAGGAAACACTAATGCCAAGGGCAGCCTCTCCTACAGGCCTGATGTCTTGGGATTCTCCAACCTTCGCTGGACAAAGACCGTCAGGGGGTCCCAAACCATCGCAGCGGGACCGCAATCCGATTTTGTGACTGAGTTCTGGCTTCTGCTTTGCCTGACGAACATAGTCATCCTTCATGGATTCTGTGCGGAAAGCTGCCTCTACAGCCTGGGGAACAGGAGGTCTTTGGGAGGACAGAACCTGGCGTGACGGTTTACCTCTACGCCTTGAAAGTCTGGACTGCCTCTTGAGGTTGGGAAGAGAAGTATTCTGTGGAGCATAGTCATCCTGTGTGGATTCTGGGTGGGCAGCAGTCTCTTCGGGCTGGAGGACTGGGTGGCTAACTATACACATTACCCATCGGGGCTGCTCCGGGATATTGGGAAGGGAAGCTTTAGCAGAGGCTTCAGGATTAGGGTCATCGAAGACCATTAGAAAGGCAACCAGGAAGGCCTGATGGTCAAAGATGATAGGATCCCATGCTTCCCATAGGGGGGTGATCCATTTCAAGGCATCACCCGCTAGGTAGGACATCATGAATGCTACTTTAACCCGATCAGTAGGAAAATAGTGAGCATAGAACTTGAAATGCAGCATGCATTGCTCCACAAATGCACGGCTACGTTTTGGATCCCCATAGTACCGTGGTGGATCCGCAGGAACGAGTGCTGATAGATCCATTTGGGCTGGTGCGTAAATCGCCTGGGCCATAGCTTGAGAAAAAATTTTTTCTTGGTGCACGTATTCACCAAACAAGGATTCAAAATGTCTCTGAGAGTGAAAGGCCGTGAGGCTCAATGGGAACCATGGCCTGAGCAAACTGTTATGCTCGCGCCCGAACTGACTGGCGTGAGCGTGATTAGTGATTCCACTGTACCATGAACCGAGGAGTGCCTTGAGGGGCGTAACTAAGTATCAACCCGATCCGAGGTCGCACGGCGGCTTAGTCGACTCCGTGGACCAAGGAGGAACCGAGCAGAGGGACCAGGTGCGACTCCAGGTCAAACCCCGGTCACAGTTGTTGACCCACACCGGGGAATGCAGCAACGGGCAGGTTAGACTGGCATACAGGCAGGTGGGTATTGGCAAGTACGGCTGGTATGCAGACAGGTGGGTATTGGAAAGTATGGCTGGTATGCAGAAAGGTGGGCACTGGCAAGCACGGCTCTTATGCAGACAGGGAGATGCTGGCAAGCACGGCTGGAGTGCAGACAGGGAGGTACTAGCAGGTTGGAGCGCAGGCTGGATAGGGTCCAGTACAGACTGGGAGACAGGTACAGAGCCGCAGATGCGGTAGACAAGCAGAGTAAAGCGAAACCGCCGGAGCGGAGGACAAGGCAGAGCAGAGAGGAACTGCTGGTGCGGTGAGCAAGCAGAGCGGAGCGAAAACCGCAGGTGCAGTGGACAAGGCAGAGCAGAGCGGAGCCGCCGGAGCGGTGGGCAAGGCAGAGCAGAGAGAAGCCGCCGGAGCGGTGGACAAGGCCGAGCAGAGAGAAGCCGCCGGAGTGGTGGGTAAGTCAGAGCAGAGAGAAACCGCTGGTGCGGTGAGCAAGGCAGAGCAGAGAGAAGCCGCCGGAGCGATGGGCAAGTCAAAACAGAGAGAAACCGCCGGAGCGGTGGACAAGGCAGAGCAGAGGGAAGCCGCCGGAGCGGTGGGCAAGTCATAGCAGAGAGAAACTGCCGGAGCGGTGGGCAAGCAGAGCCGAACAGGGCTGAAGGTGCAGGCAGAGAGGACAGGGCTCGGTTCACATGGAACAGACTGGAAAATTGTCACGCTGTCTCTGTATACTGGAGGTAGGGGGCCTAAGCTGACCCTAAGCTGGGGCCCTGACTAATCCCTCAACCTGGAGGTACTGTTAAAGGTACAGAGGTCCAGGCCGCCAGCGTAACCCCTACCTCCTGAAGATCCCTGCACCTCGGTAATCTAGTCCTGAGAAGGACCCCGATCACAACCAAAGGGAACAAGAAATAATATGCCCAAACACAGTATTTAGACGAACGAGACAGTACAAGGGAAAAACCAAAACCACCTTGCATACAAACAACTACTCAACTACAACAGAGGGAAAACCAACGGGAAAGGAGATAAATGATAAAGCGAGGAAAGGGAAAAAACACTTCCAAATACACTTATCTCAGCAACTCCAAACACCACGATCCGCTCTGTCAGTCTGAATGAAATGCTTTCACCGACACCTCCCAAACAGACCAGCAGGTATATGAAGGAGTCTCACTACAGAAGTATTGATTGCAGCTGGGCGAGGCTGGACCTCATCTAGCCCAGAGAGAGAGAGAGAATTAACTCCCTCACTGCCGAGAAACACAAAGCACCAACAAGTCAGCTGCGAGAAGTCAGGCTGTGTACTCGTGACGATCTTCGTGGCAACACACCCGTGACAAAAATTCAGGAGGATGGCTAGAACACAGGAGGAAGGGAAAAGGGACAAGCAGAACCAGATACACACAAGGTACTTCCTATGAAGTAGCGAGTGGACACAAGACTCACAAACAGAAGTACAGAGACAGAGACAAGAGTTGGAGTTAGGTGCAGGTTCAGATACTGCCGGAAAAGGGAAGGTACGGACATAGAGACAAACAGGTAACAGGCTAGGATACAGTTCAGACAGGAACTGCTACTGCAATGAGATACAAGAGCGAGCCTGGGTATACAGCCCCCAGAGTGGTGGAAACAGACTAGAAGTCACAGGTAACAGGCCTGGGTATACAGCCCCCAAAGTGGCGGAAAGAGACTAGAAGTCACAGGTAACAGGTCTGGGTATGCAGCCCCCAGAGTGGCGGAAACAGACTAGAAACAGGACAGGACCTGGCAATTCAGCAGCAAAGACTAACTGAGTGAAGGTGATGCTCAGGCCCCTCCTTCTGGGTGGAGGGGGTTTAAATATCTAGTGACTCACAGCAATAGGCTGGAGACGCATTAGGGGTGCGCCCACAGCAGCTATAAGAATCAGGACATAACCGGGCCACCTCCCTAAGCAGTCAGTCAAGAGACATGCACACAGCATGAACTGGAATAAAGTTTGTAGGCTGGACTGACAGGTAAGATTGCGGTCTTGCATAGTGGGAGGTGGTGCACTATGCAAGCACGCCGCCAGGGATGTTACACCCTACGATGTAGCGGGCTGCTTGTTCCTAGCGAAGAGACCCGCCTTAGTCCTCGGCTAGTCTGAACGAAGACCTATAGCATAAGGGGAGAGGTCCCTAAAAGAACTAAGGACTGGAACAAAAATGGGACACCTCCTAAACAGAGAAGTTGTTGCAGAACACAAAAAGACAAACAGACAAAAAGGTACTAGATGTCCTATAACGACCAAGTGAATTGACATAGATAGGCACCGAAGCACCTGGCTAGAAAAACAGTCAAACACTGAAGTCCAGCACAGCCAGAAGGGCGGAGCTGGAATATAAAGGCAGGTGGTCACGTGACCGCAAAACACAAGATGGAAAAAACAAACAGGAGGGTTCTAACAAGGGAGAAGGGAGAAAGTTCCACAAAGTCAACTATCACTGCAGCCCTCCACCAGTCGGACCTTTATGGCAGAGTGGCCCGACGGAAGCCTCTCGTCAATGCAAGACACATGAAAGCCCGCATAGAGTTTGCTCAAAAACACATGGACTTCCAGACTATGAGAAATATGATTCTCTGGATGAGACGAAGATAGAACTTTTTTGTGATAATTCTAAGCTGTATTTGTGGAGAAAACCAGGCACTGCTCATCACCTGCCCAATACAATCCCAACAGTGAAACATGGTGGTGGCAGCCTCATGCAATGGTGGTGTTGTTCAGCAGCAGGAACAGGACGACTGGTTGCAATTGAACGAAATATGAATGCGGCCAAGTACAGAGATATCCTGGATGAAAACCTCTTCCAGAGTACGCTGGACCTCAGACTTGGCCGAAGGTTCACCTTCCAACAACACAATGACCCTAAGCACACAGCTAAAATAACAAAGGAGAGGCTTCAGAACGACTCTGTGACCATTCTTAACTGGCCCAGCCAGAGCCCTGACCTAAACCCAATTGAGCATCTCTGGAGAGACCTGAAAATGGCTGTCCACCAATGTTCACCATCCAACCTGATGGAACTGGAGAGGATCTGCAAGGAAGAATGGCAGAGGATCCCCAAATCCAGGTGTGAAAAACTTGTTGCATCATTCCCAAGAAGACTCATGGCTGTACTAGCTCAAAATGGGGCTTCTACTCAATACTGAGCAAAGGGTCTGAATTCTTATGACCATGTGATATTTCAGTTTTTCTTTTTTAATAAATTTGCAAACATTTCTAAATTTCTGTTTTTTTTTTCAGTCAAGTTGGGGTGCAGGGTGTACTTTATTGAGAAAAAAATGAACTTTTTAGAATTTACTAAATGGCTGCAATGTGAGGGCCCTGCTCGCAAGCTACAATCTAGGAGGAAATAGGGAGATACGAAAGGTAAATGATAAAATGTGCTTATATTGTATGATACAACCATTATAAACTAAATAGGGTCTGCACATAACACTGCATGAACCGGTCACCAGCCAGTGTGTGCACAAGTACAGACACAGAAGGCTATTAAGTGCATGGAGAGTGTGTACACAGATGCTACAAGGGTCTATATATGCTACCATATACAGTATATAATGTAAAGATGGTTAGTATGGTGCTGCGTATATGGTGTGGAATCCACACTATATACACTGCCATATCTATACATTATATAGTATATACACTGCTCCACTCTATATTCCTGAACACAGTGTATATGTATATATAATGTGTGTGTCTGTATATATAATATACTGGGCGTAATTCTCTGTGTATTATTCTGTATATACAGTATATACACTGGATAGAACCAATTCTGCTGTCCTGTATACTGGGTGTAATTCTCAGTATCTGTATATACACACTGCACTGGATCAGATTTAATCCTTCAGGGCCTGTTGGGAGTTGTAGGTTTGTTACAGCAGGGATGATGAGGGGACAGGTATTGAATTTGAACCCACAGCATCAAGTCATTCACACTTTAAAGAGAACCTGTCACGTCCTAGCTGCCCTCTAGCTGCCCCCATAGCGTTGTTAGTGATGCAATGTGCATCACTAACAAGCAGTTTTCACGAAAATTGGTGCAGCTATAATGATTTTATAATGTTTAATATACTTAGATCCTACCTGTGTTTTCAGTCATAGGGGCGTGCTTGTCATATTCAGTTATGGGCGGGCGCAGCATTCATTCACTGCTGGCGCGCCCATGTATTTGAATCCTGTTCCTGGCCAGTGCTGATATTGTGGGGTGCAGGTGGTACTTGTATATGTCTGGCCGCCAGCGCAGTGAGGCTGTGTGATTACCAGCTTCACTGCGCATGCGCCGGGAACATAGCGCGTTATAGCGCATGCGCAGTGAAGCTGTGTAGTCTGCAACCGCGCATGCTCATGCGCTATGACGCTCTATTCCCCACGCATGCACAGTGAGGCTATGTGATTATGACTTTTTCTTCACTTTGAAAATTGTTTAAGTTGGCTGAGGGACTGGGTGGTTTACCTAGGACAAGGAATGGCCATGTGTAAGAAAAACCGCTACTGATTGTAAATTACAGATTCTGTTAACTACAATAAATAAGTTGGTTAACAAGAAACACTTTGATATAGTGCACTGCACAATACAGTTCTCTTTTGTACACTGTATAGTTTGCTAAAAGGCACACGTTTTAGTGGGAGAGGCTGAAAAATGAACTCGTAATACAACCTTTTATGGTAGCTGTAGTGTGGGCCCCTAGAGTCAATTCTCCTGGTGGGCCCTAGGCACCCCAATCCGACCCTGAATGTACATAGTAAGCTGCTAATCAGTGGTGTGGGCGGGGTTAGCTTTCAGAGCTCTGCTACATCTACAGAAGAGAAAACTCTGATTGTATCAGAATTGCTGCGCCCAGTAAACTAAGTGATACATCGTTGGAATCAGGGTCTCTTTCCCTATATTATGCCACTCTGAAATTATGTAGAAAAATCTGGTGACAGATTCCCTTTAAGGGAGTAACAATGTACAATTTGTCACCAAGCCACAGTATTTTCCAGGACTTGTTTTTGCTTGTCCCTTGTATGACGTCCCCCACTGTTCTGGGGAAGCTGATGGCTTTCATGTTTGAGTTAAGCGTCTGTTTTCATGTCTATAGTTGCAGAGCTCTGAACACAACGTGGTGCCTCTTGGCTCTGTCGGAGGGTCTGCTAACGGCCAGATTGCTGCAGTTGTGTGAGTGGAATAAAATGTCTACAGTTACGATCGTCTGCCATGATAATTTCTTAGCTACGTGCATAAACTTGGAAACACTAGCAGCAGCAATGAGATCAGCAGCTTTGTTCACAGATGTGGATAAGAAAGTCTACATTGCGAGCGACAATCATTTTTTAAGATGACAAGTATTATTGCAGACACGTGATATCTGTGAAGTATACTTTATCTTGTGTTCTATGAGACATATATTATATGAACGCACCTGTCCCATGATTTCAGAGTAGATGTCGAGACATAAAAATAGGTCTCTGGAAAAAATGAACCTTTTTTCCTGGTTGGATGAATCTTTTCTTTTTTTTGTTCCTTTTTCAAAGGAGATTTTTTTTTTTTATCCTAAAGATTAAATAATATGAATGTTAAATATTATGCACAAGGGAATTACTTGTTCACAATGTAAAATATTCACAAAATGATGAACATTGTTTAAGACAAGAAAAACAACCAAAGCAAGTGCAATAACAGACTTGGAAGTGCCTGGAGCCCCCACCTGTGCCACCGCACCTGGATTTCTGCAAAAGAAGTTTCCGCAGGCTGTGGAGGAGACAGACGGAGAGTGTTCCTGACTAGCCAATTACTGGGCAGGCATATGTATGTATTTGGGTGACCGATATTAGTCAGCATTATTTAATATTCCCTTGAGATTCACATCTGACTTACCCATTGTACCTAACAAGCGGCTGTGCCTTCTGTATCAGTTTCTTCTCTGCGTCTCAATTTCTCTCTAGTAGGACTTTATAGGAAGCTACATAGGTGCACCCACATATATTCATGTGTTTGTATCTGAAGTAATATTGTACTCATTATATCAACAAGTACCACAGTAATACGCTATTATTTCGGCTGTGTAGGCTCCTGTCCTAGTGCAGATGTCTTTAGGATGATTAGACCTCAGCCAAGAATGGAGCAAACTCTCTGCATTCTCCCAGGTGGGGGTTTTCAGAATTGATCCCCTGCATTGGGTGGATGTAGTCCAGAATGAAAACGATCAGATGGGAAGTCTACGACTGACCTATGCCCAACCCCATCTTCAATCACCCCCATCCCATCTCCCTCATTTTCCTCTTTCCATGTCTCATTCCTTTTCCTTAACTTGAGTCCAGAACATCTGATTGGGGCCAATGAAAAGAAAGTCGAAAAAACAAAAAATAAGAAGCTCACCATGCCAATATTGTTCAGGATACACCGGAGAGTTGATGAATGGGTGACAATTCCTGCTGGTGAAGGTCAGCTATTGTAGAACCATCCACTACTAAGCCCTTAGTCATAGGAATATCCTATGACTAAGGACATAGTGCATGATGGATCCTTCTGTTTTTAAATGAATTTCTAACAAAAAGATTAATTTTATGGATGGATGTGCCAGAAAATACTTTTTTCTTCTTCAAAAAGAAAGTCATTGGCCCTGTTTCATCATTGCCTGTTTTTTGCTTACTTTTGTGTGTTTTGCTCTTTCTTTTTGTTTACACTCAATTTATTATTCTGTTTGCACCTTTGTTGAAGTCTATTTTATGTGTGCTCACCTGTTTTATTTATTTTTTTGTTTTATGCTTTGTGGGCAGAGTTTAGCGATTCCAGATGTTTTTCCCCCCGATTCATCAATTGAAACTTTTTGAAAAGTTGCTAAATTTGGAACAATTCCACTTCAGTCCCCCTTGGTGTATTTTTGAATATGCCAGTATTTTGATGCCGTTCTTGCACCATTTTGCGCAACATGCGAATTTTTACGTCAAAAAGCCCCCACAAAAAGTCACAAAAAAAGAGTTCAAGACTGAAAAAAGGATGACCTTTTACTTTGCGCTAAATTCACGAATCATGTATGACATTTTGAAGAATTTGGCTTCCAAAAATGTCAACTAATACCACAAGACAAAAGCGGAAAGTAAATAAAAAAAAACCACAATGAATTGGGGCCATTTTATTTTCTCTTTAAGCACATAGTTGGCTATAATTAATGTGACTATAGCCACAGTATTGACTTACAATAAGCACATTTTGGGAATTCTCACTGTAAAGTGCTGGACACAACACTAAAAACAGGGGAAAGTCCTAATGTGATAATAAATAATATTTTTTGGATTAGGGGGAAAAGTAGCTGAGGAAAAGAAAAGTGGAAGTCATTTAAAATCATTATCCTTAATCTGGATAGTCTGGTAGACTTTCTACTTGATTATATCAGCCTTGTGTTTTTGGAATATGCAATTGTTACAAGACATTCTTAGCATGTGTAAGAGAAGTGAATATTTTTTCTCAGTTTTGGCAAAGTATTAACTAGGATTCAGTACTCATGATGATCTAAAGAGCTCCAAACCAGATGTCTTTGGTCTCATTGACTTTTGAGATTTTCCATTTTCTTTCATTCTTAGTTTGTTTTTCCCAAAACAGTTATTTCCTAGTTCGTCTCCAGTGACTATCTCTTCTTAGAAATGTGTGTAGAGGCCAAAATATCATAGACACAAATACATAGTGAACGTCAGCACTAGATTCACACCTGACATCTTTAGTGTGCTGGAAAACAGACACAGAAGTCCTGATTTGTATGCAAGTCTTAATGAGGGGTTAGCAGGACGGGCCGAGGGCAGAGCCAAGTACTGTAATGCGCATGAGCAGGGAAAGGCCAAAGAGTGCAGGCACATGCGCACTACAGTACGCCTGCGCACGAGCGCGATGGAGAACACTGTGCGGATGACGTAGAACAGCCACATGAAGTGTGGCACCCCAGGGGTCCAGTTGCCACAGTGGCTTTGCCTCCCTAAAAAAAGGTAATGCCATGCCTGGAAGCAAGCAGGGGTCCCCTAGTCAGGGATACTAACGATGCAACACTTTTCTGGCTCCAGACCAGCAAGGGGAGTCCCCTCCCCTTGGCAACTGGGATCTGGGGGCGGGGTTAGTTAGTCTTGGTGTCAGCAGTTGAGTTTAGGATGTCGAAGAGACAAGAGCTAGGGACTGGAGCGGAGGTAGCTCGTCCTAGCTAGAGAAACACAGAGGACCGGACACCGGAGTCCGAGACTGTGGGGCACCGAAAGGCCCAGCAGTAGAGACCGGAGGGCAGGAGATTGCAGGTCTCCTGGCCCCATCAGACGCCCGGAGGCTCAGCAGCACCACAGGGTCCTGCACCGCCACGAGGGAGCAACGCAACAGCAAGGCCCGAGCTGCAAGCCATACGGGTGAGCACAGAATGTTATACTCAGGGACGTGGGCTATAGCACAGCTACAAGCAGCAAAGCCAAAGAGTATAGTGAGAAGGGGAGGCCTACAACTTCACCTGGCAAGGAGGACTCTATGTTTGCTTCCAGGCTGACCGGACTCTTACCTCTAGCCAGTACCCCAATCCAGGCTTGCCTAATTGTCATCAGTAAAGACCCTGGGACTGCACTATACTGACTCTGTGGTTATTACTGCACTACGACACTCTGCACAACCACCAACATCCACACCCTGCCCTGAAGCTAACTCTTCTTGTGGAGAGCCACACCATCCCTGCTGCAGTAACATCAGCTTCAGAGGACTGCTCCGCAGTGGCGGCTCCCTTTAGCCGCATTCCACAGGTGGCGTAGTCAGACTCCTTAATAAAACCTATACATATAATTTCCCTTGGATTGACCGCCCTGGGTCACGGACAGGGCCACCGCCACTGTGACTACAACCCCCAGCATCTACCAGCCCGGCACCGGGTACCCCACGGCCCAGGGGGCGCGTCAGAAGCAAGAAGGATGACGGTGATCTCAAGAAGAGACGACGTGCTCAATCAAGACCAGCGACACCCATCGGACCAGACCACGTCATAGGCGAGTATAATAAAAGCTCTTTTTTGTGTTATGCACAATGCAATAAGGACATATATACAGCATTCTAGAATTATTATTATTATAGCGCCATTTATTCCATGGCACTTTAGAATGCTGTATATGAGGGCATACTGGTGCTGGTACTACTGTATATGGGAAAACCTGCTGACATGTTCCCTTTAAACCTGGAATGGGCCTTCCCTCATGACTTTGGATATGCAGTCAAACCTGAAACTCGATTTGCTGACAACTGTTTTGAGGTATTTGCCCCTCATCAGTACAAAGCAGGAGGACTGATTAGTCTAGGTGAGAAGCCTCTTATAGGGAGTCAAAAGGGTAAAGTTTTTCCTTTTGGAGAATGCCAAGTAGGCGTAGCGAGCCTTATAGGTCAGGCACTGTTCAACTGGGAATGTAAATATGCAAATAACCTCTTTGCTGATCCTAAGTCATGTGACAAGACTCTTTAAATGCTTGATATTGACTTTTAGGATTGTCTCTTCCTATAGAAGGCACTGGGGTTCCTGCTCTCTTCCTCTCTGAAGAGGCTAATTGTCTATTTAAATTCCCAGGTGAGCATAGCATGACCTATAGGGACCTCCTATGCCATGTTGACGTTCTCTACAAGGAGACACTTTACCTGTTAGATGCTTCTTTGTGATCTCACTTATTCTAAACAGTTCAACAACTTGTAGGGGAAATCACTTAGGCTGCATTCACATCTGCATTGGCGACTCCGTTTTTTATTTGACTTTACGTGGTGCCAATTTTAACTAGTTCCTTTTAATAAAATACTAAAGTTGATTTTATTACTATTGTGATTTAAAACACACGGTTTATTTCAGATTTAATTACTAGCACATTGACGTTCAAAAGAGAAAGGAATGCTAATTACAAGTGATAAATTGTTTTGTTGCATGACTTGCGGTACATTTGTTCATATTTTTATTACTATACACAACTAGGAAAGAAGACACATTGCCATTGTGCCGACTTACAAGTTTGAACATATAAAGATGTTCTCAAAGTGCAGAATATAAAAAAACAGCACAACAAAGGCAGCTGAGAGTGGACGGGTGTGATGGGCCAGATGTGAGAGGGTTTTTATAAATGCAACCATAAAATAGAATAGTGTGATCCTGAATGAGCTCAGCTTCCCTCCGTATCCTGTAAGCCAATGCAGTCCTTGTGCACTGTGTGCTAATACAGGACACTGGATAGTATTCATGCCTACACTACCTGAACTAACCAAGCGTGTAATCTGGTTTTATAAGCATACAAACAAGTTAGGGATAATTTATGACATATTTTGCAGTATGTTTTTAGACTGAGACTCAGATCTCAAGCATAAAATGCCATTTATCATAGATAATAAAGGAAAACATACAGAGACTATGCCATTTATGCATGGTAGTGTGTATTATATTCTATGCTATATAAATGTCTATGGAATGATAGAGACTGTCTATCGTACCTGCTCCGCCATGTGACCAGATATATTATTCATTGCTGAAAAATTTATCTACTGTCTCTATTAAATGTCCACATAGACAAGTGGTTAAAGGGTATTCCCAGAACTGAAAAATATTGATTGCTGGGAGTCCAACCACTGGAACCCCCAGTGATTGCAAAAACAGGGCTCTTCTCAATGCCCTGTCCTTAGGATTTCTAGGGTCCCAGTATTCAGACCCCAACGATCAGCGAGTTATCCCTTATCCATTATAGGAATACCCCTTTAAACAAAGTCACAATGTCAATTGTCTCAGTGACAATGCAAAATCTCCTGGTTAAGGCCACGGCCCCACTATCAGTATTTGGTCAGTATTCGGTCAGTATTTTTTCTCAGGAGTGGGAGCCAAAACCAGGAGTGGGTGATAAATGCAGAATTGGTGACTTGTTTCTATTATACCTTTTCTCTGTTCCTCACCTGGTTTTGGCTCCCACTCCTGAGAAAAAATACTGACCGAATACTGATCAAATACTGATAGTGGAGCCGTGGCCTAAATGTGACTTCCAAAATTGTTTTTTATTGTCAAAGTCAAGTAGCAGGTGATAAAAGTATCATCATCATTATCATCATCATCTGAGCTTTCTCTGAATGATGAACTGGGTATAACCCCATCCCGACTGCTGATTGGCTGCTTTCTGTGTACACTGTACGAGGACAGAAAGCTGCCAATCAGTAGTGTTGGTTATACAGGGCTCAGCATTAAGAGAACTGCTAGATCTGCAGCAGAGAAAACTGTGATTTTCATCAAAATGACAATAAGCTGCTTAGTTAGTGCTCGCTATACATCGCTAGAATCAGGGTCTCTGCTCCTACATAATGCTACTGTCAGATGGGGTAGCAAAAACCTGACGACAGATTCCCTTTAAGTATTTGCTATAGAAATTCAGCATCATTTCTGCATCTCCAGCCAGAAAAAAACACAGCGTAAATTTTTTCTTTTTGGTGCCTTTTTCACATGAGTTTTTATTGCATATTTTCCCCACTCATTAGTATGGGTAAAATCTGCAGCTGAAATGCTGAAAGAATTGATATGCTGCAGATTTAAATCTTCTCAAATCTCCAAGTAAAAAAATAAGCAGTGTCTATAGGAGACTTCAGGAATCTCATTCATTTTACTGGTACTAGGAAATCTTTCAGATTTTATGACAAAACTGCCCAAAAAAAGTGACAAAAATGCAACAAAAACACAACGTGTGCACAAGGCCGGTCAGCATATTTTGGACAGGCACTTATTATAATAGGATTCACATGGGAATGCATGGTGAGCCTTCACTTCTTGCTGCAGTTTTGATAAAACGCTGCAGTTATCTGCAGTTCTTCTACTTCTTGCAATGTTGAGCTCCTACTATGTAGTCCTTAATATTCATGAGCTCTCGCCAACCACACCACCCTCATCATTGATTGGCAGTTTCCTGAGGTTAGCAGAAACTGATCTTGAAATTTTTGGGAAATACATTTAGGGTCCGTGCCCACGATGCGTTTTTCAAGCGTTTTTGCTGCGGAATTTTTGCAGCGTAAACGCTTGTAAAATGCTTGGTAAGCCTTCTCCCATGGTCCCCAATGACATTCCACGAGTTCAATGCCCATGCTTTGGAATTTTCCGCAGCATTTTTGATGTGCAGAAAAATCCACAGCATGTCCATTATTTGTGCGTTTACGCATGCGGAATTGCCATCTTCAATGCATTAGAAAAACGCAAGGCAATTCCGCATGTGCAAAACGTGCGAAAAACGTGCGAAAAATGCGTGTCAAATTCCGCATACGTTTTTCCGGGCAAGGACATGCAGAAATGAAGCGGAAATTTTCCGCTTCATTTCTGCATCGTGGGCACATAGCCTTAATCCCAAGAAACATACAAGCAAAATACAGTTTTTTTCACATTGTCATGTACTTGTATTCCAGATTGAGTATACCAAAGGTGAGATGCTTTTTTGGCATTTAACTTTAGCCATATAACAAGTGATTCACCAGAAGTGAGACAGGAACACCCGTGTATTTTAAGGTTACCCTACAATCAGTCTGAGAATCAAAGGTGACACTGATACATGGTGTTCTGCCTAGTGCTGGGCCTGAGGGTTACACAGAAATGTTCTCTTTGGTGTTCTTTAAATCCATGTGTCATGCTATGTTCCCTCAGGGCCTGCACTAGGCAGAACACAATATATCAGTTTTACTATTTAAGAGCTAAAAAAGCTCGAATTACATCTCACCATTTTTCATTTTATATAGCATGCAGAATCAATTGGACACGTATTTGACACATCTTCAGATCAGGTTTGTAGTATGTGCACCACACAATTGCTGGAGTTCAGCCCCTAAACTCAACAACAAGGGGACATACATTTGCTTTTATATTAAAGAGAAATGTATTAAAGACAGATTGTATTGAAACAGCGAAACACAGCCTAGTAATTGACACATCCCTGTAATCAGGGACTCTGCTCTTACATTATGGTGATCTCAGATAAAATAACAAAACCTGCTCCCAGATTTCCTTTAAAGTGTGGTGGAGTACAATGTGCCAAGATTTTAGGAGGCACATGGCTGTCCATGCCCTAGAAAAACATATCTAGGCCAGGTGTAAATTTATATCATAATTTTCAGCAATTTCTGTCCCTCCCACTCCCTAAAAAATTCTAAATTCTGGCCACTTCATATGTCAGATTTGAAATGTGGCGAGGAAGCACAAGTTGACAATGTTCAATTGCACTACAATTTGCAATTTTTTTTATACTCCATCCTTAAAGAAGCCCTTGCATTGCCTTTTTTTTTACTAAACATGTGTATGTGTGTAATGCAGAGTGTGTGTGTTAATATACTCACCCACCGCCATCTTCTCCAGGATCCAGTGCTGTTCCACTCCTCCTCTGAATCATGTTACTGCACTTCAGACTCTCCGACCCCATGCTGTGTGTGAGATGGAAGTCTCTTCTACACGGTAAGCCTATGGGGCCGCTTTCTGACGCCCCATAGCCTTAAATTGTAAAAGCCACTTCCAGGTCACACAGAGCACAATGTGAGCCGTATATATAAAGAACGGTGACGTCACTGAGAAGAGGAGCGGAATATATTTATGGAGGATATTTACACACCTAAACTGCACATAAATATAAACACAGGTTTAGTGTAAATTAAACTTCATGGAAAGGCTTCTTTAATAACTTTGTAACTATAAGTTTTCCCATGAGCAGATGCCACTGGGCCTCTAGTTTGGCTCAGAGTAGATGTTGTACCCAGTAACATTCCCAAAGCAATGCTTTTAGCATAATTCAGGTATGTCTCCATTCCACTTGTGTGACCCCTACGTACTTTTATTGCAAGCACTTTCTAGACACAAGTTTATTTCAGAAGTGTATGAACGCAGAGAACAAGTTGTCCCATCTTTTATAAGCAGTAGTTGTATCAGATATAACAGACTGGGTCTTCTGGGTAGTCGTTAAACAGCTTTGAGAATATCCCGTGTACGCAGTGACCTCTCCATTGCTTCGTGACACTGTGTTTGCTTATACAATGTTACTACCTGTGACAGATCTGTAACGGTTTCTGTTATTTCTATTTTAACAGACCACTGCAATTTATCAAGGTAATACATAATGTATGAATTAAGGAATGGTTAAAAATGGACTTGTTGAAACAAGATACAACTTAATTCCCTAGTTGCTTTAGACAAATATTAAAAAGCACTTGTTTTACTTAAGACAAAGCATTTCAATGTTTCTCTCCCCAAAATGTGATAGAGAAAGCAATGCATTAGGTATATCCGTGGGAATGGCCTGAAAGAGTATGATAATTTCATGTGATGGTCTGATGGTTTGTGCAGAAACGTGACATCATGGGAAAGGTAAATAGTGCAATTGATAGAATAAACAGGATACACCATGGGGATGGATGTCGAAAAGGAAATATGGTGGTTATGGGAAACCTATTCAGTTTCAATTAAATTTCAGTTACATAAAATACAAGATGATTGTGTCTTAATCAGTCTTCTGATATTAAATACCCAGATATTTTTATATTGAGATGTAATCAAAGACTTTAACATAACTAATATATATGGGGGGGAGGGGGTGTAATTATGCAGTCTTATAGGTGCATAGTGTAGACTAATATTCATTGCTTGCAGCTATTTTCAGTACTGTATGACTCCACACAATGTACGGTAATTACATGGATCCATAGACTGATGTGCTAAGCTAAAAGAAGGAGACACCAAACTGTGATACCCCAGAAGGACAGAAATTTACTTAAACCCCCAAATGGGGAGAGTTACAAGGCTCCTTAAATCTATTCATCTACAGCAGCTTGTTGAGCTTGTCTTTCTGTATTGCTGTGAGCGTTGCTTTTCCAACTTGGTTAAAGCATTAGATGTGTCTACGTTGATATTGCTAAAAGTAGTATTTTTGAAATTTACTCTTTATTTAAATTCATATTTTTCTCCAACCATCTATTCTTTTCCATTTTATTGCTTATAATTAGTTGCCAAGGGGACTGGCCTCCATTCCAAGACAGCAGTGGTGGCCTGTCCCCTGGCAATGAGATGTAAATAAAAAGAAAAGTGAGACATTCTAAGAACAGAGAATTTAAACAAAAAAGCAAATTGCAGTTCCCATTTAGTGGGGCCTGTCAGGACCTCCTAGTTCTAGCTGCCTCTCGCCAATCTGGGAGGGAGAGTAGCCTGGGAGCAGTTCTATTCTGTTGTCCACCTCCTGTCAGCTCTGGAGCAGTTGACGGTCTCACGTGCCTTGTAAGCTGCTAAGTCAGAGCAGCTCTCACTTCCCCTTCCAGCTGCTGATAGGACTTTTACAGTTAAAGGGGCTGTCTCAAGTTTGGAAGTTATCCCAAAAATGGTGTCTCTGAAGAGCCCCAGGTGAATGAAGCGGTGGTCGATCATGTGCACAGCCGCGCCATTCATTCTTAGAAAACCAGTTGAGCTCAGTGCTTGGCTATCTCTGGTGGTCCCATTAAGAATGAATTAAGTGCATGTGTGCAAATTGACCCTCATTCCTTTCACATGGAGCTCTTCAGAGAGCTAGTTCTCAGTATTGGTGGGGGTCCCAGTGTTTGGACCCTTAGCGATTGGAAAGTTATCCCTTATCCAAGAGAAATTCACGTTTCAGATTTGAAACACCGCCGCTCAGTTTACACTGCGTTAAATAAAAGCCCAGTGGGAATGAGATTTCTATGAATCCTATCCACTTTTCTGGAACTGTATGGCCCACGATGAGTATTCAGTGAGTTCTTGATGTTGTAGAATTTCTTCACCTATTAGGTAAATTAGTTTAAACACAATAAAAGCTCATAGTGGGAAAGTAGCCTAAGATACTTCGTTTTTGTGCAGTGAAAATACACAGCATCAAAACCTTGCTAAAGTCTCATTGTGGGAACTTAAACCTTATTTCGTCCCAAGGGTTCTGTCTGGTATTGCATTAATTCAGGTGAATGGGATTTAGCTGAACAAAAGTAGTGCTGTTTTTGGAATAAAATTTTGACCTTTTTTTATAAACAACCCCTTAAATAATAGAGAACAATAAACCATGGCGCCAATTCATCAAGACTGGCGAGTTTCTCAACGACCTTGGTGAGGGGGGGTGGTGAAGTCAGACATTACCAATTCATAAAGTGGCACACACCTCTTCATGAATCAGGAGCATCTAATGAGTGGCATACACCTCCTTTAGCTACACCAGAAATCTTACACCAGTAGTGTGATTTCTGGCATAGGGAAATGAGCTAGGGTTCATCTCACCCCAGCTCTGCCCACTTGAATGGACCTAGGAGGAAACTGGTGTAAAAATACCAAAAGGCAAAAAAAAATTTGCCGCAACTCCAAGCTGTGTGAAAGTTTTCTGACTTTTCAAAGCTTTTATGCCACTTAAGTCATGTTCACATGTTCAGCATTTCACATCGGTATTTGTAAGCCAAAACCAGGAGTGGAACAATCAGGGGAAAAGTATAATAGAAACACCTCACCACTTCTGTATTTATCACCCACTCCTGGTTTTGGCTTACAAATAGTGATTGGGCGTAAAAGCTTTGATTAATCGGGGCCAATGTCTTTCTATTTTTTAGTACCTTTTATAAAATTTTCTGGGGAAAAAGACGGAATTTAAATGTGATATATTGTCTATTTCCCACACATAAGATAACCAATGGTAAGTAATCTAAATAAACCAAGTCCATTATTGATCACAATAGAATAACTTTTCCAACTGCATATTGAAAAAACTTGTAGAAATACTCCGTCATGCTGGGAAAAAGACTATTGTTTACTTATGGATTTTTCAGATCCAGAAACTTTCATATCTGACCTTAGAAATTAGCGCAGAGAAGCAATCTTAACGCAGCTTTACACGCTCTTAAAGGGGTATTCCGATCTCCAAGATCCTATCCCAATATGTAGTGGGTGTAATAATAATATAAGCAAATACCTCTAATTAGAAATGTAGTATAGTTTTTCTGATTCACTGTCTCGTTCCTCATGCACAGGCATTACAGGACCTTAGGTATCCATGGTTACGACCACTGAAATAGTAACAGTTAGTTAGCTAGTTGCTTGTGGTCGTAACCATGGATACCTAAGGTCCTGCAATGCCTGCACATGAGGAAAGCGACATAGCGAAGCAGAAAAACTATACTAAATTTCTAACTGAAGATATTTGTTAATACTATTATTATTACACCTACTATATATGGTGATAGGATCTTGGAGATGGGAATACTCCTTTAAGTCAACGGTCTCCAGTGTGCAATCACTCAGGCATCTTGAGAGCATTCAATAACAACTGACTTGCTTATTTTATGTTGGATGCATAAAAAACTTTGAAACAAACAGATTGGCTTATTTCTATGTTACTTTTGCTAATGGCGTGCTATAATAAGATTGCTTGGCACGGCATGACACGTTTAAATATTTGAGTTATATATAAACCTTTGTGGTGGATATGTTTTGTAGCTAAACTTAACTCAAAACTTGAGTGCTTGATCCTGCTTGTTTTTCCATTAGGCAAAAAATATGATGTATTTAATAAGAACCATGTGAAGACGTTAGACGATAGCTACATGACTTTGGTTGCAGTTCAATACGCCGAAAAACATGCTGTTTTATATTATTTCATCAAAGGTACAAATAAGCTTCTGACCTTGGGCATGTTTATATATTTGCTTCGAAAACCACCCAACTGTTTTCTCATTGTCACAAATATTACACATCATGTCTGGAAGAGAAAAAAAATCCTGACTTGTTTACCTGGCTAAATTAACTTTTTATTGCAGAGTGATTGGGAAGGGGAATTACGGAATAAAACACAAACAAGACATAGCACTTAGGAACATCAAAACACTACTTTCTGCATCCTTGCTTAACATAATCTATGGATTGCTGATTGTCAATTAGCAAAAAGTTTCAGCATCCATGTGTATGTCTGATTAAAAAGCATGACAATTATGCCGCTTAATTAACACAGGTAAGAAAAAAAAAAAAAGCAGCAACACTTCAATAACAACTAGCTAGCTGCTGACTGCTTATTAAAAAAAAAGGTTAATTAGAAAATCAAGATTTATTTTCTTTCCAGTTCATTTAATCCTTGTTCTGAATATTACATCTAATATTTTACAGTGACAGAAATGTATACATACAATACATCTTTTTACTAAAACGCAAAACAGATGTTTGTTTGCTTTGTTGAAATACAGATTCTTTGACGTTTCTATTTTGGGTCTTTTGAAACGTTTTTTTGCCTGAACATGAATTTATTTGTAAAATTGGAGGTAGAAAAATGTTCCCATATTTTAATTCTTTCTTTAAATAACACACAATTAAATATTGTATAGAAAATAAATATGTCGATTTGGTAGGTTTGGAAGGAATAAACATAGCTAATTTATCTAAAAAAAAACAATCTTAGGACACAAAGTTACATTTGGTTTATGTACTTAAAAGAAATAAGGTAAACAATCTAATAAGAGCGTGAGAGAGTATGAATCCTATTGTACTGATTGAGACAGCGGACAGTAACAAAAGTATCTAAGAACTATTAAAATCTTTAAAGGAAAGTGACCAGCGGGGTTTATAACAAGATAAGTCAGTGGTATGCTTTATACTTTGTCGATCAGCTGTATCACAATAGGTCAGCTCAGAGTGTGCATCCATAATCATACTTGGCGCTTGCACTTTGCTTAGCGGACTCCAAGAGCTCTCTGAGTTTCCCCCTTTAACAGCAAAGCAGATATTTGACCATTGATGAAGGGACCACTGGGTTGCTGCTGAATGGTTGAGTTTGCTGACGGATTAAGGCTAGGGCTACAAGGTGACGTTAGCCGTGATGCATGTCATGCGGTATAAGTTTGCTAGGTGTTGCTAACCCCAAGGGTACTGTGACCGTAACAAGCAAGTTGTAAAAAATCCTTTTTTTGACTTGCTTGTTTAGATTGCAGTACCCTCAGGGTTGCAATGCGACCCCATTCACTTGTATTGTGCTGTCATGTACCAATGACACCTACCAATCTTTGACCACATGCCTTGTGTTGTGGCTAAAGTCACTGTTTAACCCCAGCCTAAAGCAAATAAACTGGATTATTACCAGTAAAAAAACAGAGAAAAGTAAAAAAAAAAGTCGTCCATGGGTAAAATCAGTAAAGATATACAGTTGTCAATGAGGAGAAAGAAAAGAAACAACTATATAAGAGCACGGAACTTTAGACCAAAACCACACCAGGGTAAAATGTAAAGCAATATATAATACCTTGCACAGGTGACAGGGAATATGGAATTTAAATAGACAACCGGAAGTAAGAATTGGAGGGAATCCATAAAATACATATAATGGATTAGTTTACTGGGAATAGAAGATTCTAGTATACAGGTCCTAGAACTACAGATTCAGAGATCATTGCTCTTTAATGTTCCTGGCATAATTTTCTGATATGAGCACATCAGTAGCACGTACTATAAACTGTAAAATGGTATTGATTGCGAAACAGGAATAATTCTTCAAATTCTTTTTAGGAATATTGGAAAAAATTCTGGAATCTACATCTCGTTGGCAATCCTAGCTATTAAGTTAACTTTGTAATGACTCTTTAGAAATCGTTTACCTCTCATTGTTTTATAGCAGTTGTGCTTCAAACATATAACCTCATTAGAATCACCCCACATTTTATTTTAATGTTCATATTATATAAAGAATGAAGCGGAAAATTAAAGAACAGCACGATGGTCTCACGTTGGAACGTAAGATATTTAGTTTATGGGAGCTGGTGCTAAGTATATATACATATGCAGCTTCAAGGATGAGTTTTTTTCCCACAATGTGGCAAAATCCACTTCTCACCCAAAAAAACAAGAGAATTCATTGGAATGAATAAAAATGCTGCTAGATGACTCAAGCAGTATACAGCCCCTCTAAACTCCAGTCCAGATGCTTTTTACAGCAGGCGTGTTTAGCACCTGTACGCTTCACTTTACACAAGCAGCATGTATATATCCCATGTATAGTACAGCTGTCCTTTCTTTCATAGATGCACATGTTGGAAATTGTCATAATTCAGTCTTTACAATGGCACATTTACAAGCAGCAGTTCGACACGTGTTAACCTGACACAATAAAATCCTTTAAAGACAAATCAGACAATTTAGAACATATGCACAAAACATTTTAACTACATAAAGGTGTCTGAAAAGCAAATAACTGGTTTAAGTGTTGTCATGTGCAAATACATCCCAGAAAGGAAGAGGCCATACATGTCAATACCTGGTCAACATAGAAATAAACTACATGATCAGGCAGCCCCCTATGATAAAGGCAGAGGTAGCAACCACTCATACACCTATCAACCATGGAGAAAGGGGTCGCCTAATAATATGCACACAGATAAGCAGGGCCGGACTGGCCATCTGGCATTTCTGGCAAATGCCTGAAGGAGCGGACCCTGTAGTGGTCCGCCCGATCATCTCCACTCTTTCTTTAGCAGCATGCACGCCAGACAGCATTAGCTTGCCTTGCGCACACGATCGTACTGCACAGCTGAAGCCAGCAGGACCAGGGTGCGGCGCGCTGTGCTGTTCTGTGCCGCCCCTTGGCCCTGCTGATTTTATTTGTGCAGTGTGATCATGTGTGCAAGGCAAGCTAATGCTGAGTTGTGTCCTCTGGCTCGCTCAGCAAACACTGGAGTGATCTGGCAGGTCATAGATGAAGACGGCAACTGATGAATATTAGACAAGGGTCAGGGATCTTAGATTACTGCAACTGCGCTGTGGGATATGTTAGCGCTATATAAAATAAAAAGATTATTATTATTAACTGCTCTAGCGGTAAAATGAGAAAAAAAAAACAGGAGTAGTGGCACTAATCTAAGTTCCTTGCCCCTAGTATTACATTTACCAGCCGCCATCTTCAGCTCTTACCAGTGCCATCTTCTGACCACAACCTCTAACTAACCGTAAGTCAGAGGTAATGGTCACAAGCGCTCAGTGTAAGTCTATAAGAACCTCTTTCTGGCATCGCTATGACCTCATAGTCTTACACTGAGTAGTGACCTCCGGCTCACACAGCAAACACTTGAGCAATCCGGCAGATCACAAACTGCTGCCGACCGACTGGAGTGCCACTGGGAACAGATAAAGACGGTGGCTGGTGAGTATATCAGGGATCTTAGATTACTGCAACTGCTCTAGCGGTAAAATAAAAAACCCTGGAGGGCTGCTTTAATTTTCATTGCACTAAACACTTTTATTTATGTTCTTTAACTGTTCTTTGCACTTTTGTGCTTATGGTAACATTACTTTGTAAAACAATAAAAAGATTTTATATTTTATTAAATTACTCTGGCATTTAAAGTGATGATCAAGGACTTGAAACTGATCACCTATCTGTAGCATAGGTCATCAATATTAGTTCAGGGGGTATCTGACTCTGCATCCCTGCCCTTTAGCTATATGAAGAGGCCACAGCACGATGGAGAGTGCAGCATCCTAGTCATTATCTACGAGACCCAGCTCTGTATGTAAAATAGCCGCTTTGCCAGGTCCTGCAACTAAGAGCAATAAATAGGCCTGAGCTATAATACTGGCCACAGCTGTGACTATATATTATATAGTCGTGTTACACTCAGCTCACTTCTTGTAACATACAGGTGCACAAACATATTACACATTCACCACACGACAAGTATACAGCCTTCAAATGCCAGGGCTGAATTTTAGTCCCATTCCAACCCTGAAGATAAGGCTGGTAAAAGGTGACAGTCACACAGATACGTGTAGTGCACCAAGCCAGTTTATGACCTATACTATATGGGCACCCAACAGGGACAGACACTCCAATTCCCCTCACCAACCCTATAGGACCTGGCCCCATCCTACAAAGATGAAAAGATGTCAGGTATTAGTTGATATTTTTGGGAAAATATGGAAGCCCACAACCCGCCTCAAGGGTCTTCATTACCTTGAGTCTCTAAAGTAAAATTCAAAGCATTGAAAAGGACATAAAATAAAATCACAGAAAAAAAACACCCACAATTTACCAATATCAGGTCACAACTCCAATAAACTGCAGGAGGCACCTTATAAACTGAAACACAGGATTCACTTACAGCTCACCACACTTATTGATTTTTTGTTTTCCCCACCCCACATTTTCCAAGCACTAATCATCTTGTAAACACCAGATACAATCAAACAAATAATGATGATAGGTCAGAACATCCCTATGGATAAAATAGCTTCTTTATGTCCACGTAATATTAAAAGACATAGTCACAGATGGATGTACTGAACTATTATTATTATTATTTGAGGCGGCACATTTTACAAGCCTTATCTGTGAGCATTTATAATACTAGACAACCACCACTCCATGAATTAGTAGGTTGTGGGTGGTTGCTCATCATCAGTATTTTGCACCTGTGTTGCCACCACTATTAATGTTTTTTTTGCATTCTGTAGTGGATTAATATTGACCTACACTGTGTGCAGAATTATTAGGCAAATGAGTATTTTGATCACATGATACTTTTTATACATGTTGTCCTACTCCAAGCTGCATAGGCTTAAGAGCCAACTACCAATAAAGTAAATCTGGTGATGTGCATCTCTGTAAGGAGGAGGGGTGTTGACTAATGACATCAACACCCTATATAAAGTGTGCTTAATTATTAGGCAACTTCCTTTCCTTTGGCAAAATGGGTCAGAAGAGAGATTTGACGGGCTCTGAAAAGTCCAAAATTGTGAGATGTCTTGCAGAGGGATGCAGCAGTCTTGAAATTTCCAAACTTTTGAAGCGTGATCACCGAACAATCAAGCGTTTTATGTCAAATAGCCAACAGGGTCGCAAGAAGCGCGTTGGCCAAAAAAGGCACAAAATAACTGCCCATGAATTGAGGAAAATCAAGCGCGAAGCTGCCAAGATGCCATTCGCCACCGGTTTTGCCATATTTCAGAGCTACAATGTTACTGGAGTATCAAAAAGCACAAGGTGTGCGATACTCAGGGACATGGCCAAGGTAAGGAAGGCTGAAAAACGACCACCTTTGAAAAAGAAACATAAGATAAAACGTCAAGAATGGGCCAAGAAATATCTTAAGACTGATTTTTCAAAGGTTTTATGGACTGATGAAATGAGAGTGACTCTTGATGGGCCACTCTGACTCAGACGCCAGCAAGGTGGAGGTGGGGTACTGGTATGGGCTGGCATTATCAAAGATGAACTTGTGGGACCTTTTCGGGTTGAGGATGGAGTGAAGCTCAACTCCCAGACCTACTGCCAGTTTTTGGAAGACAACTTCGTATCGTTCAAGAAAAACATGATTTTCATGCAGGACAATGCTCCATCACATGCATCCAACTACTCCACAGCGTAGTAGAAAAAATAATGACATGGCCCCCTTGTTCACCTGATCTGAACCCGATAGAGAACCTGTGGTCCATCATAAATTGTGAGATCTACAGATAGGGAAAACAGTACACCTCTCGGAACAGTGTCTGGGAGGCTGTGGTGGCTGCTGCACGCAATGTTGATCAAAAACAGATCAAGCAACTGACAGAATCTATGGATGGAAGGATGTTGAGTGTCATCATAAAGAAAGGTGGCTATATTGACCACTAATTTTTTGGTTTTTGTTTTTGCACGTCAGAAATGTTTATTTCTAAATTTTGTGCACTGATATTGGTTTACCTGGTGAAAGTAAACAAGTTAGATGGGATTATATTTGTTTTTTATTAAGTTGCCTAATAATTCTGCACAGCAATAGTTACCTGCACAAACAGATATCCTCCTAAGATAGCCAAATCTAAAATAAACCCACTCCAACTTCCAAAAATATTAAGCTTGGATATTTATGAGTCTTTTGGGTTGATTGAGAACATAGTTGTTGATCAATAATAAAAATAATCCTCTAAAATACAACTTGCCTAATAATTCTGCACACAGTGTATGTTGGTAATGTGATGTTTTTTTGGGTAGCCCACCTGTTCTAATAGTATGGGTGTGACCTAGAGGTTGATGGCCAGCATACTGCACGCATCTGTGTGACTGGTGCCCTATACAAGCCTTATTCATGTGCATGTATAATAATAGGCAACCATGCCCTCCATGGATGATAGGTGTGTGAGTCGTTATTTATTAGTATTTTGCCCCTTTGCGGCCTCCACCTTTTATCATGGGGGCCTGCTGCTTCCTATTGTATATTTGCACGATGACCAAATATTGATAACTATGGCCTCTTTTTTATGTGTTATATTTGGATCTGATGTCCATTTCAGTGAATTGAACAATACTTCACAAGCATAGCAAGGCATGCTTAGTGCATAGCTGAGACATGTGCAAGACAAAAGTATGACACATAGAAAACATAAAAAAATAAATAATAATATTAACTAAATATTATAAAACAATAAATAATCCATCACTAATTACTCTAGATGATTAGCTGGTATATTATATCAGATTCTTAGTTTTCTCATTTATAAGTAATAGTTCATTACTAAGATGCCTAATTTTGTATCAGCATGTTCTTTACCGAATATTGAGTCCATTCTATTCGTCATATTTGTTAAGCCTAATTTATTTCGACCTTGAAAAAGGTTTAGTTCTACTTCTATTAGAAATCTGCCATACTGGGCCCTTGAAACAACTAATCCTGATCTGTTTATCTCCATCTTAAAGATTTTCCAATAATTTGTCTGCTAGATTTTAAGGTTAGTTTGGGTGACTAACTGCTCACCCCACTTAGCCATCTGCCTCCTGTCTGACTGAATTCTGGCTACTTAGTGGCCTTAGCATTGAGGCGACCTGCGATATTCAGTAGAAGATGCCACATTATTACAACGTTAAATATATTTCTCAAATAAAATGATATAAGTGCATCTTGTAGCAATTGGATTTCAGTTGACCCAGAAGAAGATGACTTATAAATCACAGTTAAGTGAATTTACACTTGTTTTCGGAACATATTTTACAGTTTCATTTGCAAAGCCTGACGTATTGGAAGTAGGCCCAAAGGAGAGATAGCTAAAAGGTTAATTGGACAATTACTCTACTGTAATAAGTCATCTGCAGGCTTGAAATTGATTTTGTACCATTTTTAGACCTCAGACAAATTTTAGACTTCAGACATATTTCCTAAAATTTGTTCTGAGAAGTTGAGGAATAATTTTAACGGCGAAAATTATATTTTAGAGAAACACATTGACCCTCATTAAAGCATGTTTGAGGACAGACACCAATATATGTAGATCTGAAAGTGGCATCTGAAATCTGTAGACTATATACACTCCTCAATAGAGATGGGCGGATCTGCCGAAATTCAAATTCACTTGTTCGTGAGGATTTTACTGGGAATTTCGATTAGCACAAATTTAATGTCCCTTATTATGCTCTGGGGTCTACTTAATAAATATATAAACCATAAAAATTACACTCACCTCACTACTCACCTCTCCGGCTGGTTTCACTGCCCCCTGTTGGGTCCCCCACGTCGCATTTCCGGCCCGATGTTCACTCAAGGCCAGCACATATGGCTGTAAGTAGGCCCCAAGCATGTGCAGTGAACTCTGACCTAGAGTTAACACTGGGTTGGAGATGTGGTGCGACAGAGGAACAGAGTACCGGACTGTGGGCAGGCAGTATCGGGAGACAGCCAGAGAGATGAGCAGTGAGGGTGAGCATGAGGTATTTTTTTTCTTTTTGACCTTTTGCCGACTTTCTATTGTTCAGCACTATGGCAGCTGGCAGCCAGTTTGCTGAATTCACGAGGAGCGATTTACAAAAACTTTCATTTTCTTCAGAATGCGGATTTTTGTAAAATTCAAGTATAATATAGTTCCACTCGAATAAATTTACGCATCTATACTCCCCAACATTGAAATGGCAATACCAGGAAAAAAAAAGTCATGGAATTCTGAAAATCACAGGATCAATGGACATGTTAATGATAGGTAAATGATTGAAAAATGGAAACAACAATTTTCAAAACATCTTGACTTGAGTATGAGTGCCACACACAGAAATACGTTTATGCGACTTGCCATGTTATAAGTGAGGTTATTAATGGTTGTCTGAGGAATGTTAAGCCACTCTGAATGCACTTGGGCAAACAAATCATAAAGACTCGATGCTGGCAGCTCTCTTTGCCATTGCCCACCAATGGTGTCCTAGATGTGCTCAATAGGAGACAAGTCCGGGGACTGTGCAGGCTATGGTAGCATGTTTAGGCCACACAGACTACTCCCAGTAGAATGAGCAACATTCCAGCCTGGAGTTCTTTTATTGATAAATATTTCTCAGAGAACAATTAATGACCTTATTGATAATATGCCAAGGCGTGTGAATGTATTTCTCCACATGGTGCTCACAGTGTCAGACTGGAGGACACAGAGCCCCCCAGAGAACATCATTCTTGGGGCACGCCATCCATTTACTATTGAAATAAGAAAGGTTATTGCAACAAATAGGAGGTCAGGAGGTTTTGCGTGGTTTTTTTTGCTCCCCTTCTTCCCAGAGCCATAACTTTTTTATTTTTCTGTCAATATGGCCGTGTGAGGCCATATTGTGTACTGAAAAATGGTAAAAAAATTCCAAGTGCGGTGAAATTGCAAAAAAGTGCAATTCCACAGTTGTTGTTTTTTTTTTTACCATATTCACTAAGTCCTAAAACTGACCTGCCATTATGACTCGCCAGGTCATTACTAGTTTGTAGATGCCAAACATATATAGGTTCTTTTTTATTTAAGTGGTGAATAAAAAATCCAAAGTTTGTTAAAAAAAATTTTTTTCCAAGACCCGTATTTTGGGATCTGGGGCCAGGTGAAGGCTTATTTTTTGCACACCGAGCTGACTTTTTTTATTGATACCATTTTGGGGTTGATCTGATGTTTTGATTGCCCATTATTGTATTTTATTTATTATTTGCAGCGACCAAAACAAAAGTAATTCTGGTTTTCTGAATTTTTTTCTTGTTGCGCCGTTTACTGATCGGATTAATTATTTTTTTATATTGATAAATCAGGCGATTCTGAATGCGGAGATACCAAACATGTGTATATTTGATTTTTATTTTGAATGGGGGCGAAAGGGGGGTGATTTAATCTTTTATATATATTTTTTTTAAATATTTTTTAAAACTTTTTTTTACTTTTTGCCTGCGTCAATAGGCTCCATGGGAGACTAGAAGCTGCAGTTACCTGATCCCCTCTGCTACACACAGGTGATGATCAGATCACCTGTGTGTAGCAGAAATGCTGACTTGCTATGAGCGCCGACCACTGGACGGCGCTCAGCAATCTGGCAATGACAACTGCAGGGGTCATGCTCATTACGTGACGGGGGTCACCGATGGGCAGAGCCAACGAAGCACTTCTGGGAAGCACGAGTTAAATGCCGCTGTCAGAGTTAAAAGTAACACGATGCGGTTTTAATACGTTTCCGCGGAAACTCATTAAAATCGCTTGGTAAGAGGTCTGCCATGTATACCAATGATAATCCACATGTGCACATGATGCGGAAATTTCCGCTGCGGATTATCATTGCGGCACAAACCGCAGCACAACCATTTCAGGCGCGATTTTGCGGCTAAATCGCGCCCATTGACTTGCATTGAATTGCAGCAAACACGCATGTTTAATATCTATGCATGCGGATTTGCTGCGCTTCAATGTAAATCAATAGGCACAAAATCTCACCAGAATCGCGCTGCGGCTGGTACCCAGGTCTGGAGAGGAGGCTGCTACTTCTCTCATCCGACTGCTGCTCTGGCTGATAACAGCGAGAGCAACGTGAATGGGAGAATCAGCAGCCTGCTCCACCCAGCCCGCGTGCCAGCGGCAGTTAAAAAAGAATAAAAAAGTAAAATTTTTTCAAAAAACTTCATACTCACCTGTCCGGTGGCCCCCGGTGTCATCCTCTGCGATGTTGTCTCTTCGGCGGCCCGCGGTACACTGTGGGGCGTGGGCTCGCACCCCGCTGTGTACTAACAGGTCCTGCGGTGACGTTACTGATCACCTGATGGTGACGCGACCATCAGCTGATCGGTGACATCAGCGATCACCTGATGGTCGCTTGACCATCAGGTGATCAGTACCAGCAGCAATCTGCTGATGGTCACATGACCATCAGCTGATTGCTGAAGCCGGTAATCAGCTGATCAGTCTCATGACCGATCAGCTGATGCTTACCGTGGGAACCTTCACAAGAAGCTTCCCTCGGTCTCTAGCTCACCAGGGCTCATAAGCTGATCTTCAGCTGATGAACCCCAGTGACTCCCTGTAGCAGTGTATATTGAGAGGGGTGATTTTACACCCCTGTCAGTATACAGTGCTGTATTCTACAGCTGTGACATCAGTGATGGCTGATGTCACAGCTGTAGAAATGATCCGGATCGTCGTGGAACAGTCGTGATCGTGGACTGCGTTGTTGACGGCGGACAGGTGAGGGATATTGTTTGTTTTTTTACATTTTTTTCAGGAGATCGAGGAGTTAGCGGAGGCGTGTAATAGAAGAAAATTGTAGAACCGTGTGTGTTTTATTTCATTAAAATACTTTATTGTGGCCATATTGAAGAAGCCGCGACCATTTTATCACACTTTTAGTAATGGGGGCGTCTTATAGACGCAATCTATTATAAATCTGAGCTTCACGTCAGCCGCCAATACAAAGCTGACGTGAACCCCACCCCCATTACCCCCTGCCACCGCTACAGGGCAGTGTGGAAGAGCAAGGCTAAGCGCCAGATTTGGCGCATCTTATGGACTGGGACTGCTGAGGGGTGATATTAATAGCAGCGGAGGGGGCTAGTATTCATGGCCCCTTCCATGGCTATTAATATCAGCCTGCAGCTGTCTAGTTTAGCCTTTGCTAGCTCGATTTTATTTTTCGAGCACATCAATTTTTTTCTGGGGTCCCCCTGTAATCTAGCCAGTAAAGACTAAACAAACAGCTGTGGGCTGATATTAATAATCAGGGAACATTGTTGGCTAATGGCCCCTTCCGTGGCTAATAATATCTTCCAGCGGTCGGCTTTCCCTCTGCTGGTTATAAAAATGATGCGGGAGCCCACGTCAATTTTTTTTAAAATTTCAGGATTTGAGCTCATAATTCAGACGTAGCACCGCTTTGGATGCAAATTTTTGCTGCGTCCAAAATGTTGCATTCTATTGAATGCAGGTAAATCCACATGGGTTCACTGGACCATGCGGATTTACTGCATTCTATACTTTCTAGTGGTCAAATTTCTGTTGTGGAGACTAGCGACTCCACAAGAGAATTTGACATGCTGCGGTCCTGAAAGACGCACCGCACGTCAGTGTCTGGAGGTGATTCGCAGCCTCAGATGTACGCATAGTGGACATGGGATTTCTAGAGATCCCATCAATTATGCTGTAACATCTGGACGCTGCGGGTTTGGCGCTGTATAAACACGCAGCGTCAAACCTGCAGCGTCTCCTGACCGTGGCCACGTACCCAAACTCACCCGCAGATTGTCAACTTCTGTAGCGGACACGCTATACTCCGCTGCATATTTTGACCGATTGCAGTGTCATTATATGCGGTGGATTCACATTTACCGACAACAAAAGTGCGGCATTATAACTCCGCGTTTTGGACGCAACATAAATACGTTGTGTCCAAAGCGCTGCTGAGTGCTGATCGGGGAGGGGGGGCGTAGGGGCTAAAGAACCAGCTGTGAGATATTAATTATGGCCAGGGAAAATGTTTGCCTAGTGGCACATTCCCAGGCTAAAAAAAAACAGCTCACAGCAGTCGCATAAATTACGTGATTAAAAATGCTAATGAAGATTGGGTGAATGGGACTAGCTGACAACCTGGTCTTTTGTTTGGTGAAGCCAAGATGTCAATCAGACCTTTTTATGACCAAGCAAAGTAAAGCAACACACAGACAGTGCAAACACTTTATTTGAAATACAACATACTCATTCTTTAATCATTTAAATGAACCAATATACTCACCCCAGTTCTTATGGTAATCCAAGGGCTTTAGCAATTTCCCACCAACTTTACTTAGCTCCAAAAATCATTAATTGATGCTCAAAAACGCTTAAAAAAACGCATGTAAAAATGAGTCAAAAAAGCATTTAAGAACCGCATGCGTTTTTTCTGGCAAGAAGAGACAAAAACACTCAGGAAATTTCTGCTTCAAATCTGCATCGTGGGCACATACAGTAAGTGTGTACATGTGTATACAGAGTATAAATGTTTATACGCATGTATAATGTGTGCACATCTGTCAGTGTGAGTGAGAGGGGCCCTCATTCAGTAAAGGATGTTATGGGTGTTGTGTGATGGGGGCCCCCAGTCACCCATAACTGATTGAAGGCTCCAACCCCCACCACCCATATCACCTCTTACTGAATGAGGACCCCCCTCACTCACACTAACAGTTATACATACTTTATACATGAGTATAAGTACTCACACACAGAGTTCAAATAAACACATGCCCAATAAATATACCTAGAAAACCTTACTTTACAGCTGAGTTGCTGAGTGCAGGTAAAAAGGCTCTACTCAGTGTAGCAGCAGACTGCAGACCCCCTCCCTTGCTATGCCCTTACAGCAAAGAAGGCAGACGTTTGAGTGTGAGGGGGAAGGAAGGAGGTGTTAAGGTGGCACAGGGAGATTTATTAAGGTAGTACTGCAGAACTCAATGTATATGCCAGTACTACCTTAAATGATGCTCCAGGCTTCAATGGAAGTGAATCTGCTCCAAACATACAGAAGCAAAAGGGAGGGCCCTCCAAAGGATCCTCTGCTGCTCTGCTGGGACAGTCCAGCACTTGGTGCTCATACTTGATACTGAACAAATAGGTTTGTTTTGGAAAGTTTTTTCCATTTTTCATCATTTTTATTTCATAAATATGTCTATCAATCATGTGATTTCCAGAATACCACTACTTTTCCTCCCTTGGTCTTGTAATTTCTTTTTGTAGAAATTCTGCTAAACTTATTGAAATATGTTTTCTTCTCAAGTATAAAGTAAGTAGAGTGACTACTCAAGTTTTAAAATCATTTATGGATCTGTTTCAGGAAGAGTAAGATTAGTACAATTTCCTTCCCAATGGACAGAATGAACCTACAGCCCAAATTCCCAAAAAGTTGGGACTCTATCTAAAATGTAAAGAAAACAAGAATGAAATGATTTGGAAATCTCTTATAGCAATATTTTATTGACAGCAGAAAATAGAACATAGATCAGAAAGTGAAAGTTAGACATTTTTCCATTTCATTTGGAAAAATTACAAATTGATGGCAGCAATGCATCCCAAAAAAAAGTTGGAAAAGGATTAACAAAAGGCTGGAAAAGTAAGTGGTACTAACTGGAGGGTCAATTTTAAACTACCGTATATACTCGGGCATAAGCCAACCCGAGTATAAGCCGGGGTACCTAATTTTACCACAGAAAAACTGGGAAAACTTATTGACTCAAGCATAAACCTAGGGTGGGAAATGCAGCAGCTGCTGGTAAATTTCACCATCCTGCTACTCATGGCCTCCCCATCCCAAATCCTGGTATGCATGGCCCCCCCATCCCCAATCCTGGTATGTATGGCATCCTCATCTCCAATCCTGGTATGTATGGCACACCTCATCCCCAATCCTGGTATATATGGCACCCCTCATCCCCAATTCTAGTACACATGGCACCCCTCATCCCAATCATGGTATGCATGGCCTCCTTATCCCCCAATCCTGGTATGTATGTCACTCCTCATAACCAATCCTGGTATGCATGGCCCCCTCATCCCCAATCCTGGTATGTGTAGCACCCCTCATCCCCAATCCTGATATGTATGGCCCCCTCAACCCCAATCCTGGTATGCACGGCCTCCTCATCCCCCAATCCTGGTATGTATGGCACCCCTCATCCCAGATTCTGATATGCATGGGCCCCTCATCCCCAATCCTGGTATGCATGGCCTCCTCACCCCCAAATCCTGGTATGTATGGCACCCCCATCACTGCACACACAAAAAAATAAACACTTATACTCACCTTCCTTCCTCACCTCTGCTCCAGCGCTGCATCCTGGTCTGCTTCAGCAGCTCATGTGAGTCTGAGCAGTGCATGGTGTCACTGCCATTCACCCACAGACGCTGATGTGAGCTGCCGGCATATTCACTCCTCTCCATGCCAGGACTATGTGCTTGGAGAAGAGTGAATGTGCATTCTCTTTAGTAGCGGGCACTGTCAGCAGGAGCTGCGGCAGTGCTCCTCTGTGCCCGCTACTAAAGAGAATGAATATTCTTTCTTCTCCACACCCATGGGAGTGGATAAGAGTGAATATTAATTTCCCTTTAGCAGCGGGCACACGTGGTAGCTGCAACAGCGGCTACTTTGTGTGCCCCGCCCCTCAGCTGCTGCAACACCCTCCCCGACCACTATCCACCATCGGAATTTCTATATACTCAAATATATACCCTAGTATAAGCCGAGGGGTGCTTTTTCAGCACAAAAAATGTGCTGTAAAACTCGGCTTATACTCGTGTATATACGGTAAGTCACCTGACTGTTTATTAAAAGAGCAAGTTATAGAGGCAGGGTCTCTAAGAAACAAAGATGGTCAAAGAGGTTCATCAATATGTGAACTGTGTTTTAAAATTGTGGAACAATTTCCGAAATATATTCCGTAACATAAAATTACGAAGTCTTTGAATATCCCACCATACATCCATAATACGTAATATCACCAAAAGATTTAGAGATTCTGGAGAAATCCACATGCACAAGGGACAGGCCTGATTCGGTTGTGCAAATCACTGCATGGGCTCAGGAATAATTCCAGAAATTGTCTGTGAAGGGAAATCCATATATCAACACAATCTAGAAATGCTGCCGTCTTCTATGGCAGTGGTCCCCAACCTTTTTTGCACCAGGGACCGGCTTGAAGCAAGATCATTTTTCCATGGCCCAGCAAGGAGGGGGTGGGGTGGGCGGGGCTTTGGTCATATGGGGGCGGGGTAATGGAGGGATTTGGAGTTTAGTGCATACTTATCATATAGTGTAGACCAGGTCCCCGCCAGGAGCTATGCCAGGAGCCCCACATAATGTGCTGTGCCAGGAGCCGCATCACTGAGGCCCCATCACACCCTGCAGCAGGACAGGGCAGCTGTCCTGACAGCTGCTGTTCAGCTGCATTTACTTCATCCCAGGGGCGGACACAGACTGTAGTGGGCCCCTGTGCAAGAAATTTTTGGGGGCCCCCCCCGCCCTTCATAAGGCAACAAAGTTATGTAAACATAACCCCACCATGTGCATCTCTCACCCCCCCATGTGCAGCTCACCCCCGTGCATCTCTCATCCCCCTCCGTGCATCTCTCATCCACCCCCCGTGCATCTCTCATCCCCTCCGTGCATCTCTCATCCCCTCTGTGCATCTCTCATCCCCCCCGTGCATCTCTCATCCCCCCGTGCATCTCTCACCCCCCCGTGCATCTCTCACCCCCCCCGTGCATCTCTCATCCACCCCCCGTGCATCTCTCATCCCCCCCGTGCATCTCTCACCCCCCCGTGCATCTCTCATCTCTCCCCTCCCTCCCATGTGCATCTCTCATCTCTCCCCTCCCCCCATGTGCATCTCTCATCTCTCCCCTCCCCCCATGTGCATCTCTCATCTCTCCCCTCCCACCCATGTGGATCTCTCATCTCTCCCCTCCCCCATGTGCATCTCTCATCTCTCCCCTCCCCCCCATGTGGATCTCTCATCTCTCCCCTCCCCCATGTGCATCTCTCATCTCTCCCCTCCCCCCCATGTGGATCTCTCATCTCTCCCCTCCCCCATGTGCATCTCTCATCTCTCCCCTCCCCCCATGTGCATCTCCCATTCCCCCCACTCCTAGTTAATTGTATTTAAAAAAAAATTAAACTTGTTATACTTACCCCCATGCGATCCCTGCAGAATCCTGGCGCTCGTCCAAATCGCTGACACCAGGTTCTCCTGACTTCCGGCCATGTGATGGCGCCGTCACATGACCGGAAGTCAGGGGAATCATGAAGGTGCTGCCGCAGCAGCGCAGCGCTAAGATGTCCCGGACCCGGCGCTTAGCATGCGGCCGGGGGCCCCATGAGGAGAGAGACGCACAAGAGGGGGGCTCCGAGGGGGCTCCTACCGGCCGGGCCCCATACTGGAGTCAGGGCAGTCATGCCCTGATGGCGGCCCTGCTGGAGGCTGGAGGGGCCCCCTCTCCCCGCGGACCGGCTGAAAAACCCCAACGGCCCGGTCCTGGTCCGCGGACCGGCGGTTGGGGACCTCTGTTCTATGGGACAAAACTAATTTAAAATGGCCTGAGGCAAAATGGAAGAGTATTCTATGGTCAGATGAATCAAAATTTTAAATTATTTTATGGAGACTCAAGAGGAGAGGAACCATCCAGCTTGTTATCAGCATACAGTTCAAAAATTGTCTGATGGTATGGGTGTTAATGCCTATGGCATGGGCAGCTTACACATCTTGCAGGGCACTACGAATGCTGAACAATTTTATAAAGGTTTTAGAACAACACATGCTCCCATCCAGACAACATCAATTTCATGCATATTTTTATCAAGACAATGCTAAACCACATACTGCATCCATCACAACAGCATAGCTTCACAGAGAGAGGGTTTGGTAGATGAACTGGCCACCGGCAGTTCAGACCTTTCACCAATAGAAAACATTTGATGTATTATAAAGCGAAAAAACCGGCAGAGGCCCAGAACTACTGAGGCACTAAAATCCTACATCAGACAGGAATCAATTCTTCTCCTCACTTCGCAGACGTTTACTAACTATTGTAAAACGAAGAGGCGATGACACGAATACACAATGGTGGACATGGACATGGTCCTGTCCTAACGTCTTGAGATGTGTGGCTGCTCTCAATTTCTAAATAAGTTAATTTTTACAAATTCAATGGAAAAATGTTTGACTTTTACCTTCTGATTAGTGTGTTATGCTCTAATGGGAAGAAAGTATGGTTATAAAATTTCCAAATAATTGCATTTTTGTCTCTTTTCCATTTTACACAACATCCCAACTTTTTTTTTAATTGGGGTTGTACAGAGATTATACATAATTAGCAAACAAAAGAGGGAGAAAGGGAGGAATCTGCCTAAAATGAAAGAGAATAGGAAAAAACAAAAGCCAAACTCTACTATAGTGAAAGTTTGGTGGCAGGAACCTCCACCAGGAACATGACACAGTTTACCGAAGTTTTCAGTTGAGTGAAATGACTAAAAGGTGACAGAAATTAGTAGCAGAAAAAGATGGCCTGAGGCATTAACAGCTAAATAGTGAAATTTGTAAAAAAAAGGAAGCCTGGAACATAATATATTTCATGTATCATTAGTGGGTTAAGCTGCTGATTTCCTTCATGCTTTATACTGCAGCTCTGTGTTTTTAGATTGGCTAATGTGTATACGCACAAGCCCGTCATCAGTCAGTTCATGTCAAGATGATTTACTGTACAGGAAAGATGTAATTATTACAAAATGACCTTAACAAACTGAACTACCTATGAGAAAATTAACACTATAATGTGCTTAAGGAAGGATGGTGGAGGTCCCCCTTTCTGGATTATTAGCAGTGGTGTTACTTGAAGCTCATGGGCCCCAATGCAAAAGCTCCATCAGGGCCCCCAATGATTGCAAATTTTCAATAGTAATGGTCTTTTCATATCGACCAAAGTGACATTTTGGGCCCCCTAAACTCCAGGGCCCGGGTGCAATTGCAACCTCTGCACCTATTATAGTTACACCCCTGATATTAGCAATACAGATCTATACAGTACACATTGTGATTTAATTTCCAACATGCAGTATCATTTGTAAGGACATTTCTGTGTAATATTGAATGCAACTGAATGTTATTTTGTATTTTTTTTAGGAGTTATCTATTTGATTGCTGCGCTCAATCATCTGGAAGATTTACAAGCGACCTTTTCTGTATGTGCACGGGATAAAGGCGGTCTAACCTCTGCAGTGAATGCATCCATAACTGTTAACATACAAAAAACTACAGTCGCACCACCAATCTTTGAAAAATCCCGCTATACATTTGTCATATCAGAGGATGTTCCAAACGGCAGCGCTGTTGGTACTGTCAAGGCGAGAGAACCTCTAAGTAAGTACTGATACCTCATCTGTTCCGGAGCGTGGGGATTGTATAATTCTATTGTTATACTATGGTTATGGTTGTATTATCTCAGAATAAGTCTACAAGTACAGATAGTGCGGGTAAACTGGAACTTTCTCTCTTTGTAGTTATGCTTATTTTATAATGGTGGGAATCCTGTGTGCACAAGTCTTATTTCTGACCTGTTTTGGCAAATGCAGACATGTTTGATATCCGTGGATATTATCCATACCTCAAATTCCAATTTAGTTAAACACTACTTGTCAACAACTGTGCTTTTTATAAATCACGGATCTTTACTGCGAAAATCGTTCTCATGGTGGAAAGCCGTAAATAGGCAGCTGTGTGCTTATTGTGACGTGATTTGCAAAAACATTACTATTAGGACTCTGACCTTGCTTGGTTTAATTGGAATGAATATTCAGCTTTTCTTTCCAAATACGCAGATTGTTATATAAATTGTGAGCCATCACCAAAAGAAACTGTCCAGTTGTGGATTGTATTAACTGCAGGTGCTCATCACAAATCATTCTCAGGTGCATAGAAAGAGAAAATACAGCAAAGGATTGATCTATAGAATTACACAGAAAAAATATAGATAGAAAATAGAATGCAAAAATATATCGACAGATCAATAGCACACAGCGATATAGATGGACAGACATAGAGATGGACAGATAGGATAGAGAGATAGATAGATAGATAATATATAGACAGATAGATAGATAGATAGATAGATAGATGATAGATAATATATAGACAGATAGATAGATAGATAGATAGATAGATAGATAGATAGATAGATAGATCATTTTCTAAGCACATAAATATTGATAATATTTTGGGTTAACTGTTGATTGTATACTTTATCACAAGAATTATAGTATTTAGACATTAACTACAAGGTTGTGACGTCTCCTGCAGATGTTTCAAATTTCCGCTGTTTTCCACAGTAACTATATGGATAATTTATTTGACAAGTCTGGTACAATATACAGTTCCATGGTTCTTAATCAGAAACATGAGAAGCTTTAGCAGAAGTATTTATCTTAGTAGTGGATAGTGAGACCATATTAACTTGGTTGATAAACCCACTGTTATCACAGTCTGTGCCCATCCGTCACGTACCAATGTAAGGAACTTAGAAGTAAAATGTATCCTATTACTGAAGCTCATGAACACTACTGACAGAGACTAAATTACAACTACTGACTTTCCCTTGCTCCTGGTTGATGTGTTTTTAACAGTTATATAGAAAATTGATTATTATAACTTCTAGATCAAGTCTAGTGTATTCTATTATTCCACTCCAATTTGTTGTAATAATTTTCCATGGAAATTTGAGTGGGTTCTATTTGACCAAATGAAAAAAGAGAATGTAAGGCTGGGTGCCCACGTAGCGTTTTTCAAGCGTTTATGCTGCGGAATTTCCGCAGCGTAAACGCTTGTTAAACGCTAGGTAATCCGCACCCCATGGTCCCCAAGGGGATTCCGCATGTTCTATGCACATGCTGCGGATTTTTCCCCAGCGTTTATGCTGCGTACAAAAATCCGCAGCATGTCATTTAATTTTGCGGTAGCGCAGCGGAACTCCTACCATTGACTTGCATTGAAACGCATAGAAACCGCGACTGTACATTTCTACAAGCGGCTTCTATGCGTCTCTATGTGCGGATGGTACCCAGTTCTGGAGGAGAGGAGACTCTCATCCAGACCTGGGTACCATTGTACCTGTAAAAAAAGAATAAAATAACAAATAAAGTTATATTCACCTGTCCGGCGGCTTCTCTCTGAATGCCGGTGACGCGCCCCTGGGCCTGTGTCGCGCTGCCTTGCGCACGCGGGAGCTTACCCGGAGCCGGATCTCTTGAGGGTTGTAGTCTCGTGGCGGTGATCCGGTCCGTGCCCAGGGAGTCAGACTAAGTGGCGCTGTATCAGCGGTAGATGATGGACGACTACGCCACCCGTTGAATGCAGCTATGGAGCTGCCGCTGCAGGGCAGACCGCTGAGGCCGGTGGAAGGATGGTGCAGCGTGGATGGTATAACCCCCAACGGGAGGGGTATGGCCTCAGGGCAGCCGACGTGGATGATGGGGGTAGCAGGAACCACTCAGAGACGATGCGGTGTAGTTCAGGGTCTTTACTGGTGACAAAGATAGACCCTCCCGGAGTACTGGCTAGCGGTTGGGGCCTGGTCAGTCCTTGAGCAGATGGGATCTCCCCTGGCCAGGCGGAGTTGTAGGCCTCCCAAACTAACGATACTCTTCTGGCTACCTTGCTAGAAGCGAGTATAAGTAGCCCACGTCCCTGAGTGTACCGTGTGGTGCTCCCCCGTATGGCCGGTGACTCGGGGCCTTCTAGTAGCTTCCGCTCCACGACGGCGGTGCTGGTCCCATGCGTGTGACCGTGCCTTCGGGTTTCTTGGCCAGAGGACCTGAAATCCCCTGCCTGACGGATTCTGCTGCTGGGTAGGAGTTAGTCCCCACAGCCTCGGACTCCGGGTCCGGTAAGAAATCTTCTCAGTCAGGGCGAGCTCTGCAGCTGCCAGCCCCTGACTCTTTGTAACACTGCTCCCACAGAGCTCCTGTTGTTTCTTCCTATGCTGCTTCTCTTCTCTACTTCTGGCATGGCCCAGGAGCTGGGCCCAGCCGGAGCCACAGCTCCCTGTCAGCCCTCCTGGCTCAACTCTCCCTCTGAACTCTCTAACCCTGCCTCAGCCCCAGGTTTATATGACGCGCCCCCTGGGCCATGTTGTTAGGGATACCCGGAGCCGGATCAGATGGGGGTTGTAGTCTCCGAGTGGCTGTGACCCGGTCCGTGCCCAGGGTGTCAAACTCAGTGTGCGGCAGTCCTTGCAGATGTTCTTAGTGTCGACTACGCCACCCGTTGATTTGCGGTCAAAAGGCCGCCGCTGCAGGATGGTCCGCTGAGGCTGGTGGTGTGTGTGCAGCTGTGGTAGTATAACCCCCAACGGGAGGGGTATAGCCTCAGGGGGTCAGACGTGGAGGATGGTGGTTGTGAAGGTGCAGCAAGGAGACTCAGAGTCAGGAGGTGCAGTTCAGGGTTTTTACTTACTGATGTTCTTTTGGTCACTCTGGCCTTGAGTGCCCACCCGAGCCGTGCTGCGTCCACCAGGTCCTGGACTCGGCCAACCCCCAGGCAATTCTGGAGCGTGGTCCTGAGCTCCTTTCTGACTTTCCCTTTCTACTGGCCGTTCCCACCAGGGATCCACTTATGTCCGGCTCCCTCGGGTCTCTTGTTGGTCAAGCCTCCTCTGGGCTCCCTGACCCTATGCTTGGTGTGCCTTTCTAGTGGATTTGGTGAGGGTCGTGGCAGATCCTGCCCACGACCTCCGGTTCCTGGCTAAGGTTTGCTTTGGCCTCCGCCAGCTTGGGATCCGGTACCCTCTTGCCGACCCTTCACCCTTTGTCCTTATTCTGGGATCTTGGGGTTCTTTCTTCTTTCCTCTCTGGGTCCTTCTCACTCCTCTCTCTCTCTCTCAGCAGGCTCTGTTCTGGAGCTGGGCCCAGCCGGAGCCACAGCTCCCTGTCAGCCCTCCTGGCTGAACTCCTCTGCTCTGCTCCTCAGGTTAAACTCTCACTGACTGACCCTGTTCTTAGATGGTGCCCACCTTATATACTCCCTCTATGTGTGAGCCCAGGTGACTAGCACCCAATGAGCTCCTAGCTTTACCCAGAGTACTCCCCCTATCTGCCCCTACACTACTGGGATGTTCCACCCCCCTCCCACTCCAGCCAGGGACAGACGCTGTCGTACCTGCACATATACTGGTGGGAGTACCGTAGTTCTGTCCCCCGGAAATGGGATGTATGTAGTGCATGCAGCCTACTGAGCTCAGTTCCACACTCCATCCTTACCCGGGAGTGGAATACCACACCTCTGGCTTGAGGTGTAATACCCCTGTAGCAGCCGAGTCCTCAGGGTGCTACATTCCCCCCTGGTAAATCACAGCACGTCCTCGGGCTGTAAAAGAATAAAAACATCACAAACATACAAATTTTTTTTTTTTTTAAAACATCATAAACATATAAAACATTATATATACTATCAGCATAAAACTTTTTCATATAAAACATTCTTGTTTCTCCGGCCACGGTGCAACTTGTGACCGGGTAAAGTGCAACAGTCTCTTGTAGTAATAACATCAGTTTCCTATAAAACCGGTAGGGGGCACTTTAAGAAGCGCAACTATATACAAGGGAAGGTATGGCCGCTCTCAGTCCTCGGCCAGAGGGGAAAAGGGATGGCTGTTCACAGTCCTCAGCCTGTTAAGGGATATGGGACACACTAGAACAGTTCACTGGTCCCAACGGGGACTACACTTTTGTAGCAACAGTCTCTGTACCCACACGGGTAATTATTTACATGTTCTATTTACAGTTCATCAGTGGCGGTGTGCTCTTGGCTGAGGGTAATCTTTAGACCCGTCCGGGTCCTCTTGATCCTCCTCACCCCGTAGCTCCTTCTCAGTAAGTCTATGCACGTGCAGGGCATACGGACCCTTGGCGCACTGATGCCGGGTGAAGGTGACCTCATCACCCAGGTATAGGTCACGACCTCTGTGTCCCTCCGGCAGATGACTTTCAACGTCTCTGCGGGTGACAAAGACGTCACCGGGGGTCTTGTGGTCCCGGATGAAACCCCACCCGTGCTCCAACTGGAATTTTATTACAGTCCCGGTGGCACGGGGACCGTGGGCTGCACGGGGGTTCCTCCTGGTCCGGCTCTTCTGCTCTGCGCTCTGCATCTGCAGCCGCTGCTCACGGACCCGCCTCTCTCTCCGTTCCCGGTCGAAGACCTCTAACTGCTGCCGGCAGCACTCCGCACGCTCAGCTGCGGCCGCCCGAGTTTCTTGGGTGAACCCCATGAGATCTCCTCCAGTGGGGTCCCACTCAAACTGTGTCTCCTCCAACGAGAGCGGGGTCCTCTTGACGGGCTTCGGAGCCGGAATCAGGGGCTCGCACAGGGGCCTTTCCTTTTGGAGCTCAAGTTGGTAATACTCCGGTGGCCATATAAAGGGCTGCCCATCCGGGCATGTGTGCTGGGCAAATAGATCTTCACCCAGGTGTGGCGCTGTGGACGTTGAGGGCGCTGTTTTGGTGGCGGCGCCCGGGTTCACCAGGCCTTGCGACCAGGCCTGGGGCACCCTGAATGTAAAGGGCACCGTGAAGACGGCGGCGCCCGGGGTTACTTGGCCCAGTGACCAGGCCGGTGGCTCAGTGGAGGTAGAGGGCGCTGTTGGCACTGCGGCGCCCGGGGGCACTCGGCCTTGCGACCAGGCCGGTGGCGTCTCCTGCTTGGCCGCGCTCTGGATCGAGGCGCGTGACGTCACAGGGGGCGTGGTCGCGGCTCCGGCCGCTTGAGGCCTAGCTTGGAGCGATGACGCAGCGGCTACGGGAACGGTGAGTGGGGCTTCGGGCTCTGCGACGGGGAGCTGGGGCAGGTTTACGGCTTCTGGGCACGGGATATTGTCGTCCCCATTACCTGCCTTCATCTCTTCGGCTCCCTCCGCGGCGTCGTCTCCGGCCGTCGTCCCTCCTTCGCCGTCCTCAGAGGTGGACTTGCTCCTCGCTGCGGGTGACATGCTTCGCTGGCAGGCTCCAGCCTGCAGGGCCATCTCTCGGGTCCACTCCGCCAGCGTTTCCTGCTGCACCCGGGCCATCCTTCGTGCGAGGCCCTCCAGCGCGGTCTGTGCACGCTCCCGGTCTCGGGGGAGCTGTGCCAGGATCTCCAGCAGGCCTTCTGGAGTGGCGGCCTGCAACAGGCTCCTGACCACAGGGTCGGTGCTGCCTGACTCTCCCTCCATCTCCGGGTGTGTTCTCTCTGGACTCCTCTCCAGACTCCTCATCTCCGGGTGCGCTCTCTCCAGACTCCTCCAGGCTGCACCCATCTTCGCTCTTTTGTTCCGTCTCCGCCCACATTGGGGGTGGTCCTGGGGCAACTTTGTGATTGCCAGTTCCAGGGGCAGTTCCTTCACGCTGATGGACATATCAATCATCACAGTCTCTGCTGGTGGGGGCGGTTTCCACTTTTGGCGCCATTTCCGATCCTGGCCCACGATGGGAGGTGGCCTCTTGCCATCCTCTGGCACGCCCATAATGGCGTCCGCTCTGCCAAGGAGGGAAATCTTCTGAAATGGCGGGAATCTTCTCCCAGTGGCGGGAAACTCTGTGGATGGCGGGAAAAGACTGCAGATGACGGGCAAATGGCGGGAACTGATCCGAGATGGCGTCCGATGGCGGGGACCCTCTGGAATTGGCGGGAGACTTCTTTTTGAGGTAAATGTGAACTTTTCTTCAGGCACGCAGTACCCGATGGTTGCGGGCACGTTATCCTGCCGACTACGCCAAAATTGACGCGCCCCCTGGGCCATGTTGTTAGGGATACCCGGAGCCGGATCAGATGGGGGTTGTAGTCTCCGAGTGGCTGTGACCCGGTCCGTGCCCACGGTGTCAAACTCAGTGTGCGGCAGTCCTTGCAGATGTTCTTAGTGTCGACTACGCCACCCGTTGATTTGCGGTCAAAAGGCCACCGCTGCAGGATGGTCCGCTGAGGCTGGTGGTGTGTGTGCAGCTGTGGTAGTATAACCCCCAACGGGAGGGGTATAGCCTCAGGGGGTCAGACGTGGAGGATGGTGGTTGTGAAGGTGCAGCAAGGAGACTCAGAGTCAGGAGGTGCAGTTCAGGGTTTTTACTTACTGATGTTCTTTTGGTCACTCTGGCCTTGAGTGCCCACCCGAGCCGTGCTGCGTCCACCAGGTCCTGGACTCGGCCAACCCCCAGGCAATTCTGGAGCGTGGTCCTGAGCTCCTTTCTGACTTTCCCTTTCTACTGGCCGTTCCCACCAGGGATCCACTTATGTCCGGCTCCCTCGGGTCTCTTGTTGGTCAAGCCTCCTCTGGGCTCCCTGACCCTATGCTTGGTGTGCCTTTCTAGTGGATTTGGTGAGGGTCGTGGCAGATCCTGCCCACGACCTCCGGTTCCTGGCTAAGGTTTGCTTTGGCCTCCGCCAGCTTGGGATCCGGTACCCTCTTGCCGACCCTTCACCCTTTGTCCTTATTCTGGGATCTTGGGGTTCTTTCTTCTTTCCTCTCTGGGTCCTTCTCACTCCTCTCTCTCTCTCTCAGCAGGCTCTGTTCTGGAGCTGGGCCCAGCCGGAGCCACAGCTCCCTGTCAGCCCTCCTGGCTGAACTCCTCTGCTCTGCTCCTCAGGTTAAACTCTCACTGACTGACCCTGTTCTTAGATGGTGCCCACCTTATATACTCCCTCTATGTGTGAGCCCAGGTGACTAGCACCCAATGAGCTCCTAGCTTTACCCAGAGTACTCCCCCTATCTGCCCCTACACTACTGGGATGTTTCACCCCCCTCCCACTCCAGCCAGGGACAGACGCTGTCGTACCTGCACATATACTGGTGGGAGTACCGTAGTTCTGTCCCCCGGAAATGGGATGTATGTAGTGCATGCAGCCTACTGAGCTCAGTTCCACACTCCATCCTTACCCGGGAGTGGAATACCACACCTCTGGCTTGAGGTGTAATACCCCTGTAGCAGCCGAGTCCTCAGGGTGCTACATTCCCCCCTGGTAAATCACAGCACGTCCTCGGGCTGTAAAAGAATAAAAACATCACAAACATACAAATTTTTTTTTTTTTTAAAACATCATAAACATATAAAACATTATATATACTATCAGCATAAAACTTTTTCATATAAAACATTCTTGTTTCTCCGGCCACGGTGCAACTTGTGACCGGGTAAAGTGCAACAGTCTCTTGTAGTAATAACATCAGTTTCCTATAAAACCGGTAGGGGGCACTTTAAGAAGCGCAACTATATACAAGGGAAGGTATGGCCGCTCTCAGTCCTCGGCCAGAGGGGAAAAGGGATAGCTGTTCACAGTCCTCAGCCTGTTAAGGGATATGGGACACACTAGAACAGTTCACTGGTCCCAACGGGGACTACACTTTTGTAGCAACAGTCTCTGTACCCACACGGGTAATTATTTACATGTTCTATTTACAGTTCATCAGTGGCGGTGTGCTCTTGGCTGAGGGTAATCTTTAGACCCGTCTGGGTCCTCTTGATCCTCCTCACCCCGTAGCTCCTTCTCAGTAAGTCTATGCACGTGCAGGGCATACGGACCCTTGGCGCACTGATGCCGGGTGAAGGTGACCTCATCACCCAGGTATAGGTCACGACCTCTGTGTCCCTCCGGCAGATGACTTTCAACGTCTCTGCGGGTGACAAAGACGTCGCCGGGGGTCTTGTGGTCCCGGATGAAACCCCACCCGTGCTCCAACTGGAATTTTATTACAGTCCCGGTGGCACGGGGACCGTGGGCTGCACGGGGGTTCCTCCTGGTCCGGCTCTTCTGCTCTGCGCTCTGCATCTGCAGCCGCTGCTCACGGACCCGCCTCTCTCTCCGTTCCCGGTCGAAGACCTCTAACTGCTGCCGGCAGCACTCCGCACGCTCAGCTGCGGCCGCCCGAGTTTCTTGGGTGAACCCCATGAGATCTCCTCCAGTGGGGTCCCACTCAAACTGTGTCTCCTCCAACGAGAGCGGGGTCCTCTTGACGGGCTTCGGAGCTGGAATCAGGGGCTCGCACAGGGGCCTTTCCTTTTGGATCTCAAGTTGGTAATACTCCGGTGGCCATATAAAGGGCTGCCCATCCGGGCATGTGTGCTGGGCAAATAGATCTTCACCCAGGTGTGGCGCTGTGGACGTTGAGGGCGCTGTTTTGGTGGCGGCGCCCGGGTTCACCAGGCCTTGCGACCAGGCCTGGGGCACCCTGAATGTAAAGGGCACCGTGAAGACGGCGGCGCCCGGGGTTACTTGGCCCAGTGACCAGGCCGGTGGCTCAGTGGAGGTAGAGGGCGCTGTTGGCACTGCGGCGCCCGGGGGCACTCGGCCTTGCGACCAGGCCGGTGGCGTCTCCTGCTTGGCCGCGCTCTGGATCGAGGCGCGTGACGTCACAGGGGGCGTGGTCGCGGCTCCGGCCGCTTGAGGCCTAGCTTGGAGCGATGACGCAGCGGCTACGGGAACGGTGAGTGGGGCTTCGGGCTCTGCGACGGGGAGCTGGGGCAGGTTTACGGCTTCTGGGCACGGGATATTGTCGTCCCCATTACCTGCCTTCATCTCTTCGGCTCCCTCCGCGGCGTCGTCTCCGGCCGTCGTCCCTCCTTCGCCGTCCTCAGAGGTGGACTTGCTCCTCGCTGCGGGTGACATGCTTCGCTGGCAGGCTCCAGCCTGCAGGGCCATCTCTCGGGTCCACTCCGCCAGCGTTTCCTGCTGCACCCGGGCCATCCTTCGTGCGAGGCCCTCCAGCGCGGTCTGTGCACGCTCCCGGTCTCGGGGGAGCTGTGCCAGGATCTCCAGCAGGCCTTCTGGAGTGGCGGCCTGCAACAGGCTCCTGACCACAGGGTCGGTGCTGCCTGACTCTCCCTCCATCTCCGGGTGTGTTCTCTCTGGACTCCTCTCCAGACTCCTCATCTCCGGGTGCGCTCTCTCCAGACTCCTCCAGGCTGCACCCATCTTCGCTCTTTTGTTCCGTCTCCGCCCACATTGGGGGTGGTCCTGGGGCAACTTTGTGATTGCCAGTTCCAGGGGCAGTTCCTTCACGCTGATGGACATATCAATCATCACAGTCTCTGCTGGTGGGGGCGGTTTCCACTTTTGGCGCCATTTCCGATCCTGGCCCACGATGGGAGGTGGCCTCTTGCCATCCTCTGGCACGCCCATAATGGCGTCCGCTCTGCCAAGGCGGGAAATCTTCTGAAATGGCGGGAATCTTCTCCCAGTGGCGGGAAACTCTGTGGATGGCGGGAAAAGACTGCAGATGACGGGCAAATGGCGGGAACTGATCCGAGATGGCGTCCGATGGCGGGGACCCTCTGGAATTGGCGGGAGACTTCTTTTTGAGGTAAATGTGAACTTTTCTTCAGGCACGCAGTACCCGATGGTTGCGGGCACGTTATCCTGCCGACTACGCCAAAATTGACGCGCCCCCTGGGCCATGTTGTTAGGGATACCCGGAGCCGGATCAGATGGGGGTTGTAGTCTCCGAGTGGCTGTGACCCGGTCCGTGCCCACGGTGTCAAACTCAGTGTGCGGCAGTCCTTGCAGATGTTCTTAGTGTCGACTACGCCACCCGTTGATTTGCAGTCAAAAGGCCGCCGCTGCAGGATGGTCCGCTGAGGCTGGTGGTGTGTGTGCAGCTGTGGTAGTATAACCCCCAACGGGAGGGGTATAGCCTCAGGGGGTCAGACGTGGAGGATGGTGGTTGTGAAGGTGCAGCAAGGAGACTCAGAGTCAGGAGGTGCAGTTCAGGGTTTTTACTTACTGATGTTCTTTTGGTCACTCTGGCCTTGAGTGCCCACCCGAGCCGTGCTGCGTCCACCAGGTCCTGGACTCGGCCAACCCCCAGGCAATTCTGGAGCGTGGTCCTGAGCTCCTTTCTGACTTTCCCTTTCTACTGGCCGTTCCCACCAGGGATCCACTTATGTCCGGCTCCCTCGGGTCTCTTGTTGGTCAAGCCTCCTCTGGGCTCCCTGACCCTATGCTTGGTGTGCCTTTCTAGTGGATTTGGTGAGGGTCGTGGCAGATCCTGCCCACGACCTCCGGTTCCTGGCTAAGGTTTGCTTTGGCCTCCGCCAGCTTGGGATCCGGTACCCTCTTGCCGACCCTTCACCCTTTGTCCTTATTCTGGGATCTTGGGGTTCTTTCTTCTTTCCTCTCTGGGTCCTTCTCACTCCTCTCTCTCTCTCTCAGCAGGCTCTGTTCTGGAGCTGGGCCCAGCCGGAGCCACAGCTCCCTGTCAGCCCTCCTGGCTGAACTCCTCTGCTCTGCTCCTCAGGTTAAACTCTCACTGACTGACCCTGTTCTTAGATGGTGCCCACCTTATATACTCCCTCTATGTGTGAGCCCAGGTGACTAGCACCCAATGAGCTCCTAGCTTTACCCAGAGTACTCCCCCTATCTGCCCCTACACTACTGGGATGTTTCACCCCCCTCCCACTCCAGCCAGGGACAGACGCTGTCGTACCTGCACATATACTGGTGGGAGTACCGTAGTTCTGTCCCCCGGAAATGGGATGTATGTAGTGCATGCAGCCTACTGAGCTCAGTTCCACACTCCATCCTTACCCGGGAGTGGAATACCACACCTCTGGCTTGAGGTGTAATACCCCTGTAGCAGCCGAGTCCTCAGGGTGCTACATTCCCCCCTGGTAAATCACAGCACGTCCTCGGGCTGTAAAAGAATAAAAACATCACAAACATACAAATTTTTTTTTTTTTAAAACATCATAAACATATAAAACATTATATATACTATCAGCATAAAACTTTTTCATATAAAACATTCTTGTTTCTCCGGCCACGGTGCAACTTGTGACCGGGTAAAGTGCAACAGTCTCTTGTAGTAATAACATCAGTTTCCTATAAAACCGGTAGGGGGCACTTTAAGAAGCGCAACTATATACAAGGGAAGGTATGGCCGCTCTCAGTCCTCGGCCAGAGGGGAAAAGGGATGGCTGTTCACAGTCCTCAGCCTGTTAAGGGATATGGGACACACTAGAACAGTTCACTGGTCCCAACGGGGACTACACTTTTGTAGCAACAGTCTCTGTACCCACACGGGTAATTATTTACATGTTCTATTTACAGTTCATCAGTGGCGGTGTGCTCTTGGCTGAGGGTAATCTTTAGACCCGTCTGGGTCCTCTTGATCCTCCTCACCCCGTAGCTCCTTCTCAGTAAGTCTATGCACGTGCAGGGCATACGGACCCTTGGCGCACTGATGCCGGGTGAAGGTGACCTCATCACCCAGGTATAGGTCACGACCTCTGTGTCCCTCCGGCAGATGACTTTCAACGTCTCTGCGGGTGACAAAGACGTCGTCGGGGGTCTTGTGGTCCCGGATGAAACCCCACCCGTGCTCCAACTGGAATTTTATTACAGTCCCGGTGGCACGGGGACCGTGGGCTGCACGGGGGTTCCTCCTGGTCCGGCTCTTCTGCTCTGCGCTCTGCATCTGCAGCCGCTGCTCACGGACCCGCCTCTCTCTCCGTTCCCGGTCGAAGACCTCTAACTGCTGCCGGCAGCACTCCGCACGCTCAGCTGCGGCCGCCCGAGTTTCTTGGGTGAACCCCATGAGATCTCCTCCAGTGGGGTCCCACTCAAACTGTGTCTCCTCCAACGAGAGCGGGGTCCTCTTGACGGGCTTCGGAGCCGGAATCAGGGGCTCGCACAGGGGCCTTTCCTTTTGGAGCTCAAGTTGGTAATACTCCGGTGGCCATATAAAGGGCTGCCCATCCGGGCATGTGTGCTGGGCAAATAGATCTTCACCCAGGTGTGGCGCTGTGGACGTTGAGGGCGCTGTTTTGGTGGCGGCGCCCGGGTTCACCAGGCCTTGCGACCAGGCCTGGGGCACCCTGAATGTAAAGGGCACCGTGAAGACGGCGGCGCCCGGGGTTACTTGGCCCAGTGACCAGGCCGGTGGCTCAGTGGAGGTAGAGGGCGCTGTTGGCACTGCGGCGCCCGGGGGCACTCGGCCTTGCGACCAGGCCGGTGGCGTCTCCTGCTTGGCCGCGCTCTGGATCGAGGCGCGTGACGTCACAGGGGGCGTGGTCGCGGCTCCGGCCGCTTGAGGCCTAGCTTGGAGCGATGACGCAGCGGCTACGGGAACGGTGAGTGGGGCTTCGGGCTCTGCGACGGGGAGCTGGGGCAGGTTTACGGCTTCTGGGCACGGGATATTGTCGTCCCCATTACCTGCCTTCATCTCTTCGGCTCCCTCCGCGGCGTCGTCTCCGGCCGTCGTCCCTCCTTCGCCGTCCTCAGAGGTGGACTTGCTCCTCGCTGCGGGTGACATGCTTCGCTGGCAGGCTCCAGCCTGCAGGGCCATCTCTCGGGTCCACTCCGCCAGCGTTTCCTGCTGCACCCGGGCCATCCTTCGTGCGAGGCCCTCCAGCGCGGTCTGTGCACGCTCCCGGTCTCGGGGGAGCTGTGCCAGGATCTCCAGCAGGCCTTCTGGAGTGGCGGCCTGCAACAGGCTCCTGACCACAGGGTCGGTGCTGCCTGACTCTCCCTCCATCTCCGGGTGTGTTCTCTCTGGACTCCTCTGCAGACTCCTCATCTCCGGGTGCGCTCTCTCCAGACTCCTCCAGGCTGCACCCATCTTCGCTCTTTTGTTCCGTCTCCGCCCACATTGGGGGTGGTCCTGGGGCAACTTTGTGATTGCCAGTTCCAGGGGCAGTTCCTTCACGCTGATGGACATATCAATCATCACAGTCTCTGCTGGTGGGGGCGGTTTCCACTTTTGGCGCCATTTCCGATCCTGGCCCACGATGGGAGGTGGCCTCTTGCCATCCTCTGGCACGCCCATAATGGCGTCCGCTCTGCCAAGGCGGGAAATCTTCTGAAATGGCGGGAATCTTCTCCCAGTGGCGGGAAACTCTGTGGATGGCGGGAAAAGACTGCAGATGACGGGCAAATGGCGGGAACTGATCCGAGATGGCGTCCGATGGCGGGGACCCTCTGGAATTGGCGGGAGACTTCTTTTTGAGGTAAATGTGAACTTTTCTTCAGGCACGCAGTACCCGATGGTTGCGGGCACGTTATCCTGCCGACTACGCCAAAATTGACGCGCCCCCTGGGCCATGTTGTTAGGGATACCCGGAGCCGGATCAGATGGGGGTTGTAGTCTCCGAGTGGCTGTGACCCGGTCCGTGCCCACGGTGTCAAACTCAGTGTGCGGCAGTCCTTGCAGATGTTCTTAGTGTCGACTACGCCACCCGTTGATTTGCGGTCAAAAGGCCGCCGCTGCAGGATGGTCCGCTGAGGCTGGTGGTGTGTGTGCAGCTGTGGTAGTATAACCCCCAACGGGAGGGGTATAGCCTCAGGGGGTCAGACGTGGAGGATGGTGGTTGTGAAGGTGCAGCAAGGAGACTCAGAGTCAGGAGGTGCAGTTCAGGGTTTTTACTTACTGATGTTCTTTTGGTCACTCTGGCCTTGAGTGCCCACCCGAGCCGTGCTGCGTCCACCAGGTCCTGGACTCGGCCAACCCCCAGGCAATTCTGGAGCGTGGTCCTGAGCTCCTTTCTGACTTTCCCTTTCTACTGGCCGTTCCCACCAGGGATCCACTTATGTCCGGCTCCCTCGGGTCTCTTGTTGGTCAAGCCTCCTCTGGGCTCCCTGACCCTATGCTTGGTGTGCCTTTCTAGTGGATTTGGTGAGGGTCGTGGCAGATCCTGCCCACGACCTCCGGTTCCTGGCTAAGGTTTGCTTTGGCCTCCGCCAGCTTGGGATCCGGTACCCTCTTGCCGACCCTTCACCCTTTGTCCTTATTCTGGGATCTTGGGGTTCTTTCTTCTTTCCTCTCTGGGTCCTTCTCACTCCTCTCTCTCTCTCTCAGCAGGCTCTGTTCTGGAGCTGGGCCCAGCCGGAGCCACAGCTCCCTGTCAGCCCTCCTGGCTGAACTCCTCTGCTCTGCTCCTCAGGTTAAACTCTCACTGACTGACCCTGTTCTTAGATGGTGCCCACCTTATATACTCCCTCTATGTGTGAGCCCAGGTGACTAGCACCCAATGAGCTCCTAGCTTTACCCAGAGTACTCCCCCTATCTGCCCCTACACTACTGGGATGTTCCACCCCCCTCCCACTCCAGCCAGGGACAGACGCTGTCGTACCTGCACATATACTGGTGGGAGTACCGTAGTTCTGTCCCCCGGAAATGGGATGTATGTAGTGCATGCAGCCTACTGAGCTCAGTTCCACACTCCATCCTTACCCGGGAGTGGAATACCACACCTCTGGCTTGAGGTGTAATACCCCTGTAGCAACCGAGTCCTCAGGGTGCTACATATACAGGGGAAGTTCTTCCCCTCCCAGGACTGGGCAGGAGGTGTGGCATGCACAGGATCCCTGACCAAGAGACCTCCCACCTGCTCTCAGACATAACATTGCCGTTACTGTGGAAACCAGACCCCTGGGGTGCCACATTCCCCCCTAGTGAAATTTAGTACTCCGGGACTAAACATATTTTTAGAAAAACATAACAAGATAATAACAATAATAATACAATAAGAAAAACACATAAAGATGGTTACGGCGTGTCCGCAACCGGGCGCAGTCTTTGAAGAAAAGTAAGGTGTCCATTTCACCAAAACAGGGAAACGTAACCAGGTAGGGGTCTGTCCTGCCCCGAGTCCTTAACAGTCTTTAGTCCATTCCTAGGTTACGCTCCAACCAATTGTACAAGGATTCCCGGTAAATCCACCAAGGACTCCTAAAAATAACTAGAAACACATAATTATTTACAGGATATGGCCGCTCTCAGTCCTCGGCCAGTGGGGATAAGGATTGGCTGCTCACAGTCCTCAGCCTGGTAAGGGATAGGGGATGGCTGCTCACAGTCCTCAGCCTGGTAAGGGATAGGGACACACGGGGAACAATTCACTAATCCCAACGGGGACCATATTTTAATTAGCAGCAGTCCTTGTACCCTAACGGGTAACTATGTACAGCTCTTTATTCACGCTACTTCCCTTCAGTAGCTATGTCCTCTTTGTGCTCCCTCCTGAGGGTAGTCCTCAGACCCGTCCGGGTCCTCTTGGCTTTCCTCGTATTGGTAGTACTGCAGCTCCTCCTCGGTTAGCTGGGTTAGTATCTCTGCGACAGTCCTCCTCCCAGGTGGCCAGGACTTTACCTCCCTTTGGGCTGCCCCGGTTAATTGGGCCACCAGGATGCTCACTTTTTGCTCCTCTGTGAGGGGGTACACCTGGAAGAGGCTATCCAGCTTTTCTCTAAAGTCATGCAGGGTATGTGACTCCCCTGAGTACTGGGGTAGCCAGGCTGCCCCCGGGATATAGGGCATGGTGAAAGGCATGACCGCAACGGCGGTGGCGCTGGCGGGGGTTGAAGCGGTGAAGCTCTCCTCCGTATCCGACATCCTTCTCCCCCCTAGTGGACCGTGGCCTACCTTGCGATGATCCTCTTCCGTAGGCCGCGGCTCCGCAGTGGATCGTCAGGGTTGAGGACCTTCCGTCGCGCTCCTGTGACGTCAGCGTCTGCTGGGCTCCTTCCAGGACCTTACGCGACGTCTGGACGTGAGGCGGGGCTTCAGTTCTCGCGCGCTTTCGGAGTCCACGCCCCTCTTCTTCCCGCGCGGCGTCCTCAAGATGGCGTCCAATGGCGGGAAAACTCCACGTATGGCGGGAAGAAGGCTGAAGATGGCGCCGGATGGCGGGAAAACTCCACCGATGGCGGGAAGGAAGCGGAAGATGGCGCCGGATGGCGGGAATCTTCACCACAGGTAAGTTTGAACAGTCTTTTTCAGGCACGCAGTACCCGGTGGTTGCGGGCACGAAATCCTGCCGACTACGCCAAAAGTTGACGCGCCCCTGGGCCGGTGTCGCGCTGCGTTGCGCACGCGGGAGCTTACCCGGAGCCGGATCTCTTGAGGGTTGTAGTCTTGTGGCGGTGATCCGGTCCGTGCCCAGGGAGTCAGACTAAGTGGTGCTGTATTAGCGGTAGATGTTGGACGACTACGCCACCCGTTGAGTACAGCTAAGGAGCTGCTGCTGCAGGGCAGACCGCTGAGGCCGGTGGTAGGATTGTGCAGCGTGATAGTATAACCCCTAACGGGAGGGGTATGGCCTCAGGGCAACCGACGTGGATGATGGGGGTAGCAGGAACCACTCGGAGACGGTACGGTGTAGTTCAGGGTCTTTACTGGTGACAAAGATAGACCCTCCCGGAGTACTGGCTAGCGATTGGGGCCTGGTCAGTCCTTGAGCAGATGGGATCTCCCCTGGCCAGGCGGAGTTGTAGGCCTCCCAAACTAACGATACTCTTCCGGCTACCTTGCTAGAGGCGGGTATAAGAAGCCCACGTCCCTGAGTGTACCGTGTGGTGCTCACCCGTATGGCCGGTGACTCGGGGCCTTCTAGTAGCTTCCGCTCCACGACGGCGGTGCTGGTCCCACGTGTGTGACCGTGCCTTCGAGTTTCTGGGCCAGAGGACCTGCAATCCCCTGCCGGTCGGTTTCTGCTGCTGGATAGGAGTTAGTCCCCACAGCCTCGGACTCCGGGTCCGATGATAACTTCTCAGTCAGGGCGAGCTCTGCAGCTGCCAGCCCCTGACTCCTTGTAGCACTGCTCCCACAGAGCTCCTGATGTTCTTCTCCTATATCTGCTGCTCTTCTCTACTTCTGGCATGGCCCAGGAGCTGGGCCCAGCCGGAGCCACAGCTCCCTGTCAGCCCTCCTGGCTCAACTCTCCCTCTGAACTCTCTAACCCTGCCTCAGCCCCAGGTTTATACAGGGGAAGTTCTTCCCCTCCCAGGACTGGGCAGGAGGTGTGGCATGCACAGGATCCCTGACCAAGAGACCTCCCACCTGCTCTCAGACATAACATTGCCGTTACTGTGGAAACCAGACCCCTGGGGTGCCACACCGGCATCGCTTGAGGACCTGCGGTGACGTCACAGTCATGTGACCGCAGGCCCTTCACCGCTCTGTCTCGCGATATGCCGGCAGCCGGGAACCAGACAGGAACGAGCGCTGCAGCCACGCCGGGGCCTCGGGGGTGAGTATAGCTTTATTTGTTTTAATTTTTACGGTTCACACTGTATAAATCCATGCTGTTTGCATGGATTTATACAGTGTGACCTAGTTGTCAAGCATTTTCCAAGTGATGCTATCGCCTGGAAAGCGCTTGTCAATCTGCATGCGGAAACGCATGTGAATCCGCATGTGGATCCGCATGTATTCTGCAGGAAAAACGCATGCACAATCTGCATGCGTTTTTTTCTGCCAGGGAGATGCAGAAATGCTGCAGAAATTTTCTGCTTCATTTCTGCATCGTGGGCACATAGCCTAAAACTCAGAATTTGTTGCATAGTTAGTAGAGATGAGTGAATCCATCTGTGGAGGATCAAGTTTGAGTCAAATTTCATGCTCATTAGAACAATTTGAAATTCGATTCACGATTTTAAAATAAAAAATCTTGTCCGTTCTTATTTCTCACACTGCTAAAGCATTAAAGAGTGGGCTAATATCACTTTGCATTGCCACTGGCCTCCCCATAATACCCTGCAGTTACAGTGGCTTGCAAAAGTATTCACCGCCCTTGGCATTTTTTGTGTTTTGCTACCTCACAACCTGGAATTTCACTGGTTTCTTTTGAGGGTTTACGTCAGTTCATTTAAAGAACATGCCTACAACTATGAACATTTGGTTTTCTTTTTATTGTGAAGCAAGCAACAAATACGACAAAATAACTGAAAACTTCAGTGTGCATAACTGTTCACCCCCATAAAGTCAGTACTTTGTAGAGCCTCCTTTTGCATATCTGGCCACTGGCATTTTTGCCTATTCCCAAGGCAAAACTGCTCCAGCTCCTTCAAGTTAGATGGTTTCCTCTGGTGAACAGCAATCTTCAAGTCTGACCACAGATTCTCAATTGGATTAAGCTCTGGGCTTTGACTAGGCCACTACAGATCATTTACACGTTTTGAGTCTCCCACATCTCTTTTGGCAAACTCAAAATGAGCCTTACAATTTTTGTGTGTAAGTAAAGGCTTTTTCCTGCCCACTCTTTCATAAAGGCCACCTCTATGGAGTGTACGGCTTATTGTGGTCATATTGACAGATACTCCAGTCTCTGCTTGGGAGCACTGCAGCTCCTTCAGCTGTGTGCTGCCTCTCTGATTAATGCCCTCGTTGCCCCGGGCTGAGAGTTTTGGTGGGCGGCCCTCTCTTGGCTGGTTTGTTGGGGTACCATATTCTTTCTAATTGATGATAATGGATTTGATGGTACTCTGGAGGATCATCAGAGATTGGGATATTTTTTTTTATAACCCAACCCTGGCTTGTATTTCTCAACAACTTTGTCCCTGACTTGTTTAGAGATCTCCTTGGTCTTCATGGTGTTGTTTGGTCAGTGGTGCTTCTTGCTTAACCCCTTCATGACATGGTACATAATAGTACGCACCACGTCATAACCCCCTGTTCAGCACAGGCTCTGGAGCTGAGCCCGCACTAAACCGGGCACATGACAGCTGATCTATACAGCTGACATGTGCCCGCGACAGCCGTGGGTGGAATTGCGATCCACCCGCGGCTGTTAACTAGTTAAATGTCGCTGTCAATCTCTGACAGCGGCATTTAACTCACGCAAACCAGATGCTCGTCACTTACTTCGCTCATCGGTGACCCTGTCACTAGATCGCGGGCCACTGATGGGTTGGCATGACAACCTGGGGTCTGTCATGGCCAGATTGGTATGAGGGCCGCCCAGTGGTCGGTGTTCATAGCAAGTGAGCAAATCTGCTACACACAGGCGATCTGATCATCACTTGTGTGTAGCAGAGGAGATCTGAAAAGTGCTGCTTCTAGTCTCCCATGGAGACTATTGAAGTAAGCAGAAAGTGTAAAAAAAAAGTTTTTAAAAATATTAAAAAAATAAAAAAATATAAAAGTTTAAATCACCCCCTTTTCACCCCATTAAAAATAAAACAATAAAAAAAACCACACATACACATATTTGGTATCGCCGCAATCAAAATCGCCTGATCTATCAATATGAAAACAGAATTAATCCGATCGATAAAGCGGCATAACGAGAAAAAAATTCTAAATGCCAGCATTACGTTTTTTTGGTCGCCGCAACATTGCAATAAAATGCAATAATGGGCAATCAAAACATCAGATCTACCCCAAAATGGTATCAATAAAAAACGTCAGTTCGGCGCACAAAAAATAAGCCCCCACCCAGCCCCAGATCACGAAAAATGGAACCCCTTTTTTTTTTTTTTTCCCCCGCAAAACAGAACCTATACATGTTTAGTGTCTATGAACTCGTAATGACCTGGAGAATAATAATGGCAGGTCAGTTTTAGCATTCAGTGAACGTGGTAAAAAAAAAACAGCCAAAAAACAACTTTGGAATTGCACTTTTTTTTCAATTTCACTGCACTTGGAATTTTTTTCCCGTTTCCCAGTACACGATATGGTAAAACCAGTAATGTTGTTGAAAACTACAACTCGTCCCACAAAAAATAAGCCCTCACACGCCATATTGATGGAAAAATAAAAAAGTTATGTCTCTGGGTACAAGGGGAGCAAAAAACTAAAACAAAAAAAGGAAAATGCTCTGGTCATGAAGGGGTTAATGGTGTTGCAGCCTCTGTGGCCTTTCAGAAAAGGAGTGTATATACTGACATGCCATGTGACACTTAGATTGCTTCATAGCAAAAGGGGTGAATATATATACAGTATATATATATATTATATATATATATATATATATACATATATATATATATATATATATATAATGCACATGCCAATTTTTAGCTATTTGATCCCAGAAATTTAATTTATGCCTATATTTTTTTTTACTTCACCAATTTAGACTATTTATTGATGCATCATACACAAATTGGATTACAAAAATCTTTACACACAGGTTGTAATGTAAGAAAATAGGTAAAAAGCCAAGGGGGTGAATAGTTTTGCAAGCCCCTGTATGACTTCTTACGGATTGTCATACCTTGTAAAGTGATTGTCAGTACCTGTGGTTCCCAGTGGAGCACAGTTTGTACGGTAGAGTAGTTTTCCATCTCCCGAGTCTCTGGGCAAGTCTCTCTTCTGTAGTGTTTCAGCTTTTATGGACATCATGGTCCTCTCTCTCCCTCTCTCTCCTGTAGAGTGTTGGCTTTTATGGTCAGCTGGATCCACTCTCTCCCTTTGATCAATGGGGTTCTCTCTCTCACCTCTGCCTCACATGGATTTTCAGTACAATAACAGGCTTTCCAGTATACAAATTTATTACCAGAAATCTAATTTTTGTGGAAAATTTAGAGAAGTCAGCAAATTCAAACTTTAATAGATCCACTCATCTCTAATAGTCTGTATTAAGTTTCACCCTAGTGTTGTTCCTGTAAGGTGTGCAGGGGGCTATCCTACCTAGACTGTTACCACACATCATCTAAGATTTATTGTGTTACAATGTTCATTTGCTATATCTATCTATATAATTGTCTTATCCCGTCTGTCTGTCTTTCTGTCTGTCTTTCTGTCTGTCCTGGAAATCCCGGGTCGCTGATTGGTCCGGCCGCGGCCAATCAGCGACGCGGCATTTCAGAAAAACATGGCGGCCATTAGCGGCTCATGTGAGGCACGGAGGTCAGCGGCGATGCAGCCGGGAGATGCAGCCGGCTGCTCGCAGCATAAGTCCCCCGACCGCAGGCGCCGCTGACCTACATGCGGCTATCGTCGGAAGATCAGCGGCTACAGCCGCTTATCTCCCGAGGACAAGTGTGACGCCCCTCCCCTCCTTTCCCCTCCTCTCCCCTCCCCTCTCCTCTCCTCCCGTCCCTCCCCCTGCTCGATCAGGACCCCGGCGTCATACTTACCCCTCCCCTCCCCTCCTCTCCCCTCCCCTCTCCTCTCCTCCCGTCCCTCCCTTCGCTCGATCAGGACCCCGGCACCCGGCGTCATACTTACCCCTCCCCGTGCCTGCGCAGCAGCTCCTGTGTCTTCCGCTGCTGCTCTGTGACGTTTTAGGTCAGAGGGCGCGGTGACGTCTTTACACCGCGCTCTCTCCTGACCGATCACAGCACACGGCGTGAAGATGCCCGCTACGCTGGAGTCCAGAGAAGCAGTGAGGTGAGTATTGGATTTTTTTTTTTTTTATGGGGCCATAGGGGCATTATATGGGGGAGAGGTGACATTCTGCATGGGGCATTATATGGGGGGAGAGGTAACATCCTACATGGGGCATTATATGGGGGAGAGGTGACATCCTACATGGGGCATTATATGGGGGGAGAGGTGACATCCTGCATGGGCCATTATATGGGGGGAGAGGTGACATCCTACATGGGGCATTATATGGGGGGGGAGGTGACATCCTACATGGGGCATTATATGGGTTAGAAAGTGACATCCTACATGGGGCATTATATGGGGGGAGAGGTGACATCCTGCATGGGTTATTATATAGAGGGGATGTGACAGCCTGCATGGGGCATTATATGGGGGGAGAGGTGACATCCTGCATGGGGCATTATATGGGGGGAGAGGTGACATCCTACATGGGGCATTATATGGGGGGAGAGGTGACATCCTGCATGGGGCATTATAGGGGGGGGGAGGTGACATTCTGAATGGGGCATTATATGGGGGGAGAGGTGACATCCTACATGGGGCATTATATGGGGAGAGAGGTGACATCCTACATGGGGCATTATATGGGGGAGAGGTGACATCCTGCATGGGCCATTATATGGGGGGAGAGGTGACATCCTACATGGGGCATTATATGGGGGAGAGGTGACATCCTGCATGGGGTATTATATAGGGGGGATGTGACATCCTGCATGGGGCACTATAGTGGGATGTGACTTCCTGCATGGGGCATTATATAGGGGGGATGTGACATCCTGCATGGGGTATTATATACGGGGGATGTGACATCCTGCATGGGGTATTATATGCATGGGGTATTATATACAGGGGATGTGACTTCCTGCATGGGGCATTATAAAGGAGGGTCAGGAGACATATGCTAGAATACCCGATGCTTTAGAATCGGGCCACCATCTAGTATATGATAATGTCTGTAAACATGAAATTTAATGGCACTATATAAGCAAAATTAAAAGCAAGGTCACAGAAAGAGGAATTAAAATTCCCCCAAAGATTCAAGAATTAACACATCAAAAAAGGGCAACAATATTTACCTGCCCAGGTCACAAAACTAAGCACTATCAGGATGCAGAAAACCCATGTAATAAAGCCTTTTTATGTGTGCAATTTTAATACTAAGCAATCACCCCCTCAATGAATTGGTGGGTTGTGAGTGATTGTCTCATCGCTAAGTAGAGGAATTATATTATTGGATCTTTAGATTATTTTGCCGTGATACATAGGTCAGTGTGTAGCACCCTGAGGATTCGGCTGCTACAGGGGTATTGCACCTCAACCCAGAGGTGTGGTATTCCACTCCCGGGTAAGGATGGAGTGTGGAACTGAGCCCAGAAAGCTGCATGCACTACACACATCCCATTTCCGAGGAACAGACCAACGGTACTCCCACTTAGAAATGTGCAGGTACGACCGAGTCTGTTCCTGGCTGGAGTGGGAGGGGGGTGGACCATCCCAGTAGTGTAGGGGCAGATAGGGGGAGCAGCCTGGGTAAAGATAGGAGCTCATTGGGTGCTGGTCACCTGAGCTCACACATAGAGGGAGTATTTAAGGTGGGCACCATCAAAGAACAGGGTCAGTCTGTCAGCCTTTTGTCAGAGCAGAGTAGAGGAAGAGGAGCAGAGCAGCCCCAGAGAGAGAGAGAGGAGAAAGGAAGAAAGACCCAGAGGGGGTGAAAGAAAAGGACTCTGAGAACCCAAAGTCCATCACCGGGTGAAGAGTTGGCAAAAGGGTACCGGATCCCAAACTGGTGGGGGCTAAAGCACACCCTAGCCAGAGACCGGAGGCCGTGGGCAGGATCTGCCACGGCCACCCACCACATCCACCCTGAAGGCAAACCACATGTAGGGTCAGGGAACCCAAGGCCAAGGATTTCCCAACAGAAGGCCCGAGGGAGCTGGACCTAGGTGGATCCCTGGTGGGGACGGCCAGAAGACAGGACAGGAAGGAGGGCTCAGGGTCACGCTCCGGACTTGCTTGGGGGTTGGCTGAGTCCAGGACCTGGTGGACGCAGCACGGCTCGGGTGGTCACTTGAAGCTGGAGTGACCGGAACATCAGCAGTAAGTAAATACCCTAAACTGCACAACCCGACTCTGTCTTTAATTACCATCTATGCTGCACCACCACAACCCCCATCCTCTGCACCTGACCCCCTGAGGCTATACCCCACCCGTTGGGGGTTATACTATCAAAAGCTGCACCAACACCATCAGCCTCAGCGGACCCTGCTGCAGCGGCGGCCGTAGTGACCGCAATACAACGGGTGGCGTAGTCGACATAAAGAACTTTATAACATCTGTAGGACTGCCACATACTCTGAGCTTGACACCCTGGGCACGGACCGGGTCACTGCCACTCGGCGACTACAACTCCCATCTGATCCGGCTCCGGGTATTCCCCTAAAGAATATGGCCCAGGGGGTGCGTCAACTTTGGCGTAGTCGGCAGGATTACGTGCCCACAACAACCGGGTACTGCGTGCTTGAAGAAAAGAATGAGTTTACCTCAAAAAGAAGTCTCCTGCCGGTTCCGGAGGGTCCCCGCCATCGGACTCCATCACAGGTCGATTCCCGCCGGTTGTCCGCCATTAACAGCTTTTTCCCGCCATCTGCAGAGTTTCCCGCCACTGGGAGACGATTCCCGCCATTTCCAAAGGTTTCCCGCCTTGGAAGAGCGGACGCCATTATGGGCGTGCCAGAGGGTGGCAAGAGGCCACCTCCCATCGTGGGCCAGGACCGAAAATGGCGCCAAAAGTGGAAACCGCCCCCACCAACAGAGACTGTGATGCTAGAGGTGTCTGTCAGCGTGAAAGAACTGCCCCTGGAGCTGACAATCACCAAGTGGCCCCGGGACCGCCCTCGAAGTGGGAGGACTGAGAAGAAGAGAGCAAAGATGGGTGTCGCCTGGAGCAGTCTGGAGAGAGCGCACCCGGAGACAAGAAGCCTAGAGCTGAGTCCAGAAGAAGCTTACCCGGAGATGGGAGAAGAGCAGAGCAGCACCGGCCCGCTGGCCAGGAGCCTGCCGGGAACAGCAGAAGGAGAGCAGAGCAGCAGCGACCCGTTGGTCAGGAGCCTGCTAGAAGCAACGACCCCACTAGGCCTAGTGGAGGTCCTAGCACAGCTCCCCCGAGACCGGGAGTGTGCGCAGACCGCTCTGGAGGGCCTCGCAAGGAGGATGGACCGGGTGCAACGAGAGACGTTGGCGCAGTGGAGCCGAGAGATGGCCCAGCAGACCGAGACCCGTCAGCGGAGCACGCCACCCAAGATGAGGAGACAGACCGCCTCTGAGGATGGCGCAGGAGGACTGAAGGCCGGAGACGGCGCCGAGAAGGGAGCCGAACGAAAGGAGGCAGGTAAAGGGGACGTTTCTACCCCAAACCGGGAAACCGCGCACCTGCCCCAGCTCCCCGTCGCAGAGCCCGAAGTATCCCCTGCCGTGCCCGTCGCTGCAACGTCACCGCCGCAGACTAGGCCTCAAACGAGAGCCGCGACCCCTGTGACGTCACACGCCTCGACCCCGAGCGTGACCAAGCAGGAAGTACCACCAGCCTGGTCGCAAGGCCTAGTACCCCCGGGCGCCGCAATACCAACAGCGCCCCCTACCTCCGCGGAGCCACCGGCCTGGTCGCAGGGCCAAGTAGCCCAGGGCGCCGCCGTCCTTACGGTGCCCTTCACTTTCCAGGTGCCCCAGGCCTGGCCGCAAGGCCTGGGCAACCCGGGCGCCGCCACCACCACCGCGCCCATAAAACCTAAAGTGCCGCATCTGGGAGAAGATCTGTTCGCCCAACACACATGGCCGGACGGGCAGCCCTTTGTCTGGCCCAGGGAGTACTACGAACAAGAGCTCCAAAAGAGGGCAAGGCCCATGTGTGAACCCCTGATCCCGGCTCCAAAGCCCGTAAAAAGGATCTCGCCCCCGCTAGCAGAAGCGCAGTTTGAGTGGGACCCCACCGGAGAAGATCTCATGGGGTTCACTCAGGAGACCCGGGCAGCCGCAGCGGAGCGTGCAGAGTGCTGCCGCCAGCAGCTCGAGGTCTTTGAGAGGGAGCGGAGAGAGAGGCGGGTCCGGGAACAACAAGCCCAGATAAGGAGCGCGGAGCAGAAGAGCCGGGCCAGGAGAGACCCCCGTGCAACGCATAGTCCCCGCACCACCGGGACTGTGATCAAGTTTAACATGCAGCATGGGTGGGGCTTCATCCGAGACCACCGCACCCCAGGCGACGTCTTCGTGACCAGGAGAGACGTTGAGTCCCACCTACCGGAGGGACACAGAGGTCGTGACCTTTACATCGGGGACGAGGTCACCTTTACCCGGCACAAGTGTGCCAAAGGACCCTACGCCCTCCATGTGCATCGCCTGACGGAGGAAGAGCTGCGGTGTGAGGAGGAAGAACAAGAGGACCCGGACGGGTCTGAAGCTAAAGGTAACCACAAAGAAAGAGCAGGAGGACGCCGTCGTTAAGTACAGCAGAGTACAAGCTGTATATAGTTGCCCGTCGGGGCACAGTGAACTGTTGCTAATATAGTCCCCGTTGGGACCAGGAAGTGTGAACTGTTTACCCGTTTATCCCTTAAATACCTGGCCGAGGACTGAGAGCGGCCATATCCCTTGTAAATAGTTGCGCGTCCTAAAGCGCCCCCTACTGGTTTTATAGGAAAGCCACGAGTTCCAAAGACTGTCGCACTTTACCCGGTCACACGTTGCACAGTGACCGGAGGAGGAGCTAGAAGCGAGGAAAAGTCTACAAGAATGTTATTAATATGAAAAGTTTTATTGATATATATATATATAATGTTTTATATGATGTTTTATATGTTTATGAAAAAAAAAAAATGTATGTTTGTGGATGTTTGTCTCTTACAGCCCGAGGACGTGCTGTGGTTTACCAGGGGGGAATGTAGCACCCTGAGGATTCGGCTGCTACAGGGGTATTGCACCTCAACCCAGAGGTGTGGTATTCCACTCCCGGGTAAGGATGGAGTGTGGAACTGAGCCCAGAAAGCTGCATGCACTACACACATCCCATTTCCGAGGAACAGACCAACGGTACTCCCACTTAGAAATGTGCAGGTACGACCGAGTCTGTTCCTGGCTGGAGTGGGAGGGGGGTGGACCATCCCAGTAGTGTAGGGGCAGATAGGGGGAGCAGCCTGGGTAAAGATAGGAGCTCATTGGGTGCTGGTCACCTGAGCTCACACATAGAGGGAGTATTTAAGGTGGGCACCATCAAAGAACAGGGTCAGTCTGTCAGCCTTTTGTCAGAGCAGAGTAGAGGAAGAGGAGCAGAGCAGCCCCAGAGAGAGAGAGAGGAGAAAGGAAGAAAGACCCAGAGGGGGTGAAAGAAAAGGACTCTGAGAACCCAAAGTCCATCACCGGGTGAAGAGTTGGCAAAAGGGTACCGGATCCCAAACTGGTGGGGGCTAAAGCACACCCTAGCCAGAGACCGGAGGCCGTGGGCAGGATCTGCCACGGCCACCCACCACATCCACCCTGAAGGCAAACCACATGTAGGGTCAGGGAACCCAAGGCCAAGGATTTCCCAACAGAAGGCCCGAGGGAGCTGGACCTAGGTGGATCCCTGGTGGGGACGGCCAGAAGACAGGACAGGAAGGAGGGCTCAGGGTCACGCTCCGGACTTGCTTGGGGGTTGGCTGAGTCCAGGACCTGGTGGACGCAGCACGGCTCGGGTGGTCACTTGAAGCTGGAGTGACCGGAACATCAGCAGTAAGTAAATACCCTAAACTGCACAACCCGACTCTGTCTTTAATTACCATCTATGCTGCACCACCACAACCCCCATCCTCTGCACCTGACCCCCTGAGGCTATACCCCACCCATTGGGGGTTATACTATCAAAAGCTGCACCAACACCATCAGCCTCAGCGGACCCTGCTGCAGCGGCGGCCGTAGTGACCGCAATACAACGGGTGGCGTAGTCGACATAAAGAACTTTATAACATCTGTAGGACTGCCACATACTCTGAGCTTGACACCCTGGGCACGGACCGGGTCACTGCCACTCGGCGACTACAACTCCCATCTGATCCGGCTCCGGGTATTCCCCTAAAGAATATGGCCCAGGGGGTGCGTCAAGTGCAATCCACAGTTCTTTGTAGTTGTGATGTCCCGATCATCATGATGCCAGGGAGAATTTGTTTCTAAGCCTCATGGTCAGAGAAATGACATCCTGTCTCTCAACCTGCATGAGGATGTAAGAGCAGCAATAGCCGCACATCACCAACATGGACGGTGCGAGTTGATAAATCAGAGGCCACATTCCCACTTTAGTAGTCCTTGTATAGTCTCAGTTTTATCTGATGAGGAGACTTTTAGAAACGGCCAACTTTGGTCAGGTTGGGTGAACCTACAGCTTTGTCATCAGAAGATTTAGTTTGGCAGTATGGCATAACGCAATTTAATAATATGATTTCTATGCAGTTTAACATGGACTAACTGCACGATAACCCAATAGAAATAGTACCACTGCCAGAATATTCAGAGCTATAAGTGAAACTGGCAAAGTTTATAGCACAGATCTGGCAGAAATAAATGCTCAATGTTTTTCTTACATGTAGATAAAATACTACAACAATGTACACTTCACTTTCTTACGACTCTCAACATCGCAATAGTTCAAGATAATAAACTACTAAATTCGCAGATAACATTTGTTTTTATTGTGCACGTTATGTCAAAATAATATGCTTTCCAAAGAAATAAGTGAGAAATAACTATATAATGTGTAAAGCACCTGGAGCTAACACAGTGTCCGTAAAATAGAATAAATATACAAAGAATATCTAAATAATTACATCTGAGCGTACAGTATGTCATGGTGACAGATTGTTTAATATGTACATGTGCAGCTTAAGCTTAAGAACAAAATATAAAAAAGATGCAGGAGTAAAATATAAGTGGCTTTTCTGCATCAACCATAAAGTTCACTTAAGTTGAGAAGGGAGAAGCCTGGTTATATTAATTCATAACCAAGCAAACTACAGTATTTTATTATATAACTTAAGTTTTTTTTTTCATTATCATAACCCCCCGTCTATATGGCCTATGTGCCCACCAGCCACCACTAGTGATGAGCGAGCATGCTCATGTAACCCTTTAATCGAGCATGCTTGGGTGCTCGCCGAGTATTTGCGGCATGCTCGGCATCTATGCTCGAGGCGCCGCGGCTTCATGTATCACGGCTGTTAGGCAACCCCTGCATGTGTCACAGCTGTCTAACAGCCGTGACACATGCAGCCACGACGGATCAAACATAGAGGCCGAGCACACCGCAAATACTCGCCGAGCACCCGAGTGTGCTCGATTACAGGGTTAAACTAGCACGCTCGCTCATCACCAGCCACCACCAGTTTTGATTTTTATTGATAAATCAAAGTAGTAACAGTGGTCTATAGAGCACCAATCTACATAGCTCCCATCCAGATGACCCCTTCTTCTGCGTATAGGCTAGACAGCAGGTGAGGTAGAGTAACTTATGGCGTTAGGACCATAATACACATTTGGTTTTAGTTGTTTGTAGTTTGTAAGCATATAAAAAATATAGGTCTACAAAGGAGTCAGGTCAAGGTGGGGACTAAAAAAACAAACCTGACACAAATGCTCCACCAGCCTATGTACAAAGTTTTATGGTTTCCTTACCAGCCTGCCAGTGCAAACCATACCCCCAATATCCGTGGACTAAAGCCAATATGGTTAGTGATGGAGCGGTAATCCATATTCCTCTTCATTTACTTGTGATATGGTGTGGTTGTTGTAAAAGTGCCCAGTGCTGAAACTGCCATATTAACTCTTAAATGGCTGTCTATACCTTAGTCTGCACTTCTCCTCTTCACACTCTAACTTTCTCCTGCTCTGCTGTGACATGCTACTGCCAGGAATAAAACATAGGGAGGAGAAAAACAAAACAAAACACACACAATGGTGACACACCATCAGCTACATAAGTTGAAAATGTAGATGGATCATCAAATGCATTGAACCCCAGATCATACCCCAAAATAAATTCAGACCACACACTAAGTTAACGCCTTCACAACAAATGACTTATATTTACATCTTTTGTCGTGTCCCTGATGTATGAGCCCCCATCTTTCCTGACACATGATGACTAATTTAATCATCTCACCGTTTTCCAGTACACTATATGGTAAAATGAATGGTGTTATTCAAAAGTACAACTCATCCCCCCAAAAAAAGTCCTCACATGGCTACATTGACAGAAAAATAAAAAAGTTATGGATATTGGACGAAGGGAAAAAAAAAGGAAAATGACCACAGCGTTACGGGGTTAAAGATGTTGTTGTGAAATGTTTAAAAATATCAGCCTCAAAATACTGTAAAATAATAAACAAAGTGATACACACCTTACAGAAACCCCATTCCCCACCCCCTTTCCTCGCCCCGCTGCTTGTTTGCCCATATTTCCTGTTTCCTCTACCTGCTTCTGTAAGTCTTACCACATCCATCCAGCGTTTTATGAAGGAATGCCAGGGAAAGTGGATTTACTCTGTGCTGCTGATTTTCAATGCAATCCAAGAATCAAGATATCAGGATAAAGTGGTTTATTTGTCACACACAACCACATCAAGTGAGCACAAGACATTTGTGTCCTCACCGTTTTACCTGGATAAGACCCTATTGCGCTTTATGTTTCTTTATCTAGCACATCCGTCCAGACTGAGTAGGAAGTCCAGGTACAGGCAGTGTCAGTACTGGAGTGGCTGGAGATCTATGGTGCTGCTCACCATTATTTGCAACCCTTCATTTTTTTCATAGACTGTAAATAAAACATTGTTTTTCATCTTCCATGTTGCAATTTCAAAGAAAAAACAGAATAAACAGCATGTGCAGCAATAAAGGCACCCCTAATTAATACTTGGTTGCACACTCTTTGGCATTGCTGACAGCCTCAAAAACATTTCTTGTAGCCATCTATAAGCTTCTTTCACTTCTCAGCTGGAATTTTCTCCCACCCTTCCTTTGCAGTCTGCTCAAGCTCTTGAATGTTTGCAGGGTTCTTTTTCCCCAGTGGCAGATTTCAACTCACCCCAAAGATTTTCAATGGGATTGAGGTCAGGACTCATTGATGGCTATTTTAAAACAGACCATTTTTTCTTTTTCAACAATTCATGTGTACTTCTGATTGTGTGCTTTGGGTCATTGTCTTGCTGGAGAACCCATAATCTTCAACTCAAACCAAGTTTTCTTACACTGGGTAGGACATTTTGCTCTAAAATCTCTTGATAATTCTCTGATTTCATGATTCCTGTGATACGGTCAAGGCCTCCAGTACCAGACGCAGAAAACCAACCCCACAGCATTATGGATCATCCATCATGCTTAACTGTTGGTAAGGCATTCTTTTCCTTATAAGCTTCATAGCGCCGCCTGTAAGCAAACTATTACTTGCATTGCCAAAAAGCTCTATTTTTGTTTCATCTGTTCCTTTTTATGTCTTTTCTTCAGCAATTGTTTCTTTCTAGGCATTCGCTCATAAAGCTCTGCTTGGCATAGTGTGTGGCATATGGTACTTGTTGAAACCATGACCCCAGACTGTTCCAGGTTGGCCTTCAGGTCTTTGGATGTTTGACGTGGTGTTTTTTCCACCATTCATACTTCAAAGACATGTCATGTAAATTTTCCTCTTTCCCCCACGTCCAAGGAGGTTCTTGATGGTTCCATGCTTGGCAAACTTCTTAATAACGTTGCGCATTGTTGAAACTGGGATACAAAGGTCTTTGGAGATGGCCTTATACCCTTTGGAAGTCTTGTTTTTGATAATAATGGCAGTTCTGATATCCTCAGACAGCTCTTTTGTCTTCATCATTGTGACAAAGGAACAGGGGCTACCATGTGGCTTTTTAAAACACCTAGGCTATGTTCACGCTAGGCGTTTTTTCAGCTCTTTCTTATGCATTTTTCTGCAAATTTTCAGCTGTGTTTTACAGTACCAGCAAAGCCTATGAGATTTCAGAAATCTCACATGCACACATTGGTTTTTGTGTCATCAGTATTTTGTGCTTTGCATGTTTTTTTGCACAATAGAGCATGTCACTTCTTTCAGCGTTTTTTCAGCATTTTTCACCCATAGAAAGTCATGGGTGGTAAGAAAACGTTGAAAAAACGAACAGTGTGAACATAGCTATCAGGTTTTGCTGCGTTTTTAGTGAAAAAAAGCAAGTACAGCAGTATGTGAAACTGAATTTTTTTTGTGATTTTACCATCACAGTTTGGATTAGGACAGTTTAATTAAATTAGTGATGTGTAAACATTGGCTGAGCTAGGTGTGAGATTTTACAATACCTGTGGCCCACAGAGGTGTGAAATTGAACAATCTCTGAGCAACTCAATGGCAGACCATAGTGTGAAAATAAATAGTGCCCTACAAACTCAATGTACTGCCAATGTACTGCCAATGTCTTATAGACACTATTCCTGAACAATTCACCTCCCCCACTGTTACATTTGTAATTCTGGTTAATATGGTATCACATATGTCTTGTATTGGTGATCTGTGTTCATGCTTTTGTGGTGGAAGCAAAGCTGAACTTTGGGATCCTGAAAAATGCACCAAAACTTGCGTTTTTGATGCAGCTCCTTTACTGCCAAGAGATCAGATTTTGCTGCAGAAAAAAATTGCTGAAAAAACGCCTGGGGTGAACCTAGCCTTAAGTCATCATTCATTGGGCTAATTTGTGTCAAATGGGCACGGCAATCACAGGTGAATATCTTTTTTGATTTACCACAGGCGAGTCAAATGTGTTTCCATACTAAATTAATGTAAAGGGTGCCAATATCAGTGTCACAGCAAGCTTTAGGTTTTTCTATTTTTCCCTTCCATTGTTTTTTTGTTTTAAATTATTGTTTATCATTTGCTCTTTTGTATTTAACACGAGTTCTCTATCCAAAAAATTGTTTCACTTGATTCATTTTTCCAGGAGATATTCCACATTATGTACTTGAACTTCATGGGTGCCAATAACGATGAGCAGGACTGTATAAGATGAAAATTATGTGTTTTTATATTTTACACCAATCTAAGAGTTTTTTAATTTTTTTTTAAAGACCACAAACCAGTTACTTTAATTAATACAGATCCTAGTAAAGTCCCCAAAAAGTATTCAAATACCAAGCCAAGCAACAAAATTAATTCTGACTTTAGTCTGCAGTCATGGCCAAAAGTTTTGAGACAGACACAAATTTTGTTTTTTATAAAGTTTGCTGCTTCAGTGCTTCTAGATCCTTTGGTCAAATCTTTCTATAGTTACTGAAGTACAATTATGAGCATTTTTACTTTTATTGAAATATTTGTTTATTTAATATTTACAGTGTTGACCCTTTTTTTCAAGACTTCTAAATTTACCATTGTATGCTGGATATCAGCTTTTGGGCCAAATCCTGAAAAATGATAACCCATTCTTGTCTAATCAGTGCTCAGAGTTAATCACAATTTTTGTGTTTTTGCTTGTCCACCAAATTTTTGAGGATTGACCACAGGTTCTCAATAGGATTGAGACATGGGAAGTTTCTGCTCATGGGCACTCTAAAGCCTTCTTTACAGCAAGTGAACCTCACTCTTTGAAGGTTTTGATGATCTGACAAAGGGTTAATTTAGAGCAATATTACAAGCAGAAATGTCCTTGCCTGTAAAGCCATTGTGATGCAATGTAGTGATGACTGCATGTATTTCCTTGGAGAAAACCAGGGTTAACAGACGAAGACAATGATTTCAGTATCAGTCTCCTTATAATTCAATAAGCATAACAGAATGATTTCAGCTACCTTGTTCTCGATAACACTTTCTCCCCTGAAAAGATGTAAGCAGGTCATTTTTTGGCATCGCTGAAATTCAATAGAAATGTTTTTTTGTGATTAAGTTAATATTCATGGCAAGGAATGGCTTTGCATTTTTTTTTAAATCTCATGATCACTCTTCATAGCAATGTAGAGATAATGCAAATTGGCACTATAAAAATTTAATTTGTAAGCTTTGTAAAAAAAGAAACTTATGTCAAACTTTTGGCCACTACTGTAGGCCCCAAAATTCATCATACCAGTCTTAAAATCACATATCTTTAGACGAGCCTATCACCTCACTTAACCAATCGAACTCTTCCCTGTTCTCTATTTCTAAAATTTCCTCACAATCTGGTCCGAAGCTTCTATTCATCTGTCTTCACATCCTCCATGCACCCAATAGCACTTGGTAACTGCACTTAGATACTGGCTGATGTTCGGCAAGCCCTACTTATTATAATGATAGCTGGACCATACATCACAAGCAATTTTTATTTATTGTGTCCCCCCCTATTTCCGTATAGATTGTAAGCTTGTGAGCAGGGCCCTCACTCCTCCTGTAACTGTTGAACAATGTGTTACTTTGTAATGTTTTTTATTGTCTGTACATGTCCCTGCTTAAATTTAAAGTGCTGTGGAAATTGTTGACTCTATATAAAAATTATTATTATTATTATTATTATTATTACATCCCCCAGATCCCTAATGTTTTTGCTAGTTTAGGGAACATTATGCCCCATACTAGCACTGACTAGGGTGATAATGCTGTAACAGTGGGTCACTATAAAGTACAAGCAATACCACTGCAAGGTATAGAGAGGCTTTGAGACCCTGTACTGTGGGTGGCTGAAAATGAGTTTTTGCACCAGGGCCAAATAGCCTTTTGCTGCTTCCCTGCCTCCACCCTGAATCTGAGTATTCAGGAACATAAAGAAGAGTTTTTTTTAAGGATAATTTCACTTTGATTTGTCGTTTGCAGATTGTGCATCTAAGTAAACTTATAATTGCTTGTATAGTACATTTACTGCAGCGTTAGCTAAACAGTTCTGCAGCATGTATAATTCTCCATCTGTCACAGGATTACTTTTACTATAATCGGAAAAGGCTGTTCTCATATAACATTGGCAGCTTATGGTATCCAGGTTGTTTTTTTTTTTTGTAATTCATACAATAACTAATGGATTTTTCTTTGTCGTCAAATCTGCAAACAAATGTGCATATCTAATGTGCCTATAGACTACTGCTAGCCAAATGTGTGGCAAAACTTTATGTAAAGTCCTTTTCTGCATATACTTGGATGGTATACATAGGTATAGCTCTGTTTCAACTGCTGCATGCAAAAACATATGCATTTAGGTGTGAGAAAGGTTGATCTTCATGGACATGTTTTCCAACCTAATGGCAGGTTCAGACGTTTGTTCTGAAACATGGGCATTATAGGGCTGAGCGAGTATGTTCTCTCCGAGTGTGCTCGGGCCGAGCTCCGAGTATTTACAGCTGCTCGGTGATATGGTTGAATCGCTCCCGTGTGCATGATTTGCAACTGTTTGACAGCTTTATTACATGTGAGGAATGTGTAAGAAATAGACATTCCTCCCATGTAATAAAACTGTCAAACAGTCTCAAATCATGCACATGGGAGCGATTTAACCTTATCACCGAGCAGCTATAAATACTCGGAGCTCGGCTCGAGCGTACTCGGCGAAAGGGTTAATAGAACATACTTGCTCAACACTAGTGGGCAACTCACGTCTGTAAATTGGCTGGCTCCATGTGCAACACCATAGCAGATGAGCGCAGAAGCTGCCTGTTATTGACCTGCACTAGTCTGGTCCATAAATCAAGTGCAAGCTGTAATATTTTTCATACAGACCATCGATCCGTGTGAAAAGTCATTAGTATACACAGGCATATTGGTCATTATTGGATCATTGTGCTGTCTGCTGAGCGCAAATATGTGTGCTTTCTGTTAGGCCAAAAAAACGGCCGTCTGCCTGAGTGTCAGGATAAGTTTACTATTGAATCTAATAGTATGGATGTAGAAAAATAAAATAAAAACAATACTATTTTGCAGTAATTTGATGTGTTGGAGCTGAGAAATCAAGTTTTGAAGTCGCATACAAATTAGCTGGAAAGCGTATCGCCCCTAATAGAAATTTACATGTGACTTCAAAGTTTGATTTCTCAACTCAGGTCAGATTACTACAAAAGAGGTATTATTTTATTGTTATACTACCCTAGGACCTATATAGTCATGCCACTACTTTCAATAGTCAAAACGTTCCCGACAGGTTCCCTTTAAATGATAGTTAGACATTGTGGGTGGAGCTTCACGTTAATAGATAATTATGCTAATTGTTTAAACAGGAAAAAAATCCCTTATTATTGATATGAACTACATATATTGATACACATAAAACAATATCATATCAGTATATAGCTCTGTAGGTTCACATCCATTACTGTGAGTACTTTTTGTCTTACCTGTTTGCTCACATGTTGGGTGACAGGTGACTTTTACAATGTATTGCTCCATTTAAATAACATTATTCTTCTGCTTTCTGTTGTCTTGTTCAGATTCCATTGATCCCGTATCATACAGAATATTGTCCGGTGATCCACATCAGATGTTCTCCATAAATTCCCAATTTGGTATCATTACGACATGCAAGCAATTGGATCATGAATCTCATCCCTTCGTTGTTCTTACCGTACAGTCACAGCTAGGGAGCGCTGCTGTCTTCAGCAGCACACAGGTCAACATTACCATCACAGACGTTAATGACAACCCACCCACGTTTTCAAGGATGAACGAAAGAATAAACCTACTCCAGACAACTTCTCCTGGTAGTGCACTGTACATTGCACAAGCAGAAGACATCGATGATGGCTATAATGGATTCATCACTTACAGCATTGTTAATGAAAAGCAAGACATGTTTACCATAGAGTCAAACCTCGGAATTGTATATCTCAACACAACTTTAACAATGATCTGTGAGCATATTCTCCTAATCATGGCAGAAGATAATGGACATCCTCCCTTAAGTTCCCTCTTAACATTAACTATCAGTGTCATAAAGAACAATCTTGGTCATGCTTTGACTTTCGGAAATTTGGTGAATCAGGTTGAAATCCATGAAGATTTCACTATAAACTCTCGAATCATTCAGGTAAAAGCCTACCATGGTGGGACACAAAGTCAGCAGCCTAGAATCATTTACTCCTTACTCCCTGCGGATTCTGTTACGTTTGGAATAGATCGTAACACAGGATGGATTTTCTTACGTCTGTCTCTGGATTATGAGAAGACTAATACATACAATCTGATTGTGGTGGCGAGAAGTATGGACCAGGTTGAGGATCAGACTTCAACCACTTCTGTAATTGTGAAGGTTTTGGATGAAAATGACAACTTTCCAATTTTCAATCAGGACATCTATTTCTTCACTGTTCCTGAAAGTCCCACCCCTTATGGTGTGATCGGGACAATCAGGGCACTGGACATGGACTCTGGGAGGAATGGACAGCTCTCATACTTTCTGCTTTCTGAGGAAAATTATTTCCATATCAACTCGAAGACAGGTAATGCCACACAAAGAGCTAATTCTTCATATATTTATGCACAATGGTAGAGAAGAACATGTTCCAATTCTTCATCAGGTTGTGCAAGTTCTACTTTATTACCCATGTATTCATACGCTATTGTATTACTTTATGGAAACGTGTCCTTGTGTTTTTACAAGTCATGAGAAACATTTGGAAGTTTTGCAAACTAATTCTAGTTGTTGTTCTTGTCAGGACAGAAAGGATAAGTAAAAGTATAATTTGTGGTAAGAAACACCTATATTTATCGTTAAGGCCCTTATCAAGGTCAAAGTGTTTATTTTCCTTTCGTATGTGTTCTCCTGGATATCCACTCAAGAAAATATTCCAATAGTCCCAGGAGTAGTAGAGATCACACCCTATTCACTGTGGCATAGCATGATGTGCTTTCTAGAAAGTGTCATCTTCATTCCTTATGCAATTTGCCTCTTCAGAAAAGAAGACTAGAACTTTTGCGCCACCTATTAGAAGTAAAAATCCTACAAGTCACTATCGACCCTTTAATGATTCTAGCCACATAACTTAGGATAAAAGCAAAACCAGAATCTCAATTTGCAAACGTGTTTCAGGGTGTTGCCTCTCATCAGTGCAAAGCAGGAGATCTGATTTGGCTGTATGAGAGGCCTCTGACTAGAATGTTAGGGGTAATGCTTCTCCTTGTGGAGAGTAACATGCTTGACATATGTAAGAAGACTATTGGAAGTAGCAATCCTAAAAGTCGATATTGTCCCTTCAACAAACTTTGCCATATGACTTAAGATAAAAGCAAATCCAGAATCTCATTTTGGAGACACATTTTTAGGGGTATTGCCTCTCCTCAGTGCAAAACATGAGATCTGATTTAATTTCTCAGAGGTGCATTGAGTAGCCTATAAGTCTCGGTAGCCTGGCATTTCAGGCATGTCACTGTCCACCAGGAGAAATGTTATCTTTAGTCCAGGTATTGTACAATAGTATGTGATAAGATTAAAAAAAAAAAACTCTAAGATGTTAGCCTTATATCAGTTTAGCAACCAACAGAATTATAAATGCAGCTCTGGGACTTCATGTGTGCTGCAGATCAGTGCTAAATATATAAGGCAAAGCAGAATCAGTAAGAAGGGCGGGTGGGGTATGCAACTGCCTAGCGCCCAACATTGCACCATGTTTTGGGGACATTATTTGAATAATGAATAGTGATGAGCGAGCACTAAAATGCTCGGGTGCTCGAAGCTCTGGTCGAGCTCACCGTGATACTCGGGTGCTCGACCCGAGCAACGAGCCCAATGTTAGTCTATGGGAGACCCAAGCATTTTTGCCGCAGCACCCCCGGCAGTCTGTAGAAAGCCTAAAAAATGCCCAAAACGATAGTGACTGTGCTCAAATGAAATGGAGACTGCATGGGGATCGCCCCAGGAAGCATTTCTGACCCCCAGGTCACTGCTGTCAACAACGTGGTCAGAGGTATTAAGCCACTTTTACGGGCTCAGATTAAAACATTCAAAAACAAAACTGAAACTGCTTTCCTGTGAAATATGTTAAATATGTGTAAGTATGGTAAAGACTTCTGTATAAGGTAAAAAATAACCAAAAACAAAAATACTCCTCCACACCTTGGGCTATGTTCACAAGTAGCATTTTTTTATGCGTTTTTGCACTTTGTATTGCTTTCAACCGTGACAAATGCATTCACCGGGAATTAACATTTTACAACCTTATCTGGCCATGTGCTGTGTGACACTTGCATAAAGTGTTGAAAAGACATGGGAACAGCTTGGGGAAGACCCATTGAAGCATCTCAGACACCCAGGTCACTGCCTAAAAGTGTGCCCATCAGAAGTAATCCTTGCCGTATCAGAAGATGCAGACTTGCAGCTATCCCCGTGCAAGTCCTTGTCCCAGAACAGTGTTCAATTGTACCTCACCCATTCCTTGCAATGCAAGCGCAAGTATGCAGCCTGCCATCCACCCACCCCCAGGCTGCAATACCATACTGCTTGCTTGCACTTGAAATTGGGCCTTGTAGGCATGTGGAGGCGGAATCTGGCCACCAAGTCATGGCTGCGTCGGCGGCCTGGTATCCATACTCAGTCCCCAGCCGCCCAGCGGCCGGGTGTCCATGCTTGGTCCCCAGCCGTCCCGCGGCCGGGTGCCCACACACGGTCCCCAGCCGCCTGGGGATGGCCGGGTGTCCATAAACGGTCCCCAGCCGCCCCTATTTGAAGGACAGCCTAACCACAAACACGTGGACAAGTGAATGTGGCCAGGGATGGTCCATGTGACTGACACCTTCACACTGGGTTAATATTGTGGAAGCCGGGACACAGTTGGACACTGGGATGCAACACGTCCTCCAGACATAGAGGATTGCGGGTCCTGGGTCAATCAGGCTTCAACACAAAGTTCAGAAGGTATACAGCAGCAGTGGTCGGCCTCCTACACAATGAGCAAATTATTCATGATCATGAGGCCATCCATCTCCTTAGCTTTCTGTTCCTTGGAATGCAAGCGCATGTATGTAGTAGCAGCTAGGCCTGAGGTGGTCAGTGTTTTGGCGCATATCCTACCTCCTCCAAGGATTGCTGGATGTTTTCCTGCTACTATCCCAGTTCTATAACTCCCGTTAAAACAAAGCTTCAGGTGATGAATGATGGATGAAGTGGTGGCAAAGGAGAAAGAGCAGGAGGAACAGGGACCATTCACATCAATATCAGGCCTGTCAACCACACATGTCTTGTAGGATATGTTTCTGTACCAAAAGGAGCGGTTCGGCTACACAGTTATAGGGCATACAGTGAGTTCAATGCCTACCAAAAATTTTGAGGCACTCCAATGCCTCTTTGAAGTGACATGGAGGTCAGAGGGCCTTAACTAAACCGTTTTTTCCATTTATAGCAACTGAGTCTCCTGTGCACTGTTGGCCTAAGCAGTGAACAGAAGGCTTTCCAAAAATTATGAGGAACTGCAATGCCCCTTGAAACAGACGTGGATTACAGCGTACTAAAAACCTTCTACCCATTATTGGGGAGTGGGTCACCTTTAGTGTTCGCCTATGCATTGAAAAGCAAAAGCTGACTAAAATTAGGAGGAAATGCAATTCCCGTTGGAAGAGTCGTGGAGGTTAGAGTTAATTAAAAACAACATTTCAAGGCCCCTTGGAAGAGCTGTGGAGTTCAGAGTGGTTTAACAAGACGCTTTTAATGCCCCTTGGAAGAGTGGTGGAGGTCACAGTAGCTTAACAAGATGGTTTTAATGCCCCTTTGAAGAGTGGTGGAGGTCACAGTAGCTTAACAAGACGGTTTTAATGCCCCTTGGAAGAGACGTTGAGGTCACAGTAGCTTAACAAGATGGTTTTAATGCCCCTTGGAAGAGTGGTGGAGGTCACAGTAGCTTAACAAGACAGTTTTAATGCCCCTTGGAAGAGACGTGGAGGTCACAGTAGCTTAACAAGACAGTTTTAATGCCCCTTGGAAGAGTGGTGGAGGTCACAGTAGCTTAACAAGACAGATTTAATGCCCCTTGGAAGAGTGGTGGAGGTCACAGTAGCTTAACAAGACGGTTTTAATGCCCCTTACAAGAGCCATGCAGTACAGCATATTAAAAACATTATTCCCATTATTGGGGAGTGGGTCTCCCATAGTCTTTGCCTATGCATTCCAAGCAAAAGCTGTCAAAAATTAGGACGGAGGAACTTGCAATGCTGGCAACACGGACCACGGTCACCCTGGTGGTATAGTGGTGGTGGAGGCTGAGGATAAGGAGAAGAGCAAAAAACAGCCGAAATGAGGAAGCGTATACCCATGTGTGGGTGTGAAGCGGTGCATGGGAATACACCTCCCGAAATAACACAGTGGATTTGACTTTGTTACTCTGCTGTCATTTGGTGGTGATGAGAAGTCTGGCCCAATCCAGTCCTTGTTTGATAAGGGTCAGCTTGTCAGCATTGTCAGTTGACAGGCGAGTGCGCTTATCAATTATAATTCCCCCAGCGGCACTAAAAACACGCTCCTATAACACTCTAGCGGCAGGGCAGGCCAGGACCTCCAAGGCGTACAGAGCGAGTTCATTCCAAGTGTCCAGCTTGGATACCCAATAATTAAAAGGCACAGAGGAATCACGGAGGACGCTGGTACGGTCGGCAAGGTACTCCCTCACCATCTTTTGAAACTTTCCACTCCTTGGGAGAGTACCCCGCGCCTCAGGGCCTGTAAGCTGGGCGGGTCTCAGAAAACTGTCCCAGAATGTTGACAGTGTTCCCCTGCCTCTGCTGGATTGAAGTTGCGTCTCTCTCGCCTGTATGCCTTGGTTGGTCAACGAACTGTGACCTCTGCAGCTAGTGTGTTCAGATGGGAATTTTTTTAACAGTTCTGCAGCAAGGGCCTTCTGGTGCTGCCACATTTTTGTAGTCCTCTCCACCTCAGGAATAAGAGAGTGAAAGTTCTCCTTGTAGCGGGGGTCTAAAAGTGTCACCAACCAGTAATGACTGTCACACAACATTTTGACAATGCGAGGGTCACGGTTAAGGCAGCGTAACAAAGTCAGCCATGCGTACCAGACTGGTAATGGGCAAGACTTCCGTGTCCTCACCAAGATGACGACTGACCATGCTCTCCTCCTCCTCCTCCCCCCTGTCCTCAAGCCACCCACGCTGAACCTACGGTATGACAGTTGTACAGGTACTACCGTCTACAGCGCATGATACCAGCTCCTGTTCTTCCTCCTCCTCTTCCTCATTGTCCCCCAATGCACGTTGGGATGAGGTGAGGCTGGGCTGTGTGTAATCCCCCATTACGGCTTCTTGATCCATCTCATCATACTCTGGCTGCAATTCCTCCTCTTTAATTCTCTGCAGAGAGTGCTGCAAAAGACAGACAAATGGGATGCTGACGCTAATGATGGCGTCATCGCCACTCACCATCTTGGTGGACTCCTCAAAGTTTGTCAGGATGGTACAGATGTCAGACATCCAGGTCCACTCCTGAGGTCTTATGTGTGGAGTCTGACCTGAATATCGACTGCCTTGTTGCAGCTGGTACTCCACAACTGCTCTCTTCTGCTCAGAAACCCTTTGCAACATGTGGAGGGTAGAGTTCCAACGTGTGGAGACATCACACATCAGTCTGTGTGCCGGAAGCTGCAAACGCTGCTGCAACACAACAAGGGTAGTGGAAGCTATAGCCGACTTCCGAAAATGAGCTGACAGGCGGCGTACTTTGACGAGCAGATCTGGCAACTCGGGGTACAATTTAAGAAACCGCTGAACCACGAGGTTAAGCACATGAGCCAGGCATGGTACGTGTGTGATCTCGCCTCACCTCAGAGCCGCCACCAAGTTACAGCCATTGTCACACACGACCATGCCTGGATGTAGGTTCAGCGGTCTCAGCCACAGATCTGCCTGCTCTTTCACAGCTGTCCACAACTCACAAGCAGTGTGAGGTTTCTTACCTAAGCTTATGAGTTTCAGCACAGCCTGTTGCCGCTTGGCTGAGGCAGTACTGCAGTGCTTCCAGCTTGTAACTGATGTGGTGATATCTGAGATGGAGGCTGAACATGAGGAGGAGGAGGATGATGATGCGCAGGAGCTGTACACTGTGGGGGCAACCCTGATTGACATAGGGCCTGCAATCCTCGATGTGGGGAGGATGTGTTCCGTCCCAAGGTCCGACTGGGTCCCGGCTTCCACTATGTTTACCTAGTGTGCCGTCAGGGAGATGTACCGTCCCTGGCCACAAGCACTTGTCCACGTGTCCGTTGTCAGGTGGACTCTCCCAGTAACTGCATTGTTGAGGGCACGGCCGATGTTTTGGGATACGTGCTTGTGTAGTGCGGGGATGGCACACCGGGCAAAATAGTGTCTGCTGGGGACCGAGTATCGAGGGACGGCCACCGCCATAAGGTTGCGGAAGGATTCCGTCTCCACCAGCCTAAAAGGCAGCATTTCCAACGCAAGCAGTCATGAAATGTGCGAATTTAGGACTGTGGCCTGTGGGACGTTGGCTGTGAATTTGCGCTTTCGTTCAAAGCTCTGGGATATGGACAATTGAACGCTGCGGTGGGATGTGGACGTGGATGTTGATGCTGTTTCTTGAGAAACTGCCATAACAAGTGAAGACTGAGAGGAGGGGGCGTCTTTGCATGCAGTATGGACAGGGGATTGCCTTGCATGCACAACAGGGGAAGAAGCAGTGGTGACACCCGCTGACACTGGTCGTGGACCCTGGGGTTCGCCCCACAAAGTCGGGTGCTTTGCTGACATGTGCCTGATCATGCTGGTGGTGGTCAGGATGGTAGTTTTGTCACCCTTGCTGATGCTGGCATGGCAGGTGGTACAAATGGCCTTTTTGGGGTTATCAGCAGAGTCTTTAAAAAAATTCCAGACTCTGGAAGACCTACCGGTTGTACTGGCAACATCCCTCGTGTTGATGTTACGGGGAACTGTTGCCCGCCTTCTGTGTGCGGCCACCACACTGCTTCTTCCTGCCTGTTGGGGTACTCTGCCTCCCTCCCCCAATGTGCTGCTGACCTCGCTCTGCGCGTCCTCCTGCCACATTGGGTCAGTTACTAGATCATCCACCACCTCCTCCTCTTCCACTTGCGCTCCACGATCCTCCTCCTCAATTCGTGGCAATTGTGTCTCGTCATCGTCCACCTCTTGTGACTAATTGCCAGTGTCGACTTCCTTTGGCCGTGGCTGTTCAAATATTTTGGCATTGCTACATGGGATCTCATCTTCCACCACTTCAAGCGGAGCAGGCGAGGGGCACAAATATGGAAATGGACCAGTGAACAGCTCTTCAGAGTGTCCAAGTGTGGGATCAGTTGCTGTCTGATGACACTCGGCATGGTGGGAGGAAGGAGCATCAGGGTGAGGAGGAGTATGCGGTCGAGACTCATGGCTACTAAAACTTGACCGTGTGGAAGACAGACCGGAGGTGGTGGTGCCCAGGTAACTGGAAGTATTATCTGCTATCCAATTAATAACCTGTTCACACTGATCAGTTCGCAATACTGGTGTTGTAGTGTGCTTCTCTAGTAATTTGGTCAAGAAGTGGGAGCGAGAAGATGTGGCTGTTGGTTGTGGCACATTTTCACCTTGGCCATGGCCCCGTCCTCTACACGCACCATCACCAGAACGTCCAGTTCCACGTCCCTTGCCACGCGCCTTGCCCATTGTAAATTAAGTAAAATAGCTTGCACTCGCACTATCAATGAAAAAAGGGTAATATAAAGGAGATTAGAACCGTGTAAGAGGAAAACCACAGTTCTATTTCTCTGGCCTACACCAGAATCTTTTAAACAGATATATTTGTGTCTGAACACTGAGCGAGACACTCAATTTTTTTATTTTTTATGTAAAAAAGGCAAAAAGGTGGATAATACAGAGATTTGAACCGTGGAACTGCAAAACCACAGTTATAGTTATGTGGCCTACACCAGAATCTTTTAAACAGATATATTTGTGTCTGAACAGTCAGGGAGACACTATTACTGTTTTTTTTTACGGAAAAAATGCCAAAAGCAGGATAATACAGAGTTTGAACCGTGGAACTGCAAAACCACAGTTCTAGTTATCTGGCCTACACCAGACTCTTTTAAACAGATATATTTGTGTCTGAACAGTCAGGGAGACACTGTTACTGTTTTTTTATGGAAAAAATGCCAAAAGCAGGATAATACTGAGATTTGAACCGTGGAACTGCAAAACCACAGTTCTAGTTATCTGGCCTACACCAGACTCTTTTAAACAGATATATTGGTGTCTGAACAGTCACAGACACACTCAATTTTTTTTTTTTTTTGGGGGGGGGGGTATACCAAAAGGTTAATAAGACGTGTATTTGTACAGTCTGACTGAGGAAAAAAAAAATACAGGATTTAGATGAAAAAAAAAAGGATTTTTCCTGGCCCCTGAGGCCGGGGAATAAGTCTAGCAATTTGACCAGCAGGAGCACACAGAACTGTAATGCAGAGTTTGCTGGTATAACCACTGCGTCTCCTATACAGCCTGCCTGCCTGCCTGATATCTGGGATGGATATTAGTCCTGAGAAGGACTGTTTGTTTGATTTGGCAGGCTTTAGACACCCTACACTAACTATTTCAGAGTATAAATCTCTGCCTAGCTCATCAGCACTGACCCTACACTGGCTGATCTGGAGCGACTGTGTCCAAGATGGCGGCGCCCGGTTTTAAATACTCGAGGTGACACTGTGCGACCAGCCAATCACTGTAATGCCCACAAACAACATGGCTGCGGCATTACAGTGACTGTCTGGCAATCCCTGCATGTTCATTGGCTCTGTAAAGAGCGCCAAACATGCAGGGCGGAGACCCGAGCTCCCGCACGAGTAACCCGGAAATGCTCGGTGCTCGCCGAACATCCCGAGTAGTGAGATGCTCGGGCGAGTACCGAGCAGTGTCGAGCATGCTCGCTCAACACTAATAATGAATAAAAGTTATAATATGGTTTTCATTCACATTGCAGCTACATTGTTTATTTTTGGCTGCAAACCCTGGAAAGGAATGCAATAAAACTGTGATGCGCAATGGTCACCATATAGTAGCACAAATGTGTGCAAGGGCCGGCACAGATACTGATCACATGATCATCCATATCCTGATCAAGGGGCCTAGCAGCAAGGGGAGGGCGGGCGTGCTGTGCTCATATACTTGCCTGTATATTATTCTGAGGTATGACTGTATTTTGAAGTCTGTATTTATCGCAGGGTAAAGTCTGGGGGGTTTGGGAGGGATGTTGTGTATTTCTGGGGTCAGGTCTAGTTATGTATTTTTGAGCCTGTATTTATTTCGGAGCCTGGCATCTATATTTCTTTTAGGGTCTGTATTTATTTAGAAGGCTGAAGTCTGAGTATGTATTTATCCAGGGGTCAATATTTAGTGTGGGCTGTTTTCTGGAGTCTATTTATTCTCAGGTTTTGCATGGGGGTCTAGATTTATTTTGATGTTTCTTCTCGGGTCTGGTTAAGCATCATTATTTATGTTAGGGTCTAGATAGAGCTCTCGATTTAGGGGTGCATATTTATTTTTATATTTGGATTTATTTTTGAATATGTACTATTTTTCTGGTCTGCATTTTTTGACTGCTGAATTTAAATTGAGGCCCAATTCATCATTTGCATTTTTTAAAGTCTTTTTTTTTTGTCTTGTGATATTCGTTAACTTTTTTGAGCCAAGATCTTCAAAATGACGCACCTGGTTGATGAATCTGATGCAACATCCAAAATGCTATTTATTTTTCATCTTACTTTCTTATGACTTTTTAGTGCAAAGCATCACATTGTCTTCTAAAATGACACAACATTTATGTTAAAATTTCAGGCATACATAAAATCACTCTGGTGGGGGGGAGGGACTGGAGTATGTTTGCTCCAAAAAGTTACAATTGATGAATCAGACGAAAACATCTGGAAACCCCTAACACCACCCATATTAGCGAACATAAAAGAAACAAATAAAATAGACATTAAAAAAGGCGCAAATTGAAAGAAGAATAATGCGCAAATAAAAAACAGACAAAAAAAATAAACAAAAAATTACATAAATGCAATGATGAATCAGACCTTCAGTTTTCTAGATGATAACATAACAGACTGCAGACAATTTTATACATTGAAATTCCTGATTGTCTTCACTTTTACTTTGCACAGGTGAAGTGATAAATTCTGAAGCCTTAGATCGTGAACATAAAGCATATCATCACCTCACTGTGTTGGTGACTGACCACGGCGCGCCACGCTGCAATGCCACAGCTGCAGTTTACATCACAGTCACTGACCTTAACGACAACAAGCCTTTCTTTCCACAGTTGTCATCAGGAAAGCAGCTGCATGTAAAGGTTAGTCTGTGCAAAACTTTTATTTAGTGCCTAAATCTGCCATCTAGTGGTTATATTATCTACTTGCAAGAAATGGTCCTAAAACCAAAGTGTAGGAATTGTGTTATATAGAAATTAGATTTTCCAGTTGTCACATTTCAATCAATGATTTTGAAAACAAAAAGTCTCTAAAAGCCAAACAATCATGGCTGTGGAGTCAGAGTCGGTATAAAATGGACAACCTCCGACTTCTAAAATATATAATAAATAAGGTAGTTCAATGCAGTTTGTGGGGAATATTTTGTTCATAAGAATTTGGGAAAGTTATGAAATGTCCTATAAATGTCTGTCCTATTCCTGATCTACGGGTCTAGACTATTAGCTAAGATGAATCTGTGCTACAGTAAATTTATCACTTAAACATGAGCCATGTATGAGGGAGTCGGAGTCATGGAAATTGAGGAGTCGGAGGTTTGGCTTACCGACTCCACAGCCCTGCAAACAATGCTAATTTTTTAGTGAAACCAATTTTAAAAAATGATTTGTAGCTGCCATTTCTTGCATTTAAGTTAAAAAAAAATTGTCCCGAGAGCAGGAAAAACCCTTTAAAGTAATAAAAGAACCCATAAAGTGTTTGTTTTTACCCCACTCGAAAACCCAACATTATAAGTGGTGTATGTACAGCCTTATTCAGACATCTATGTTGCACCTTCGTGTTCTATCAGTATTTTTCATGGATACAACACGTTCGCGTTGTAGTCTATTGTGGTATATGTATGTCCATGTCTTTTAACGAATCATGTGTCCGTGCACAAATGAAAATGGCCAACACAAGTCTGTGGGATCGTGAAAAACATGTACAGCACATGGTTGACACATGGATGCCATCTGTATGCTGTACGTTTTTTACACGGACCCATAGACTTGTATTGGCCCTTCTCATCAGTGCAGCTGGTAAAAAATGGACATATCTGTGGTTTACACAGGCAAACTGTCCGTGTATAAACATTGACATTTGAGACAAGGACGCATGAAAGGGGCCTCATACCTGTAAATAAACTGGTATAATGAAGTAGGAGTCGTCTTGATGGTGTCATTTGTGCCATCAAACTGTGCTGGTTGTATTATCAGTTAGTGATATATCGCCACCTACTGGACCACAGTGATAGGTAACATAACATTTGTGTAATCTTTGTCTCAAAACAGTGGTGGAAAACTAGGTTTCTTTGGGACATCCCTTGAATAAAACATATATCTATTCACTAATAGTAATAATTATGCTTTGATTACAAATAACTAGTATTCATCATTTTGTTATGAGATGTCAGAAATTTGCCACAATGAAAATGTCATAGTAACTTTTCTAAGGGTATGTGCACAAGATGTCTTTTTCAGGTTCCGCCTGAAACCTGCCTGAAAAAGACTCTAAAAAATGCCAAAAAAGAGTGAACTTGTGCGTAGCAGTGTCAATGCTGTCTATATGTAACCTCTTACGACGGCTTTACGCTTCAAAATCCGTGAATTGGCTAAGAAAAAAGTGAGTGGTCCATCCTTCTGGTGGCTTGCACTTAGATGCTCCCACTATCTTATGCATGGAATAAAAAAAATGCCAGATGGAAAGATGATGTTAGAAAAGTTGCTTCAGGAAAAACATCTCCAGCGTATTCCTAAAGCACCTTCTTACAGCAAAACAATATGGGTACTCAATGTGTCTAAAAACATACCCCTATCACAGGCTCTTCTAAGTGAGAGGGACTTCAGCAGCCATTGTAAGTTCATATACACTTGGCAATACATGAATCTGCTGAATTTCCGGGAGTGGGACCCACTCACATTGCTGTTCACAGGTTTATAGAGGGAGGGTCGCCTGCAATAATGTTCATCTGCCCTAATAAGTCACATGGACACTGATTGTCATAATGTCATTGGGTCTGAATAGAATGAAAACCATGGATATATACAAACCTACTAGAAATCATATTTAGATATGATCCAAACGCCATTGTTTTCACGGTCCAGAGCGCACGCTTTCTATATACCTCTCTATTTTTAGCCTCCATTATTCATTTCTATCTTTATGCTAAGGTCCCAGATGGCCAGCCGGGACACATGTTCGTGACTGCAGTTTACGCAAAGGATCCTGATGCTGCTAATAATGGGACAGTTGTGTACTCCATGTCCTCAGGTAATGGCCGCACTATATACCTTGTCTTTAGTATGCTTTTATTGAGAAAATTCAGCAGAATGTGTTGTTGAATAGCAGAGGATGAAATAGCATGTTCTAGGGTAAATATGTATGCGATAGTCCATAATACCACAAAAGCTAGGTTTTTCATCAGGGAGGAATATCATACATCTGTACTACAGACAAAAAAGCAAATGGCATCCCGAGGGGGGAACCATGCACCCAGGGCCTGTAACCACTAAGGCCAGGTTCACACCTTATGCATTTGTTGCAGAATTCATGTTGTAAAATCTGCGCCAAAATTCCACAACGAAGTGTAATACAATATAGGTAAAAAGGGGTTTAACCAACTTTATACACATGTATCTTAAAAAATAAAACAAAATGCGGTTAACTATAGACTAGTGACTGACTTCAAAAGCTATGGCCTGCCCTATCTATCGCTGAAATTTTGAGGATTTACACAGCAGATTTTTTCCGTTGCAGCTCAATCGGTAAAATCTATGGATAAATCTGCAAAGATCTTTGTATTTAAAGATACGTGCACACATTCAGTATTTGATCAGTATTTTACCTCAGTATTTGTAGCCAAAACCAGGAGTGAGTGATAAATCCAGAAGTGGTGAGGTGTTTCTATTATACTTTTCCTCTGATTGTTCCACTCCTGGTTTTGACTTACAAATACTGAGGTAAAAAACTGTGCAAATACTGATCGTGTGAACGTGGCCTAATAAATGGAAACGTTTTGTTGATGGTTGAAAGGAGTAACACTTAAAGGTGTTGTCCACTATGGGAAACATCAGTTTAATTAATTCAGTAGTCTAAATAAAATTAAAAAGAGTGTATACTCATCTACTGCAGCAGTGCTGTGCCAGCGATGGCGGCGCCACTTTTCCCAGAGAGTGACGTGACTTGTGTGACTAACAGGCCGCAGCCTATGAGCGGCTCATCAATATTCCATCAGGGATAGAGATAGTGAATATTGCCGCTCATTGGCTGCAGTTTGCACGTGACACAACAAGTCAGGTCACGCTCCGCTTACTGGCATGGCGCCGCTGTCTGTATTCTAAATGGGGTCCTGAATTGATTAAGCTGGGCGTGTCCAGTATTAGATTTAGGCCACGGCCCTCTATTAGTATTTGGTCAGTATTCGGTCAGTATTTTTTCTCAGGAGTGGGAGCCAAAACCAGGTGAGGAACAATCAGAGAAAAGGTATAATAGAAACAAGTCACCAATTCTGCATTTATCACCCACTCCTGGTTTTGTCTCCCCACTCCTGAGAAAAAATACTGACCGAATACTGACCAAATAATGATAGTGGGGCCGTGGCCTAATAAGGAGTATTTGCTGCATATACAGTTATATGAAAAAGTTTGGACACCACTATTAATCTTAACCTTAATGTTTTATAAAAATTGGTGTTTTTGCCACAGCTATTTCAGTTTGATATATGTAATAACTGTTGGACACAGTAATGTTTCTGCCTTGAAATGAGGTTTATTGTACTAACAGAAAATGTGCAATCTGCATTCAAACAAAATTTGACAGGTCCATAAGTATGGGCACCCTTATCATTTTCTTGTTTTAAATACTCCTACCTACTTTTTACTGACTTACTAAAGCCCTTTTTTGGTTTTGTAACCTCATTGAGCTTTGAACTTCATAGCCAGGTGTATGCAATCATGAGAAAAGCTACTTAAAGTGGCCACTTGCAAGTTGTTCTCCTGTTTGAATCTCCTCTGAAGAGTGGCATCATGGGCTCCTCAAAACAGCTGTCAAATGATCTGAAAACAAAGATTATTCAACATAGTTGTTCAGGGGAAGGATACAAAAAGCTGTCTCAGAGATTTAACCTGTCAGTTTCCACTGTGAGGAACATAGTAAGGAAATGGAAGAACACAGGGACAGTTCTTGTTAAGGCCAGAAGTGGCAGGCCAAGAAAAACATCAGAAAGGCGGAGAAGAAGAATGGTGAGATCTGTCAAGGACAATCCTCAGACCACCTCCAGAGAGCTGCAGCATCAACTTGCTGCAGATGGTGTCACTGTGCATCGGTCAACTATACAACGCACTTTGCACAAGGAGAAGCTGTATGGGAGAGTGATGCGAAAGAAGCCGTTTCTGCAAGCACCGGGAATCTTGTTAAAGTTGAGGGACGCATGGATTCCACTCAGTATCAGCAGATTCTTGACAATAATGTTCAAGAATCAGTGACAAAGTTGAAGTTACGCAGGGGATGGATCTTTCAGCAAGACAATGATCCAAAACACCGCTCCAAATCTACTCAGACAATCATGCAGAGGAACAATTACAATGTTCTGGAATGGCCATCCCAGTCCCCAGACCTGAATATCATTGAACATCTGTGGGATCATTTGAAGAGGGCTGTCCATGCTCGGCGACCATCAAACTTAACTGAACTAGAATTGTTTTGTAAAGAGGAATGGTCAAAAATACCTTCATCCAGGATACAGGAAATCATTAAAAGCTACAGGAAGCGACTAGAGTCTGTTATTTTTGCAAAAGGAGGATCTACTAAATATTAATGTCACTTTTCTGGTGAGGTGCCCATACTTATGCACCTGTCAAACTTTGTTTGAATGCAGATTGCACATTTTCTGTTAGAACAATAAACCTCATTTCAAGGCAGAAACATTACTGTGTCCAACAGTTATTACATATATCAAACTGAAATAGCTGTTGCAAAAGCACCAATTTTTAAAAAACATTAAGCTTAAGATTAATAGGGGTGCCCAAACTTTTTCATATAACTGTAAGTTGTTACTCATATTGTTTCCATTCATTTTTTGCCCAACAGATAATGGCCTGGATTATTTCTTTATTAATACTAGTAGTGGGGAAATATGGACAACCCAGACACTATCAGCAAACCTTAGATCCCACTACCAGTTAACAGTCACTGCAAGTGATGGAGGTGTCCCCCCTCTGGAAGAATTCGTCATTGTTAACATTCAGGTAAGTCATTCAATTTTGATTTTAGGAATCATGTATATGGGTGCTCTAATTGTGTGTTTGTTTTTTTTGTATTGTTTTTTTATTTTTGTTGGAGTAAAACATACATTTGAAAGGTTCCTAAGCATTATGCTTGTGATGTAATGCATATGTACAGTATATTAGTATATCTAGCATTGAATTGAGCAAATATTAAGGATATGTTCACACCAAGTTGTTGACATGGATTTTTCTAGCTTTAAAGCACCACTCCAGTGTTTTTTTTATTGCACTGCTGGAGTGGTGCTTTAAATGTAACCTGACTGATACTCTCCTGCCGCTGCCTTCATCAGTATCCAGCGTCGCTCCAATCAGTCTCCGGTGAGAAGTGACCTGTCGGCTCCTCCATTGTTTCATGCAGCTGCACTGAGGTCACTTTTCAATACAAGTCTGAGATCCTCATTCTGGCCTCGTTCTGACTCTCATAGACTTGTATTGAGAGCGTGTGTGATGTAGCTTCTGAGTATCAGAGAGTCAGAAGTTGCACTCACATGATGGCGCAGGGGGACTGGAGCGGCACCGAAAAAACTGTGAAGATGCCGGAGGGTGAGTATATAACCGGGGGCAGGGGGCTTAGATTTAAAGCGCCACTCCAGCACTGAAAAACAAACGCTGGAGTGGTGCTTTAAAAAAAAAATTGTTGGTCCAATCCATCATTTGTTTTTTAAGTCCCTTTTTTCGCCCTGTTGTATTCATTAACGTTTTTTGTGCTAATATCTTCAAAATGGCGCACATGGTTGATTGAAATTTGTGCAATATAAAAATGTTCTTTTATTTTTGTCTTTAAGTTATTTTGCAACTTTTGAGCCCTATAAAGTTGCATGTTTCAGTGAAATCTTTCAAAATTTAACAAATCCCCCCCCCCCCCCCGGCAAAAAAATAAATAAATAGAATAAATAAATAAATGCTTGCGTCCATAAACATCAGTTGGGAAGATTTTGCAACTTTTGAACAAGTGGCAATTGATGAATCAGCTGAAAAAAAATCTGGAAACCACCCCAAACCTCACTGACAATGGCTTAAAAAAACAGGTGACACATAAAATACACTTTAAAAAAGATTCCAATGAAAAACATTTAAAAAAACACTAGACAAAAACAGGCACTAATGCAATAATGAATTAGGCCCATGGCTTTTTTGGAGCATTTTTGGTGAGTTGTTAAGCCTTATTTCGGGATGGTTTTTTTTCAGCTTCAAAGCATTCAGTGGTCAAGTTTGGAGCATTTTTTAAGCAGAAATGTTTCAAGCATTGATATGTTGCTTCTGTTTCCAGATGAAAAACACTGCGCTTTAAGCTTGTTTTTGAAATGAATAAGAAGCTTATTCAAAGAGTATTTATAGCAATTTTTCATATGGATTTTAGAGCAGAATCCAACCCAAAATCCAAGTTAAAAAGCTCCTTGTGAATTTACCTCAAGGCTGTGTGCCCACTATGCGTTTTTTAAACGTTTTCGCAGCGGCAATTCCGTTGCAGAAACGCTTAAAAAATGCTTGGTAGAAGGTCTGCCATGTTCCCCAATGATAATCCGCATGTGCTGTGCACATGCTGTGGAAATTTCCGCTGCAGATTATCAATGCGGAAAAATCCACAGCATTACCAATTATTTTGCGGAATCGCGGCATTGACTTGCATTGAATCGCATAATATCCGCATCACTACATATGCACATGTGGATATCATGCGGTTCAATGTGCGGATGATACCCGGGTTTGGAGAAGAAGAGACTCTCCTCCAGACCCAGGTACCATAGTACCTGTAAAAAAAAAAAAAAAGAATAAAATAAAAAATATACATTATACTCACCTTCTGATGGCCCCCGGTCTTCATATCGATCCGTCCGGTGTCCCCGGCAGCTCGCGATGGTCTAAAAGGACCTGCCATGACGTCATTTAGTCATGTGACTGGTCACGCGACCGCTGACGTTGGCGGTCGTGTGACCCGTCACATGACTAAATGATGTCATGGAAGGTCCTTTTAGGACACCGGGGACACCGGACGGATCGGATAAGGACACCGGGGGCCATCAGAAGGTAAGTGTAATATTTATTTTTTATTTTTTACCATTCTTTTACGGTCACACTATATAAATCCATGCCGGTTGCATGGATTTATATAGTGTGACCAAGTTGCTAAGCACTTTCCAAGTGATGCTTAAATCACTTGGAAAGCGCTTGACAACCCGCATGCGGAAATGCATGTGAAGAACGCTTCACATCCGCTTGTCCCTGGCAGGAAAAACGCATGTACAGTGCGCATGTACAATCCTCATGCCTTTTTTTCTGCCAGGGAGATGCAGAAATGCTCAGGAAAAATCTGGAGCATTTCTGCATCGTGGGCACATAGCCTTAGAGACACATATACAGTACTATACATAGGACATAATCATTGAATCAGAAATGGTGTTACTTTATAGCACCAAAGGAGCGTTGAATCTAAAGAAAAAAACGGGAGACATTTTACATAAAATAGTGATTAGGGATGAGTGGACCCCTGGAAGTTCAGGTTCTCGTACCAGTACTGTATCAGAACCTGAATCCCATTAAAAACAATAGGAACCCGAACTTTGGAGCAGTATAATCTCTCCATCCCCTTCTCCCTTGGAACTCTGAACATTGCAACAGACTTCAGGGAGAAGTCCGTGTTCGGTGTTTAGCACTGGACGTTAACTGTCTGGTACGAACCATCTTCATCTGCTCCAGTCAGGTTGTGACCTGCCAGATCACTCCAGTGTTTGCTGGGCGAGTCAGAAGTCACAAGTCCTCAATATAGGTCAGAACGAGGCTTTCATAGACTTACATTGAGAGGTTGTGACCCTTACCTCTGACTTTCGGTCTGTCAGAAGTAAGTTGCGGTCACAAGATGATGACACGTTACTTGAGCGGTCACGGCAAGAGCTGAAGAGGGAGGCTGGTGAGTATAATACTAGAGTCAGGGAACTTAGATTAGTGGCAACACTCCAGCGCTGGAGTGGTCCTTTAACCCCCTCACAACCTTTGACTTATCTACACGTCATGGTCGGATAGGGGTTCCTGACCTTTGACGTATGGGTATGTCATGACGATCACATAGGACACAGCAGCGTACCGTCCTAGGCCATTTAACCCCCTAAATTCCGCAATTGATATTGATCTCATCATTTAGAAGGCTGGGAGAGTGAGGGGGCTCCCTCTCCCTTCCAATCGGCACCACCGCAATGTTTTTGCGAGTGCTTGATCGTTGTCATGATTACCTCTGGGTCAGCCAGCTATGGCAAGCCTCTTAGACCATGCTAGGAGCTTCTGTCAGTTATTAGGGCAATTCTTGGACTCCGCATATAATGTATGTCAGTACAATAAGTTTTCCCATATAATCTGAAATAGAAACAATATAAATGACCTATATATGCCTAGGACTATAAGAATGGCTGACCATTAGGAAATTTAATCAGAACCCCCCCAACAAAAAAAAAACACATTGGTCATAAATTATTATCAGAGCAGTGTATCAATTAAAAAACCTTTATTCACAGTCAATGGTTTATGGTGGCACTGTAAACCAGAAGTGCACACACGAAATATAAAAACATGATAAAATACAGAAAAAAATCACATATCAGTATACGATACAAATAACAATAATCAATAAAAAGCAGACCACAATGACAGTAGCTGTGCACTTAGTATTCATATTACCCTAAAATTTTTACTGGCACAGCTCTAATAAGGTATATGGAGATATCCCTAAATGATTGAGAACGCATATGTGACCAGATGTGTGTGTGTGTATGTATGTATATATATATATATATATATATATATATATATATATATATATATATATATTGTCTCATAGGGTCATCAGTACTGTTTTAATAGCTGTGTACTATTCAGTGGTATACTGTCCCATGTCTGGTGTATCACTGACACCCATGGAAATGAGGCTAAAGATGGGCACAGCATGAAAGGAGAGATATAATCAGTGTCTCAGTACCTGGTGGTCCGTGGTATCGTGTGATGCACGCTGGCCTCAACGTGCATTTCGGCACTCCGTCAGGCGAGACATATATGTGTGGCGCCCCTGAGGGTTCGGTCGCCACAGAGGTATTGCATCTCATCCAGAGGTGTGGTATCTCACTCTCAGGTAAAGAAGGAGTGTGGCTCAGGACCCTAACACTACATCCACTACACCACATTTCCGGGGGACAGGGCGAGATTGCTCGTACGGGAGAGCACAGTCCCTGATCCCTGGCTGGAGTGGGGAGGAACCACTTAGAGAGGGGGAACTAAGTAGTGGATGGGTGGAGAACGTAGATCCTGGGAGCGCTGGAGTAGGAGGTATAAAAGGAAGGAACCATCTTGGTTCAGGGGCAGTCAGTCAGAGGAGGAAAGTGACAGGAGCAGGGGCTCTGCTTGAGCTCTGCTCCAGAGGCGGGCCTAGTCAGGAGGCCTGAGCCTGAAAGAGAGACGAGAAGAGAAGGGACCCCAGGGGTACGGACCGTGCAGCAAGCCACCCGTACGCCCACCGCTGCCAGGAGGTAGGGGGGTCAGGCCGTGGAAAGGGAACCGGTCCCTTAACTAGCCAAGAGCTACAAAGCCTAACTAGAGAACCGGAGGCTGCAGCATTTCAGATACTGCAGTCCATAAGTCCATACCAGTGTACTAGGAAGGTGGCCGCATAGGACCCAGGGAACGGAACACACGTCGCCCACCAAGGCCCGAGGACACCAGACAGGAGTGCTACTAGGTGTGAGGTGCAGGGAGGAGGCCAGAAAGGACACACAGAAGGGGGTCCTGATAAATACTCTGGAGGTATCTGAGGGTCGTCCGAGCCCCTTACTGCGTGAGCACAGGACGCCGTGGGCTCTTACACTGGACCTGTAACTGGAACTGCTTTAACCGTGAGTAAAGGATCTGGGACTGCATCACCTGGACTCTGTGATTATTCTTGCACCGCGACTTCTTGCACCATCACCACCATCATCCTTACACGCTGCCCTGAAGCTACACTCTTCCTGTGGGGAGTTACATCACCTTGCTGCATATACCACCAGCTTCAGCGGACTGCTCCGCAGCGGCGGTTACCAATAACCGCACTCCACAGGTGGCGTAGTCGGACTATATATAACCTATACACAGACTACCCTGGTTTGACCGCCCTGGGTCACGGACTGAGTCGTCGCCACGGTGACTACAACCCCCAGCATCTACAAGGCCCGGCTCCGGGTATCCCCACGGCCCAGGGGCGCGTCATATGTATGAATACATCTCGTCACATATGCGTTATCAATAATTTAGGGATATCCCCATATACCTTATTAGAGCTGTGCCAGTAAAAATTTGAGGGTAATATCTATTGCAGAAATAACTTGTGTATGTCTCTATATTATAGTGATATAAGCTGTCATCAGTTGTACTGTTAGTGTCACAGTGACATAATATACTATTAGAGAACTATACGTATGAATACTAAGTGCACAGCTACTGTCATTGTGGTGTGGTTTGGTTTTTATTGATTATTGTTATTTGTATCGTATACTGATGTGTGATTTTTTTTCTGTATTTTATCATGTTTTTATATTTCGTGTGTGCACTTTTGGTTTACAGTGCCACCATGAACCATTGACTGTGAATAAAGGTTTTTTAATTGATACACTGCTCTGATAATTTATGACCAATGTGTTCGGTTTTTTCTATTTGGGTTCTGAGCTTCTATCAGTGTAGCACTGACAAGTATAATGCATTGCTTTGCTAATGCATTGCAATGCATTATACCAAAGATCAGACTAATAAAAGTTAAAGTTCCATAGAGGGACAAAGTAAAAAAAATAAAAATTGTAAAAATATAAAAAAATCACAAAATAAAAAAAAATAAAAAATACACCAATAAATACACATTTATGTAAAAAAAATAAATAAACAAAAAAGTACACATATTTGGTATCGCCGCGTCCAGAGCAACCCGACCTATAAAACTGTCACACTACTCAACCCCTTCAGTGAACACAGTAAAGAAATAAAATAAAAAACCTGGCAAAAAATAGCTTTTTCATCATACCGCCGAACAAAAATAATTTAAGAAAATTGCCAGAATAATGGACAAAATCAAGGACCATAGTCCCAGAAATATTATGGGGAATTCTCAATACAATTCAAACAAAGCAAAGAAAAATGAACTGAATAAACCCCAAAATAGATAAGAAATAGTAGGAAAACATATTTAGTTAAAAATATATTTTTATTGAAAACAGTAAAAATAAATAGGAGACAATACGAAAAAGTACATGGACAATAGTAGGTCAAGCAGTGAAGACGCAAAATATGCAACAGCTCTACAGGCACCAAAAAATCAAGATAATCACATACAAGTAAAATGTACATTCAGATTTTAGTCAGAATCCAAAAAGCAATAATAATACAAATACTAAACATCAGGGTAATGATGTAGTATAACCACTAGATGGCACTCCTATGTAGTTGTGCAAGAGAATCATGTTAATAGATGGAGGCCAGAAGCCCAGTATTGAAGAAGAACAATACAGGTATCAGTGTAATGAAATAGACTATGTAAGGAGACTAACATCACAAATAATAAAGTGACACATGCTTACACATAAAGTGCTCTGCGCCTGTGTGTGTGTCGGTAAACGGTAGAATGATGTACTTTACCAAAAAGTTCTATGTTGGTCTCACCTGTCCACAAGACACTTTCCCTAAATCCTTGCTTACTCATGTACATTTTGGCAAACTGCAGTGTAGCTTTTTATGTCTGTGTCAGCAGTGGGTCCTACTGGGTCTCCTGCCATAGTTTTTAATTTCATTCAAATATCGACAGATAGTTTGTGCTGACACTGATGCACCCTGAGCCTGCAGGACAGCTTGAATTTCTTTGGAACGTGATTGGGACTGCTTATCCACATTCCGGACTATCCTGCAATGCAACCTTTCATCCATTTTTCTCTGCCGTTCAAGTCCAGGGAGATTAGTTACAGTGCCATGGGTTGTAAACTTCTTGATTATGTTATGCACCATGAGCAAAGGAACTTTATTTTTCAGCAATTTTGGTTCTCAAGTCCTCAGACAGTTCTCTTCTCCTCTTTCTGTTCTCCATTCTGTTCTCCATTCTTGGTGTGACACAAACAATGTAAAGATTGAGTCACCCTTTTTATCTGGTTTCAGGTGTGATTTTCATATTGGCCATACCTGTTACTTGTCACAGGTGAGCTTGAATAAGCATCGCATGTTTGAAACAAAGTTTACCCACATTTTTCGAAAGGTGCCAACAATTTTGTCCGGCCCATGTTTGTTTTTTTTTTGTGAAATTTGCATTTTTTTCTCTGTTTTTTTTTATGTTGTCCCCATACGCACATAGGGACTAAACATGTGTACCACAAAACATGTGTAATTGTAATAATTTTCTGGGAGAAATACTTAATTTTCTGCATTTTCTGAAACAATTTCAAGGGTGCCAACACGTTCGGCCATGCCGTGTGTGTGTATATATATACTGTGTGCTTTGAAAAAGTATTCATACCCTGTGATCTTTTACACATTTTTTTCTCATTACACTGACAAATTTTAAATGTATTTTCTTGGGATTTTATGTGATATACAATCACAAAGTAGCAAGTATTTGTGAAGTGTAAAGGAAATGACACACAATTTTCTAATTATCTTTGAAATACAGTACAGACCAAAAGTTTGGACACACCTTCTCATTTAAAGATTTTTCTGTATTTTCATGACTATGAAAATTGTACATTCACACTGAAGGCATCAAAACTATCAATTAACACATGGTTTTCACTTCACAGGTGTGCCCTGTCAGGTTTAATAAGTGGGATTTCTTGCCTTATAAATGGGGTTGGGACTATCAGTTGTGTTGTGCAGAAGTCTGGTGGATACACAGCTGATAGTCCTACTGAATAGACTGCTAGAATTTTTATTATGGCAAGAAAAAAGCAGCTAAGTAAAGAAAAACGAGTGGCCATCATTACTTTAAGAAATGAAGGTCAGTCAGTGCGAAAAATTGGGCAAACTTTGAATGTGTCCCCAAGTGCAGTTGCAAAAACCATCAAGCGCTACAAAGAAACTGGCTCACATGAGGACCGCCCCAGGAAAGGAAGACCAAGAGTCACCTCTACTTCTGACGATAAGTTTATCCGAGTCACCAGCCTCATAAATCGCAGGTTAACAGCAGCTCAGATTAGAGACCAGGTCAATGCCACACAGAGTTCTAGCAGCAGACACATCTCTTCAACAACTGTTAAGAGGAGACTTTGTGCTGCAGGCCTTCATGGTAAAATAGCTGCTAGGAAACCACTGCTAAGGACAGGCGACAAGCAGAAGAGACTTGTTTGGGCTAAAGAACACAATGCATGAACATTAGACCAGTGGAAATCTGTGCTTTGGTCTGATGAGTCCAAATTTGAGATCTTTGGTTCCAACCACTGTGTCTTTGTGCGACGCAGAAAAGTTGAACGGATGGACTCTACTTGCCTGGTTCCCACCATGAAGCATGGAGGAGGAGGTGTGATGGTGTGGGGGTGCTTTGCTGGTGACACTGTTGGGGATTTATTCAAAATTGAAGGCATACTGAACCAGCATGGCTACCACAGCATCTTGCAGCGGCATGCTATTCCATCCGGTTTGTGTATAGTTGGACCATCATTTATTTTTCAACAGGACAATGACCCCAAACACACCTCCAGGCTGTGTAAGGGCTATTTGACCAAGAAGGAGAGTGGTGGGGTGCTACGCCAGATGACCTGGCCTCCACAGTCACCAGACCTCAACCCAATCAAGATGGTTTGGGGTGAGCTGGACCGCCGAGTGAAGGCAAAAGGACCAACAAGTGCTAAGCATCTCTGGGAACTCCTTCAAGATTGTTGGAAGACCATTTCCGGTGACTACCTCTTGAAGCTCATCAAGAGAATGGCAAGAGTGTGCAAAGCAGTCATCAAAGCAAAAGGTGGCTACTTTGAAGAACCTAGAATATAAGACATATTTTCAGTTGTTTCACACTTTTTTGTTAAGTATATAATTCCACATGTGTTAATTCATAGTTTTGATGCCTTCAGTGTGAATGTACAATTTTCATAGTCATGAAAATACAGAAAAATCTTTAAATGAGAAGGTGTGTCCAAACTTTTGGTCTGTACTGTATACATTCATATATGTTTCTGTACATATTCCATGTTGTCCTGGTATAATAGCTTAGGCTTAGAATTTGCCAGACAGCAGCCCCTGCATTTTTACAATGTGATTCCTGTAACAGGCTGACCTTCGTGCACCACTGGAATTGTCTCCCAGCTGACAGCTTTGATTCTTCATGTTGCTTCAGAATGGCAGGACACCGACTCCTCAGAAAATTATCTCAAAGTCGTGCATTTTATTTCAAGAACAAAAAGTTACATCATATATGGATGAGTTAAGTGTCAGTATAAAACTTTACACAAGCAATAAAAATCAGACTGTTAGACTATGTTCCTACAATTGTACATACAATTCATCGAACAGGTAGTATATTTTACCCCAAAAGGGGAATCATGTATATAATAATCATTAAGTATCCCAATAAAAACTACCAGTGTATGGACTTAATGCAGGCTAAATCGTGAAATAACCAAAAACCAGCACAAGAACAACAACGATCAATAAGCCTTCAATTAGTATAGAAAAATATCAAAGTTTATTAGGAGTAATAACAGGCATAATTAGGGGTAGGGTACAGGTGCAACAGTAATGAACCCTAAACACACAGCTCCACGTGATACATTGTAAAATATATTATAACAAGTTACAGATATATTCTGATTAGCAGCCCAATACATTGATTATTATATCATGGATAATGTCATAAATTAATGTGCTATATTAATATGCCCTTGATACTAGATTATATAATGTGTCAGACTTGCTGACATCAATGGTCATATATCAACAGTATAGAGTCCATATAGGCCCCATCTATACATACCAGGGAATCACCGGAGGACCAAAAGAGCAAACAGCCAGAGCACAAGGGCAGTGATGAAGAACTGCACACGTGGAGCTGTAGCCCCGACGCGCGTTTCGGTTTCCCTTCATCAGGGGGCGTAACGAATTGTCTAGCGGATCCATTATTTGTAGGCGCCGCTGGACGCCAAAGACCGGAAGTGACGCATGCGTAACCATAGAAATCATGACGTTAGGAGGCGTCAGCGTCACATGACAGACGGCGGCAGGCCACACGTGACCCGACGCCGGGTGCCACCCAGGATACAGAGAGCCGGCCAGCGTCACGGAGTAATAGCACGCATGCGTACAAGGTCAGTGATACACAACACAGATACTACATTCCAGATTATGCACATAGAAAAGTATGTAACAACAAGTGGACACAGGACATGTAAAAACAGCATACCAGAATTAGTATCATAAATATAGAAACCACAAAGCAATATTAAGAGGTATATGGTAAGATATATAGAATCATTATAGAGCAGCTACAACATAGGTACAGATTTATCGACAGTAGAGCACCATTAGATCACAGCATGGATGCAAAATATTGCATTTAAACATATCAATATCTGTATATCCCATATAAATTCAAACTTCAAATTTATAAGGTTCAACAAATATATCCATATCCACAACAGCGATAATGTCAAATATTTATAATACCCATAAAGGGAACAAAAAAGGCCAACATGCAAACCATGTTGACACATGTGAAGGCCACATGAAGGGACATCAAGAGAATCTACATAGCTGCATGTTGTATCAAAGTATAGCCTTTACCACATTACTTTTTATTACTTATCAAAACCAACATAGACATTTGACATAGATTAAGTACATAGAATTAAGGATTTTTCATTGTATAAACAGATGTTCAAATTCTGTTGGTAGCGGCTCCATATACAGTTATATGAAAAAGTTTGGGCACCCCTATTAATCTTAAGCTTATTGTTTTATAAAAATTGGTGTTTTTGCAACAGCTATTTCAGTTTGATATATGTAATAACTGTTGGACACAGTAATGTTTCTGCCTTGAAATGAGGTTTATTGTACTAACAGAAAATGTGCAATCTGCATTCAAGCAAAATTTGACAGGTGCATAAGTATGGGCACCTCACCAGAAAAGTGACATTAATATTTAGTAGATCCTCCTTTTGCAAAAATAACAGCTTCTAGTCGCTTCCTGTAGCTTTTAATGAGTTCCTGGATCTTGGATGAAGGTATTTTTAACCATTCCTCTTTACAAAACAATTCCAGTTCAGTTAAGTTTGATGTTCACCGAGCATGGACAGCCCTCTTCAAATGATCCCACATATGTTCAATGATATTCAGGTCTGGGGACTGGGATGGCCATTCCAGAACATTGTAATTGTTCCTCTGCATGAATGCCTGAGTAGATTTGGAGCGGTGTTTTGGATCATTGTCTTGCTGAAAGATCCATCCCCTGCGTAACTTCAACTTTATCACTGATTCTTGAACATTATTGTCAAGAATCTGCTGATACTGAGTGGAATCCATGCGTCCCTCAACTTTAACAAGATTCCCGGTGCCGGCATTGGCCACACAGCCCCAAAGCATGATGGAACCTCCACCAAATTTTACTGTGGGTAGCAAGTGCTTTTCTTGGAATGCTGTGTTTTTTTGCCGCCATGCATAACGCCTTTTTGTTTGACCAAACAACTCAATCTTGGTTTCATCAGTCCACAGGACCTTCTTCCAAAAAGAAATTGGCTTCTCCAAATGTGCTTTTGCATACATCAGCCGACTCTGTTTGTGGCGTGCTTGCAGAAACGGCTTCTTTCGCATCACTCTCCCATACAGCTTCTCCTTGTGCAAAGTGCGTTGTATAGTTGACCGATGCACAGTGACACCATCTGCAGCAAGTTGATGCTGCAGCTCTCTGGAGGTGGTCTGAGGATTGTCCTTCACTGATCTCACCATTCTTCTTCTCTGCCTTTCTGATGTTTTTCTTGGCCTGCCACTTCTGGCCTTAACAAGAACTGTCCCTGTGTTCTTCCATTTCCTTACTATGTTCCTCACAGTGGAAACTGACAGGTTAAATCTCTGAGACAGCTTTTTGTATCCTTCCCCTGAACAACTATGTTGAATAATCTTTGTTTTCAGATCATTTGACAGTTGTTTTGAGGAGCCCATGATGCCACTCTTCAGAGGAGATTCAAACAGGAGAACAACTTGCAAGTGGCCACTTTAAGTAGCTTTTCTCATGATTGCATACACCTGGCTATGAAGTTCAAAGCTCAATGAGGTTACAAAACCAAAAAAAGTGCTTTAGTAAGTCAGTAAAAAGTAGGTAGGAGTATTTAAAACAAGAAAATGATAAGGGTGCCCATACTTATGCACCTGTCAAATTTTGTTTGAATGCAGATTGCACATTTTCTGTTAGTACAATAAACCTCATTTCAAGGCTGAAACATTACTGTGCCCAACAGTTATTACATATATCAAACTGAAATAGCTGTTGCAAAAACACCAATTATTATAAAACATTAAGCTTAAGATTAATAGGGGTGCCCAAACTTTTTCATATAACTGTATATAATGTAGAAGAAAAATATAGATGAAAGAAGGAAGCGATCCTAAACAACATAAGAAAGAATAAATTAAAAACAAATAAAAAAATAATAATAAAAACATGGTTCAACCATAAAGCCTAGTACAGACAGAGAGATTGAGAACATGCCCACCCAATACATATGTATAGTATATGATTATAGGTGGTGGATGATCAAAGGTAGGGTGCATAACTAATACTTTCATTTAATCCACTTTGGTGTAAAGTATTTAGGGTCCAGATCCAGCGAGACTCAAGCTGGGCTAATTTCAGTCCAATTTTGCTCTCCCGTATATTAGGTACAATGGAATCGTTCCCCTGATCTTAAAGAGCGAGGCATCACATTTATGGTGGACCTTAAAATGACACGGTACAGTTTTCAGAGTGGATGCATCCGTGTGGTCGGCGGCAGCAATGATTCCCAGCACGTGTTCCCGGATTCGTATTTTGAACTGGCGGGTAGTCATACCCACATAGATCAGCCCACACGGGCATGTAGCAAAATATATCACATTCTTGGTGGTACAAGTAATAAATTTGTTAATCTTATAGATTTTAGATCTATCAGATCCAAAGAATGTGTCACTACGTTCAACATTGGGACATGCTACACACCGACCACACGGAGTACATCCACACCTTCTAGACTGTCCATCCAAAAATGTACCGCTCACAGAACCCTCATAGTGTGAACGAACCAAGTAATCGCGAAGATTCTTGGAACGTCTGATGGTAATTGATGGCCTATCAGAGATGTATCTCAAAATGACAGGGTCGGCCTTCAGAATATGCCATGATCGAGACAATACCTCTCTAAGCCGGGGGAACTGGGAGTGGAAATTTGTAACAAACCTTACTTGCTCAGTGCCGCATCCCTTATCTTTATTGCCATATAGCAGACTTTGTCGAGAAGTATATCTAGCCCTATTGTATGCCCTTTTTACCATACGTCAGCTGTAGCCACGAGCATACAATCTGTCCTTGAGCTCCAGGGCCTGCCTCTCAAAATCAGTATCGGTAGAGCAGATCCTCCGAATACGGAGGAACTGCCCCACCGGCACCGACTGTAGCATGTGTCTAGGATGTGAGGAAGAAGCATGCAGCAGCATATTAGTAGAGGTAGGCTTACGAAATACAGCAGTCTGTATACAGTTGGTATTATCCCTCCTCAAGGACACATCAAGGAACTCAATCTGATCTGCACCAAACTGGTATGTATGATGAATATTACTTTCATTTCAATTCAAATGACACATAAAAGTTTGCAGAGAGGTTAGGGATCCCTGCCAGATCAGGAGGACATCGTTGATGTACCGCGTCCACGAGAGGGCGCGGCACATCGACTCCCCATGATCCGACAGACAGAGGTTCCTCTCCCACAGCCCCAGGAACAGACAAGCATAGGCTGGGGCAAAGGCCGCACCCATTGCTGTTCCCTGGAGCTGCAGGGAACACAAAGAAATTGTGATTAAGGGTGAATTGCAGCAGTTTGAGGATAAGATCCCTTAATAATCCTGGTAAAGATGATGTCCCCAAAAAGAATTTTACAGCTGAGAGTCCATCCACATGTCTAATGTTGGTGTAAAGTGACTCCACATCTGCAGTCACCAGGATGGTATCACTCTCAATATACAAGCCGTCTACCTTCCTTAATAGTTCACCCGTATCTTTAAGAAACGACGGCAGACTCTCCACCAGTGGCTGCAGATGCGAGTTAATCCACCTATTAACAATCTCCAAGAAATTCCCCTCTCCCGAAATAATGGGACGACCCGGAGGAGTGGCAACATCCTTATGGATTTTTAGCAGTAGGTACAATGTAGGGATCGTAGGTTCAAGTACAAGTAGGGCAACGACCAGTTCATTGGTGATAGTTCCGTTATCTACTGCCTTATTGATAATGGATTTGAGTTCTGCCACGTACGAAGTGAGGGGATTATATGTAAGTTTTTTATAACATGTTTTATTATTTAATTGTCGGTATGCCTCCTATGTTCCTACAATGAGCTTTTGGTGAGTTTTTGATGTTTTCTGCACCAATTAAAGCACCACTCCAGCAGTTGTTTTTATTACCTCTGGAATGGTGCTTAAAATCCAAGTCCCCTGCCCCTTTTCTGATACTCACCTTCCGGCGTTTTTATCTGTTTTCGCTGCCACTCCAGTCTGTCTACTGCAGTTTGTGACTGCCGGCTGCTCCAGTGTTTCATGGAGCGAGCCTGAGGTCACTAATCAATGTATGTCTATGAGAGTCTCGTTCTGGCTCTCATAGACTTGCATTGAGAGCTTGTGACCGTTACCTCTGACTTCCGGTCACTCAGAAGCTGCGCTCACAAGATGGTGCAGCAGGACCGGAGCGGTGCCGAAAAACGGTGAAGATGCCATAGGGTGGGCATATGACCAAGCACATGGGACTTACATTTAAAGCGCCACTCCAGTGCTGAAAAAAAACAAAATGTTGGAGCTGTGCTTTAAGTAAAATATGTTGCTTGCATTTTTTCAAAAATGCGCAGCATGAAAAGCTCACCAAAAACTCATCATGAGAACGTAGTCTAATTGATGTAACTGTACAAACCTACAACTGTCTCCATGCTGTGACATCACCATGTTTATTACTCCTGTACTGTGACATCACTTTGTCACTTCTTGTGATACTACACTTTTCAGCCATGTTCTGTAACATTATCCCTGTTCTGTGACATCATTGTGCACATTATTCACATTATATGACATCATTATGTACAATAACCTACATACTGTCAGATCACTGTGGTCTGTGCCTGTTATGTGACATCACATTGTACTTTATCCCTGTGAATACACAATGATCGGCGTGGACCACTGTGTGCATCATCGTAGTGATCATTATCTACTGTATATGCTGTCATATCGCTGCATTTGATGTCTCTTCTTTCAACTGGCTACATACAGTACCAAAATCTTTTTCTCTATATGCCGGTTTTGTGACATCACTGTATGCATCGTTAATTTTTTCTATGCTGACACATTTTTAATTTTTTTTTTCTGTGTAATGTAAAAAAAAAAGTTTCTACTGTTACTGGAAGACTTCTGATTGTAATGGTATGGATGCAATGTAGATGTGAAAGGATCATTACCAGATTTAATCCCTTCACCCTCTGGCCATTTTCCATTCTTGTGTTTTCATTTTTTGCTCCCCTTCTTCCCAGAGACATACCTTTTTTTTATTTTTCCGTCAATATGGCCGTGTGAGGGCTTGTTTTTTGCGGGACAAGTTGTAATTTTGAAAGACACCATTGATTTCACCATATAATGTACAGGAAAATGGGGAAAAAATCCCAAGTGCGGTGAAATTGCAAAAAACAAATGCAATTGTACAATTGTTTTTTTTTTTTTTTTTTTTATGTACCGTGTTCACTAAATGCTAACAGTGACCTGAAATTATCCAGGTCATTATGAGTTTGTAGATACTAAACATGTAGAGGTTCTCTTTTATTTAAGTGGTGAACAAAAAATCCAAAGTTTGCAAAAAAAAAGCGCCATTTTCCGAGACCCATAGCGTCTCCATTTTTCGGAATCTGGGGCCTTATGAGGGCTTTTTTTTTTTTTGCGCACCGAGCTGATGTTTTTACTGATACCATTTTGGTGTAAATACTGTACAATCTTTTGATCACCCGTTATTTCATTTTATTGCAATGTTGCGGCGACAAAAAAAAATAAAATCTGGCATTTTGATTTTTTTTTTTTCTTGTTACGTCATTTACCGATCGGATTAATTCTTTTTATATATTAATATATTGGGCGATTCTAAACGCAGCGATACCAAATATGTGTATATTTAATTTTTTATATTGTTTTATTTTGAATGGGGCGAAATGGGGGTGATTTGAACTTTTATATATTTTTTATTTTTTTTAATAAAAACATTTTTTTTACTTGCTTCAATAGTCTCCATGGGAGACTAGAAGCTGCGATCATCAGATGTGTGTATCAGAAATGCTCACTGGCTATGAGCGCCGACCCCTGGGCGGCACTCATAGCATCCTGGCAATTGCAACCGCAGGATCTCCTGCAGACCCTGGGTTGTCATGCCAACCCATTGGTGACCTGTGGTCGTGTGACATGGGCACCGATGGGCGGGACTTATGACGTCCTTCCACCGCGGCCATGTTAAATGCTGCTGTCAGAGATTGTCAGCGGCATTTATCTAGTTAACAGCGGCTGTTAGAGGCACGTGACAGCTGTACAGATCAGCTGTCATGTGACCGGTAACATGCAGGCTCAGAGCTGGATCCCGCATGAGTTGCGGGGATCCCACTTAGGATGTATGAGTATGTCCTATGGGGTAAAGGGTTTAAGGACAATTAATCTGTGTTTGTTTGTAAGTAGTGTTGAGCCACCCCCGTAGTGTTCGAGTTCGGTTCGTCGAACACCCGTGTGTTCGCCGAACTGTTCATCAAACTGTTCGTCGAACACCTTCGAACACCGTTAAAACCAATGGCAGGCAAACAAAAACACATAGAAACACATAGAAAACACCTTCAAAGGTGTCCAAAAGCTGACAAACTGCTCAGAAGACACAACTAACACATGGAAAAGTGACAAGTACATATAGTCATGCGAAAAAAAAAGAGGTGGATGAGTAAAAGGAGGGGGAGACACAGATATAGGCATGTCATGCCCTTCTAAAATCCAAAAAGTGAGAAGCCGACACGGCCAGTCCCTTCCTGCCCGTGCCACCTCTGTGTCGCCGGGTTTGTGCCAGAGCCGCGGTGGACCCTGACGGCCAGCCCCCCTATCCCAATACTGGTGCCTGTCCGCCGGTGGGTCGAGGCCCCCCACGGTGGGGGGGGGAGTAACATCTGCAGAAGAAAGACCATCTTCCAGCCAAACTAAGATGTCGACTTCTTTTCGTGGACAATGTGATACGATCCCATTCTTACGGACACGCCCATCGCTACAAATTCTAAATGAGGCACAAAAACAGCAGGTGCTTCAACGGATATCAAGTGTTCCTTCAAGTGGGCTCTCCATCACCTCAATTTCAACATCACAAATACTCCAGTCCTCAGAGGTGTCACCCCAATCGCACTTGCTTCCTCACAGCTCCCAAGTCTCCAGCTGCTCGTCTGAGTATGGGGTAGCACAGATGGTTGAGTCTGCACAGCTGTTTACTCATACTATAGCCTGGGAAACGGAGGTCTGCTCCAGAGCTTCTGTTAATCCAGATGAGGAAATGATCTGATCTGATGCCCAGAATCTTTATAAGTCGGATCCAGGACCAGATGAAGAAGGTTCTGAGCATAATATAGACCCTTGTTCCCAAACTGTAACTCCTGTTGGTGGAGACAATGATGAAGACGATGATGAGACTCAAATACCTGATTGGAGCGACAACTTGACTTTTCGGTCAGGGCAGGAAGAGGTTGGCTCTGAGGACGACGGGTGTGATAACACACAGGGTGATGATGACGAGGTTGGAGATCCCACTTACTGTCAACCCACAGTCAGCCAGTCGATGAGGTCAGCAGAGGAGGTGGAGGAGGATGTGACTAGCCCTGGGGATGGGGATGACTCGGTACCCGGGCATTTGCCTGGCCTTGGGGATGTCGCGGTGGTCGGCTCCCTGGCCCGTACCCTGGGGTCTCTCTTTAAAAGGGTGGATAATTGTTAATTTTATAAGAGTTCATGACGCCACCTGTGGTATCTGGTGACAAGCACCAGCGCTGCAGCAGTCCACTGAGGCCGGTGATAAGGCAGCTCGATGGTATAGCTCCATACAGGTGGACCTAGGTCTCAGGGCAGCGTATGCAGGGGGAATGCAGGACAGGCGAGACCCAGCTGGGTTAGAGCAAGAACGGGAACGGACACGGTAGTCACTTCAGTACCTTTTACTGGTGGAAATTCAGGCACATCCCGGAGCACTGTAGGGTGAAGGGTGCATATCAGGATCCTCCCCAATGAGCGGGTGTAGGGCCTCCTGTTTCTTGCCTCTGCGTAGTAAGTTTCTGACCTGCCTGGAGCTAGGCCTAACTTTGTCTCTGTCCTGCGCTGGCTGACCTTGTGGTAGGGCCTTCTCTTGGAGTTCACGCTCCCAGTATGCGGGGCCTAAGCGTCTCCTGGCTCTGTTACATATCAGCACCTTAGCGATCCTGGGACTTGTAGTTCTCCAGGGATTCCAGTTATGCCTTACTGGGTCATAGAGATACCGGTAAGCTCGGATCCTGTGTCCGGTAAATGCTTCGGGGTGAGCTGGTTAAGCTCCTCTGCCCCTTATGTACTAAGTCGCCACTCGCCTTCGGCCTACTCGGGCCCTCACTAGGCTATACACACTAACGGCAGCTTGCCGCGCTTCACTGATCTTACGGCACCGGCACACCTTAAGCTCTATCTGGGCTCCCTGAATCTAGCAAGCAGGAGCCTCGTGCTCCACTGCTGAACTATTAACTGCGTTCTCTAGACTAGACTGAGCTCCACTGCAGACTGACCTCTCTTAGGCTTCTCTACTGCAGGAACTCTTCAGAGGAACTGAACTGCCTAGCTCCACCTTCCCTATTTATATCCCTAACGGGCTCCCTCTGCTGGTCTGAGGTGGAAGGTGGAGATGTGTGAATGTTTATGGGGGCCTCTTGTGGAGGATTCCATCAATGCACTCTTCTAGGATCTGTGATACCAAGCGCAGCGGGGCATCACAGATGCTATTGACGACGAGGTTAGGTTGCGCCTTCCTGAACAGAGACGGAGTACTGGAAGCACGTCAACAACTGCATCCTCAACCACAACTCTGCCTCTGACCACAAGTCGTAGTGGCTCTTCAGGTCACATGGGCTCTAAGCCTTGCATAGCCTGGGCATTTATTCAGATCGATAAGGATGACCCAACTCGTGTTATCTGTAATATTTGTCAGCAAAAGCTAAGTAGAGGCCAAAAAATCCATAGTTTGAGTACTTCATGCATGTACCGTCACATGGATATGAAGCATAAGTTGCAGTGGGAAGCTCACTGTGCTACAATGCGGCCTAGCCGGCTGGGCCAACCACCGTCTGCCCCATCTTGTGCATCCGCAGCCTCTTCATCCTCTGTGACTGGGGCGACAGCAGTCACACATGTTTTTGGACGCAGACCTGCCACCTCTTTACCCGCAACAGCCAGTGTGATTGGCAGGTCGTCAGTTCATTGGGAAGTGGAAACACCTGCTAGTGTTGAGCGCTCTCCGACATCGAGAGCACCACCTTTGGATCAAGGCAACCTAACATGTCCGCCTGCATCTTCCTCACAGACCGGCAGTTTGCCGGGGACACCCTACTCAACACCGTCTAAACACAACAGCCAGCCCTCGGTCCCTCAGATGTGGAAAAGTAAAAGACCATTTCCTCCTAGCCATGAGAAAGCTAAGAGGTTGAATTTCACCATCTGCAAGCTGTTGGCTACAGAAATGCTGCCTTTCCACCTGGAGGACACAGAGGATTTTCAAGACCTTACGTCCGTCACAGTGCCCCAGTACCAGATGCCCAGTCGGCACTACTTCTCAAAGAAAGGTGTGCCTGCGCTCCACTAGCATGTCGCACACAACATCACCGCTTCTTTGAGAAACTCTGTGTGTGACAGGGTGCACTTCACCACAGACACTTGGACGAGAAGGCATGTACAGGGGCGTTACATGTCGCTGACTGGGCACTGGGTAACTATGGTGACAGCAGGACAAGGGGCTGCTGTCCAAGTCTTACCGTCCCCACGAGTTGTGCGTCAATCCTCTTTATCTCGAAGTCCCTCCACTGCTTCTGCCTCCTCAACCTCCTCTCGGTCCTCCACCTGCACCCAAAGCCTGTCTGGTAATGCCACCTGCTTTCTAACTGTGCAGAAGGAATCCTGCACACCTCCTTACTATGCTGGCAGCAGGGCTCAACGGCATCAGTGTTTACTTTGAAATGTCTGGGAAATGTGAGTCACACAGCTGAGGAGTTGTGGTCAGCTCTGGAGACCCAGTTTCATGAAAGGTTGTCTCCACTGGACCTGCAACCAGGGAAGGCCATGTGCGACAATGCAGCAAACCTGGGTGCGGCACTTCGCCGGGACAATGTCACACACATGCCTTGTATGGCTCACGTGTTGAACCTGGTTGTCCAGCAATTTTTAGCCCACTATCCCGGACTAGATGGCCTTCTGCAGAGGGCACGGTCGCTGTGTGCTCACTTCAGTCGTTCGCATCCCGCAGTTCAACGACTTACATCTCTACAGAAGTCGTTGGGCCTGCCAGTTCACCGGCTGAAATGCGATGTGCCGACACGGTGGAATTCAACTCTGCACATGTTGCAGCGACTGTGGCAGCACCGACAAGCCCTGGTGCAATACGTTCTGACGTATAGCCTGGGCCAACGAGATCCAGAGGTGGGGCAAATCACGCTGCAGGAGTGGTCTCAGATCAGGGACCTATGAAGTTGACGCGCCCCCTGGGCCATGGGGTACCCTGAGCCGGGCCGGTAGACGCTGGGGGTTGTAGTCACTGTGGCGGTGACCCAGTCCGTGACCCAGGGCGGTCAATCCAAGGGTAATTTGTATATATGGATTTTATAATGTCTGACTACGCCACCTGTGGAGTGCGGCCAAAGGGGCCGTCGCTGCGGAACAGTCCTCTGAAGCTGGTGGTTTTGCAGCAACGGTATTATTACTCACCACAGGAAGAGTGTAGCTTCAGGGCAGTGTGGGTGGATGATGGTGGTTGTAGTGCAGGGAGTCAGTAATGAACACAGAGTCCGTGTGATGCCGTCTCAAGATATTACTCACAGTTGTTGTAGTCCAGATTATAGGTACCAGAGCAATCTCCCCCGTCGTGCTGTGCATACTCAGTGAGGGGCTCAGTCCACCCCCAGATAGCTCCGGAGTACTTAGCAGGACCCCCTTCTGTGTGTCCTTTCTCTGGCCTTCTCCCTGCACCTCACACCCAGTGACACTTCTATCCGGTATCCTCGGGCTTTGGCGGGTGACGTGTGTTCCGTCCCCTGGGTCCTATGTGGCTACCTTCTTAGTGAGACTGGTGTGGACTTTGGCCTGCAGTACATGAAATGCAGCAGCCTCCGGTTTCTAGTAGAGCCTTGCTGTTTCTCCGCTAGTTGAGGGACCGGTTCCCCTTATCTGGCCTGACCCCTCTACCTCCTGGTAGCAGCGGGAGTACGGGTGGCCTTCTGCACGGCCCGTAGCCGTAGGGTCCCTTCGGTTCCTGGAGCCTTCCAGCTCCCACTCCTCTCTTCTCTCCTTCAGTCCTGGGCCTCCCAGGCTAGGCCCGCCTCCGGAGCAGAGCTCATGCCTAGTCTCTGCTCCTGTCACTTTTCCTCCTCTGTCTGGCTTGCTCTTTCTAAGATGGCTTCCTATTTATACTCTCCTTGTCATGTGCTCCCCTAAGCTGCTCCCCTAAGCACCCACTACATAGGACCCTCAAACCAGCTAGGGACCTGGGACTGTGCTCTCCCTTAGGAGCAATCTCGCCCTACCCCCACTGCGGGTATGTGTTGGATGCAGGAGTCAGGGTCCCGAGCCATACGCCTTCCTTACCTGAGGGTGAGATACCACACCTCTGGGTGAGATGCAGTAACTCTGTGGCGACTGAACCCTCAGGGGCGCCACACACCCTTCTGCACAGTTTTGAAATGGCGACGAAGATGTTTAGTGCTGACGACGATGCCATTATCAGCATGACTATTCCGGTGATTTACATGCTGGAGCACACATTAAACAGAATTCAGAGTCAGGTGGTGGGACAAGAGGAGGTGGAGGAAGTAGAGGAGGAGTCGTATGCGGAAGGGATAACATCTCCAAGGTCCAGACGGTTGGCAGCACCAAGGCGGCAGGCATGGGAGGGTGGAGGAGAGGGATTAACCAGGGCGCATGGTAGCAGCCAAACTGTTGAGGAAGGTGCAGGAGCCGAGGAAGAAGTGGAGGACGAACTGGCGATGGGCATGGAAGACTCATCAGATGAGGGAGACCTTGATCACATTTCTGTTGTGCGAGGTTGGAGGGAGAGGGCAGAGGAAGGAAGCATGATTCTTACCTCGCTACCAACACAACAAGGACTTGGTACTTCTGGGTGCCCAAGACACTTGAGTGCCTTCTTGCTGCACTACCTGCAACATGACCCCCGGATTGTCAGAATTCGAAGTAATCCCGACTACTGGGTTGCCACACTCTTAGATCCCCGGTACAAAAGTATATTTGCCGAAATAATTCCTGCCATAAAAAGGTATTGACGAATGCAGGAGTATCTGCAGACGCTGTTGCAGAATCTTACATGTGCTTTTCCACAAAACACCAGTGGTGCACGTAGTGAATCTCACAGTTCTAACTTGCCAACGGTGGGACTGTCGAGTCTTCATCACTCAAACCGTAACAGTAACACAGTATCTGCTGGTAACAGCAATTTTGTGGAATCGTTTCACCACTTTTTTAGACCATCCTTTGCAAGGCCACAGGAGACAAGAAGTCTGACACATAGTCAATGCCTAGAGAGGATGGTACAGGAGAATCTCCAAGTGAACATCGAAGCCATGACTGTGTCACTGGACCCTTGCTCATTTTGGTATTCCAATCTGGAATAATCGCCGGAGCTCGCCACTCACGCCTTGGAGATCTTGTCATGCCATGCAGCCAGCGTTCTCTCTAAACGTGTGTTCAGCGCTGCTGGTGGTGTGCTGACAGATAAGCGCACGCGGCTGTCCACTGAGAATGTAGACAGACTCACGTTCATAAAGATGAACAAATCATGGATTCGCAAGGACATTTCTACCCCTGTGTCATCCTTGGGAGACTAAAAGCTTGGGGATTTGGTAAAATCACCTCACCAACCGTTTTAAGCAACAGTGGGGCAATTGATGCCACTTAACCCTAGAACGCATGACCATAAAAATCTACACTTTCACATACCTAGGGCCCTTTAGGCCCGTGTGCAAATAACATGGAATAACTCAAACTCAAATGACAAACAACTATATATATGAAGAATACCTAGAGTTTCAAAATTCTAACTAAAGTAATCTTGCAGAAAATAGAAAACAATTAACGGGGCGGGCCTGCAAGGCCACAGGTATGCGTTCTAGGGTTAAGTGGTGTCTGTGCCACAATTTTGGGAGTCCCCTTGCTGTGTCTTACGTGACGTTGGCATCGTCAATTCCAGGTGGGTTGGGTCGCACCCCCCCCTTTTAACTGTAAGAAACTACATACACTATGGCTTGGGGTAACACAGATGGTTGAGTCTGAAGAGCTGTTTACTCAGAGGTCTGCTCCAAATCTTCAGTGTCTGCTAGTCAGCGTAGAATTTTTAACTGCATCTAGCCTAAGCAATACTTTGGGTGTAGTAGCCCAGCTGCGAAGCAAGCTGCACCGCCTGTGTATCTAATAAGAATTTTTAAATGAATCTAGCCTAGGCAGACTGTGGAGACCCCCAACCAAACCCAGATGCTCAGCCCCCCTACCGCCCCCCTTTCATGGACAATACAATAATGTAACTCTTACAACTGGATGGGTGAGGATCGGTCACAGCTTTATTAACTCTTTATACTCATTCCATTAGAAAGGCATTTTATTTCTAAAATAATTCAGCTTGTTGCAGCATGCCCTGGGTCCCCACTCCGGCAAGTTGGCCAACAAGTGTAACTCTCCAACATGTCCTTTCTATTTCCAGGCCACGGAGGATCCAGCGTACTCGTATGCAGGACTCTGACCCCCACCCATCACTCTTAACGCTTGTTCCACTCCGTCCTGGAGTCCTGACAGGAATATGTCCAGTCCAATATCTATTAAGTGAACACCGTCGGGCCGTATGAGGCCTGCTTTATCTCCTTCCAGTTGTCGGTGTCGTATCACTACACCGCCTCTGTCTCTTCTAAATTTTGCCATCCGAATATTTATTACCCGCCTTGTCCATTCGATGGCCGTGATGTCTCGCGCACCTTGCCATACCGCTATCGGCACAATCTCTGACCATACTATAGGTAATTTTGTGAAAAATTCTCTGAAGCGCTCAGTGTCTAGTTTCATTATTGCCATTAGTTATGCGCTCTTGTGATGACCTAGGTTGTTTCCCCCGGCCTGTATAACTAAGATGACCGGACCTCTTGCCTCTCTCCCTACCTTGATTACCTCCATTAGTACCTGTGGCCATAGCAGGCCTCTAATACCTCTCCAGTTGAAATATGTGTTATGAAACTCTAATTTCCTCCCGCCTGGGCGGACTTTCGCCCTTTTTTGTGCCCAATATATATACGAGTGGCCTATCACTCACACTGTTGGCTTAGCGTCACCTGTAAAAGAAAAAAACCACGTTAGGATAGCAAGTCCGGTCTTATGTATCTCGCCAAACACGTGGATCACCATCTCCCTATCCTCTGAACTTCCGTTTCTGACAGTCCTGCTCTTGCTGCTTCCGTGGCTGCACCTATGCGGAATGAGTGTGTCCCGTAATCTTTGGGGTGGTTCCCTGCCGATGTTATGCATTTATTAAATATAGCTTGGAACAGGTATCTTGATAATGGCGTTCCATCAATGTGTGATAGGAAGAAATTACTTTGTGATCTGATGGTTAGATATGTTTTTACTATTGTTACCCGACTCAGTGTACTGTTTGTGGGTTGTAGAAGTACCCAAGTACCCCTGCCCGCTGGAACCGTTTTCGATTGGTGTATGCATAGACGTATTGCATTATTGGCTATGACTAGGTCCTGGTGTAATAAGCCTCCACTGGTGGTAATTTTGGATTGAGGGACTAATTCGCTTATACATAGCGCCCCGAAGAAGGCGATCACAAATGCAGTAGACATTAGTGTTGCTTCAAATTGTGAGTGTCATGTTAATGGTGTTAGGGATATGATGTGAGAAATCAGTTTTAGTGACACGGGACGGGACGTCTACATTCCTGACTTGGCTGACCCCTTTTCCACCCTTTTATGGATTGTCTGATGATGAATCTTTGTCACATCTCCCCAATTCAGTAGTTGGAAGTGAAATGCTACTCCGGTCAGACACCGCTGCGCTGACGCTGCCCCTCATCATTAGCTGGTGGAGAAATTCTATGGTGACTTGTGATCTGGCTTGTTCACATTGGTCAACCCGTCTGCCTGCTACTAGTCGTGTCCACTCTTCCCATGCCTTACCGTATGCTTGCCACGTTGACGGGGCAACTGACGCTCTGATTAATGGCATCAACTATTCGCCACTAGATCCCATAGGGAGGGTGGGCAACTGTTGCCCGATGGGTGGGCGTTGTGGAAGAGCTCTGTGAAAATCTGCCAATTGAATTGTTATAAAGCGTTAGCAGCAGCTTTATACCCCTCAGCATAGTGGCTAGCGCGGACCCATACATTGTGTTTTAGGCACAGGAATGCTAGCCTGCGTAGTAGGCCTAGCACTGGGAGAGACGATGATGCCATCTTATTAATGCAGTGCGCTAGGCTGGTGTTTTGTGTTATGAAGCGTATATTTTTGTTAGCCAGGCGCGCGCCCCACATTTCTATTGCTACCACTATTGGGGAAAATTATTTTCAGGGCTAGATGCAGCTAAAAATTATTATTAATTTCAAAGCTGGTGGAGCTTGGTATAGATGGCCTAATACAATGAGTCCCACACACTGCTAGAAGCCCAAATATTTTTTCAGAGCTAGATGCAGATAAAAATTATTTTTAATTTGCAACCTGATGGAGGTCAGTATAGATGAACTAATAGACCCAGTCCCACACACTGCTAGAAGCCCAAATATTTTTTCAGAGCTAGATGCAGAAAAAAATTATATTCAATTTGCAGCCTGATGGAGGTCAGTATAGATGGACTAATAGAACAAGTCCCACTCACTGCTAGAAGCCCAAATATTTCTTCAGAGCTAGATGCAGAAAAAAATGGTATTCAATTTGCAACCTGATGGAGGTCAGTATAGATGGACTAATAGACCAAGTCCCACACACTGCTAGAAGCCCAAATACTTTTTCAGAGCTAGATGCAGATAAAAATTATTTTTAATTTGCAACCTGATGGAGATCAGTATAGATGGACTAATAGACCAAGTCCCACTCACTGCTAGAAGCCCAAATATTTTTTCAGAGCTAGATGCAGAAAAAAATGATATTCAATTTGCAACCTGATGGAGGTCAGTATAGATGGACTAATAGACCAAGTCCCACACACTGCTAGAAGCCCAAATATTTTTTCAGAAGTAGATGCAGAAAAAAATTCTATTCAATTTGCAACCTGATGGAGGTCAGTATAGATGGACTAATAGAACAAGTCCCACACACTGCTAGAAGCCCAAATTTTTTTTCTGAGGTAGATGCAGAAAAAAATGATATTCAGTTTGCAACCTGATGGAGGTCAGTATAGATGGACTAATAGAACAAGTCCCACACACAGCTAGAAGCCCAAATATTTTTTCAGAGCTAGATGCAGATAAAAAATATTTTTAATTTGCAACCTGATGGAGATCAGTATAGATGGACTAATAGACCAAGTCCCACACACTGCTAGAAGCCCAAACATTTTTTCAGAAGTAGATGCAGAAAAAAATTATATTCAATTTGCAACCTGATGGAGGTCAGTATAGATGGACTAATAGAACAAGTCCCACACACTGCTAGAAGGCAAAATATTTTTTCAGAGGTAGATGCAGATAAAAATTATTTTTAATTTGCAGCCTGATGGAGGTCAGTATAGATGGACTAATAGAGAAAGTCCCACACACTGCTAGAAGGCCAAATATTTTTTCAGAGCTAGATGCAGACAAAAAATTATTTTTAATTTGCAACCTGATGGAGGTCAGTATAGATGGACTAATAGAGAAAGTCCCACACACTGCTAGAAGGCCAAATATTTTTTCAGAGCTAGATGCAGATATAAATTATTTTTAATTTGCAACCTGATGGAGGTCAGTATAGATGGACTAATAGAGAAAGTCCCACACACTGCTAGAAGGCCAAATATTTTTTCAGAGCTAGATGCAGAAAAAAATTATATTCAGTTTGCAACCTGATGGAGGTCAGTATAGATGGACTAATAGAACAAGTCCCACACACAGCTAGAAGGCCAAATATTTTTTCAGAGGTAGATGCAGATAAAAATTATTTTTAACTTGCAGCCTGATGGAGGTCAGTATAGATGGACTAATAGAGAAAGTCCCACACACTGCTAGAAGGCCAAATATTTTTTCAGAGCTAGATGCAGACAAAAAATTATTTTGAATTTGCAACGTGATGGAGGTCAGTATATATGGACTAATAGAACAAGTCCCACTCACTGCTAGAAGGCCAAATATTTTTTCAGAGCTAGATGCAGAAAAAAATTATATTCAGTTTGCAACCTGATGGAGGTCAGTATAGATGGACTAATAGAACAAGTCCCACACACTGCTAGAAGCCCAAATATTTTTTCAGAGCTAGATGCAGAAAAAAATTATATTCAATTTGCAACCTGATGGAGGTCAGTATAGATGGACTAATAGAATGATGCTATGCCCAAAAGATTTTACTTCACTAGGTGCAGTAAAAAAATTGGTATTCTATACACAGGTGGTATGTCTTGCAACACAGATAGGCTACTCCACTGACTAACACACTCTGCAATAGGCCAAAAAGGATTAGCTTTGCTAGATTCAGCCAAATGCTGTGAAAAAAACTTGCACAGCACTGGCACAGACCTGCCTGGCAAAAACTGATTGGAACTGATGTAACCTAGTCCTGAAAAGGACTGCAATTACAATTAGTCTTTACTCCCACAATCTATCTATTTAAGAGCACAGACCTGCCTGATAAAAGTCGTAGGAAATGCTGTAACCTAGTCCTTAAAAGGACTGCAATCACAACTATTTCCTACTCCCAAGCTATCTGTAGATTTGTGCGAAAATTGGCTTGAAATTAACAAGGTATAGCGCACACAGCAACAGCGGTGCCGTCTAACACGCAGCTGCAGCAGTGAGAAAATGGTGGCGACATGGAAAATGGCTGGGTCTTATAGGGCAAGGACATGTGACATACACTGCCAATGACACATGCCCTTGCTTGTGTGAAAAAAAGCACTTCGCTCCGTGTGTGCGCTGCTGATAGGCTGACAGATTGCACCTCCCCACTGTAAATGCGGGAAAGAGAAAAAAAAATGGATTTCTTCATTATTCCTGCAGAGATCCATCCCCTGCCCCTCCCCCCACCCCGCTGTACACTCAAACTGCGTATTAACATTAATTTTCATCATTACTGAGAAAAAATCCAGTTATGATTTTGGTGCACGAACAGTTATCGAACATAACCTCGAACAGCCGAATTTTTCTCAAATCGTTCGTGTTCGCCGAACGGCTCGAACACCGCCCAAAACAGCTCGAATTTGAGATTGGCGAACAGTTCGAGTAGAACAACGCTCATCTCTATTTGTAAGTATCCCTGAAGCAGAGGCATAGCCTAGGGTTCAGCACAGATGATGAGGCCGGTGAAACACACTTGAGTGTCCCCCAAACCAAGTATCTCAAGTTTACAATGACTGAGGCACACCTACCTCAGCAGACAACAATGGTGTTACTGAATAAATCACTATACAAAGACCAATACCATTATTATAACCACAGAGTGACCACATAGTACTAGATACCAGTTTTGCAGACGATATAAGTGATTATAGTAGAATTGTATATAGTGACTTATAGGTGAAGTTCTCTCTGGTTGGAGTTGTTCACTTTTCCCATCTTTTCCATGTGGCCCAAAGTTTGCAACACAGACACGTTTCACTTCTGACATTTCCAGCACCAACCCCACTTATTCCAAACCTGCACAAGTTCCCCATCTTGCCGCTACCATCAATTATGTGCCTGTTTCATCCCATGCTCTGCTGTGTTGTGGAGTACAGGAACTATTGTACTTCAGAAATATTATTGTCATTATGATGCCTCCTAGACAGTAACCATGCCCCATATGTGCCACTTTAATACTTTATAAGGAGTAACTCAGGGAATTATAACCTTTAATCTTGTGCATGCCCACTTATACAGTAATAATGCCCTGAGTGCGCCCTTATAAAGTAATAATAACCATAGTGTACGCTTATAAAGTAATAATAACCATAGTGTACGCTTAAAAAGTAATAATACTATGAGTGCCCAAATTAAAGTAATAATGCAAACATTTTAATCATCCACCTTTTTCCAGTTTAAAGATAAAAAAGAAAACTAAATAAAAATAAACATATCTGCAATGTCCAGTCTATCAGATGTAAGGCAGCGCTAGTCATCATACTGGGGGATACTCGCTGCACCGGGTCAATTAAGCACACCAGCCACGTTTTTCAGTTTTCACACTTCAGCAGTTTATTGCACTTCATAACTGCTTATCACACAGTCCATCTTAGTGGCTCACTGGCATATTACACACATAACATTCGGGAGCCTTTCCAGTGACAGACACGTCCACTTGGCTCCAGTTACAGCCCTCAGCTAGGCAACAACATAAATGTCCATATAACGCAGTGTTTTTACATTGGCGGGTTTTTAGCTGCTTCAGTTTTATCCTGCCACTCCTGTGGCTTTATGGTTTCCCAGATGGGAGTCTCCAGCCCTCGTACCATCCAAGGCTACTGGTTTGCTTACACAGCCAACATCCAGCCTCTGCCTTTCAGACTTCAATAGGCCTCACTCTCTAGCGGTGTCCCACACAGGAACAGACCTCAGGCCTTACACACACCACTGTGTCAAGTCTATCAAGGTTTACATATCCTTTAGTACACACCCCACAGACCTGTGCTGATGTCACAGTCATGTGATCAGACATTCTGTGCATACAGGACCTGTGCTATATCACAGTCATGTGACCAGCCACCTGAGGGGGAAGGTACATGGTCAGCCCAAAACACATCCTGGATCATTACAGTAATGCCAAGCAAGCCGCTGCATTACATATCCCCCCCCTCTGTTCAAACTTGTGGGGTTGAACACATAGTATACACAATTACCTCACAACCCACAGTTCACACCGAGACCATGTACTTGACAATTGCGTTGTTCAGCACCTGGAACATTAGTCATTGATATTAGCCCATTCCTTAGGGACCTACCATTTGTCATTGTCACTGACCTCGTCAAGTCACATTTCTGGGTCGTAACTTTGCTCTCAGCGGTCAATACAGCAGTGTGACTCACATGCCCTGGTATCTAAGGTCCGGTTCGACTCCGTACTGTCCCATTCTCTATTGGGTCGTTTGTATGGGCCACTCAAACCTGAGTTACTGGAGGTCTCACTACCTCTAAACCCACGCCCACTACTCTCAGGACATCTTGAAAGGTCTCTAACTTCAGCTGTATCTGTTCTGTTACTTAGGGGGACCTTTCTCTGTCTGGTCTCACAATTTCTAGACGGCTGCCACTTTCTGCTGCTCAGGCAATGCTGCCTTTCCATTTGTAGTCTGGTGAGATTCAACTGTTCTACCTCTCGCTGGTAGGTCACTCGGTACTCTATCAGCATGTGCATATATTCCAGGCTTTCTTCCGCTCCTACAGCGGAGAATGACACCATGCCGTCTTCATCTGGTATCCAGTCCTGACGATCACGTGGACTGCTTACTTTCACCACCCCAGACTCCTTTACCATCATCTGCATGGCTCGGCCATTTCTCCCAATGAGCTTTCTCACCAGAACATGAGGCACCCAGATGACCTCTTCCCGCAGACTGTGAGCTTTTCTCATAAGCTCCAGTTGTCTAACGGCTTGTTCCATCTTCAACTGGAGAAACCGCTTTGTGCGCATACTTTGCCAGTGCATGTCACTTAGGATCGCCACCCTCTTCACTGTGACTTCGATCGTGGACAGGACCACCAGCTGTTTAGCTCCTGAGGTTGAGTACACCTTACAGGCTCCCACGGCCTTCTTAAAATCTTCATGCACGGACTCACTGGTGCATTCTTCCCTCAAATCCTCGGGTACATCTATGAGGCATTTGTACCGGGACGTTTCTGTCTCACCAGTGGTCCCCAAAAGATCATTTAGCTCAGTTTTCAGGGGCAACTGACTATCAGCTTCTTCACCCTGTATGCTTCCCCTGAGCTGACTCACAGCTACAAACTCAAGAATTTCCGTCTTGACCACTTCCATTTCATATTTATCTTCGGTTAACACTCTCTTAGCTCTCCTCAGGTCCACCTTCTCATTGTATAAGGGAGTGAGTGCAACTTGTTTTTCCTTTTCCAAGGAGGCCTCATTCACTAAATGATACCTTGCCAGGCGACTTTTGAGCTTGAAAACTTCTTCCTCTAGCTCCGCTACTTGCCTCTCAGCAGCCCATCTCTGAAGCTCTTCCTGCTTCAACTGCTCCTTTAACAGTAGAGTTCTCTCAGACCTCTCTGTCTCCAATGCGCCCACTCGGCACTCAACAGCCAGTCTCTCAATCTTCTCTTGCTTCAAATGGGCTTGTAGCGACTCCTTGAGCTCCTTGATCTCGGCTCCTACATCCACCGAATGATCCGAGCTCGCATTATTCGAGGAGGTATCTGCTTCATACCTCCCATCTCCAGTGGCCAACTCCTGGCCCTGGTCTGTGGCTTCTCCGATAGACTCCATCTTTTCCCACTCAGCTTCCATCTTGCTGATTCTTTCCTTAAGGCACGTCTCTGCCCTCTGGAGATTATCACAGAACGTCTGCAACTCCTTCACCTGAGCTTCCAGACCTAGGGTCTTTCTGCGGAGATCACCATTTTCATCACGGGTGTTCTGCAGAGTGGTCTCAACCACTTGGCGCATGTACTCTGCATCCGCCTTATCATCCTCTAGTTTTTCTTTAACCCTGAGGAGATCCTCATAGTCTCTCTTGACTTGTTGCAGTTCCCTATTGAACTTTTCATGCCTCTTTTCTGCCTCATGATCGTGACCAGACACTTCATCTTTTATTGCCTCTTTCAGGGCGGATAACTCCCGGTCTCGCTGGTACAGAGAGTCCACCAGCCGCTCCTTCTCCTGCATTAGAGGCTTTACTTGCTCCTGGAATTGCTGCAGCTCCCTCATGAGTTCACCATACTCCTTCTTGGAGTCACACAGCTCCTGGTTGAACTGCTCGCGCAGTCGTTCTAGGTTTTGTTCACGCCCAGAAACTTCATCCTGCAGCGCCTCTTTGAGGGCAGACAGCTCTATCTGTACCAGGGAGAAGCGATCTTTCACCTCGCATAACTCATCTTCACACTCCGCTTTGTCAATCTCTAATTGAAAAACGTCCTCCTTGATTTTGCGGCGGTCCTCCTCTATTTCGTAGAACGCTTCCTTCCATTGGTTAACCTCCTCGTCGCTTCTCTCCAGGTCTCGCTGCCAGTTCCTCACAACCTGGTATATTTTCTGCTGTTCAGACTCCAGGTTCAGCTGGTCTGAGGACACGTTCCCCAGGTTTTCCCTTAGTTGCTGCACGTCACTCTGATACTGCTGCCTGATAGGCTCCAGCTCTTGGTCAGGACTGGCCGCCTCCTCTTTCAGGGCTGTCAGATCCTTCTGACTTAGTACTGTACCGGAGGTTGCTATTGGCAACGTCACCTCCTCTTCTGCTTCTAAAGGAGGATCCACACTTGAAACAAAGGCACACAGAACTACATTTTCTTTATTTTCACTTGCAGCAAAGACTACAGGCGCAACCTTTTTGTGGCCCTTGCACCGTCGACGATGAGAGGGGGACTCTCTCCCCTCGTCTAGCCCCTCCTGACTGACCTCTCTTTCTACTTTTGTAGTGTCACCATCAGTTGTGGGGTCTGCGTCACTCCCTATGGTGTCGTGGACCAACAAGTCACCTCCCACCTTGATGTCACCCCCTTCTACTGGAGCTACTCCATTATCAACGGTCACATTGTCATTTTTAGGCAGTACCAACCCACCACCAGTAAATTTTTTTGATTTTCTATACTCCACGCTGTTTTGAACAACTGCCCCTTTTTTGACTCCGCCCCCTTTTTAACAACCACACCGGTAGGGGAATTTTTACAAGAAAAATCAACAATAGTCTTAGGACTCAGTTCACAACAGCTCTTACCACCTCCCCGGGCACTCTGGGACAACAATGGCGCCCCCGGAGAGTTCACAGAATAGTCCACTGCCGCCATTCTATACGGTGCCCACCTCTTTGGTGGTTCCTGCACCATGTCCAGTAGAAGTTTCCCAAATTCCTGCTGCGGTTTTAACTGGCATTTTAATCGCTCAATAGCTTCATTTTCTTTTGCTGCTCCGTTCACAGCCATCGTGGTACACTATTCACACACACCGCTCTCCCCAGAAAATTTTCGTGGCCCCACCGAGCCACAGCAAACCAGGTTTGAGTGCGACGACAATTTTCGTAACCCCTGCCGAGTTACCGCAAGATGCTTTAATCTTCGTGACTCCGCCGAGTCACAGCAAGATGCTTGAATCTTCATGACCCCGCCGAGCCACAGCAAAACCGGGTTTGAGTGTGACGATAATCTTCGCAACCCCACCGAGTTACAGCCAGATGCTTTAATCTTCGTGACCCCGCCGAGCCGCAGCAAGATGCTTGCATCCACACTCATCATTCAATGCCGTTACCTCTAGCAACAAGGGTGCCGTTGCCCCTAGCAACCGGGCTGCGGTTGCCCTTAGCAACTGTCTGCAGCTGCCCCTAGCAACCGGGCTGCAATTGCCCGCATTCTCAAACCACATGTAAGGCAGCGCTAGTCATCATACTGGGGGATACTCGCTGCACTGGGTCAAGTAAGCACACCAGTTTTCACACTTTAGCAGTTTATTGCACTTCATAACTGCTTATCACACAGTCCATCGTAGTGGCTCACTGGCATATTACACACATAACATTCGGGCGCCTTTCCAGCGACAGACACATCCACTTGGCTCCAGTTACAGCCCTCAGCTAGGCAACAACATAAATGTCCATATAACCTTGGTGGGTTTTTAGCTGCTTCAGTTTTATCCTGCCACTCCTGTGGCTTTATGGCTTCCCAGATGGGGGTCTCCAGCCCTCGTACCATCCAAGGCTACTGGTATGCTTACACAGCCAACATCCAGCCTCTGCCTTTCAGGCTTCAATAGGCCTCACTCTCTAGCGGTGTCCCACACAGGAACAGACCTCAGGCCTTACACACACCACTGTGTCAAGTCTATCAGGGTTTTTATATCCTGTAGTACACACCCCACAGGACCTGTGCTGATGTCACAGTCATGTGATCAGACATTTTGTGCATACAGGACCTGTCCTATGTCACAGTCATGTGACCAGTCACCTGAGGGGGAAGGTACATGGTCAGCCCAAAACACATCCTGGATCATTACAGTAATGCCAAGCAAGCCGCTGCATTACACAGAATATAAAAGTAGTTAAAGGGGTTGTCCACTACTAGGATGACTCCTTCTCCTGCCCCGCCTTCAGACATATAAGTAATCAAGAAAGCAATCATAGCATTCACTTGATTACTTTGCGGGGACAGTGACACCAGTGCTGATTAGGCTTAGGGCTCACGTGACATAACTTCACGTGAGCCGTGTGAGAGCGAGTGCCAACATCACTGGAACGGCGGCGGCACGGGTGGTGAGTATAGGTGTTTTTATTTTTACGGGGACAAACACTCAGATTGAGAAGGGGTTGTCCTAGTAGTGGACAACCCCTTTAACCCACAAGGTAAATGCTGTAAAGAGAAAAACAATTAAACACCAGGATTGCTCCTTTTGATTGCCACACCTCTATTAATTTTTTTTTTATAAAAATGATTGAAATGGTAAACATATCCCTCCCCCTAGAATAAAAAACAAAAATTAAGAGTCTCACAATTATTTTTTTTATACAAAGCTCAAGATATTTTTGAGCCACTAAAATAATAAAAAAACTATATAATTTTGGCATCTCCATAGTTATACTGACATGAGCTATCATATTGCCATGTCATTTTTGACATACAATGAACGTCATAAAAACAAAACCTTTTTTTTTAAAAAATGGCACAATTAAATTTTTCACCAATTCATCCCACTTGGAATTTTTCCCATTTTCAGTACATTGTATGGTAAAATGAATGGTGTCATTCAAAACTACAACTTGTCCCATAAAAATAAGTCATCGGTTATATGGGAATTTCGACAGGAAAACAAAATAAAAGTTATGATTCTTGTAAAAAGGGGAGGAAAAAACAAAGGCGTACAAATTAAAAAAATTGCCTAGTTCTTAAAGGGTTTAATGAGAGATGACATGTCACTCTCTGAAAGCTATGTAATATGACAGGATTGTCCCTGGTTCTTTTGTAGAGAGAACTGGTTTGGCGTTGGGTATTATAAATGACTTGTCTACTAAGCTGTATTTCATATGTTTCAGGTTATTTCAACATCCACCGAAAAATCTAAAAATCTCATTGACGTGAAGACAATAAAGGTTCCAGAAAATGTGAAACCTGGTGAAATGATTGGCTCTGTGAAGTTGCATGAAGATAAGTTTTTGATCAATTCGAAGCTCAGATATCGTCTATCTGATGAAGACCGCAGCAGTCACGTTGCCATTGACAGTTTCAGTGGAGCTTTATACCTTTCCAGACCAGTAGATTATGAAACCACTACTCAATACATGTTACGTATTAACATACAGGATCCCAACAAGATACCTCCTCAGAACCACTCTATCATCCTAAAGGTGGATGTTGAAGACCAAAATGACCATTATCCTGTTTTTCCTGACCTCATTGTAGTCATAGGGATTGTAGAAAATGTCCCTGTTGGAACCATATTGTATACATTTAAAGCAAAAGATGGGGATGGCAACATAGCAAATAGTAAAATTAAATATTCATTAAATGTGGAAGGAGGAAAAGACAATCCCTTTGTTATTCACGAATGGGATGGAATCTTGACTACAACCCGAGCTCTGGATCGAGAAACAGAGGAGTCATTTATTCTGACAGTGATTGCAACAGACCAGGCTACTAACATAACACAGCGCCGACACTCTTCACTGACAGCTCGGATTATCATTCAGGACATCAACGACAACCGTCCAAGTTTCCTCTCATCGCCTGCTGCTTCTGTAATGGAGGACGCCGAAATTGGCTCTTTCATACACAGAGTAGTGGCTGAGGATCCGGATGAGGGAAAGAATGGAAAAATCACATTTCACATCATGGATGGAAATTCAAAGCAAGTTTTTTCGCTGGATGAAACAACAGGTATTATACTTAATATTCACAACCCGGTAGTTGAAATTGGAAAATGTGTTTCTGAAGACAGTTTTTAAGATGATCCATGTTCCCACTTCTAACTGATCGTACAGCTGCCAAAACCTAGACTTGGCTATGGAGACACTCAACACATCTGCTTGTAATTTATGGGAATGCTGTCATCATATAATGAGAATAGATGGTGTGTGCCTGGCAAGGTATTATCACATTTGTAGCATTATTGGGCTTTCAATAGATTCAGCAGTATTTTTGGTTGCTAAAATAAATGCCTATATTTACTATGCACAAAGTATATCTGGAGGGGAGTGTGACCACACCTGTCCATCGGCCTCCTGCAAATGGAAAATACTGAGCATTGGAAAGCCATTTTTGTATTGGAGGAGGCTAATGGACAGGACTATTCACATGCTCCTCTATCAGCTGCCATTTTGAGAACAGGAGAGCAGAGTAGGCTGTGTCAAAGCTCTGACAATTACAAGAGAAGAACCTGTAATACTTATATATTAGAAAGTGTCTTAAAATCATATCCACAACACATCTGTTAAAATTAATATGAAGTGGCCAATCCCTTTAAAAATACTTTCTACAATCAAATTCACTAGTAATGTTTGCAGTTAAATATGGTAGCAGGAAGATTTACCATAATTGTTTTCATAATATAAAAGATTTACTGCAGCTTTTAAAGTGTATTCCACCCATTGTTATGTAGATTGGGGTTGTCAAACACATCATGCTTAGACACAGTCTTTCATACAGTTGGGCATGGGTAGACAGCAAATCCTATATCACAATTGATCTGGATTTTGTTCACTACAATTTCTTGGTAAATATACATGATCAGCCATAATATAGTGTGATTATATATATATATATATATATATATATATATATATATATATATATATATATATATATGTGTGTGTATATATATATATATATATATATATATATATATATATATATATATATTACACACAGAAAATCACATGGTTCAAGTGCAGACTCCACAAGACCTCTGAATGTTTCCTGCATGGTAAGGAGAAGCTGAGCAGAATGATATATAAGTTTGTTGGAAAAGATTCAGGATCACTTGTACTTTATTCATTGGAATGCATAGGAGTCCAGTGGGCGGTCCTTGTAAATGATTGACCTGCATGCACAGCAATTAACAGGGAAAAATGTCAATCACTGGATAGGACCGCCCACTTTAATCATATGTATGCAAAAAACAGGGATTTCAAAGAATAAAATGCCACGGCCCCACTATCAGTATTTGGTCAGTATTCGGTCAGTATTTTTTCTCAGGAGTGGGAGCCAAAACCAGGTGAGGAATAATCAGAGAAAAGGTATAATAGAAACAAGTCACCAATTCTGTATTTATCACCCACTCCTGCTTTTGGCTCCCACTTCTGAGAAAAAATACTGACCGAATACTGACCAAATACTGATAGTGGGGCCGTGGCCTTATACTGAAACTCTTCTCACTAAAATGTCAATCAATCTGACCAGCTCATCCTGCTCTATAACATCCTGCCTGCGGGACAGATGCCGTTTTGAAGGTTGAACCTTCATTGAGCGAACTAGTTTTTCACCACGTTACATAGATAGAACTTAGTCATCACATTGAACTTAGTCATGTTGTTCGAGTCAATCCGGAACAGTTTTTGCGGTGTACTCATAGTCACGACATACTCCTGAAGTGATGCAAACATAAAGATTTTTATTCATACAGTAATTACATCATAGGACTAAAAGAAATTTAGTTTATTGCTTCGGGGCGACAGTAGTTTTGACGTTTCCACCCCTTCAAGTCGTTATCAAGGCCTCACAGCAACAGTGTGAGAAATGGGTATGACGGCTATAACGCACCAGGTAGAGATGTATAGGAGGTGTACCACTCTCACCCACTTCTTGCACTGTTAGTGCAACACCTTGATAAAGACTCGGGAAAGTCGAAACGTCAAAACGACTGTTTTCAGAAGCACTGAACAAAGTGTATTCTATTCCTGTGATGTAACTACGGTATGAAAAAAATACCTTGGGGACGAATAATTAAGGCTGGTGTTGCACATGCCACTTAATGAACTTGGCGCGTCTTCTCAGTGGTAAATGCCTTACAAGAAATGTTACTTTAGTCATAGAGTGGACTAGCATTTTTGGTATAAAATAATGCCCTTTCTCACCTCGGCTCTTCTCCAGCACCCCCCAGCTCTGTCCATTTTGAAAGAGCTGCAACAAACTGGCATGAAAACACTAAAAGTTGCAAAATTTTTGCTTAACACCACAAATTTGCTACTTTTTAAGGTCTTTTTACCCAGTTTTCTGGGTAAGCTTTGATGAATCACTCAGTTTACGTTCGCCTCACTTCAGAAGTGTGCAGTGAATTTGACTAAATGATCTACTTGCACCCCCATCTAATGAATACCAAGTGCACTCCAAATTACCCTTATATTTTCAGTGTGGCAGAGAGCTTTTTGCTGTTAAAGGAGATCCCTGCCATTAGGGAATATAATTTTCATAAAGGGATGTACTTCGTCAGTAACAATGTTTAGGTAAATGGTACATGCCAAAGTGACTGCGACATGAATGTCAGCCAAGTATTTCTCATTACTCCATCATCTGTTCACATGTTATAAAAGAAACCTGGGCAGGTCACCTATTGCTCCCTGGTCCAGTTTTGATGCTCATGCGCCCAGTGTAGGTACTCCCAATGGTGGACCATACCACCTCAAAACACAGCAAGCTGCAATGCACAAGCTAGTCTTTGCTCCCCATATGTATAAATGAATCTTGGGTGCTATAGACCTTGCCTCTGATTCATATGTGGTCCTTTCTTGGACCAATTATGGTAAGTACCAACCACCAACTATCTGGAACCCCACTGAAGACCTTCCTTTTTAGAGACTCTCCGATCCAGTCATCTAGCCAAGACGGTGTGAACTTGTCAAAGTCCTTATGATTGAGTATTTTTCTTGCTTCCAATACATCAACTTCAAAAACCATCAATTTTCATGTGCCAATGAGGTAATCAGTGTCTGTTCTTCAATTATTATTGGTTTTAATGTTAAAGTTATGGTTGATCAGTATTTATATCTATTTATCACCGTATGATTTTATGAATAATTTGTCTGATAATCCCTATTAATATACATTTGTAAATAATCCTTAGGATGGCTCAGTTTATCCGCTACAGTTGACCGTGAGATCCAGGAACACTATACTTTAACCATCTTGGCCACAGATAATGGAAATCCAGCTCTATCTGCAACACAGATTGTTACAATCACGATTACTGATGTAAATGACGTGTTACCAACATTTAGACAAGCCTGGTTTGAAACTGCAATTCCCGAAAACCTAGAGCCAGGACAACATGTGATGAAGGTTGAAGCAGAGGACAGAGATTCAGGTGCCTGATTTCTCTTATGGGTCCAATAAAAGGGATTAATGTTTTGGCTTACTTTTACAGCATTTCAGCAAATTATATGATCTGGTTCAGGAGAACTTGCAAGTAAAACAGAAAACACAATTACAAAATCCTACAGTTACAGCAGGATAGGGGGTTTTGCTATCATGTTATCAATGTCTCTATGGAAATAGAAGCTCAGTTTGTGACTATTAGTAAGGTCGTATTACATAAACCTTGGTACAGTAATTCAGTATGCATTTCTCTTTGCCTGTATCCCTAAATCATGAAAAGGGGACAAATCTTAGCCCGTACAGAGGCACTGTCTAATGACTGATATGATTTAAAGGGCATTTTCATGTCCTGTGTTGGAAAGCCAGGTAGGACAGGGTTAAAACCTGGACTGGAGGTCCTGATTACATGCAACTAGCTAGTATGGCTAGAGCCAGGCCCTGATTTCAGTTGGTGTTAAGTCAGCTGGGGGAAGCTGAGCAGTCTGTGTGTTGGAGCTGGTGAGTGACCAGAAAAGAAGAGCTGTCTGGGAGGTGAACACTTCCCTGTGGCAGTGGAGCTGGAGAGAAGCCAATGTTGACTTACAGACTGTGTCTGAGATAACTAAGGCCCGTGCTGTGGTGTGAGTACCACTGTGTTAATGTATTGTGTATACCCTGACAAAAGGACTGTGTGGTTTATTATACAATTTGGGCTGAAGAAAAGCTGTTATGCTTTATTTTCTTATGCTGGAGACAGCACTTTCATTTGAAGTGCGTAGAAATACAATAAACCTTACTTTGTTTTACACCAAGGCCCGTGCTTGTGCTGAGTGCCTGTGCTGAGCGTAAATCCCTACACCTGCTATAAAGATCACTTACTTTTTAAGACAAGAATGATATAATAATAATAATTTTCTAATACAGATATAGCCTTCCTTACAGAAGAATGTAGTTATGATCCAGAAAGTTAACACTTAAAGAGGACCTGCACCAGGCAAAATGTGGCAAGCTTTTGCACTTATTTTATTTCTTCTACTCCCATGAGCATTAAATATTTTGTCAATCCACCATACAATTCCTGAGATATCGACCTTTTTATTTAGGGCTAATTTTTATGGTCTTACCAAGGGACATGGCTCACAAGATTCTCTGGAGCGAGTCTTTACACTGCTCCGCATTATTACCCTGTGAGCCACTCCTTCTTAGTAAAGACCATAAAAATTAGCACTAAATATCGGCCCGTATTTCTAGAAGCACATGGCCGAATTTAAACAGACAGAAAATGGCATACTCGGGAGCCCCGGGAATAAAGTAAGAGCAAACTATGTGCATTTTTCAGCTTGTGACAAGTCCTCTTTAACATAAGCCATTGAATTTCTAGTTAGGCGTAGGCATAGAGTTTTTGCATCGGCATTTCTTTCTGCATTGTGATAAATATATCAATTTCAGAAAAGCTACATCTGTCTATTTTTATTATGATTCGACCTCCCCTATACTGATACATAGCTTTATATCCCTTGTTTCCTTTTCACAGCTATACAGGGAAAGTAATGATATAGAAATCTGCACTAGCAAAGATCTTCTCTTCACAGGTGATTTAATTAGACAAAAATACGTTTGTTTAGAATAAGTGTTACAATTAAAAAGATAAAGATAGACACCTGTATGAATATGAGAGAGAGACCTGACCTGCTACAAAAAAAAAATGCAGTATTCATCTAAAAATCCTGGCCCACAGACATTGTGTTTCTGCACATGTCCACATCAAAGAATGCTGCTCATCAGTAATAATTAAACAATGCATATGCAACAATCATTCGTTTTCGAGGATCATTATATTTGAAGACACTTTGAGGCATCTAGTTTCTTTGAATACATATTAAAGGGGTTCTACAGGACCACTTTATTTTATTTACTATGGACCTAAAAACTACCAGGCAGAACAGAGGCAACTACCTGCCTGTTCTACCTGGCACTGGCTCCGAGCAGTCACCTATCATTCCTGACAGTGATTCATCTGCTCCACATTAATAGAGCAGCTCTTCTTCAGGGCTGCTCTGTCGATGGGGCGTGACTGCTGACGTCATATTGATCGACAGCCGGCTCCCCGCAGTTAGGCAGTGGGGAGCCAGCTGTCAGACAACATAATGTCGGCCGTTATGCCACATCAAGAGAGCAGAGCAGAAGAGGAGCCGCTGCTTTGCCGACGAGACGTCAGCAGAAGCCGCTGAATCGCTGAGAGGATCAGTCTGTGATCGCTGTGTGTCGCCAGAGATCTGGGCCGGGCACAGCATGGAGGTAGTTAGAAACTACCTGCCTGTTGGTCCTTATGCCCATAGTGAAAAAATGTAATACTCCCGGATAACTCCTTTAACTAGAGAGAAGGTTTGCAGGCTTAGCCGTGGATTCTTTTAGCTGAATCAAACCATGACTTTATAAAGCTGGTTTATAGCTGGCATATAACTGGTAATTTAGAATATTGGAAAATTATATATTATAATAGCTGTATTTATTATTTTCTTTAATAAAATATGTTTAAAGCCCGACTTCACCTGTGTAGCAATGTAGCACATTTGCTTTTTGGTAGCTTTTTTTTTAATAAAGGAAAACACAATGCCCAGCTAGATCCATTGCAAAACAGACACAAGTGCTGCCCTATAAAACCCATTGACTTATAGGGTCTGTTGGTTCAGTCAAAGAGTCTGTCAGTGTGACAAGAAAGAACAAATTCTGACCTGCTCATGTTTTATCTGACCGTAAAAATTAATTTACTTATATGCTTTTTTTACACCATGCCTTTCTTATCATTTATTATTATGTATAAATAATGTGTGTAAATACTAGTAATAATAGAGTTAGTAAATAGTTTGTGTAGCTTCATAATCCATCTTTCTACTTAACAGTATCCAGTAACAATACAGTTCAGTATTGCAGTGTCCACTGACTATATCATGATTGTCCACTGTGTGGCAGTGTTGCCCAATCTTCCGTTACTTTTTCGTCAGCTAGTTTCTTTAAATTTCTATTTAATGTAACCACAAACTATAAAATATTAACCCCACTATAATTCTGCTTCTTCACGCTCTTTATAAAGCACCTGGGGGTTGGTTATGCTTCCAGTATATCATCAGCAGACTATATGTAGGCACTTTTGGGTCATTTTTTGTGTTTTTGGGCACAGGACAAATATTAGTTAACAATGGGATATGCATTTTTTTATGCTTTTTTTTTTCATTTTTGCTAAATGCTTAACATATTTGAAACACTTTATATGTACAAGAAAATATAGACACTACAAAGTAATAAACTAATTAACAATTCAAGCAAGAGGAGTGAGGAATTAAAAGTAACACAAGAGTCCTTCCGCCAAAGAATTTGCACCAAGACTATGTCTTTTTGCAAAGATTTCAGAGCAGAAACTGAGCAGCACGTCCAAAGTTTTAAGGAGTGTTCAGTTTTAGAGGAGGATGTGGAGAGTTTCTGCTCAGATTCTGCTCCAAAACCTACTAAAAAAAACCTCTCTGTGTGCACATTGCCCAAAGCTATGTTCACACAGAGTCTCTCGAGGTGTTTTTTGTAATAGATCCTCTTCAAAATTATCCTCAAAAAGAGCTTCAAAAACACTTGGAAAACTGTTTATATAGGAAATCCACCTTGATCTCTTTTTTTTTCCAAAAGAGATTTTGAAGAACGCCTGGTAGAAAAAAAGTGCATGTCACTTCCTTCAAGCGGACCCTAGAGGAAACCTCTTCAAACTTGGCAGTGTCAGCTGAAAAGGCTGCAATGAACGCTTCAGAGAAAAAACTTCCAAACGCTTCAAAACTACTTCAGAAAACAAAAAACAACTTTAAAAACTCACAAGAATAGGAGACTTCCCATTTGAAAGATTTGAGATTTTTCACTGCCTAGAAACTCCTTGTGAACACAGCCTAAGGCCACGGCCCCACTATCAGTCAGTATTTTACATCCTTCATAGACACTGCAGAGCGCAGGCATGCTTGCACTCTGCAGTGTCTCTGAAGGATGACAAGCTGGATGGTAGCGCTCAGCTGCGATCCAGCCTGTCATCTCAATGCCATCGCAGCGTGTGAGAATTCTCCTGCTGTAGCGCTGAGCGCAGGAGAATTTTCCCACGCTGTCAGTGACGTGCATGAGGTGAGCTGAGTTCATTGGACATGATCTCGGCTCATCTTTCTGCCGTCACAGCCAGACACTGAGGAGCGCAAGCATGCCTGCGCTTCTCAGTGTCTGCAGCATGGCAAGCTGGATGGCAGCTTTTGGCTGCGATCCAGCCTGTCATGTGAATGTAGCAGAGCTGGAGCCATCCTGGGAACCATGGAAAGGTAAGGATGAGGTTGCTTTATTATTTTACTTTTATTACAGAAGACATTGGCTTCAGCTGGAATGGGCGTGATGGTAAGTATGGTTTAATTTAGAACATTAAAAAATTGTGTGTTTATTTCAATTAAAGGACTTTATTCTGGGTGTTGTGTTTTTTTAAAAACTTTACTAGAAATTCATGGTGGTCATGTCTAATATTGGCATGACCCCATGAATTTCGGGCTTAGGGCCAGCTGATAATGCCAAGCTGGCCCTAACCCCTTTATTACCCAGTGAGCCACCGCACCAGGGCCCTGGATGAGTTGCAGTGAGCGTGAGAGAATTCTCCTGTGCTCACGGCAAGTGCAGGAGAATTTTCCCACGCTGTCAGTGACATGCATGAGGTGAGCCGAGTTCATTGGACATGACCTCGGCTCATCTTTATGCCGTCACAGCCAGACACTGAGGAGCGCAAGCATGCCTGCGCTTCTCAGTGTCTGCGGCATGGCAAACTGGATGGCAGCTTTCGGCTGCAATCCAGCCTGTCATGTGAATGTAGCAGAGCTGGAGCCATCCTGGGAACCATGGAAAGGTAACGATGATGTTGGTTTATTATTTTCATTTTATTGCAGAAGACATTGGCTTCAGCTGAAATGGGCGTGATGGTAAGTATGGTTTAATTTAGAACAATAAAGAATTGTGTGTTTATTTCAATTAAAGAACTTTATTCTGGGTGTTTGTGTTTTTTTTTTAACTTTGACTATGGGGTTAGTAATGGGGGTGTCTTATAGACGCCTCTCCATTACTAACCTGGGCTTGATGTCAGCTGGCATTATAAGCTGACATCAACCCCAGCCCTATTACCCCACTGCCACCGCTACAGGGCAGAGGTAAGAGCGAGGCTAAGTGCCAGAATTGGCGCATCCCATGGATGCGCCATTTCTGGGGCGGCTGACTGCTGGTGTTTCTAGCCTGGGAGGGGGCCAATATTCATGGCACCCTTCCTGGGCAATTAATATCAGCCCCCAGCTGTCTGCCTAGCCTTTGCTAGCTATTAAAATAGGGGGGACTCCACGTCATTTTTTTTGGGGTCCCCCATTTTAATAGCTAGTAAAGGCTAGGTATTCAGCTGGGGGCTGATATTAGTAGCTTGGGAAGCTCCGTGGGTATTACCCCCTTCTCAAGCTTCAAACATCTGCTCCAGCCGTCTGCTTAACCTCCGCTAGAGACTAAAATTACGGGGAACCCCACGCCAATTTTTTTTTTTAATAAATCCTTTATTTTAACACTAAATGACAAGTACAGTAACCAACACTATCACTGTACTTGTTACATATGTGACTGGCATGTTTCTATCTATCTAATCTATGTGTGATGCTCTATTCTTTCTATTTTAAATTGTCGGGTACCAATGTATGCCGCTGATGAATTGCCGGCCGGCTTTTTTAAAGAGACTGTGCATGAAAACACTATTATTTTTTTTAATAAATCCTTTAACACTAAATGACAAATACAGTAAGCAACACTATCACTGTACTTCTTATATATGTGACTGACATGTTTCTATCTATCTAATCTATGTGTGATGCTCTATTCTTTCTGTTATAAATTGTCGGGTACCGGTGTATGCCGCTGCTGAATTGCCGGCTTTTCATGTAATACATTCTACATTATTCTTAGTTGTTTTCCTTCATGTAGAATTAACCTACAAGGAAAGAAAGGGTTTATTTTCATTCCGATATTTGTGTCCCATTGACTTGCATTGGTTTCCGGTATCTGAATCGGCGATATCCGATACTTTTTGGGTATCGGTCCGATCCGATCCGATATTTCCCGATATCAGAAGGTATCGCTCAACACTAGTCACCAATTCTGCAATTGTCACCCACTCTTGGTTTTGGCTTACAAATACTGATGTAAAATACTGATCAAATACTGATAGTGGAACCGTAGCCTAAGAGTTCACCACTAATGGATGTTTCTGTCCTCTTATTATAAACTCACATCCTAATAATCACTTTGGAGATTTCAGATATACACATGAGATATTTATCTACAGATAATTGGCAGGTACAGATTAATAACATTGACTGTAAATATTGTGAGTATGACAACCGCAAACACAAGAATCTCAGTTAATATTGCCATATTTAAAGGGAATCTGTCGCCAGGTTTTTGCCATCTAATCTGAGAGCACCATAATGTAGAGACAGAGACCCTGATTCCAGCGATGTGTCACTTATTGAGCTGCTTGCTTGAAAAAATCACTCTTTTAGCAGATTTACTAGTCCTCTTGTGATAATCTCCTGTCGATGCCATGTAATTTTCCATATTCATGAGCTCTGTATAACCCCATCACCACCACTGATTGGCAGCTTTATGCCTATGCACAGTGCACACAGCGAGCTGCCAGACAGGGGTGTGCTCGGGATTATACAGAGCTCAGCATTCAGAGAACTGCTAGATCTGCTGCAGATAAAACAGTTTATAATCAAACTGCAGCAAGCAGCCCAGTAAGTGACACACAGCTGGGACATGATGATGCTGTCAGATGAGGTAGCCAACACCTTTTACTGAACTTTCCAGTCATCAGCTTTACCCCTCTGGAGGATTGTCATGTCTCATGGTCTCAAACCCCAGCTAACCCTAGCATGAGAACCATTTTCAATATAGATTTTGTCTTACGGATTCATAAAACTATATTTTCTTTTTGTATAATAAGTGTCGGTGCTATATGAAGTGACCTCTCCCTGTGATTTACTTGTCAGGAGTCAATGCTGCGCTCACATATCACATCTTGCCCGGCCCGGCACATGCCTATTTCAGAATAAATCCTGATACTGGAGAGTTAATCACAGCTGCCACATTAGACAGAGAGAAGCAGGATCAGTTTATTATTAAGGGTAAGTCATATACATGATATCATGTACTAGTCCATGTGGTCACATCAAGGCCATTCTAGAATGGAGAATTGCGAGTGATCCTGTCCTTTTCCATCAATGATTGTACACTGTGGGACAATGACGTATCTGTGAACTGCAAGGAGTAAATGTCTAACACATCGAAAAATCATTTCAATGTTAATGGAATAATCCTGACGTTGCACATAGCAATTCTGTTGATTGTAAATAGAATTTTCTATATGGTGCCAAACACGATAAAGGCCTCAGAGTCTGAGCTTTCCTGGCAATGCTGCCACTTCCTTTTTAACAATATGTCATCAATGTCTTAAAGGTAACTAGTCACGTGAAAAAACACTACTAACCTGCAGATATGGGATTAATCTGCAGGTTATTAGCGTTCTGAACCTGCCCGGCTAAATGATCTTTATTTCTCCCAGCATTCCTCAGCATTCAGTCCTAGGGGCGGTGACGGCGCGTTTTCAGTCACCGATCTGTATATAGAGAGCGGCTGCTGTAACCGTGCCCCTGCGACTGACTGACAGCAGCTCAGTGTTATGGCCAGCTGTAAGTCAGTGCCAGGGGTGTGATTACAGCTGTCGTTCTCTTTCCACAGAGTGGTGACTAAAGCTGAGCCAGTGCCACGCCCGTGACTGAAAGCCGAATGCTGCCGGGAGGAATAAAGTTAATTGCCTACCGGCAGCGGGGCTCTCGGTGCGGGAGCGATGCAGGTTCAGAACGCTGTTAACCTGTGTGAAAATTTGTGTGAAATTATGTCCAATTTGCCTTTTTTCTCTGTTTTTTGTGCTGTTCCAATACACACAAAGGAAATAAACATGTGTATAACAAAACCTGTGTAATTGCAATAATATTCTGGGAAGAAATACTTCAGTTTCCGGAACAATTTCAAGGGTGACGACACTTTCGGCCATGACTGTATATAGTATAACATCCCCTTATGTAGCTTGAACTCTCCTTTAGAGTTGGAAGTATCTCAGTATAAGTACAGTCTGAAGTCTGGACTATTACATGAGAACATATTTGTACTTTATAACAGTATAATTCATTATTGTTTTGACTCATGATATTTATTAATATGAAGAACATTTGTTCTTTATTTTCTATTGTCTCCTTTAAGACACTATATATCTATCTCATTACTAAGCTGACTATGCATTTACTGTCATTTCTTCCTCATTAGTAATGGTGACAGATGGCGGATCACCATCCTTCTCCAGTTCAGCGACAATTGTGTGTACGGTGCTGGACGAGAACGATAATGCTCCTGAGCTCCTATTTCCTGAGACTGAGATCCAGGTCCCAGAAAACCAAGATCTGGGAATAATTCACAAAGTGTTGGCCGTAGACAGGGATGCTGGCAACAATGGCAGAGTACTATTCCAAATAATTGGTAATTAATGACGCTTGCTAAACTGTCTGAACAGATGTTTAAATCAGCATTGCTTTCAGGATTTTACTTGCGCGGAGCTGTTTATTATGCTAGACATCTCAGGAACTTTCTTCTTTATCTGTTTTCTTTTGCATATCACATAATTTGGTCTTGTGCATGTATATGTATGACTTTATATGTATTTCTTTTTTTATCGAAACTCAAAATATTAGATGATAATGACACTAAATAGATCCAAAATGTACATCCTGTTAAATAATTATCATTGATGTCTATTCTTAATATGATGGTAATTATTTAGACATAGAAGATGCTTCATCCTCTTCAGAAATATTATTAGCTTGACTACGATGCATTGTTTGACCAGTGCATCATTCGGAAAGCAAAGACTTGTGCTCATGCAGCCAAAAGGATTTATTCAGAGAGTAAGAAATATCTAATATTAATTAATATTAACAGACTGCTCATAAACTATAAACATCCAGGCAGTCAGCATTATACTCTGCAGTGACATTCTAAAATATCTCTGCATAAAATAAAAGCTGCTCAACTTGTGCTGATGCTGGAACAAGGAGCCGGCAGTCAGACACAGCCAGACTCCCCATTTAGAAGGCACAGATACATTATTACCAGCTCTGCCTTCCTGATCACTGTATACACAATGCTGAACAATCGCTGTGTATACAGTATAGGAAGCACTGACAGTGCTCCCTCCTCTGGGCCCTGTAGTCTTGTAAGCACTGCCTGTATGGAGGGAGCAGGAGCTGCTGGGTCCTAGGAGTCCCAGTCATCTCTGCTATGCAGCAAGTAGACTGAATTTCCACTGTAACTGGGGCTAATATACCAACCCTATTTACACAGGAAATCAGATAAAAAAGTATTTAAATATTGCAATGCCCCGAAGGTCCTTTATGACCTTATGGGGAGCACAATATGGGAAATAAATGAAAAATAAATAAAAAAGCCGGTCATAAATAAAAAATGAAAACATCTGCCAACTCAAATTGCTGTTACTAGTTCCACCCCTGTGGGAAAAAAATGTCACATTTTAAAATGTATTTTAGTTGTCCTTTTTTGGCCATAAATAAAAATTTAAAATATACAATTTTTAATAAAAATTAAAACATATACAATACATCTTAAAATCTTAAATAAAGAATATATATAAAAAAATATACAATAAAGACACATTTTTTTAATTTTCCTACCATTATAATCTGATATTGGGGAAAAAAATTAAAAGAGAGTATGATAGTAACATAAAAATTAGACCCCACGTATCACAAAAAAAAAGATACAAATTAGAATATTTGAACGAGAAAAAATTATCAGGTCTTTAAACCGCATGTTTTAAAATAAATGCTAAAATAGCTGCTGCAAACCTATCTCTGAATGCTCTAAAACAGCAACACAAAAAAGATGTCCGTCCTTATAGTATTCCCCAGAAAGTAGAATAAAATGATCTGATTTCAGAAAATAAAACAAATTACAAAAAAATAATATTTATCAGTTTTTAATTAGTAGAAAATATCTGTATTTATTTAGTAACAAAAAAAAATATCGGTATTACATTTAATTTCAGCTTCTCGTGCAGCTGGAATTGTTTTTGTGCAGGGACACTTCAGAAACCTGGGCCTACACAACGCTCTTGACTCTCAGGATAATCTCAGAAGTACAACTGACCAGCCTGAAAATCAGAACTAAGAGACATCAAATCTGCATTTTTTTCAGAGCAGAATTAAATTAAAAACAAGTCATTGAACTCCTAAATATTGCCATTGTCTTCTCCCATCTGGCATATGCTTCTTTGACCAAACCAATGTAGAGTCCAGCTTTTCTATGCCTATTTCCGTATGATTAATTCCAGCAGTCCCATAGATAATGAATTGAGCAGAGGTGCCAAGGCCTGTTCTTGGGATTGCTAGGGGTCTCGGTGTCCGGACCCCAGCAATTAATAAGTTTATACATTTATAAACTTGGTACAATTCCTTTAAAAGGAACCTATCATCAAGATTTATACGCAAAGAGGTATTGGGAGTGCTTTAGCAGCCTCATAATACCCCCTTAATGATGCCTGTATTAGTCCTAAACACTTAATATATGTGTTTAAAAACTAAATGTTATTGTCAGTGCTCTCACTGACAGCGGTCACCAGACTAGTCCGTGAACGCTGTCAAAAATAGTTTCATAGTTTTAAGGTCGAAGGTAGACCTGAGTCCATTGAGTTCCACCTATAGCCTAACATGTTGATCCAGAAGAAGGCAAAAGCTACATGAGGGAGATGCTAATTACCCCATATTAAGGGCAAAATTCCTTCCTGACTCCATGTATGACTATCAGACTAGTTCCCTGAATCATAGAATTTAGTGCCCTTAACCTGTAATATTTTATTTTCAAGAAAGGCATCCAGGGCCTGATTGAACTTTTGTAGTGAATCACTCATTACAACACCATTCGGCAGAGAGTTCCATAGTCTCACTGCTCTTACAGTAAAGAATCTGCGTCTGTGATTATGATAAAACCTTCTTTCCTCTAGACATAAAGGATACCCCCTGCTACCATGGCTGACCTGGTGTAAAAAGATCAGTAGAAAGGTCTCCATACCGCCCCTCATATATTTGTACATTGTAATAAGATCATCCCTAAGCCTTTCTTTTTACAAACTGAATAACCCCATGTTTGATAACCTGTCTTGGTATTGCAGTCCACACATTAATAACCTTGGTCTCTCTTCTCTGCACCCTCTCTAGTTCAGCTATATCCTTCGTATACACTGGAGCCCAAAACTGTGCACAGTATTCTAAGTGTGGTCGCACTAGTGACTTGTATAGAGGCAAAAGTATGTTCTCGTCATAAGTGTCTATCCCATTATTTTATTTGCCTTGGCAGCAGCCACCTGGCACTGGTCACTAAGGTTTAGTTTGCTGTTCACACATACACTTAAGTCTTTTTCAGCGAAAGTTTTATCCAGTGTTTTACTCTTTAGGACACAATTATACATCAATACTACAAGGTGGTGGGAACACTCACACAGCGATGTAACTGACATCCTGGCATGTGCAGAAAGACCGGAGAGGAAGAGAAGAAGCCATCCCTCTTCACCTCCTCCCTACTGTCCCCTCACATGCCGGTATGTCAGTCACACTACTGTGGGCATGCTTCGACCAAGCAGTGGACAAGATTGGCAGCAGTCCCAGACTAGTCCAGTGACTGCAGGCAGGGACAATTAAACTTAGTTTTTATACACTTATACTTAGCATTTAGGGCTAATACAGGCCTCATTACAGAGGTATTAGGAGGCTGACAATGTGACCCTAATACCACCTAGTGATAAATCCTGATCTTAGGATCCTTTTAAGTTTCAAGTCTCTGTGTCAATCTAAACTACTATTTGGGCAAATGGGATAGCAAACACAGTCACCCCTATAGCCACAGTCCCGAGATCTAAGCAAAGGAAGAGAATATTAGAAAAAAAAACAGACCACATTGAATGCTCAGCTAAATAAGCCCTGGCTGTTCAAACCACAGAACCCCTACAAGTGAACAGTCACCCTCCGAAAACTTTGACCTTTTAAGAAGATTTTATAGATAAAAGATCATATGCGCCAGTTATTGCTTTCAAACTTTAATCATTTTTGTTGTCTGTAGCAAAAAATCAGCTCCGAATTGTTTGTTGAATAGCCACACTAAGATATATATATATTTTATAAGGTGCGTCCAATTGAAAAAAGGCTTCACATCTGGAAAAGTCATCGCTCAGTAATGGATAAGGCATTCTGAATTTACTGTCAGTGCCACCCACTGATTTAAATGAAATACAGGTTTTAATTCAAACAGAAGGCAGTCACATGCCAGAGACACTTAAACACTCGCTGTCCAAGCAGAAATGCTTCATGTTATTGGGCTTAACATATTTTTATGGTGTTGCCATGATATATATTTCCACTGTCTCCAAATGTCAGCTTTTGTTTTACATCTCTTTCCTTTTTGAAGGTGGAAACACGGGCGGATATTTTGCCATCAATAATACATCAGGCGAGCTTTGGACCACCCGTACCCTAGATAGAGAGGATGTCAGCAGTTTTACCATTGTCGTGGAATGCCATGACCTGGGCAGCCCGAAGAAAAGTACCACAGCCAAGCTACATATTAAAGTCTTGGACGTAAATGATAATCCACCTTCATTTTCTAAGAGCCAGTACCGCTCATCTGTTAGAGAGAATCTCGCTGCTGGATCAATGGTTCTTAGCCTTCATGCAATTGATGTAGATGAAGGCTTAAATGGTGAAATAACATACTCCGTGATTGATGATACCCAAGGTGCTTTCATTATAAACAGAACAACTGGAAACATTATAACGGCAAAAGCTTTGGACAGGGAATCCAAACATCAATATGTGTTCCGAGTGGTGGCTAGTGACAGTAGCATATATGGTCCACTAAATTCCACTGTGAAAGTTCTAATTCACATTGAAGACACCAATGATAACCCCCCTTTATTCTTGGAGGATCCCATTCAAGTTTTTGTGTCCTATCAATCCCTAGTCAATGGAACGATTGCTACCGTACATGCCAGTGACCCAGATCAAGGCTTGAATGGATCAGTAGTGTATAGTCTAGTGGAAAGTGATCCACTTTTCTTTGTCACCCAAGATACAGGGGAGATAAAACTTCGGAATCCAATCTCTCATAACTTCAGGAACACAATTCTGAAAGTGAAGGCCTCAGATCTTGGTGTCCCAGTGAGGACATCAACAGGTCTTGTCATCGTTGATCTAGAAGGGCAGGGGAAGGATATTTATTTTGTGCACAATGTATACGAAGCCAACGTAATGGAAAATAGCAAAGCAGGTCAGTATAAGAACCATAACTTCATTATAGCAGAGAGCCTACCTCTACATGTTATAGGCTGGTTGGATTACTTATGTACCTCTGACTAAATGCATTTTTTTTGTATGGCAGAAGTTACAACTATAATGCTTATATCAGTATATAACCATTTATATATTTATTATTATCATAATATACTCAAGGATATTGTGAGTTACAGTTAAATTAGACAAAATGTACAATGGGGGAGGAAGGTTGAACTTGATGGACCTAGGTCTTTATTCAACCTACGTTACTATCATGTAACTATAAGCACTGCAGAGGTTGAAGTCATGGCCTGTGGGAGCCTAAATAATCACATTGACCCATACGAGGGGACAAGTCTATGAAAGACAAATAATTGATAGTTGGGGTGGTGGCTGTTACAGTTTTTCACAGGGTCTAGATATCTCAAGTTCAATCTTTGATCTAATGCATGAAGCTCTATCACAGCATATCCTCTCTTACTTACAGTAAGGAGTGACTCGGCTATGGCTACCTACAGATGCACAGGACTGATACTGATGTGCTGCTGACATCACCTTTGGGATCGTATTTCATTTTACCTATGGGCACTCATGGCTTTGTGTTATAAGACAATGTTCTATTTCCTTTTATTATGTCTGTATTTGTGAATGTATGTGCGGGCTCATTCAGACATCAGGTTTTCTTGTAGGAGTTCTATCTGTGGTTTCATAGATAGAACTTGTACCTATTATAATCTATGGAGCTGTATATATGTCCATGTATTTTTAAAGATCGAATGGTCCACACAAAATCATAGAAACATGTCTGACCTTGATCTGATTCTCAGATCAAAAAGTTAATGCAAGTCTATGGGTCCATAAATAAATCAGACAGCTCTTGGATGCCATCTTTGTGTCTTTCACCGACTATTTGGTATGAGAAACTTTCATCTTCTTTTACTTTTCATCCGAGATAAACTTATGAAACTCTGACCAACTATGATGAGAAAAACTGACTCTGACCAAACTCTGATGAAACTGATAAACACTGATGAATCTTGGACCTTTTTTTTTTTGCATATAAGAAATATTACTGATTTCTGAATGAGTCCTTAAAGCCCCCACACATTTGGTCGACAGCCATCTCAGCCGATTCTCCCATACACTGAAGTGCTCGTTCGGCGGAGTGCTCCAATGTTCTCTATGAAATAGTTGACTCATTAGGTGGTGGCTTATCTCTGGGAGAACAATGCGGTCGGCAGTCAAAAATCGGACATGCTTGATCAACATCTCCCCAGTCTATAGTTGACCGACGCCCCCATGTTGTTTAGCACATTTCATTGTATTTTATACTACTTTGTGTATTAATTATTTTTTTATTTCTTACTTACTAATAACAGGCACAGCTGTGTTGACAGTGGAGGCCAAATACTTCAAACCCTCTGAACAATCTGTATCCTATAAAATTATCAGTGGAGAGAAAGACACATTTATGCTTAATTCTAGAACAGGTAATTCATGGATAGGGAGTACATAATGTGTTAAATATGTCTTAATTGTGAGGATAACTATAGTCCTCAACACTGAAATTGAAACTGGAATGTAATCATGAAAATCAAGGCTCGATAAATATGTTAATGACATGCAAATGATAAAAAAATGAAAACAAAGTTTTCAAAACATTTTTATTCAGTATTGAGTATGAGCTCCACGTGTAGAAATACATGCACTTACACGCCTTGGCATAATATGAATGGGGTTGGTAATGTTTGTCTGAGAAATGTTTAAATCATCAAGATACGCTGTTGGCAGCTTCCTTTGCATTTGCTGAACAATGACGTCTCAGATGTGATTGATAGGAAATAAGTCCAGAGATACTGCAGGCAATGGTAGCACGTTTAGGCATGCAGGTTGCTCACACTTGCTCGATCATCATGTGACCTGGTGTTATCACTTTGAAAATGGCTTCTGGGACACAGTGAAACCAGTGGTATGGTCAAAAACAAATCAATGTAATTTCAAACTTTTAGGGAGTTAGGAATGAAGACTAGAGGACTCTGGCTACTGTACATTATGCCACTCCATGAAAAAAAAGAGAGAAGCTGCACAGAAAAATTGTATGGTGCACACCAAATAATTAAATATATATATTAATTAAAGTTTATTGAAGGAAAAAAACATTGACAAACACTTTAAAAACATTTTAAAAAGTACAAAGATGTACAAATAACAAATGAGGGTATGGATAAAATATTTCAAAAATTAAACCCCATACCAGGCAAACATAAGAAATAGTAAATTAATCTAAAAAGAAAAGTGCGCCTGAATACAATTAGATCACATAAGATGAAGTAGATATGTGAAGTGTATAACATTAGATAAGAATAATAATGAAGGAAAAATGAAGACCAAATGAAGACCAAAAGGGCACACAAGGAGGCATATAATAAAGACCTACCAATAAGAAGTAAGGAAGCAGTCGCACAGATTAAGTGAATAAGTAGCCTGGTAGGAAAAAAGTCCTCACGTGTATCCATGTTCAATGGTAGCTTCGTTAGGGGTAAAAGCCTCATTTGTTATTTGTATATCTTTGTACTTTTCAAATGTTTTTAGTGTCTGTCAGCGTTTTTTTCCTTCAATAAACTTTATTAATACATATTTCATTATTGGGTGTGCACTATAGAATTCTTCTATGCAGTTTTTCTCTTTGTTCATGCAATTGCTTTTTGCACAAGACTAGTGGTACCCAAATCATATTACTACTGTGCCCACTGCATTTTGTTTATTTTTTTTCTACATTATGCCACTCCACACCATAATCCCGAAAATAGGGCCTTACCTCATGTCCACGTGATCTCCAGCTATCATTTCATCAAAGACAAAAGTAGGACGTATCGCTGAAGAGGATAGACCTCTATTACCGCCTCTATTGCCATCTTCCTCTGCATCATGATAGCCTTTGAGAGCGGTGGTGTCAGGTCAATGGAACACCTATAGCTGGACATCTGGCTCGTTGCCCAATGTTTTGCAAACACCTTCTGAAGGTTTGTGTAGACATTGACTGACTCCTTAATCTTTGTATGTGACATCCAATTTCACTTGCAGTGCAGAATAGATCAGTTATGAAACCAATGTTAAGACCATTTGGCCTAAGTGTCCCAAGAGCCGTTTTTCATTTATTTCTGTGTGTGGCGCGCATACTCAATACTAAATTAATTGAGATGTTTGGAATTTTTTTTTTCCATTTTTTCACAATTTGAATATCATTAACATTGCTAGTAGGCTGCTGATTTCCATAATTACATGTCTTATTCTTTTTGATCCTATTTCAACCGAAATGGGAAAGTGATATGATAGGTAGGTGTACTGGTGTGTCATCAAGTGCATCACAAGATCGACTCCCATTGTGTCGGCTACCCTTTTTTTAATCAGGTTAAAAAACAAAACAATGAAAAACATTTTAAAGTCCCAATAGGGAGACCGGTATCATCTGCAAGCAAGCAGCTTCTCCGAAAGCTTCTGAGCCAGTTGCCTTGGATTTTACAGTTTACTTTTCTGTCCAGTTTACAGCTAAAGTTTTAGTAGGAAGTGTGAATAGAGATAAGAAGGAAAGTGATGTGTGTGGCATGTAAAAGCGCCGATATTTCGGCACGCACATTGTACATTAACTGCCATTGGTTCGGCAAGCATTTTTTTTCATGCTACGATTAAGACTTTTTAAACGAAATACGTCAACATTTACTACTGCTTTGTTATTACGGCTTTTAATGGAATTCAAATAAAGCAAATAATTTTACGGAGTTCCCAGCTTTTTTTTTTTTTTATGGATTATTTGACTGCTTTGACCGACAGGCTTGTTGGATCTCTGTGTTTTAATATGCGGTAGTGGGGACATCTCTTTGGTGAGTGGAAGTCTTTTTATTCTACGCATTTTTTTTTCATGTTAAAAAAAAAACCAAAACATTTTAAAGCTCTGAAAAGGAAAACAGCCATCACCCAAGCATGAAAGTGGTGCATGAAGTAAATGCATGCTCTACCATCTGTCAGTTAACTGTTGCAAAGAAGAACATTTTCAAGTTCTAAATAGAGAACGTAATCCCTGAGGAAAGTGCAGGTTGTGGCAGATAGAAGGAATGTTGCTTTGTCTTTTAGGTAAATTAGGGATATTATTTATTAAAAAAGGGATATTATTTATTAAAAAAAGGAATAATCAAGTACTAGAACTCTCCAACTGTTTTATACTAGCACAGTCCCTGAACAAGATGGGCCACCACCACACCTCGTCAGAGCAATTCCTTAATTGCATATTTAACCCAAAAAACACACTGGTCATAGCACTCTCACAAGAATACATGAAACTGTCAAAAATGGTAGTGGCTTAGCAGTTAAGATTTCCCCTTTGCAAACCAAAGCGTATTCATAATTAATTTGGTGATTTAGCATCAACTGCCAATTATATTGGCTGGGTGGTCTTGTAAAAATAATGGATAAGATATGGCATAAAAAGAAAGAGGGTGCGAAATTCGAGGTGAAATGGGGGGAGGAAGGTGGGGTGGACCTGGACAACAATGGAAGTGGTGGACAGTGGATATTGGACATATACTGTATGTACCACACAAAAGGTCTGTAGCGGCCAATAACCACCAGACAAGAAGAGATTATGACAATATTTAAAAAATAACAATTTTATTCAATAAAGAAATTAGAACAATACATTAAAATTAGACAAGGGAAAACCTCCAAAAATCAGGGGAATGGAAAACACAAATATGGTCCACTGCATACACATAATGTAAATGATGGTGCTTGTAGGATAATACACCTCAATGTAGTTAAAGGTAGCACCCAAACCAGATGATAGGTATACTAATCCGAGGAATACTGCACCCTAGTATAGCGCCAGTGCGACAAGGAGAGCATATCCTCAGTATATACAAAATCAGAGTAAATTTCAGAAAGGCAAAAGCAGCTGTAATGGCTGTAGACTGAAGCCCTAGTGCAGTGTGTACTAATATGGGCGATGCCTATGGAAAGGGAACGCTAATACCTGGTACAGAGGTGGATCCTGAAGTGCTGGAGACCAGAGGTGTCCTCCCCACACCCGACGGACGCCGTTTCGCTCAGTCGCTTCTTCCGGGGCGTGTCATGACACTTAAAAATGTATCTTTCTCCCTATCTTACCACCTACTCATATTCTCATCTGGGTTCTCTTCAACTGCCCCCAATGTACAGAAATTAACATTCCACCAAAGAAACCTCTCACATCTAGACACTCACACACTCTTTGACTGGCTTCTCTTGCTGTTGACCACATTTTAACTTCACCACATAGACACAGACACCATTTTCTACATTGCCACAAATGCATCATCCATTGACTCGGTAACCAATGTCATGCAAGCAGAATGTGACAAATCAGCACTGTCAACACTGGTGCACTGCCTTCACAAACAAGCTGTGGCAAAAATCCAGGGTTGCAGAGCGGCACTAGAATAAAACGCACTCACAAGAGGGCTTTATCACTTTCAAGCTAACGATTTTCAAAATCAAGTTGGCCCTCAATTTTTCTAAACAGGAATATTTCACAATTTTCATATCCTCTCTAACCCACAACCTGTAACAGTTATTTTCTACTTTTAATTCCCTAGCCTGTCCATTTATGATTTCCCTAATTTCTGCAGACTTTACCTCATCAATGTTGAGAATTGTAGTAACATGAAATCCTTCAACCATATTCCTTAAATGGTGTTTTCCACTACTTTTTATTGGTTTATAAATGGACCAATGGTGATCCAAAAATTAGAAAAATAAATAAAAAAACAACACAAGCTCACCGCTCTGATCGGTGATAGTTGTCAGATGACAATTGTCTGCAATGACTGGCTGTAGTGGTTATGTTTTCCTCTTTGTTGGATAAAATAGCTAGGATAATGTTTATTCCAGTTCAAACACAGCATGAACACTTGCCAGAAGAAGGAAACAGAAGACCAGTGGGAAAGCTGGCGACAGTGCATAGACCCTGCTGGGGTTTGGTAGGTGGGTCATCATGGATGCTTGAAATTCATCTTAAAATTAATGTCAGCAGAAAAGTTGGTCATCAATTCATTATCTGCTAAAGTAAAGTTAATTAGAATGCCGACAGAGTAAGTTCACACTGCCTATTGATCATGCCCATACTATTAGATCAATTAAGGGGTAGGCTTCAGCCCAGGAGAGGAATCACATTAAGAAAGGTTCCCAGCAAAGAAGGTCGCCTTGCCGTAGTTACTGAGCATGCATGAATTGGCCAAATCATGTGCTAAGTATTTTAGTTTTTTCCTATTTTCTAGAGCAGTAATGCAATTCAAATTTCATATATTTCATGTTTACATGCTATAGTGTTACAGAGTGCAACTTTATTTGTTAGTTATGTATGGAGATGACTGCTCTTAGTATGCACCTGTACACACCAGTTTTCTGTTTGGAAGTGACGGTCAGTCTTTTGATATTCGTACTATTAGATCAGGAGGGCTGCCCAACACTATACAAGTACACCCAACAAGGACAGACACCCCAATTCACCAAATATGAAAACGCGCAATCCACGTCAAGGGTCCTCATACTTGCGAGTCCCTACAATAAATTCAAAAATGGCTCACAGAAGGACATGAATTTAAAAACCATTGCAGAAAAAGCTAAAGCCTTACCAATACCAAGTTAGATTACCAATGTACTAGCAGGATGCAGTAGACCACCAGGATAAATATGGGGGGCAGCACTGGTGCAAAATACTGATGGAGCAACCACTCACAAACTTACCAATTCATGGAAGGGGTGGCTGCCTAGTATTAAAAATGCCCACAGATGAGGCTTGAATAGGGTGCCAGTCACACTGGTATGTGTGATGCACAGTGTCTGGCTTACAGCCTATTGATGACGCCTATACTAATAGATCAGGCGGGCTGCCCAGTACTATAGAAGTGCACCCCACAAGGACAGACACCACAATTCACCCAACCAAAACTAAAGGGCCTGGCTGCATACTGCATAAATATGGAAAAATGTGCAATAGCTAACTACACACTGAAGAAGATCATTAAACTTTTGCATCTCAAATATATACTGTACATTGTACTTATTACTTTAAGGACTCACACTGCCATACTGTGCGCATATGTGGAGTTTTATGACAGTGTATGAATCTGGAGCTTTGTGTCTTAGATACATTGCCATACAGACATCATTGGGTGTTGTATGTATGGATATACTCTGTACTTTCCTAAAAGCGATGTGACACATACAACACTTTATGTACAGTGGGGAAAATAAGTATTTGATACACTGCCGATTTTGCAAGTTTTCCCTGTACAAGTTTTCCCTTCAACTGTGAGAGACAGAATCTAAAAATAAAAACTAGAAAATTACATTATATGATTTTTAAATAATTAAATTGCATTTTATTGCATGAAATAAGTATTTGATCACCTACCAACCAGCAAGAATTCTGGCTCTCACAGACCTGGTTTTTCTTTAAGAAGCCCTCCTACTCTGCACTCATTACCTGTATTAATTGCACCTGTTTGAACTCATTAACTGTATAAAAGACACCTGTCCACACACTCAATCAATCATACTCCAACCTCTCCACCATTGCCAAGACCAAAGAGCTGTCTAAGGACACCAGGGACAAAATTATAGACCTGCACAATGCTAGGATGGGCTACAGGACAATAGGCAAGCAGCTTGTTGAGAAGGCAACAACTGTTGGTGCAATTATTAGAAAATGGAAGAAACACAAGATGATTGTCAGGCTGTGTGCCCACGATGCTTTTTTTAAGCGTTTCCGCAGCGGCAAAAACCCTGCAGAAACGCTTGAAAAATGCATGGTAGAAGGCCTGCCATGTTCCCCAATGATAATCCGCATGTGCTGTGCACATGCTGTGGAAATTTCCGCTGCGGATTATCATTGCGGAAAAAAATGCAGCACTACCAATTATTTTGCTGAAGTGCTGCGTTTTCGCCGCCATTGACTTGCATTGAAATGCATGGATTCTGCATCACTGCATATGTAGATGCGCATTCCATGCATTTCAATGTGCGGATGGTACCCGGGTGTGGAGAACAGGAGACTCTCCTCCGGACCCGGGTACCATAGAACCTGTGAAAAAAAGAATAAAATAAAAAATAAATGTTATATTTACCTTCTCACGGCCCCCGCTGCGCTCGTCCTCCCATGCCGGCAGATCGCGGTGGACTGCAGGGCCTGCGCTGACGTCATTTAGTCATGTGACGGCAGGTCCTTCAGTGCAGTGTACCGCGATCTGCCGGCAGCCAGGACGGAGCGAAGCAAGACTGCGGGGGCCATCGGAAGGTAAGTATAGATTCATTTTTTTATTTTTAACCATTCTTTAAGGTCACACTATATAAATCCATGCCGGTTGCATGGATTTATATAGTGTGACCAAGTTGACAAGCACTTTCCAAGTGATGCTAAAATCGCTTGGAAAGCGCTTGCCAACCCGCATGCGGAAATGCATGTGAAGAACGCTTCACATCCGCATGTCCCTGGCAGGAAAAACGCATGTACAATCCACATGCATTTTTTTCTGCCAGGGAGATGCAGAAACGCTCAGGAAAAATCCGGAGCATTTCTGCATCGTGGGCACATAGCCTTAATCTTCCTCGGTTTGGGACTCCATGCAAGATCTCGCATTGTGGGGTAAGGATGATTCTAAGAAAGGTCAGGAATCAGCCCAGAACTACATGGGAGGATCTGGTCATTGACATAAAGAGAGCTGAGACCACAATCTCAAACATTACCCTTAGTAACATGCTACGCTGTCATGGATTAAAATCCTGCAGGGCACGCAAGGTCTCCCTGCTCACGCCAGGACATGTCCAGGCCCGTTTGAAGTTCCCAATTACCATCTGGATGATCCAGATGAGGCATGGGAGAAGGTCATGTGGTCAGATGAGACCAAAATAGAACTTTTTGGTATCAACTCCACTTTGTGTTGTGTTTGGAGGAAGAAGACAGATGAGTACAACCCCCAAAACACCACCCCAATCGTGAAGCATGGTGGGGAAAACATACTTTCGGGTTACTTTTCTGCAAAGGGGAAAGCACGACTGCACCATAATGAAGGGAGGATGGATAGGGTCATGTATCGAGACATTTTGGCAAGCAACCTCCTTCCCTCAGTAAGAGCATTGAAGATGGGTTGTGGCTGGGCTTCCAGCATGACAATGACCCGAAACACACAGCCAGGGCAACTAAGGAGTGGCTCTGTAAGAAGCATTTCAAACTCCTGGAGTAGCCTAGCCAGTCTCCAGGCCTGAACCCAAAAGAAAATCTTTGGAGGGAACTGAAACTCAATGTTGCCGAGCGACAGCCCCGAAACCCGAAAGATCTGGAGAAGATCTGTATGGAGGAGTGGGGCAAAATCCCTGCTGCAGTGTGTGCAAACCTGGTCAAGAACTACAGGAAATGTCTGACCACTGTAATTTCAAACAAAGGTTTTGGTACCAAATATTAAGTTCTGCTTTTCTATTGTATCAAATACTTATTTAATGAAATAAAATGTTAATTAATTATGTAAAAATCAGACAATGTGATTTTCTGGATTTTTTTTTTAGATTCTGCCTTTTATAGTTGAACTGTACTTATGATAAAACTTGCAAAATCATCAGTGTATCAAATATTTATTTTTCCCACTGTAGATTGTTACCACTTTTAGGTCTGATTCCTCTGGAATCAGACGGAAAAACTATATGGCACCAAAGACATATAGAGTTACAGTAATACTTCAACTTGTAGGACACTGCATTACGGCTCTGAACAATTAAATTTTTACGTGCCTTTAGTATTTCAGCAGGCCTTAATATAATGTACTAATGGTTGACTACTCCAATGTTTTCCCCCAGGTGAGCTGACAGTACAGGACCCATCACTGCTGGACTTCGAAGCCAGAAATATTATAAATGTAATCATCTCTGCCGAATCCACACTGTCTGTGGCTTACTGCAGGGTGTCTGTGGAAATCCAAGATCTGAATGATAACCCACCAGTGTTTGACTGGGATCATCACATTACATGGGTCTTGGAGGGTCAGGCCTACAACATGGTTGTTATCCAGGTAAAGTAACAGTGCTACATGACAGATCTGTGGTATAGAATGACTTATGGGGGATTTGTGTGAATGATGTTCGTCATATTTCTATAACTATTTATAGATTTAGGACCCTATATTTATACACTTAATTATTTTTCCGAAGTCAGTAATAATTTAACAATTTACTGATTTTACAGATTTCAAATTATAGGAACTGGAACAGGATAGCTAATATTGCGGTCTTCAAACCACATAGGAGATTAATACGTATTTTACCGCCAGTTGATATTTTCTCTCAGAAATTGTGTTTTGGACAAAACTAATGAATAGTATATCTTTCAGCTATTTTCCTACCCTGTCAGAAAGTGAATTATTACAGAATACTAAAAATGACCTTGTTTTATTCTTCCACGTGTGGTATGGCAGCTCTGTGTATCCTGTCTGTTACTCCAGGGGTTTGATGTTTGACTGATGGTTGTTGCAGTTTTTGTGACTGTTCGTGTACAGATTATACATTTTAGGTGCAGTATTCTAAGTGTGGACGCACTAGTAATTTGGATAGAGGCAAAACTATGTTCTCGTCATGAGCCTCTATGCCTCTTTTAATGTATCCCATTATTTTATTTGCCTTGGTAGCAGCTGCCTGAAACTGGTCACTAAAATTGATATTGCTGTTCGCCGATACACCCAAGTCTTTTTCAGTGACAGTTTTATGCAGTGTTGTACAATTCAGTACATAATAATACATTTTATTTCCTCTAATCAAGTGCATGACCTTACATTTATCTACATGAAACTTCTATTGCCATTTCTTAGGCCAACCTCCAGCTTCCATAAATCCTTCTGTAATATTATACTATCCTCCTCTTCGTTGATTACCCTGTAGAGTTTAGTATCATCTTCAAATATTGAAATTCTACAAAATTATTAAAAAACTATGTTAAAAAGAAGAGGGCCCAATACTGACCTCTGTGGGAGCCCATTGTTAACTGTAACCCAATCCGACTGTGTTTTCTTAATAACTACCCTTTGTTTCCTATCACTAAGCCTGTTGTTAACCCAGTTACACATATTTTCCCTTAGTCCCATCATTCTCATTTTATGTGCCAACCGTTTGTGTGACATCATATCAAATGCCTTTGAAAAGTCCATATAGACAACATTCACTGCATATCTCTGGTCCAGTGTGGAACTTAAGTCCTCATAAAAGCTGATCAGATTAGATTTATGGGACCAATCCGTCATATACCCATGTAGATACTGGGTGGTGAGGTTATTCTTATTGAGAGACTCCAGGATAGCATCTCTTTGGAAACCCTCAAGGATTTTACCCACAGTAGAGTTTAAATTTACCAGCCTATAATTTCTAGGCTCAAATTTTGTCCCCTTTTTGAATATTGGCACCACATTAGCTATTTGCCAGTCCTGTGTACAGACCCTGCTATTATGAAATCTGTGAATATTAAAAATAATGGTCTGTCTATCACTGTACTTAATTCCTGCAGTACGGTGTATGCCATCTGAGTGAAAGCTATTCTAAAAGGGACCAAGAGGACAAATTTATGCTTATCATGAATGTAAAAAAGGTTATATGAGATTTGAAAACTGCATGTACTTTGCTCGTGTGCATGGGTAATGCTGCTTCTTGAGATAGAGTGTTTACTTAATCTCATATACAGTGGTATGTAAACATTTGGGCACCCCTGGTCAAAATTACTGTTATTGTGAACAGTTAAGTAAGTTGAAGATGAAATGATTTCTAAAAGGCCTAAAGTTAAAGATGACATATTTACTTTGTATTTTAGGCAAAAAAAAATAGTAATTTTTTACATTTTAAAAAATACAAAAAGGAAATTGGGCTGATTCAAAACTTTGGGCACCCTTGGAGATTTGTGTGCTCAGATAACTTTGACCAAGGTTTCAGACCTTAATTAGCATATTAGGGTTATGGCTTGTTCACTATTATCATTAGGAAAGGCAAGGTAATGCAAATTTCCCAGCTTTATAAAAACCCAGCCTCCTCTAACCTTGTGCTGAAAAGCTGCAGCCATGGGCTCTTCTAAGCAGCTGCCTAGCACTGTGAAAATGAAAATGGTGGAGGGCCACAAAGCAGGAGAAGCCTATAAGAAGATAGCAAAGTGTTTTCAAGTTGCACTTTCCTCAGTTTGAAATGTAATTAAAAAATGGTAGTTAACAAAATAGTGGAGGTCAAAATAAGGTCAGGAAAACCAAAAGAAAATTTGGTGAGAGCTCATAGGATTACTAGAGGGGTAAATCAAAACCCCCACTTGACTGCAAAAGACCTTCAGAAAGATTTAGCAGACTCTGGAGTTGAAGTATATTGTTCTACTGTTGAGAGACACCTGTACAAATATGGCATTCATGGAAGAGTCATCAGATGAAAACTTCTCCTGTGTCCTCACCATAAAATTCATTTTATGCAAAAGAACATCTAAACAAGCCTAATGCATTTTGGAAACAAGTCCTGTGGACCAGTGAGGTTAAACTAGTACTCTTTGGCCAAAATGATCAAAGTTATGTGTGGAGAAAAAAGGGCACAGAATTTTAGGAAAAGAACATCTCGCCAACAATTAAGCATGGGGGTGGATCAATCATGCTTTGGGGTTGTGTTGCAGCCAATGGCATGGGAAACATTTCACGGGTAGAGGGAACAATGGATTCAGTGAAAATTCAACAAATAGTTGATGCAAACATAACACCTGATCTGAACATCATTGAAAATCTGTGGCTAGACCTCAAAATAGCAGTGCATGCAAGACGACCCAGGAATCTCACAGAAGTGGAAGAATTTTCAAAGGAAGAATGGATGAAAATCCCTCAAACAAGAATGGAAAGACTCTTGGCTGGCTACAAAAAGCATTTACAAGCTGTGCTACTTGCAAAAGAGTGCCCAAACTTTTGCATCGGCCCATTTTCATTTTTGTAAAAAATTACAATCTATTTTTCTTTTTTTTTGCCTAAAATACAAAGAAAATATGTCATCTTTAACTTTAGGCCTTTTAGAGATAATTAAATCGTCAACTTGCTTAACTGTTCACAATAACAGTAATTTTGACCAGGGGTGCCCAAACTTTTACATGCAACTGTAACCCCATGAAATGTTCTTGTTTATTATTTATAATAGTGTATTCCTACAACAATGCTATCCTAAATCATTTACCAATGTGGTGTCTAATTAGAACAAATACATATTATTCTCTGTACAATAATAAGTTATTCTGTGTTTCAAAATACAGACTGTATCAATTCTTCACAATTTTGAAGATCTCTGCCTGCAGTCGTGCAGCAGAGAACTTTACTTTTTACTTCCTTGGTTCAAAATCTGTCCTGGTAATATAATGGACATATAAATTCATGGCTTCTACTTAAAAGTAGGCTCGATTCTTAGGCAGCATTTGAAAAAGATTGTCCACTACTTTATCTTAGTTTATATTTGGGCCCATGAGCGTACTAACATAAAAAAATAGCACATACTCACTTAGTGGGCCCTGGTACTTCTCAAAACATCTGTCAGTGTCCCCCATCTGTCTCCTATTCTGGCTAGGGTCATCAGGTCAAAGCTAAAGTCAATCAGGGGATCCAAGCTGGAAGAAAGAGCTAAGACAGTTCATTCATTATCACATCAGTTTTTTGATGTACAAGAAAAACTAAGCAAATTTAATCAGTGATTTTCATCAGAGTTTCATCAGGGTTTGGTCAGAGTGTCATCAGGTTTTTTCATTGATAAGAAAAAAAAGTTTCTCCAGCTTCTCCCATCGCAGTCAGTGAAAAATGGACAGCACATGGATGGCATCCAAGTGCTGTCCGATTTTTTTTTTTCATGGACCCAAAGACTTGTATTGCCAATTTTGAGCTGACACTCTGATCAATATCGGACTTGTCTCCGCGATTTTGCACTGGTCCGAGGAAAAATCGGACACGTGAACAGACCTATAGACGGTCACAGGTACGAGTGCTATCCGTGAAAAAAATAGGTTGGTGTCATTCACACATAAGCTTGTGATGTACGAATGCTAAGACAGAACTTAACCACTGCAGCCAATCAGTAGCTGCATGGATGTTGCAACTCCACTGAATTTAATAGGCAGCCTGACAGTATAACTTAGAGAAGAAAATCTTCAATATATACTGTACAGTAAGTAAAAGGTGCAATTATCATCTTGTGGTCTGCTTCATTCAATAAGTATTCAAGTTTATACTGCTTGGAGATGGAAAATATACATAAAACTGATAATATGGTCAAAATACTCACTTGCCTAATACTTGTGCACACAGTGTATGCTCTTATCTCTGTATGGTTTATAACCCAATGTAGTATTCTGTTTCATAGGTGTTTGCTAGTGATGCTGACAGTGGGCCAAATGGACAGATAGATTACACTATTGTGGATGGCAATGAAAATAAAGAATTTACTATTGACTCACGACGAGGCGTCCTCTCTACAAATGCTATCCTAGATCGGGAGATCAAATCCTCTTACAGGTTTGTTGCTGCTACAGCTATTATATGTAATTTAGATAAAATTGATTTTTGTACAACAGACATGTAAAATATGTGGCAGGCTAATAGAATTTTACTTACCTTTAGCCCATTAATATAATTTTTCAGGTTGCTCTTAGCTGCTAGATTCTCATTACTCTGATTTTCATGACAAAAGTATTTGCTGAAACAAAACATTACAATAAAGCTTACGTTCTGGATAGTGAGATTTTTCCCCACTTTTATGTCAAACTTTGGCTTTTATGTTTTTATTTAATTTTTTTGCTTTGAATGCCATTCTTTCAATGCAACAGCCGAGTGATGACATTGAAATATTTTCTCCCATATTCTTTAAATCTAATACAGTCATAACATTGTATATAATAAAAAAGGAATACTGTATGTATTATGCTTTGTGCCTGTACACACTGCATGGATAGCCATATAATTGTGGATACCCTTATACCCTTTCTCCCTGTTGCGAGAAGCCGAACCCCTTCACTTTCAAAACTCCACTTCTTTACATTCTTTAAACATGTTGGAAGTCGAAACAAAGTTTGATAAAGTGTTTTAAAATTAAGTTGGAGTGCTGCTTAAGATTAAATTGTGTAAAAACAACCAGGACAGCTAACAAATTCTATAATAATACCTATATTCCAGCATGGGAAAACACAGACAGCCATCGTACTGGGAAATGAACACTTTACAAGATGTGGAACAGTCCATTAGTCCCACTTTTACGTATTTATCTAACATTTGTTATGCTTTGAAATATGTTTTAAATCCAGAGGTGGTATTTTAGAAATAACAAGTCATTAATTACCATGCTGAGAAAACACTTTAGAGTGGTTTTGATTCTTCTCGCTGGCTGCTCTCCACATTTACACCACCATAGAACAATAAATCATATCCACAGTCTAACAACAAAAGTATGTTACAGTCTGAGGGAATGACTTACTTTCCCTAATCTTGCTGTTAAGATGAAGTTATTTTTATGCCAGAGATTTCCAGGGTTTTTCATCTTTTTATTTCCCCCTTCAATCTACTCCATAAAAATATAAATATGGCTAAACTAACAGCGCAAAAGACGGACTCATTTTCTAATATACTGTCCATAAAAATGTCTTTCCCCAAGCACCAACCTTACGAACCACAGCAGTTGTTATATGCATGGCCTATTACTTGGGCAACAAAATGAGCATAAAAATATATATAAACTAAGAATACTTAGTATTGGACTCTTGATTGTCAGTTATTGGGGAGGGAGGAAGTAGGGGTAGTGCTTCTGAAAATTGCAGAATGCCAACCATGAGTCCACTGCCTTCCTTTTAATTGGCTATTATGCATTGCACAATATTTGGTATATTGCATTAATGGTCTAGACCTAGGATAAGCCATTTAAATAGATTTTTTCTTACTATGTGTCAAAAAACTAACAGGCAGGTAGTTGCTAACAGAAACAACTACCTGCTTGTTTTACCCAACGCCGGCTCAGAGTGGTCACTGACTGCTCCTGCTGGCGATTCAGCTACTCCCTGTCAACAGAGCAGCTCTTCTTCTTCCAGACTGCTCTGTCGATGGGGTGTGACTGCCAATGTCAAGCTGATTGACAGCCGGCTCCCCCCAGTTGGGCAACGGAGAGCCGGCTGTCAATCAGCATGACGTCGACATTCCCGCCCCGTCAACAGAGCAGAGCGGAAAAGAAGTTGTCGCTCTGTTGACGTGACGTCAGCAAAAGCATTTAAATCGCAGGCAAGAGCGACTGCTCTGTGCCGGAGGAGGATGGCGACGGGCACAACAGGCAAGTAGTTAGCAACTACCTGTCTGTTAGTGCTCAGGCACTTCTTTTATCCCTTTCATTTAAGATGATTGTTGTTCCCACCCCTAGGACTCTACCAAATAGCAGACTGAAGGGGATTGAGAATCAATGGAGTTCCTTAAAGGAAACCTTTCACTCCAGAAATGCTATTATATGTATATATCTGTAGCTGTGCTTCTAATAAGCCAGCCAGATCTCATTGAAATGCATGGTACCTGCAGATTCATGAAATATATCTATATATCATATGTAGGGGTAATCTGCAGGTTATTTAGCATTTCAATGAGGTCTGGATGGCATATCATAAGTGCAGCTACAGAGAGAAAATTAAGTTACATTCTGACTGCAGCAGCTTGCTTCCAATCATTGGGGCCATGCAGGAAGCTGTAACAGTCACAGTGACAGCCTTCTCTGCACACATACAACGCACATGATCTGCAGAGCTGAATGTCAATCTAATTTCCAGGGAGCGATTACCGCGCTCTCACTGTCTATTGAGTGATGACTCTTGCAGTTCATTGTACCGCCAAGATAACTGAAAGCAAGCGGCTGCAGGGAGAATATAACTTCATTTTCTCCCTGTAGCTGCTTCTCCAGTAAGCCAGCCAAGCATGATATAAATGTTATTTATCGGTTTCCCACTAATTTATAGCAAAGAAAAGGCAAATGAAAATCATTGGTGCCTCATGAGGGTAAAGGAATAAAAATGGACTTCACTCTTATTTCACCCCAAATTTCATTGTTTTATTAGCTGGGGGAAAGGAGTGGTCAATGATAACTGTAACTAATAGTGTGAGAAACTCGCTAAAAAACACCCAATATCTCATTCCTAGGTATCTCTAAGCATGACACGGACAATGGTATATTGGGGTTAACTACTGCTGAATGTTCAGATTTTGAACTTATGGCATCTTGCAGCAGTTCATTTGATCGTCTGTCATAATGCAAGGCTTTTTCTTGGTTGTAATAATATACAAACTTTCTTTCTCACAATTGGATTTCTGCTAAGACATGGGAATCAAACAGACTTATTTTCAGGATGGACTATAGGGAGAAACAAGAACTAGTGTTAATAATTGCTGGCAGAAGCTACTCCAGTATTGTGCCCAGTAGTGAATGAATCGAACACTAGCTGGAGACTGACCTCCTGCCCCCAACTGTGTGAAGCTGTCAGATATTGATATTGCATCCCAGAAAAGTCAGGACACTTGGCAGTCATATGCCGTTGATGTTTGGTATTGGAAATCTGTATTATTTAGCTATACAATGTAGTTGGCAAAATTAACTGTTTTGTGTTAAAATATTTCAGATTATTTTTTACAAAATAGTCAATAAAATATAAGAAAAGAACAGAAATTTTTTTAGATGCTTCATATCAACATGTTTCCAATGTATGAAATGATTTCATGGAGGCTAAGCTATGTGAGCAATGATGACTAGTGTTGAGCGAACATGCTTGACACTGCTCGGTACTCGCCCGAGCATCACGCTACTCGGGATGTTCGGCGAGCACCGAGCATTTCCTGGTTACTCGGGCGGGAGCTCGGGTCTCCGCCCTGCATGTTTGGTGCTCTTTACAAAGCCAATGAACAGGCAGGGATTGGCAGCCATTCACTGTAATGCCGCAGCCATGTTGGTTGTGGGCATTACATTGATTGGCTGGCCGCACAGCTTTACCTCGAGTATTTAAAACCGGGCGCCACCATCTTGGACACAAATGGCTGGGATCAGACAGTGTAGGGACAGCGCTGCTGATTTAGGGAGAGATATATACTGCGAAATAGTTAGTGTAGCGTCTGTAAAGGCTGCCAGATCAAACAAACAGTCCTTCTCAGGACTAATATCCATCCCAGATAGCAGGCAGGCAGGCAGGCAGGCTGTATAGGAGATGCAGTGGTTATACCAGAAAATGCTGCATTACAGTCCTGTGTGCTCCTGTTGCTGAAATTGCTGGACTTAGCTCCAGGTCTCGGGGGCCAGGAAAAATCCTTTTTTTTCATCTAAATCCTCATTTTTTTTCTTTTTTTTCCTCCTTCACACTGTACAAATACCCATCTTATTAACCTTTTGGAGTCTCCCCCCCCCCCCAAAAAAAAGTGTGTCTGTGACAGTTCAGACACAAATATATTTTTTTAAAAGAGTCTGGTGTAGGCCAGAGAGACAGAAGTGTGGTTTTGCAGTTCCACGGTTCAAACCTCTGTATTATCCACTTTTGGGCCATTTTTACCAAAAAAAAGAACAGTTTGAGTGTGTCGCTCACTGTTCAGCCGCAAATATATCAATTTAAAATTGTCTGGTATACCCCAGTAAACAACTGTGGTTTTGCCATTCCACGGTAAAAAATCTCTATTATTCAGCTTTTGGTATTTTTTGCCGTAAAGAAAAACAGTAATAGTTTCTCCCTGATTGTTCAGATTGTTTAAAAGAGTCGGGTGTAGGCCAGAGAAATAGAGCTGTGGTTTTCCTCTTCCACGGTTCTAATCTACTTTTTATTACCCTTTTTCCATTGATAGTGCGAGTGTAAGCTATATTACTTCCTTTACAATGGGCAAGGCGCGTGGCAAGGGACGTGGAACTGGACGTTCTGGTGATGGTGCGTGCAGAGGACTGGACCGTGGCCAAGGTGAAAATGTGCCACAACCAACAGCCACATCTTCTCGCTCCCACTTCTTGACCGAATTACTAGGGAAGCACAGAACAACACCAGTATTGCGAACTGATCAGTGTGAACAGGTTATTAATTGGATAGCAGATAATACTTCCAGTTACCTGGGCACCACCACCTCCGGTCTGTCTTCCACACGGTCAAATCTTAGTAGCCGTGAGTCTCGACCGCATACTCCTCCTCACCCTGATGCTCCTTCCTCCCACCATGCCGACTGTTTTCAGACAGCAACTGATCCCACACTTGGACACTCTGAAGAGCTGTATACTGGTCCATTTCCATATTTGTGCCCCTCACCTGCTCCGCTTGAAGTGGTGGGAGAGGAGATCCCATGTAGCGATGCCCAAATATTTGAACAGCCATGGCCACAGGAAGTCGACGCTGGCAATTTGTCACAAGAGGTGGATGATGATGAGACACAATTGCCAGGAAGTGAGGAGGAGGATCGTGGTGCGCAAGTGGAAGAGGAGGAGGTGGTGGATGATATAGTAACTGACCCAACGTGGCAGGAGGACATGCAGAGCGAGGCCAGCAGCACACAGTGTGAGGGAGGCAGAGTACCCCAACAGGCAGGAAGAAGCAGTGTGGTGGCCGCACACAGAAGGCAGGCAACAGTTCCCCGTAACACCAACACGAGGCACATTGCCAGTACAAGCTGTAGGTCTTCCAGAGTCTGGAATTTTTTTAAAGACTCTGCTGATAACCCCAAAACGGCCATTTGTACCACCTGCCATGCCAGCATCAGCAGGGGTGACAAAAATACCAGCCTGACCACCACCAGCATGATTAGGTACATGGCAGCAAAGCACCCGACTTTGTAGGGTGAACCCCTGGGTCCACGACCAGTGTCAGCGGGTGTCACCACTGCTTTTTCCGCTGTTGTGCGTGCAATAGAACCCCCTGTTGTGTGTGCAAGGCAATCCCCTGTCCATACTGCATGCAAAGATGTCCCCTCCTCTCAGTCTTCACTTGTTATGGCAGTTTCTCAAGAAACAGCATCAACGTCCACGTCAATTGTCCATATCCCAGACCTTTGAACTAAAGCGGAAATTCACAGCCAACGCCCCACAGGCCACAGTCCTAAATTCGCACATTTCACGACTGCTTGCATTGGAAATGCTGCCTTTTAGGCTGGTGGAGACGGAATCCTTCCACAACCTTATGGCGGTGGCCGTCCCTCGGTACTCGGTCCCCAGCCGACACTATTTTGCCTGGTGTGCCATCCCCGCACTACACAAGCACGTGTCCCAAAACATCTGCCGTGCCCTCAACAACGCAGTTACTGGGAGAGTCCACCTGACAACGGACACCTGGACAAGTGCTTGTGGCCAGGGACGGTACATCTCCCTGACGGCACACTGGGTAAACATAGTGGAAGCCGGGACCCAGTCGGACCTTGGGACGGAACACATCCTTCCCACACCGAGGATTGCGGGCCCTATGTCAGTCAGAGTTGCCGTCACAGTGTACAGCTCCTGCACATCATCCTCCTCCTCCTCCTCATGTTCAGACTCCATCTCAGATATCACCACATCAGTTACAAGCTGGAAGCACTGCAGTACTGCCTCCGCCAAGTGGCAACAGGCTGTGCTGAAACTCATAAGCTTAGGTGAGAAACCTCTCACTGCTTGTGAGTTGTGGACAGCTGTGAAAGAGCAGGCAGATCTGTGGCTGAGACCGCTGAACCTACATCCAGGCATGGTCGTGTGTGACAATGGCCGTAACCTGGTGGAGGCTCTGAGGCGAGGCGAGATCACACACGTATCATGCCTGGCTCATGTGCTTAACCTCGTGGTTCAGCGGTTTCTTAAATCGTACCCCGAGTTGCCAGATCTGCTCGTCAAAGTACGCAGCCTGTCAGCTCATTTTCACAAGTCGGGTACAGCTTGCGCCGCCCTTGCTGTGTTGCAGCAGCGTTTGCAGCTTCCGTCACACCGGCTGGTGTGTGATGTCCCCACACGTTGGAACTCTACCCTCCAAATGTTGCAAAGGATTTGTGAGCAGAAGAGAGCAGTTGTGGAGTACCAGCTGCAACAAGGCCGTCGATATTCAGGTCAGACTCCACACATAAGACCTCAGGAGTGGACCTGGATGTCTGACATATGTACCATCTTGACAAACTTTGAGGAGTCCACCAAGATGGTGAGTGGCGATGACGCCATCATTAGCGTCAGCATTCCACTTGTCTGTCTTTTGCAACTCTCTCTGCAGAGAATTAAAGAGGAGGCATTGCAGCCAGAGTATGATGCGACGGATCAAGAAGCCATAGCGGTCGATTACACACAGCCCAGCCTCATCTCATCAGAACGTGCATTGGGGGACAATGAGGGAGGGGAGGAGGAGTAGGAGGAGGAAGAACAGGAGCTTGTATCATGCGCTGTAGACGGTAGTACCTGTACAACTGACATACCGTCGGTTCAGCGTGGGTGGCCTGAGGACAGGAGGGAGGAGGAGGAGGAGGGGAGCATGGTCAGTCGTCATCTTGGTGAGGACACGGAAGTCTTGCCCGTTACCAGTCTGGCACGCATGGCTGACTTTGTTACACTGCCTTAACCGTGACCCTCGCTTTGTCAAAATGTTGGGTGATAGTCATTACTGGTTGGTGACACTTTTAGACCGCCGCTACAAGGAGAACTTTCACTCTCTTATTCCTGAGGTGGAGAGGTCTACAAAAATGGGGCAGTACCAGAAGGCCCTTGCTGCAGAGCTGTTAAAAAAAATTCCCATCTGAACACGCTAGCGGCAGAGGTCACAGTTCGTTGCCCAACGAAGACGTACAGGTGAGAGAGACGCAACTCCAATCCAGCAGAGGCAGGGGAACACTGTCAACGTTCTGGGACAGTTTTCTCAGACCCTCCTTTCCGACAGACCCTGAGGTGCGGGGTACTCTCACAAGGAGTGGAAAGTTTCAAAAGATGGTGAGGGAGTACCTTGCCGACCGTACCAGCGTCCTCCGTGATTCCTCTGTGCCTTTTAATTATTGGGTATCCAAGCTGGACACATGGAATGAACTCGCTCTGTACGCCTTGGACGTCCTTCCCTGCCCTGCTGCTAGCGTGTTATCGGAGCCTGTTTTTCGTGCCGCTGGGGGAATTATTACTGATAAGCGCACTCGCTTGTCAACTGACAATGCTGACAAGCTGACCCTTATCAAAATGAACAAGGGTTAGATTGGACCAGACTTCTCATCACCACCAAATGACAGCAGAGTAACATAAAGTGAAATCCACTGTGTTATTTCGGGAGGTGTATTCCCATGCACCGCTTCACACCCACACATGGGTATACGCTTCCTAATTTCGGCTGTTTTTTGCTCTTCTCCTTATCCTCAGCCTCCACCACCACTATATTACCAGGGTGACCGTGGTCCATGCTGCCATTATTGAAAGTTCCTCCGTCCTTATTTTTGTCAGCTTTTGCTTGGAAGGCATAAGCAAAGACTGTGGGAGACCCACTCCCCAATAATGGGAATAATATTTTTAAGATGCTGTACTGTATGGCTCTTGTAAGGGGCATTAAAACTGTCTTGTTAAGCTACTGCGACCTCCACCACTTTTCCAAGGGGCATTCAAACCGTCTTGTTAAGCTACTGCGACCTCCACGTCTCTTCCGAGGGGCATTAAAACCGTCTTGTTAAGCTACTGTGATCTCCACCACTTTTCCAAGGGGCATTCAAACCATCTTGTTAAGCTACTGCGACCTCCACGACTCTTCCAACGGGCATTGCATTTTCTCCTAATTTTAGTCAGGTTTTGCTTTTTAATGCATAGGCGAACACTAAGGGAGACCCACTCCCCAATAATGGGTAGAAGGTTTTTAGTATGCTGTAATCCACGTCTGTTTCAAGGGGCATTGCAGTTCCTCATAATTTTTGGAAAGCCTTCCATTCACTGCTTAGGCCAACAGTGCACAGGAGACCCAGTTGCTATAAATGGAAAAAATGGTTTTGTTAAGGCCCTCTGACCTCCATGTCACTTCCAAGGGGCATTGGAGTGCCTCTAAATTTTTGGTAGGCATTGCACTCACTGTATGCCTTATAACTCTGTAGCCGAACCGCTCCTTTTGGTACAGAAACATATCCTACAAGACATGTGTGGTTGACTGGCCTGATATTGATGTGAATGGTCCCTGTTCCTCCTGCTCTTTCTCCTTTGCCACCACCTCATCCATCATTCATCACCTGAAGCTTTGTTTTAACGGGAGTCATAGAACTGGGATAGTAGCAGGAAAATATCCAGCAATCCTCTGAGGAGGTAGGATATGCGCCAAAACACTGACCACCTCAGGCCCAGCCGCAACTTCATGCATGTGCTTGCATTCCAAGAAAACAAAGCAGATGCTAACTTCTATTATCATCATCATGCTCCTCACCTTGGCACTCTCAACTCCTCTGATGGAAAAGCCAGGGCCCACCGGAGGAGTCTGGTTCTCTGGTGGGCTCGTCCAATGCTGCCCTAAAGCAGGCCAGGCTAAGAAAAGTGTGTGGGAAGATGACAGGAGAAATAGGGGGGGCTGGGGACCGTTTGTGGACACCCGGCCGCCCCCAGGCGGCTGAGTACCGTGTGTGGACACCCGGCCGCAGGGCAGCTGGGGACCGAGTATGGACACCCGGCCGCCCCCTGGTGGCTGGGGACCGAGTGTGGACACCCGGCCGCCGGGCGGCTGCGGACTCAGTATGGATACCAGGCCGCCGAAGTAGCCATGAGGTAGTAGCCAGCTTCGGCCTACTCCAAACTAAAAGGCCCCATTTCAAGTGCAAGCTAGCAGTATGGCATTGCAGCCTGGGGGTGGGTGGGTGGCAGGCTGCATATTTGCGCTTGCATTGCAAGGAATGGGGGAGGTACAATTGAACACTGCCCTGGGACAAGGACTTTTACGGGGATAGTTGCAAGTCTGCATCTTCTGATGCGGCAAGGATCACTTCTGATGGGCACACTTTTAGGCAGTGACCTGGGTGTCAGAGATGCTTCCATGGGTCTTCCCCATGCTGTTCCCATGTCTTTTCAGCACTGTATGCATGTGTCACACAGCACATGGCCAGATAAGGTTGTAAAATGTTAAAATGACATTTCCCGGTGAATGCATTTGTCACTGTTGAAAGCAATACAAAAGTGCAAAAACGCATGAAAAATGCTACTTGTGAACATAGCCCAAGGTGTGGAGGAGTATTTTTGTTTTTGGTTATTTATATTACCTTATACACAAGTCTTTACCCTGGAAAGGAAATTTCTTAACATATTTCACAGGAAAGCAGTTTCAGGCTGTGTGCCCACGATGCGTTTTTAATGTGCTTCCGCAGCATTTTTTGCAGCTGCGGAAACGCATTAAAAACGCATGGTAGAAGGGCAGCAATGTTCCCCAATGATAATCCGCATGTGCTGTGCACATGCTGCGGAAATTTCCGCTGCGGATTATCATTGCGGAAAAAAACGCAGCACTACCAATTATTTTGCGGAAGTGCTGCGTTTTCGCCGCCACTGACTTGCATTAGAACGCGCCAATTCCGCAGGACTGCATCTGTACTTGCGTAATTGGCGCGTTCTAATGTGCGGATGGTACCCGAGTGTAGCGGAGAGGAGAGTCTCATCCACACCCAGGTACCATTAAAAAGGTTGTAAAAAAAGAATAAAATAAAAAATAAATATATACTTACCTTCTGGCTGCCCGCGCTGCGCTCCTCCTTGCTTCCCGGCACTTCGCGATGGAATGAAGGACCTGCGCTGACGTAAGAGTCATGTGACGGGTCACGCGACGCTGACGTCGGCAGGTCCTTCACTCTACCGCTGCCGACAGCCGGGATGGAGAAAATCAAGACAGCGCGGGCCATCGGAGGTTAAGTATATATTTATTTTTTTATTTTTTGACATTCTCTTGGGTCACACAATATAAACCCATGCCGTTTGCATGGATTTATATAGTGTGACCTAGTTGACAAGCACTTTCCAAGTGATGCTAAAATCGCTTTGAAAGCGCTTGTCAATCCGCATGTATTCCGCAGGAAAAAACGCATGTACAATCTGCATGCGTTTTTTCTGCCAGGGAGATGCAGAAATGCTGCAGAAATTTTCTGCTTCATTTCTGCATCGTGGGCACATAGCCTCAGTTTCGTTTTTGAACGTTTTATTGTGATCCCGTAAAAGTGACTTAATAACTCTGACCACGTTGTTGACAGCAGTGACCTGGGGGTCAGAAATGCTTCCAGGGGTGATCCCCATGCTGCCCCCATGTCTTTTGAGCACTGTCACGATCGTTTTGGGCACTTTTTAGGCTTTCTACAGACTGCCGGGGGTGCCGCCGCAAAAATGCTCGGGTCTCCCATAGACTAACATTGGGCTCGTTCCTCGGGTCGAGCACCCGAGTATCACGGTGAGCTCGGCCCGAGCTTCGAGCACCCGAGCATTTTAGTGCTCGCTCAACACTAATGATGACACATGTTGCCTACACAGTGCAGTGTTTTGCTCAATGGTCTAACTGCCAAAGTATCAGACACCATAGTTAAATCTAAGGCCCATCTAAGTTAAATCTAAGGCCCATCAGTGTAGATGGCTGATCTAAAGTGGACGGGACACTAGTCATCATCCAGAAAATACACGTGGACCATTTGCAGCATGTGGCATTGCAGTTCAGGAGTTCTGTCTCTCACAGGAACCTCATTCTTTATGGTCTGTCACTTAGTGAATACTGAATTAGCACTGATGCAGTACAAGACATGTTCTCTCGTTGTGTTAAAAAAAGAAATAACAGCTACAAACCTTACCATGCCCTTTGAAGCATCACTTTATCATTTGGTTTTGTCTTTTTTTTTTTATCCCTTTGTTAGGGATCATGTATGTGAGTGTAATGCATGTAGCATTGCTCCCAACCATCCTGGATTCAGCAGCACTGTCCCCACTTCTTCCCAACTTCCTCTCACTCTCTTCGCCGGCTTTATAGATTTTCCTCCTTGGGGTGCAGGGCTGGTATCTCTCCCCTCATGTGCATACATTAATTAATCAATTCTCTTCTCTGGTCTCCCTGAGTATCAAACTCACAACCTCCACGTTCGCAGGCAGCAGCTCTAGCTCTGTAGTCTCGTTCTGAGTCCCACAGACTTGTTTTTTAAAAAAGTGACTTCTGGAACACACAACAATTCGGTGGCTTACTAAAACTGTTACCTGCTGACAGAGCAACGTGAGTGGGACTGAAAACAGACAAAGACACTGACTGATGAGTATGTATTTACATGCATTATACTTATTTATTTGATCCCTTGATAAAGGGATAAAAAAAGGCTGGAGTAGGATAACTATTAGAGTATATTGTATATTAACCCATGATTTAAAAGGAACCTGTCATTTTGTACATGCAACCCTATCTAAGGGCAGCAGGTTATAGAGCTGGAGGAGGTGAAACGACTGATATATACAATGACTTGAAAAAGTATTAACCCTCCCTTGGCATTTTTCATGTTTTGCTACCTCACAATCTGGAATTTCAGGTTTTTCACAGGTGTTCCTTTAGCAGTATGCTATAGGTCATTGTCTTGTTGGAAGGTAAATCTCAATCCCAGTCTCAAATCACCGACAGACTGAAACAGGTTTTGCTTGAGAATATCCCTGTATTTCACACCATCCATCTTCCCTTTGAGTCGGACCATGTTCCCTGCTGCCGAAAAACATCCCCACAGCATGATGCTGCCTCCACCATGTTTCACTGTGGGAATGGTGTTTTCAGGGTGATAAGCTGTGTTGGTTTGGCGCCAGCCATAGCGTTTACCTTTGTGACCAAAAAGTTAAATTTTGATCTCATCTCACAACAGCACCTTTCTCCATACATTTGGGGAGTCTCTCACATATCTTTTGCAAACTGAAAATGAGCCTTACATTTTTCTTTGTGTAAGTAAAGGCTTTTTTCTGCCCACTCTTGCATAAAGGCCACCTCTATAGAGTGTATGGCTTATTGTGGTCATATGGATAGATACTCCAGTCTCTGCTTGGGAACTCTGCAGCTCCTTCAGGGTTACCTTTGGTTTCTGTGCTGCCTCTCTGATTAATGTCCTCCTTGCCCGGGCTGAGAGTTTTGGTGGGCGGCCCTCTCTTGGCAGGTTTGTTGTGGTACTTGTAATTCTCTACAACTTTGTCCCTGACTTGTTTGGAGATCTCTTTGGTTTTCATGGTGTTGTTTGGCTAGTACGTCCTCTGTGTATATGGTGTATATGTACTGACAAACCATGTGACACTTAGATTGCATGCAGGCGGACTTCCTTTCACTAAGCATATGACTTATGAAGGCAATTACCTGCACCAGACATTTTTATGGGCTTCATAGCAAAAGAGGTGAATACGTATGCACATGCCAATTTTTCATTATTTGATCACATACATTTAATTTATGCCTATATTTTCTCACTTCACTTCTCCAACTTAGACTATTTAGTGCTGATGCATCACACAGAAATCAGATTACAAAAATATTTAAACACAGGTTGTAATGTAACAAAATAGGTCAAAAGCAGAGGGGGTGAATACTTTTCCAAGCCACTGTACTTTTGTGGCAAAATATTCATTACACCTTGTAATTTTTTCATGTAGATCCCCTGCTCTTTCTGCTATTAGGAGTCCTGTGGGAGGTCGTAATTAGTGATTGACAGCTACGATAGACTGCACTGCCATAAAGGAAAGGCTGCTAATCATTGAGAGCTCCTCCTACTGGACTCACAAGCCTAGTAGGACCTGGGATTTAAATGAATAAAATAAAATTCCTGAATCACTCCGCACGAAATTATATGTTAATCTACCTACCTACTCCTAGTCTGTACCAAGTCACCTCAAGACTAGACACTATGATCACCATGAAGGATTTCCTTTATTGGTATCTTGATAGTGTGAATTATTGAGATGTCATAAAAAGCAGTTATCTGACTGACTGTACAGCTCAAATCTCCATGTTCAATCTTCTCATGAGGAATTAAACATGATTTACCAGTATTAGATTAAAGTTAATTTCAGTCCAAAAGAGCAGTGTATGGAGGCTGAACACTGAAAAGCATGAGACTTGAATAAACAGTCACAAAATTTACCCTTTATTTATTGAGAACATTTTGACATTGGTTGTAATTTTCACTTATTTTAGGCTGGTCCTCCAAGCGGCTGATAGAGGAATCCCCAGTCTTTCTTCAACGAGCACAGTAACAGTATTAGTTATTGATATTAATGACAATGCACCTACAATACCGCCCTTGGAAACAGCATTTATTCCTGAAGGTATGTCAACAATTTTACAAACTGCAATCACATAGGTGTAGTGGTAATAGTATAAGGAACACTAATGCTTTATTTGTATGAAAAGGGGTTTTCTGGACTTTGATAAATCCTTAACCATCAGATTGATATGATTCTACTCTGAGACCCTTACTGATATCCTGAATAAAGTGGTTGTAGTGTTTCTGTGCATTTGTAATGTGGTTGTGCTTGGTACTATACATAAATTATCATTATTAAAGGGAATCTGGCACCAGGTTTTTGCCACCTAATCTGAGAGCAACATATTGTAGAAACGGAGACACTGATTCCAGTGATGTATCACTTACTAAACTGCATGGTGTAGTTTTGATAAAATCATTGTTCTATTAGAACAGGGATGTCAAACTTAAACACACAGAGGGCCAAAATGAAAAACTTGGACAAAGTCACGGGCCAACCAGTATACAGTATAATAGGCCGCACAAAGTCCTCCTTAAAGAATAATGGTCCCACATAGTCCTCCATACAGTATAATGGTCCCACATAGTCCTGCATACAGAATAATGGGCCGTACATAGTCCTCCATTCAGTATAATGGTTCCCACATAGTAATCCATTCAGTATAATGGTTCCCACATAGTAATCCATACAGTATAATGGGTCCCATATAGTCCTCCATACAGTATAATGGCCTCACGTAGTCCTCCATACAGTATAATGGGCCCCACATAGTCCTCCATACAGTATAATGGGTCCCACATAGTCCTCCATACAGTATAATGGCCTCACATAGTCCTCCATACAGTATAATGGGCCTCACATAGTCCTCCATACAGAATAATGGGCCTCACATAGTCATCCATACAGTATAATGGGCCCCACATAGTCCTCCATACAGAACAATGGCCCCACATAGTCCTCCATACAGAATAATGGCCCCACATAGTCCTCTATACAGAATAATGACCACACATAGGGGTGGTGATTCTGGTGTCGCAGGCCAAACATAACGACACTGCGGGCCAGATTTGGCCCATGGGCCAGAGGTTGACATGTATGTATTAGAAGGAGATTATCATTAGAGGACTGGTAAACCTGCTTCCATGTAGTCACCCATATTCATGAGCTTGTATAACTCCTGCCCCATCACTGATTGGCTGCTTTCTGCCAATGCACAGTGCACACAGAGAGCTGCCAATCGGTGTGGGTGGGGTTATACAGAGCTCAGTATTCAGAGAACTGGTAGATCTGCAGCAGAAAAAAATGATTTTATCAAAACACCATCAAACAGCCCAGTAAGAGACACATTGCTGGAATCATGGTCTCTGCCCTTACATCATGCTGTTGTCAGTTGGGGTGGCAAAAACCCGGCAACAGATTCACTTTAAGTCCCTGAAAAAACTTTTTTTCAAAGAAATGCAAACCATTTTTTTTCTACAAAAGTAGTAATAATGTATTTATTTACACATTAAATATTTCTCAAAAATGAAAACTTATAAAAACGAGGGATTGTATGACCATGGCATGACGGCCTGGTACTTATTTGCCTGTCATTTTTCCCCTCTCAATTCTTTTTCTACAAAAGGTCTCTATTTTTATGGTGCCTGTGAAAAAGAAACTCAGTGTAAATTTGGATGAGACAAACATGACCAGGTGTCCCCTCTCTATGGAACCTCTAATAGTAGTAAAGGCTGGCTTTATAGTATATATACTCTTACCACTATGGCTGTAAATTTGATATATTACAAAGTTTGAACAATTAAGAAGTACAAGAAAATGTTTGGGGGATAATATAAACAGCATTATTAGAAAATACCTGAACTGAAAGTAAGAAACGAAAATATTTAGATGAAATAGAGCCAACGTCATGACATTGGTGTCTGGAGATAAACTTGCATTATACCCTTACTGTTACATCAGCTATCGTAGGAAAACATGTTTTATTTGGTATTTTAGATACTGCCCCCGGCTTCACTGTAGTTTGCATATCAGCCAATGACGTGGACCTCCAGCCAAATGTAACGTATAGTTTTACTGAAGATGGAAATCCCGGAATGAAGTTTGCCATTGACAAATACTCAGGAGTTGTAACCCTCATCGGTGTGCTGGACTACGAGGAAACATCCCAATATTATTTGAGGATTCAGGCCTCTGATTCGCTGCATCTGGCTGATGCTGAACTCTTCATTGTGATTCTAGATATTAATGATAATCCTCCATTATTTACTAAAGATTCCTACAAGGTAAGAAATCTGGAGAACTCTTTTCTAGGCCTAAGAAACTTAGAGTCAGTAAAAAATAAACTAATTAATTAACAGTACAAATGAAAATAAGAAACTTTGCAATAAATCTTATAACAGAAATTTGTTTCTTTGTCCTCCTGGACTAATCATTTATTCTTAACATTTTCAATTCATGGATAAAATCTGTTTTTAGTGAATACAAACTTTTCCATTGCCGAGATACTAGATGGCAGCTGGTGCTCATGACGTTCTATGGAGAGGGAACAAGAGGAGGAGGGAGGAGCAAGAGGAAGACACAGACATTCTGCTGCAAGTTCTCCTGAAATTACTGTTACACTTTAAAGGGATTGTCCAGGACTATATCTCTTTTTACTATGGGCCTAAGAACTACCTGCTTGTTGAGCCCGGGGCAAATCTCTGCTGTCACAGACCGCCCCTGCCGGCGACTCAGCAGCTTTTGCTGTCATCACATAGACAGAGCAGCAGCTTTTCAACCGCTCTGCTCTGATGACGGGGCCAACGTCATGCTGATTGACAGCCAGCTCCCGTCTGCCTAACTGCGGGGAGCCAGCTGTCGATCAGCATGACATCAGCAGTCACACCCCATTGACAGAACAGCCTGGAAGAAGAGCTACTTTGTTGACATGGAGCAGCGGAATCACTGGCAGGAGTTGTCGTGACCGCTCTGAGCCGACGCTTGGCGGTAGATGCCTCTGTTAGCAACTACCAGCCTGTTAATTTTTTGACCCATAGTAAAAAAATATAATAGTCCTGGACAGCTCTCTTAAATTCAAAATATCCTTCTCTCCTCTGATATTATCTGTTTGGGGAGAGGCAGAAGATCCCCATACATGTTATATGGAACGAAATGTATTCAGAGAGAGGCAATACTGCATTGAATGGTGTTATTTTATGATACTAATTTAACATGTTTTGAAAGATGTAGTCATGCAGATCTATGTTGTTTCTCAGCGACAGGAATAAGTTAGAGAGAATACAATGTTCTTTATCTAGCATGTGAATTATACACAATCCCCAATACATTCTAGACAATTATTGTGTGTAAATTACCATTGTTAATACCACAATCTATGTCACTCTGGAGGTGTCATATCAAGTTTTGACAGGTGTCTAGTACAGCTGGATACTTAATCTGAATTTACTAGCCAATGGCTCATACAAGAACACTTATGCACATGTATCTTTCTGATGATTTAATTGAACATAAAAGTCTTTCAGTATAATGAAAATATTTAATGAAGTTTGCATTTTAAAAAGGGTCTTACTCATTATACTGACAGTACCTTAGAATGTATAGTAATGATAAAGTAAACTCAATACAATTTTACTTGCTGTTTCTTTTTTCCCAGGTATAGTAGATGCCAAAAACTTGCTATACAATATGCTAACAGTGAATTGCTAAGCATGGGTTTTCATATGAGCCCCTGATCATGGTGAACGGAACACCACCTCTACTCAAACCTTACCAATATATTAATTGCCAGAGGTGTGAAAAGATGGTCAGACATTCCAAAATGTCTAATGCTTACAATTCAGTAGAATATCTTCTTTTTCCAAAGTGAGATCTAACATTCCACAACCTAAAAAAAAATTAAAAGGAAATACATCTACACATGTACGTTTTTTTTATACTTCAATCATACTTGATTTAGTGTAAGTCACAAAGGTAGTAAACTTAAAGGTGGATTCAGTAGGGTGCTTACACCAGAATTCTGCTTCATAAGTCACAATACTACTCAGAAGTTGCTCAAAAATATTGTGAATTTTGGTGTTTTCGTGCTAGTCCTGGTCAGCAATGCCAATAAGGGCCCATCAAATTCATGAACAGTTACTCCACTTTAGTGTCATAACTTACTCCAGAAATATACCCTCCTTCCTATTGGGCCTATGTTTAGTAATAACCACCAATTGTGCCCCTTAAAAGGACACAGCTAATTTTCTTTTTTTTTTGCTTCCATTTTTTCCTCCCCTTCTTGAAAGAACCTAAACTTTTTTACTTTTCCGTAGACATAGTCATATGATGGCTTGTTTTTTGCAGGTGAAGTTGTAGTTTTGATTGACTCCATTCATTTTACCATATAATGTACTGAGAAACAGCAAAAAATATTCGAAATGAGTCAAAATGGTGAGAAAAGAGGCAATTCTGTTGTAATTTTAAAACACTAATTGTACCGTAAAATGACCTGGCAACATAATCCTCTAGGTCAGGACAATCATGGCAATACTAATTGTGTTTTGTTTTTTGCAATTTCAGTGGCTTAATTTTTTTTACAAAATTTAGAATTTTTTGTTTTGTGTTGACATTTTCCGAGACATAAAACATTTTTATTTTTTTGCTTTCTTAGGACTTGTTTTTTGTGAGCCGAGAAGTAAATTTCATAGGTACCATTATAGGGTAAATTCTATATTTTAATTACTTTTAGTTGCATTTTTGTCTGACAACCACATATCGGCAATTTTGGCATTTCAATATTTTTTTTTCCGACATTTCCTGTACAGAATTAACCATTTTTATATTTTGATAAATTGGACTTTTATAGACATTGCAATACCAAATATGCATATTTTTTTTAAATTTCTTTATTTAAAACTTGGGGAAAGAGGGGTGATTTTCATGTTTTTTTAAATTTGCTAATATTTTTAAAGATTTATTTTTTGCTTTTCACTATTTAAATTGTATTATTTGATCCTAATAATGGTCTCCTATGAAGCCATTAATACAGTTGACTTCTGCCTTGTGTAGATTAGGATCCATTCCTGAGCAAGCTCCATACACCCTCACTCGCTCTATGACGTAATAGTATGCATGGGGTGGGGAAGGGTATATAATTACCCTCATTGTGCCTCCTTCTAATAATGACCCTCAGTTTGCCTCCTTTTAGTAATGATCGCCCATTGTGTCTCCTCTTAATAACGCCCCCCATTGTACATCCGCATTGTGTCACTATCTAATAATGATAATAATAATAATAAGTTGCCCTGTGCCTGTCAAAGAATAAAAATAAACGAAAACTCCCCTCACCCCGCTCCCACGCTGAGCGGTAATGCACTCTACTACAGCAGGCTCTGCGGGCTGCTGAATAAGATGTGAAGCAAAGAGCTCTCTACTCTGCTATAGAATGACAATACTTTTGAAAGTGTTGCAGGTATAGTTGAGTGGATTGCTTTGCACAACCCGTCCCAGTTCAGAGCTTTCTGGAACTGTGCGAAATTCCTGACCTTCCGAAAACCCAGGCTCGTCTTATGATTTGCCCTGCTGGTCCGCCGTTACCTATGCGCCGCACAGATGATATCATGCCAGGTTGGTGAATCAAATACCGCACAAAGAAATCCAGAAGGTCAGGAAATTTAAGTAACTCCTGTCCATGCCAGAGAGCACTGACCTGAACTGTGCACCCGGGTTGAGCAAAGCAATCTGCTCATCTCTGATTGCAGGACCATCCAGCATTTTTCAGAATTGCCAGATTGCCATTCGGAACCTGTGTATAAGCTTGGCAGTCTCCACAATAATAGACAGCATTCCCTAGATCTCTGTCCAAGGTCTTTGCTCTGCGGCAATTATTGGAAAAACCATGAAACATCCATCTGTAATTGGATGTCTTCTCCTTTTGGAGAAGACTTTGGTTTGCCAATAACATCGGTGGGAGTCTCGCGACCCAGACTCACACAAATCTGCAAGACATGTTACATTCAAAAAGACACTTTGCAATATGCTACTTCCCAAGCGGATGCACTCAGCTCTTGCCCTAGCATAAGCACAGAGTGACGTATGGGCTCACAGAAAGTCTGTGAGTCTGCACATAGAGTGGAGTATGATGACTTAGACTATCAATAGAGCCTATACACTTCTCTGTGCATGTGCTCAAGTCGAAGATCAACTCTTCTGCTGTTGAGCAGTACACGGCAGATCTGTTTTGTGAGGGGTATCAAGTCCTGAGATCCCCACAATGTGCTGCACATGTTAGGTTAAACTTTGAGTTTTTAAAGGTAGCTACCCCCAAGAGGTGTTACTAGAGTGCAAGCTTTCCTCTTCTTGAAGGATAACTAATTTGCATATATGGTAAAAAGATTGTGAAAATTAGCTTCATTACTAATTTAGGGCATCATGCTTATTTTGTATAAGATGACAGAGGCTGAAGTAGAGGTCCATAAAATATTTCATCCTTTATTGTGTTATATGAGGGAAATGCTCACCTGTCAGCAAAATGCCTGTATAGGGCAATTTTTAAACTTTTGCTCATCTCTTATGATTTTTTTTACTAGTTTTTCTTTTCATAAGAAAAATTTTAAGAAGCATAGTGCTGTTGTGACAAAGCATGGTTCACCATGACTAAGGACGCATAGCGCGTCAGAAACGCATTGGTGGCTTTTGGCTACTTCATAATACACCATTGCAAAATGTAACAATGCTGTAATGAAGGTTGCATTTCTGGCCATTCCGGTGAGCTTGACCACTTTCCTTTTTCAACAAAACATTATACTATTCCTTCAAAAATAAGGCAAATGTATTTATTTGACCTTTCTGTATAATTCAGATATGTAGGGACAGTCATTTGACATACAGTTGGCATTTCTGAGCTTTATGGTCTATTTAGGCTTTCCATTAACAGTAAAAAAAAATATACCAATTACAGTTTAGTACTGTAGATTAAGTCCATTTGGCGTATAACAATATCCATACATTATACCAATGCAGTATAGATAGATTGATGGACTCAAAGCAAAAAGGGAGAAAAAAGGCTGTACAAATAAGTATAGAGTCAATCAAAGTGACGAAGGTATGCAGAACACTGGAACATTGGGTATATTTACAATGGCATGTCAGCCGTAGCTTCATGAAAAGCCAATATAGACAGAGATACTGCGTGAAGCCTTGCTTCTATTAGTATAAAATTACACCCGAGCACTCAACATCACAAGATTACTCTGAATCTGATGCCATCGAAATCCCAATCTTCAGCTGTGGGGTTTTAATAAATCACAAGGTACATTGGAAATAGCGTAAAGTTAATAACATTTTTTAATCCCATGCATAGATCAGCAACAAAAACACTATAGGAATGGTATGTACTCTAGTCTTTTAAGTATTAAATATAAGAACTTTCTCAAACTGAGTGGTGAAATCTGATGGTGCCGGAGCTCTGTTTGACTGTTTTCTCTTACTTTTGTCCTAAAGGCATCAATACCTGAGCTGAGTGCACCTGATGCATTTATTCTAACAGTATCTGCTACGGACAGAGACTCTGAGATGTATGGCCCTGTTTCTTATAAAATTATTTCTCCATTAAAAGGATTCTCAATCAATGCAGCCACTGGTATGTGAATTAATTTACTCTCACTTTATTGCTGAGTGTCTTCAGGATTGGCATATTTTTAACAAATGGCATAAACCTAAATTAAATTATTAAAGAAGCACTCAGATAAATTTAAAAAAAGCAGTCCCATCAAATTTTTCATCTTCTATTTCAATCATCATATTATATAGCACTGTGTACTTACAATTGCTCATTTTGCCTTTCTACCCAGTTAATTCTTCTGTTTTTCATTGGGTCTGTGACATCACGTGATTAAAAACAGAGTAGCTGAATCCTTCTAAGCTCTATGTAGAAGCAGGAGGTCAATTTTCCCTGCATTAGACATGAGTCACTGACAGTGGGTGGAGCAGAGCAGCTGGGTCAGGAGTTGAAGAGGGGAATGATTTCTGCAGGGAAACGAGACTTCTTGTTTCTACATAGAGAAGAGAAAAGAGAAGAATTAGCTGGGTAGAAAGGAAAAATTAGCAATTCTATGTACACAGTGCTATATAATATGATGATTGCAATATACTAAGAGATAAAAACTTTGATGGAAGTACTTCTTTAAGTATGTTTAATAAATTGACTCTAGATAATGTATTTTTTATGTGCAATTGGGCCAAATTTGTGTAAAAGGTGAAATTTGGCTTTGTTTCAAAATTAAAAAAAAAAAACCCTTAGAGGAGAGGGTATAGCTATAGTAAGTGCAAAAAAACATTCAAAACAAAGCCGAGACCCCAAGGCCATACAGGTACATAAGGAAACATTAGGATCTTCAAATTACAATTAGTTGCATTTTAAACATGAGTTGGTAGCAGTTTCTCACACTAAATTTTACATTTATTTCTTGTTGCTTATGTTCCTAAGTACTGTACAAGATCGTCTCAGTGTACATGAATGTAGTCTCTACTATAAAACCTCTGGTGTTATCACCTGAATGCCATGTTCGTAGAGACCCAGTGCTATTTGTTTTAACTACATAGTTAATATATTGTGGGAAAAAGCATGAATATCAAGTTCTACTAATTTGGACAGGGATTCTGAGATTTGGGGCCCAATTCATCATTTGCGTTTTATTCTGAACTCCCTTTACTTTTTTTTTTGCCTTATGGTATTCACTGGCTTTTATACTGCAAATTCATCAGCATGACGCATGTGGCTCATGAATTTTGCACAAAGCAAAAAATGTTTAGCTTTTTTTATTTTTTTAACCATTTTTGTGGCTTTGTAGTGCAAAAAAGTCACAAAAATTTCTGGCTGACATAGAGTCACTCCAAGTGAGGACTGGAGTACATTTGTGACAAATGTTGAGACTTTAAAAAGTTGCAAATGATAAATCAGGCGAAAACATCTTGAAACCCTAATTCATGCCCACACAGTGACCAACTAAAAACAAACAGTGGAACATTTATATAATAGACTTAAAGCGCACCTGTCAGCAGGATTGTGCTCAGTAAACTACATACACTGTCAGATGGGCAACATTACACTGATTAAAATGATACCTTGGTTGATGAAATCCACCTTGTGGTTCTTGTGTAATCTTTACTTTCAGTTTGGAGATAATGATATGCTCATGCTCTGGGGCAGCCTGTGGGGGGCGCTCTATCTGGTGGTCTGCTTACATATTCATCTGTATGCTCTTATGACAGCTCACTGTGCCTTCACTGATCTGCCTCCTATTTTACCTAGCCCCACACTACTAGATGCATTATGTAAAGTAGGAGGCAGGACAGTGAGCTGTCATAAGAGCATACAGATGATTATGTAAGCAGAGTACTAAATAGAGTGCCCCCCACAGGCCGCCCTGAAGCATATCATTATCTCCAAACTGAAAGTAAAGATTACACAAGAACCACAGCATGGATTTCATCAACCAAGGTATCATTTTAATTAGTGTAATGTCGCCCACCTGACAGTGTATGTGGTTTACTGAGCACAATCCTGCTGACAGGTGCACTTTAAAAAAGGTGCAAATGAAAAGGTGAATTTGGTCCAATCAAAAAAAGATGCAAAACACAAAAAACTCAACAAAAAACAGAAGCAAATGTAATAATCAATCGGGCCCTTTGTGTAGAAAACTGAAGCATTGCAATAAAAATGTATTTTATTAGTATTGTGTCATAGGAGTTTAACTCCACTAAATAATATTCCATCAATCTGTTTTTTTATAGGTTCAGTGCATACAGACGTGCCAGTTGGAATAAAGGATAAAACTACTGTGATTCCTATTTTGATAGAAGCCAAAGATAATGGTATTCCTTCTTTAACATCCACGACTATACTGGAGCTACAGATTCATGATGTAAACAACCACGTGCCCTCATTTTTAGAGAAGGTGTACAGAATCAATGTAAGTGAAGACTCTGTAGTTGGAGAGGCTGTTCTTACCTTTACAGCTGAAGATTTGGATTGGACCCATGAGAATGCTTATATTGACTTTTCCGTTGTCAGTGGAAATTCTTACAATCTATTCAATGTACAAGGCATTGGAATTCTTTCACAGCCTCCATTTGTAGTCATTGGGAAACTTATTCTTAATGGGAAATTAGACTACGAGACAGACACAATGCACACGTTAGTTTTACAAGCTTCGAACCGAGGATTCTACCCTTTTAGCTCCACTGCCACTGTATTGATATCTGTTCTTGATACCAATGACAATCCGCCAATTTTTCACAATCTGGAGTACCATATTAGTGTCAAGGAACATCTGCCTTTAAATACAGAAGTGATAAGTATACCAGCTTTTGACTATGACACTGGAGATAATGCTGACATAGTATACAGCATCGTTTCTGGGAATGATGAAGACATTTTTACAGTTGATTCACAAAATGGGACTATCATGCTAGCAAAACCTTTGGATTATGAAAGTGTTATGAACTTTGCTTTGGTTTTAAAGGCTAGTAATGCATGGAGCACTAAACATGATGAAGCATTGACAAAACTCTACATTACGGTGCTGGATGAAAATGACTTCCCACCTCAATTCTTGTTTAACAGTTTAAGCTGTGGCCTGTCTGAAAATATGCCCCCCTTCTCACCAGTGTGCACAGTGAATGCCATGGACTTAGATTCTGGACCATTTGGTGCCTTGAGTTACTCTATTCAATCTATGTGCCTAAATGAGCCCAAGCAAGAGAAGTTTTTCATAGACTCATTAACTGGAGATATTTATACCAAACACCAAATTGATTATGAGACCCAAAAGAAATATTGTCTTGTTATTCAGGTGAAAGATAGAAGTGAAGCCACAGCTTGTGTAATGGTTTACATTGACATAGAGGGACAGGATGAGTTTCCACCTATTTTCCATGAAGATGAATACCTTTTTGAGTTACCACAAGAAAACAAACCTGGACAAGCTATAGGCAAAGTGGGAGCTTCAGACAAGGATGAAGGACTTGATGGAGTGATCTATTATAATCTCGAAAAGCCTTCCCAGTTTTTCTCTGTCAATGCAACTAGTGGCGTCATATTCTTGACAAGAAGTGTTCATAAGATAAGAAGTAACACAAGGAAAAATTATGACATTGCTGAGTTTGTGGTAAGAGCCCAAAGCCCTAAACTAGACTCAAAGTCATCAACCTGTACTGTTCGAGTTAACATTTCAACAGCTCTAGAAGGTTACCCCATTATGTCAGCAAACATACTTTCCATCAGTTTCAGTATTTCATTTGTGGTATTCTTGCTACTGGCTATAAGCCTTATTGGAATAATTCTGAGATTTAAGAAAAAAGATGTTGTAAATGCTTGTGGGATAAAAGAGGTTGGTATTCCTGCTCTCCCAAATACCAATGGTAAAGATTGCATGTCTGATGAGTGTCCAAAGTATGAAAATATCAAGAGCAGCATAGTTCCAGATACAGCAGAATGGCTGGGGTTAGTTGGCATTAGAGAAAAGAAAGACACTGGGAACAAATGCAGGAATTCAGACTCGAGTGGTCATGGCTCAACAGAAGGGGAAACTGCTGAAGATGAAGAAATAAAGATGATCAATGAGTACCCTATTAGAAAAGAATCTGGCTCTGTTCTTAGTGAAAGAGCCTCTCGAGTTCCAGACTCCGGAATTCCGAGAGACTCTGACCTTCTGTCATGTGAGTCAGACGAAACAGATGTGGTGATCGGGTCAGAAAGCACAGAAAATGTAGTGATCCTCAAGGAGGAAAATGGAGAAGGAGAATGCCATGCATACTATAACTGCAAAAAGGACTTACCAGCAACGCACCACAATAGTGAAAACAACTCAAAAGACAAGAAAGGTCTACCAGAGACCAGTCAAGACTACATCTATGTTCCTATGTCATATGACTCCAGATACGGTTCTCTGGCATCTTTAGTGGCCTCTGATGAGGACTTGAGAGGAAGTTATAATTGGGATTACCTGCTTAGCTGGGAACCCAGGTTTCAGACACTTTCATCTGTTTTCTGTGATATTGGTAGACTAAAAGATGAAAAGCTGCATAGGCATGTACCTAAGCAAAAGAAACCTTTTATTTTTCCACCCCCATTAATCACATCTGTTGCACAGCCTGGAATAAGAGCAGTACCACCTCGGATGCCAACTATAATGTCAGGACAGACATTTGTAAAATATCCGCGTTCACCTTTTTTCTCTAATTTGGCATGTCAGCCTTCAACAATGACCCCAACCTTTTCACCTTCACTGTCCATGCTCACGGTTCATACTCCATCAGTCTCACCGGTGCGTTCAGACACAAGAATTAATGGAACATCAGTGCCTGCATTGTCTGAGGAACTGTTGATACAGGAGTTCCAGGTATGAGACCCACATGCAGTATTCACAACTGTATAAACTTTTGGGGACCGAGTAAGGCATGTCTAAAGAAATCATTATGACTCTGCATTGTGTTTCCAAATCTGCATTTCAACTACCTATATGGAATGGTACGCAGTAAATTCTAGCCAATTAACATGGCTAAACTTGACTGTTCTGCTTGTCTTATTTGTCTGCAAGAAAACAATTTGTTGATCTGCTTACATTTTTGTAACGGTTTCTGAATTCTCCACCGTCCACAATGCATGAACATGGCTGAACTGAAAACCATTTGTGCAACCAGTAAACTCATTATCATAGGCCAGTATTTACCAGCATTTAATTATATATTACTACTACTAGAGTTTAACAATATTTTATTTATATTCTCCCTTAGATTTTTTTTGTGGTGTATTATTGATGATACATAATATCAGCCATAAAAGTGACATTAACTCCTTTATTTTTAAACCCCTCTTACTGAGCCAGTAAAAGAGGAAATGTATGGTGTCCCATGACACTGCTCATGGATCTGTGGTGAGGTTAAAAAGCGTTTTTTTTTTGCTTGGAACACAAGATTGCTTGGGTAGCAGGCTGCCCTGATTCTAATTTTGTCATTTTTTGTCAATAAGACAACATGTATATAAGGAAGTATATCTGACAGAATTCACATTTTAAAATACTTTTATTTCTAAGAACTGAGTGACGAACTGAATTCAACAGTATTTATCGAACAGTTACAGTCTACATAAAAAGTTGGGCAATTTTGTAAACATTTTGCTACACAAACCTCCATTTGTTTCTGAGCCATTGGGTCTCTTCTGCTCTGTTTAAAGCCTCCTTTAGATATTTGTATAAAACACATTTGTGAAAAACTGGTAATGGTGGCATTAGTGTTTTTGATCAGTGTGTCATCCGTGTGTCCGTTTTTGTCATCACTGTTTTTCTGGTATGATTAAAGAATTAAATTACAAAGCTTCTCCTATCCTTTACAATGTTAAACACGGACAGCACACTGATGACACACGGATGCCATTCGTGTGCTGTATGTGTTTTTTCACGGACCCATAGATTTGTACATTGGCGGACACAGACAGAAGGGGGCAAGAACAATATATGGGCCCTTTGCATTTCAATAGCTCATCATAATGCACAAGTCCACCTGTTTTGGAGGTGGAAATGGGCCCCCCTATCTCTTGGGCCCCTGGGCGGCTGCACCGGTTGCACCAATGAGATGTCTTCCCCTGGACTTGTATTGGCCTTTCTCATGCATGCTGCTGAAAAAAAACAGATGTCTCCATGTGTTTTGCATGGACATGCGGTCGGCGTAAAAACACGGATATGTGCATAGCAGCATGGGTTATAATGGGCACGTGTGGTATCTGGGAAAAAAACGGATGCCACGCGTATTGGAAACACAGACATGTGAAAGGGGCCTAAATGCCAAATAAAACTAAGGTTTTTTTCTAATTTTGATTATTAGAGAGAAGTTCAGTTCACTGACAAGTAGATCACAGTTAGGGTTCATGCGTACAATTATATTATGGATTTTTGTTATATGGATCTAAAATGAATTGCCTATAAATTGCTATGGGTTTATACGGTACATTTCTGATTTGTGACATTGATAGAGATTTTTTTTGTTTGTTTTACAGATATATGCAAAATATGTGAGAAAACAAAATGTTTAATTGCATGTCAGATTACTAAGATTTTCTTAACTCGATAGATTACTTCAAGAGAATATGGTAACTTGTCATTGCAGTATACTGCCACCGTGTAGGATCCTTGCAGCAGCACCATAAAGTAGTGATCCTTAGAGTTAAGCTGATCAAATTCCTAAAAGGCTATTACAAAACAAGACATAACTATAAATTCAGGACTAGTAAAGAATAGTCAACTAACCTTTTTATGTAGACTGTGAATTGTTAAAATTGGAATTATACTTATATATGTACACCATGAGGGACATTTTGTTTTTTTACTTTAATGGGTGTATCTTTGGGTAGAAAACATTTTTGCAGTTGGGTTCTATTAAAAATGTGGCCATATTTGGTTTTTACAGAATCTCTGTCTACCTGCACCTTTCTGGATGCAGCATGTGTTAACTGAGAAACATGTCAGTGAGCTCTACTGTCTGTTTCTAAACTGATCTGGGCTGATCATAAGTCTGCTGAGAGGAGCTCAGAAAAAGACACATGATAAAGATGCAAACTGTCCATCAGAACAAGTTCATTCTCAGTTAACTCATTCTGCAGCGAGCAATATGCAGAACCTGTGTTAGCCACACGGAGTGGAATTTGTAATAAAATTGCTAATATTATTTTCAGTCTAAAATACATGTATTTAAATGAAAAAAAAATGCGCCTGAAAGGGTGTGAGGCTATGAGCCCACGATGCAGAAATGCTCTGGATTTTTCCTGAGCGTTTCTGCATCTCCCTGGCAGAAAAAACGCATGCGGATTGTACATGCGGATTGTACATGCGTTTTTCCTGCCTGGGACATGCGGAAGTGAAGCGTTCTTCACATGCTTTTCCGCATGTGGGTTGACAAGCGCTTTCCAAGCGATTTTAGCATCACTTGGAAAGTGCTTGTCAACTTTATCACACTATATAAATCCATGCGGCATGGATTTATATAGTGTGACCCCAAAGAATGGTTAAAAATAAAAAAATAAATCTATACTTACCTTCTGGTGGCCCCTGGAGTCTTGCTTCGCTCTGTCCTGGCTGCCGGCAGATCGCGGTACACTGAAGGACCTGCCGTCACATGACTATGACGTCAGCGCAGGTCCTTCAGTCCACCGCGAGCTGCCGGCAAGGGAGGACAAGCGCAGCGGGGGCCGTCAGAAGGTAAATATAATATTTATTTTTTATTTTATTCTTTTTTTCACAGGTTCTATGGTACCCGGGTCCGGAGGAGAGTCTCCTGTCCTCCACACCCGGGTACCATCCGCACATTGGAACGCATGGATTCCGCATGTACAGATGCAGTGATGCGGAATCCATGCGTTCCAATGCAAGTCAATGGCGGCGAAAACGCAGCGCTTCCGTGAAATAATTGGTAGTGCTGCGTTTTTTTCCGCAATGATAATCCGCAGCGGAAATTTCCACAGCATGTGCACAGCACATGTGGATTATCATTGGGGAACATGGCAGACCTTCTACCATGCATTTTTTAAGCGTTTCTGCAGCATTTTTGCCGCTGCGGAAACGCTTAAAAAACGCATCGTGGGCACACAGCCTGAAACCTTTAGTATGGACTGTTACACCACCAGGCACGAAAGTCAAACTGCCATAATGTGTCTTATCCTGAGGTTACAACCCTTATATAATTGTACTATATTTTTTACATATGAAGAGAATTACTTATACCGAGATCTATTTAACACAAATTGTGATGATAACATTACAACTCAATTGTTTATGAGAACTTTTTGTTTATGCCTATGAGCAGCAAAAAAATCATTCATTCTGTTTCTTAAAGTGGCCAATCAAATGCCCCACAACTTGTGTTAATCTGCTGTAAAGTTTTATTAATGTATTGTGTGCGATCAAGAGCTGAGCCTGCACCATACCTGGCAGATGTCGGCTGTCTTACACAGCTAGCATCTGTCTGGAACAGCAGCGACTAGAGTTTTCTTTTATTGCTGCTTTATCATGTAAATGTTACGTTCAATCACTGACAGTGGCATTTAAATAACCCAATTTCTGGTTCGCGCATGCATTGGCTCCCAAAATGTGAATCAAACCAATCCACCTGTAAAAATTGAGAAATAAAAAAAAATAAGCATATTTAGTATTGTCTCATCCCAAAAAAATCTGATCTTTAAAAATATCAAATTAACCCTTTAAAATCAAACGCCAGAATTGCAGGTTTTTGTTCACAGCATCTTAATAAAATAATAGAATAAAAAGAGATCAAAGTGGCATATATACCACAAAATGTTATAAATAACAACGTCAGCTTGTCAATCAAAAATCAATCCCTCCCACAGCTCCATTGATGGAAAAATATAAAAGCTGCCAGTCTTATGGTGACACAAACCAATTTTTTTTTTACAAATTTCCATTTTTTGTACCACTAAAATACTGAAAGAATAAACTATACAAGTTTGGTATCACTGGAAGAATCATGTACCAGGTCATTTTTACTGCACAATGAACACTATAAAAGCAAAATCCAAAGAACAATGGTGGAATTGTATTGTTTTCACCATTGGGAATTTTTTGGTTTTACAGTAAATTATAATTTATTTTACCTTATGTCACTACTTGTCCCACAAAAAAATAAGCCCTCATATGTCCCTGTCAACAAAATAAAAAAAGGTATGACTTTTTGGAAAAGGGGAGGAAAAATACAAAAGCGCAAAAATGAAAAAATTACCTTGTCATGAAGAAGTTAAGATAACCAAGAATGTAGGATATAGAAACAAATATAACATTTTGGCTATTTTTTCCCTATATAACAGTTTGTATTAAAAATATAAACTAGAAAACTCCGCAGTGGCCAGTGTGAAAATTGCAAGATCCCTAACTTCCTGTTGTTTCAGGAAATCCACATTTACATTCACCACAGTCACTGACTCATATCATATGTATTGAAGCATCAAACAAGCATGTGCAAAGGTCATTGCATAATAAGGGACAGCAGGGTCAGGTGTGACATTGGCTGTTGAGAAAAAAAAACATTGCCAAAAAAGAAAAAAAAAATGTAACACAAGACCTGATTTAACCATTTGATCATTTTCTGATGATAGCGTTCCTTTAAGGTCTTAACAGTTCTACCACATTTACATTTTAGACAATAAAACTTAGAAGAAAAAAACACTGGCAAACACAAAAGGAGTAAATTCAAATTTAGAGATATTCAGAATCAGGTTATCAATTAAATTAAAGGGATTTTCCACTTTAAATAAAGTGTAGCCCAAACTTTATAATATATCTAAAATAACAGAGCAGGTACTCATCCTCCCACGATCCAGCGCCAGCTCCCCGCTGTTGCTCGAGTCTCAGTGTTTTGGACATAGCAATGTTGTCACGCCGGTAAAGTGCATCACTGCTGTAGCCAATCACTTAGCTCAGTGGCTTGTGCCATCTACCTTGGCTGAGTCACTGAGCTCTTCCTGGGGTCCACTTTCCTGAAAGTGGGAAACCCCTTTAGTGGATGCATCAAAGTTCTTCTTCGATGGAAAAAGAGATCAAAATTTAAGTATTACATGAGTTATATGGGCACAGGACATGTCATGTGGAAATGTGAAATTTATCAAAATGTGTATAGTAGGAAATTGATGCCTTTGCCTATAGTATCCAATGAAATTGTTACTTATGTTTTACAAAAGTCATCTGGAAAATTAGATCTTATTGGTTGCTACTGGCAATTTTTCAACTTTCTCTTTGAATTATATTTGATAAATCTCCATGGTGGCTGGCTTCATCTGGTCTTGTTTGACTGGTGCTTAATGTAAATCAGGAATGGCAATTTTCAACAGTCAGAGTCTACATTTTCCCAATGGTCAGTTCGCCATCACCTTTTAAAAAACTGAGTTCTAGAATAATAACTCAGTGGTGCAAAGGTGGTAAATTGTCTATTCCTGATTCATTGCTTAACAATTGTCTGAAAATCTATTGTATAATCTTACCTCACTATGGAATCTATTTTAGATGTTGAGTGGGGCAATCTTACTAGCTATAAAAGTAACTTTTAATGATGTTTACCAAATTATTTCTATTTTATATGTACACAGCATTCAGGAAATATTATGAATAAATGAAAAAAAAGGGATATTATTTTTCAGACTGTACCAAATGTATTAAAAATAGCTGTGTTTTAAATGCAATTTTCATTTTATGCCAAAATAAAGACTTTGTATAAAACATTTTATATTTTTAATATTGTTTGTATAAACTACCTAGAGGAAACATATTCTTTTGCCAGTTGAGGATTTGGTTTATTTAATTTAAAATATTCATGATGTGAAATAAGGTATAAGCTACAAAGGAGTGAATCTTTTAAAATTCAAATTCAGATGGTAAGTATTCCTCACTGCTGTGATGTTGCACACTATCTGTAATGTTTATTCAGTGTTTATGGCTTTCGGTCCCTATCTCTATGGCTAAGCTGCAAGCTATGTTGTTCTCTCATTATCCAGATTCGCCCCAAAATTGCTGCTGCATTACCGTCATCTGCTTTTATACAGTCTAGGATAGTTCCACGGTGTGATGTGATAGCTGCAAGGCATTATGGGAAAGAGGTCATGTGAGCCTTCTCTGGCTAATACTATCTTCTGCATTGTGTAAAATGGCAACTGGTATTCTTGGCGATACGTGCAAATTGAATTGTAAATTTGTTTAGTTTGCTGGGTTGAGCAAAGTTTTAAAATTTTTACACAAACTCAATTTGCATCAAATTGATTCACTGGTATAAAAATCTATTCATGAAGTGACGTAAGGTGAAAGACATTTTTCAAAAAAAGATTTACATATTTGTATTTTGTTTTTCTTTTCTATTCCTAGTTTGGTTGAATGAGTGGAATATGATGTAGGGTAAAAAAAAAAAAAAAGTGTTCATTCTACGCATATCCAGCTTGCAGTTTGAACTGTCCACCCGGCAAGGGGCCCCATGCTTGTCCTGTAAAAGTGAATTGCCTTCAAATGACTGGACTTCTAGACTCAGGGAGTTTGGTGACCCTTGTGAGGGTCACACTCCCTCTCCAATTGATCCCTGGGAAGAATGTGGGATCCGCTGCATTCACGGGCATGCTAAAGACTATCTAGTGGCCAGAGTGGTCATCTTGTACCGCAAAAAAGAAGCTGCCATACAGCTACAATGGCTGAAAAATAAAAAAGTTATAGCTCTCAGAATAAAGCGATGCAAAAACAATTCTTGTTTTCTATAAAATAGTTTTTATTGTGTAAAAGCGCCAAAACATAAAAAAATATATAAATGTGGTACTGCTGTAAACGTACTGACCCAAAGAATAAAGCTGCCTTATCAATTTTACAACACACGGAATGGCATAAAAAACTCTCCAAAAAACAATTCCTGAATTGTTGTTTTTTGTGTATTCTGCCTCCCAAAAATCGGAATAGAAAGTGATCAAAAAATGTCACGTGCCCGAAAATGGTACCAATAAAAACGTCAACTTGTCCCGCAAAAAACAAGCCATCACATGACTATGTCAGCCGAAATATGGAAAAATTATAGCTCTCAAAATATGGCGGTGCAAAACCTAGTCTTTGCAAAAAAAAAGGGGTTTTCGTGTGTGACAGCTGTCAATCATAAAAACCCAATATAAATCTGGTATCTCTGTAATTGCACCGACCCGAAGAATAAAGTTGTCTAATCACTTATACCGCATGAGAAATGGCGTAAAAAATAAACAAAAATAAAGGGTTAGGGTTGTGCTAGGGTTAGGTTGTGCAAGGGTTAGGGTTGTGCTAGGGTTAGGGTTGTGTTAAGGTTAGGTTTGGGCTAGGGTTGGGTTCGGTCTAGGTTTAGAGTTGGGATAGGGTTAGGGTTGTGCTAGGGTTAGGGTTGGGCTAGTGTTAGGGTTGGGGTTGTATTAGGGTTGTGGTTGTATTAGGGTTGGGGTTAGGGTTGTGTTGGGGTTTGGATTTTTTCAGAAGTAAAGAAAAAAAAAATGGTGACAATATGGCAACTAGTGTTGAGCGCAAGTGTCGCTACTTCAGTTTGCATAGGGTGCTCAAGCTTGCACCGAGTATAGCGGGTGCTCGAGTGACATGCTCAAGTCTCTGCCCCATATGTTTTGCAGCTGTTATACAGCCAAAAAAACCTCGCGGGGATTGCCTGCAATGCACGAGCGATCACCGCATGTTTTTTTTTGGGTGTCTAATAACCGTGAAACATGCAGGCGGGGACTTGAGCATGTCACTTGAGCACCCACGATACATGGTGCATACCCGTGTACCTGATGCAGACTCAAGTAGCGAGCACTTGCACTCAAAACTAATGACAACTTATTCAATATTATGACCTAATGTTATTAAATTCTGTGTCGTACCTCTGGGTTCAAAATGTTCACTATACCCCTTGATAAAATCCTTGAGGGGTGTAGTTTCCAAAATGGAGTCACTTGTGGGGGGTTTCCACTGTTTAGGCACATCAAGGGCTCCCCAAACGCAACATGACGTCCACTAATTATTCAAGCATATTTTACATTCAAAAATTCAAATGGCGTGCGCCCAACCAGTGCGCCCAACCAGTGGTTTTCACCCACATATGGGGTATCTGCTTACTCAGGAGAAATTGCATAACAATTGCATAGTGAAATTTCTCCTGTTACCCTTTTGAAAATGCAAAATTAGAGGCAGAAAAACATTTTTGTTGGAAAAATGTGAAGCATATAAACTTCTGTGAAGCACCTGGTGGTTCAGGGTGCTCACCACACATCTAGATAAGTTCTATTTGAAGTGACTTTGAGGGCCCTTTATGACAGAAAATACCCAAAAGTGACACCATTCTAAAAACTGCACCCCTCAAGATGCTCAAAATCACATTCAAGTAGTTTATTAACCCTTCAGGTGCTTCACAGGAATTTTTGGAATGTGGAAGAAAAAAATGAACATTTACCGTATTTTTCGGACTATAAAACGCACCGGACCATAAGACGCACCTAGGTTTTAGAGGAGGAAAAAAATATTTAAGCAAAAAATGTGGTCATAATGCCCTGTTATAGGGGAGGGAGTCTGCTGCTGACTCTGGTATTGGGGTAATGTCCCCCAATTCTGTTAATATCCTCCATCCTGGTATGTATGGCCCCTCCTTGCTGGTATACGTGGCCCCCATCCCAACTTGGTATACGTGACCCTCATCCCCATCCTGGAATGCAGGGCACCCTTGATCCCCCATCCTGATATTCATGGCACCCCTTTGATCTACCATCCTGGTATGCATGGCACCCCTTGATACCCCATCCTGGTATGCATGGCACCACTTGATCACCCATCCTGGAATGCATGGCACCCCTTGATTCCCCCATCCTGGTATTCATGGCACCCCTTGATTCCCCCATCCTGGTATGCTTGGCACCCCTTGAGCCCCCATCCTGGTATGCTTGGCACCCCTTGAGCCCCCATCCTGGTATGCTTGGCACCCCTTGAGCCCCCATCCTGGTATGCTTGGCACCCCTTGAGCCCCCATCCTGGTATGCTTGGCACCCCTTGAGCCCCCATCCTGCTGCCCACAAAAAAAAAAAAAACAATCAGACTCACCTTCTCTCTCCTCCAGCGCTGTCCCGCTCTACTGCTGACACTCTCACTGTGTGAGCTGCGCATGGCAGGGTGCGCATGGCGTCCCTGCTATGCACCCTCACACAGTGTGAGAGCGCGCACACTGTACGGCAGCATGGCTCCTGCTGCCACTCTGGTCGGTGTGCCTGCTATTAAAGACCATGGATATTGACTACAACCTATGGGAGTGGGTTGTAGTGAATATTTATGAGCTTTAATAGCGGGCACACAGACCGCAGAGCGCAGCAGGAGCCGCGCTGCTGTACAGTGTGCCGGCTATTAAGGAACATGAATATTCCCTGCTCCCCACGCCCATGGGCGTGGGGACCAGGGAATATTAATTTTCTTTAGTAGCGGGCACAGCGCAGGCTGCAGCAGTCGGCTGCTGCCTTCTGTGCCCCACTGATCCCCCGCTGCTGCTCCCCCAGACCTCCTACCACGCAGAGCCGTAGAATATACAGGGAGGTAGTATTCGGACTATAAGACGCACCCCCCACTTTCCTCCAAAATTTTGGAGGAAAATGCGTCTTACAGTCTGAAAAATACGGTATTTTTTTTCACAAAAATGTTACTTTAGACCCAATTTTTTTTTATTTTCGCAAGGGTATCATTAAAAAATGAACCCCAAAATTAGTTGTGCAATTCCTCCTGAGTACGCTGATACCCCATATATGGGGGAAAACCACTGTTTGGGTGCACAGCAGGGTTTGGAAGGGAAGGAGCACCATTTGACTTTTTGAATGTAAAATTTGCTTGAATAATTAGCGGACGCCATGTCGCGTTTGGAGAGCCCCTGATGCGCCTAAACAGTGGAAACCCCCCACAAGTGACCCCATTTTGGAAACTAGACCCCTCAGGTTATGTGGTCCCTAAAAAAATGGTTTTGTAAATTTTGTTGTAAAAATGAGAAATCGCTGGTCAACTTTTAACCCTTACAGCTCCCTAACAAAAAAAGTTCCAAAATTGTGCTGATGTAAAGTAAACATGTGGGAAATGTTATTTATTAACTATTTTATGTGACATATTTCTCTGATTTAAGGGCATGGAAATTCAAAGTTTGAAAATTGCGAAATTTTCAAAATTTTCGCTAAATTTCCATTTTTTTCACATATAAACGCAAGTGATATCGAATAAATGTTACCACAATCATGAAGTACAATATGTCACGAATAAACAATCTCAGAATCAGGGGGATCCGTTGAAGCGTTCCAGAGTTCTTTCCCCATAATGTGACAGTGGTCAGAATTGTAAAAATTGGCCTGGTCATTAACGTGCAAACTACCCTGGGGGGCAAAGGGGTTAATAAACCACAGAGGATTTAAAGAGACAGTGTTCCTATTTCTTCCTCTATGTGCAACTAAGTGAGCCGATCTACCACAATGGCTAGGAGGGATCCTGCTGTAATTAAAACCACAACTGGCTGATGGGTGGAGTGCTCAGTCAGAGAGCTTATATATAAATAACAAAAGACTTACCATCACTTCCAAACAGTATGCAGCTGTACACACCAGTTTTCTAAGAGTAGCCATCTCTATACATAGCTAACTAATAAAGATAAAGTGTTATAGCATGTAAACATGAAATATATGAAATTTGAATTGCATTACTGCTCTAGATAATACTACTTTCACCAACAAAAATCTGACCTTTTAATTTTAATGTTCTTCTTAATCTAATTTGCATCTAAACCAAAAGATGCAAATCACTCTAAAATATTGCAATAAAAATATAATAACTAGAGCCCTTTCTCTTACTTAGTTGGATTACTATAAGCCATTATTTGAGTCTAAAAACTGGTACACACCAATAATAAATAAAGATAATTTTTAGACTTGCCAAAACCATGACCCCTTTTCTAGAGACTTTTCTAGTGATGCACACTCATCTGTTGTTTTGAGCAAAGATGGAGAAATCTCAGCACTGCAGCAGGATAGAATCAAAAGATGATCAATTTACTCTGTGGATAATACCCTGGTGGAGTATTGCGATTGCTTCATTTTTCCATTGAATTTGGGCCAGGATCATGGGTTTGTTTGTGCGCGCTGGCACCCTGACTTAATTTATTGTTTACTGATGTGCTGTTTTCTTTGAAAAGTATTCATTTTGGCAGAAATCATTAATACATTTGTCAGAATTGATTTGCGTCAAAAAGAAACTGCAACTTACACCAGAATTGTGACTCACCACTAATAGAAAATGTATTTGTTTTACTTCTGCTACTAAAACATCACTATATTTAATTGTATAATACTGCAGAATATGTTGACGCCATAAAAATAACATTATTATTATTTATTATCATACTCATATTGTATAAATTCCAACCTTTTTTTCAAAGAGCAGTTTTAGTGTTTTAGCTAATTGTTCTATGAAGAACCTCAAGCCCTTCAGTTCTCATAGCGTTGGGCTTGATAGACAGAAGAGCTTGGATTAAGGACATAGTAAAACTGGGGTTAGAGTGGCCCATCACACATTACAGTTGGAGAAAGAATGTATTTCACTGAGTTATGGACAGAGTAATCTAGTATATAACTATGCCGGATATGCTGTTGTCTTCTACATTTGAGACCAAGGTAAAGTGTGGTTTGGCAAAATTTGGAGTTGGGAAAAGAGTATTTTGGCACACGTGGATTCTAAGGATGGTGTTGTCGGAATAAGTGACCTGGCTTATAGCTAAACTGGCAAATAAATTGTCTTACAAATAAACCGGATAAGCTGAGATCTGGGACAAGTAGAATGCCAATTATAATCTTGCAGACTCTAGGACATAGTGATCTGTTGTATTAAACTACGGCAACAAAATCCTACACGTAGGACAATTGTGGAAAGAGTGGTCTGGCACATAGGTACCTGGGTTAGTAGAGCTCTGGCACACAGACATGCAGGTCTAGGACAAAGTGATATGACTTATAACTAAACTAGAGGATAAAGTGAATGTACAATTTTCATAGTCATGAAAATACAGAAAAATCTATAAATGAGGTGTGTCCAAACTTCTGGTCGGTACTGTATATTAAAGGGATTTATGCAAATATGTTTCTTTGACCTATTGGCTTAAGCATAATAAAAAGAGCTAATATTCAACCTTTACTGCTCTAGTTATGCCTCTTTGCTGCTGCTTCTAGTTATTATTTACTGGCTGCAGTGGTGAAATCACAAATACAATGTACGTGACCACTGCAGTCAATCACTCAGCTGAGGGGCTAGTGCCACTGGAGAAACATTTTTCTTCTATTATGGGGGCATCAATTTAGCATACATTAATCCTGGAAATTCTTATTATGAAGAAAGCTTTACTAAAGGTGGAATAAATGTAAATACTTGATTAAAAATGCATAATAAAGTGAAGGTAAGGTGAAACTTTACCATATTTCTACTAAGTTGTAGCTACATCTCTTTTCATCAGAAAGTTTATAAAGTGGAATATATATGTCAAGTAAGGAGCCGTCCACTGTAGTTGAGCTCTCCCAGATTTATCTCACTTACCACAGAAGAATTATTTATGGAATTCATGGAACTTGCTTGTATTTCAGTGACCTGAATTATTAATCCTCCAAGTCATGTAAACTTAAGGGATGGGCACTTCTATTTTCACTGGTTTAAGCATTTTTTTAGTTCTGTGCAATGAACTCCATCTGTTTCAATAATACAGTGTTATTATCTTAGGTATTTTTTGTACATCCTTGCAATATACTTAATTGCAAAGTAGGTGAAAATGAAAAGGCAATATTTTGTGTTACAGTGTTTCTGAACTAAAATATTTTTCGGGCAAAATAACATAGCCTTACACATTGCACCATTTGTAACAGAACTTCCATTTCATATATTGGTGTTGCCTCAGATGGTGTGTTACAGTGGGGCGCAGGACCCCCACATGTCTCTGTGTGGTATATGAGAAGCAATGTAGAAGCAAACTCAAGTTAAAGGTGCCAACATTCTGGAGTAATTTGGACCATATTTATCATGTGTTTTAGGCACCTTTTGTGCCTTGTCTGACAATCTCACATGACCCTATAGGAATGAGGTGAGGTTTAATGGAAAAGAGGCATGACCCAATGTGCGACCCTGTGTGCCAAAAAATGCAACAATTTTTTGGTGCAAAACAAAGTAGTTAACGAATAGTGTAAGCTGTTGATAGCACTATCTTAAAGATTAGACAGATTGATGTAGCTTGAACCACTATGCTAAATCTACTGCATTTTAAGAGGTCATTCAGATGAGAGTAATATATGTACTGTACTTGTGCACATGCACAGCACACTGACCAATGTTATTCAGTAGGGCTGTTCAGATGCCAGATTTTTCACAAAGACGGTGTGTCCATGTAAAAAAAAAAAAAAAAAAATCGCATCATGCACTACTCTTTTCTGTATTTCGAATGGCACTCGCCCGTTCAAGTCTATGGGGGCGCACAAAAAAATCAGGTCCAATGCGGATCCTCCTTATTGCATCCAATTTTTATGAATATATTCCAATAATAATAATAATTCTTATTTCTATAGCGCCAACATATTCCGCAGCACTTTACATTTTAGGAGAAACTTGTACAGACAATAAAGACATTACAGAGTAACACATAATTCAACAGATACCAGGAGGAGTGAGGACCCTGCTCACAAGCTTACAGTGTATGAGGAAATAGGGGAGACACGAAAGGTAAATGGTAAAAAGTGCTTGTATTGTATGGTCCAGAAATCAATATAATAAATAGAGTATTCACATAACGCTGCATGAACCGATCACCAGCCAGTGTATATACAAGTACAGACACAGGGCTATTAAGTTCATGGCTATTTGGATTGTTAGATAAGTGAGGTGATGTGATGAGCCAGTCTAAAGTGTGTTTTTAGGGTACGCTTAAAAGGAATCTAAACTATTAATATGGGCATACGGGTTATATACTGATGAAAAATGTCCTACCTGTATACCTCATTTCAGATGCCTTGTTGCTGAGAAATGATCTTTTATCACTTTATATAAATGACCTCTTCCAGGCTATGGGGGCGATGTTGCCTGGAAGATAACTCTGCCTCCAGAGACTATTTTACATGAAGGGGGAGTTACCAGTGTGATGTGTGATGGCCGCTCTCTGGTCTCCTGATCTCACTGCAGAGCTGTGTGTGATTATACCTGACGCATCTGCAGCTTCCTTTCAGCTCCAGCTTCCATCTCACAGGCAGACAGGGTTGCAATATTGTTGCAGAGCTCAGAGACAAGCAAAAATGTGTATAAAAGACAAATTTCAGTTCTCCTGTTCTGTGTTAGTTACTTCTCCATTGTAACTTCTCCTTTTATTTAAAATAAGCTCTGGAGTTATCTTCCACGTTCCCCATAGCCTAGAAGAGGTCATTTACAGATACGAAAACTGTGGATTTCTCTGGAACAAGACATCAGATCGCAGATATCATGGTATAATTTTATTAAGTTTCTTATGACCCACATGCCCATATAGACGTCTTAGGTGGGTTGATTCTACTGACAGAATCCCCTTAAAACTCGGTCTTGGGAATTAGCCGAATTGTTCAGGGTACTGCATTTCAGAGAATTGACGCAATTGTTTACATAGGGAATTGTATGTAGTCTTGTATATTTTATTTACTACTGTTAGTTTCTAGAACAGCGGACTCACCTGCACAAGTATGATCCACAATCACTGGCCATCGCATATCTTTATATCTACATGCAACTCGCTAGCTTCCATGAGTATAAATTTCAATTAAAAAAATAACAACTGTGGTTTCTTTAAATATATATTGTGAAGCTCACCTGAGGAGGTTGACTGTCAAACATGCCGGTCAGGGTGGACACACTGACACAGGGCATCAATGCAGAAGGCCGGAAGACACATGGAGGAGCAAGGACTTGGACTTTCTGGAACCACAGAAACAGAATGGCAGTTGAAGAGGGACATAGCAAGTCTGAAACAGTAGTCTGGGGAGGCAGAGGAACCACAGGCATAGTGCAGGATGAATGTTCAATATAAACAGTATCCAACAACAGTACAATAGCTTACTGCAACTGAGGGGTAAATCCAAGTGGTGAATTACAGTGGGTTAACCAGCAAAGCGGAGGGTATGCAGAGTTGCAAAGGTATAGTAAAGTGGATGCATATTAAGAACTGATGGAGGAGAACACCAAACAAACTGAACGCATTAGCCTTAATACTAAAATGTCTCTCCAGAGAGGAAGAGAACTAGCTGCATTGCGGCTATAAAAGTCTCCTCACCTTGACATGCTTAACATGTCACTCTCCACAAGGAGAAATGTTACCTCTTAATACCAAGATACAAATGTGTGTCTTAAGATGCCTAGAAAGTTGATGTCAAAGAGTTTGGAAACTTGTAAAACCCAATGAGGAACATAACAAAGGGCAACGGCTATGTGGTAAGGGGGCCACGCTCGGCCCAGTCATTAGAAGTGCATAACTTCCATAATCTATATTCCATTTTCGTTTTAAAAACCCACATCAATGAGGTTAAGTGATTAATCATGTTGACGCATTTCAACCACCAGTCAGTTTTAGTCCTATAACTATTATGCAATGTCATGGTAACCACAGGCTTTACTTTTTAACTTGGAACTTGTTTATAAGGATGACACACAAATGGCATACGGATGTAAGTCAGTTGACAATACGCATGAAAATAGTCTGTTTTTTCCTGGATGAAAATTTGAGTTTCATACGCTTGTCTCAGCCCGGCTTAAAACTATCTAGTCAAAGTTTACACTATATAAAAACAGCATAGTATTGATAAATATGGACAATAGTAGATCATCTCCACTGGCTCAGAGGAAACAATTGATGGTGGAGCATGCAGAGGATAATATTGGTAAAAAAATGCATTTGCAAGTTGTTTCATGACCAGAAATAGTTCTATTCGTCATGTACATACACAACAGTCTGTTCTGAAAGGTCACCCTAAAAAAAAGTAATCTTTATTCCCAGTGTGAAACAGCATTTCAAGTTGTTAAATCAATGACAGTTTGCTTAAAACATTATGTCGGACGTCCAGGTAGCCGGAACTCTTGGGCTGTCTATAGAGACGGTTCAATCTTGAAATAAGTTGTGGTTGGGAGTCACAGACTTGATCCTACGTGTATTCATGACATATCAGAAGACCCTCCTAACTGGATTTTCTGTTTAGGAGTACCCTAGTATGAGGTTTGACAATTTTCCCGGACAGTAACCAGTTAAACAAGTACAGTAGTCTTGTTTGCTTTATCTGATGTTCCCACCAGGACTTGAAACACTGTAGAAGAAAAAGTAGCCACCAACAGCTGGACTTCAAACTGTGTGTCAGCAAACACATAAACTCTGTGTGGGCCACTGAATCATCTGTTGGCCACAAAGATATACTCAGCGCACCAAGTCTATTTCTTTCAGTACTGTTAAATTTGCTTTAAATTTATGAATAAAGCTTGTCCTACCAAGAACAACAAAGAGCAGATGTCCTTATTACTATATCAGGTGCACTCAATCTGTTAAGCTAGCAATGCATAATAATTCTGTATATGCGAAAATAAAAACCAAAGACCTGAGCGAGCATACATGTTAGTATAAGTGCAATGTATAGGTGCACATTCGCCCTGTGGCCATTAACAGACAAACCTTACATTAAAAGTAATGAGAAGATACCCTGCAGTAAGTAAATAAAATAAATAGCAATAGTACATGTAAATAACATAGGGTACTTAGTTGACAATATTTTGAGAAAAAGAGCATAAAAGCCATCCCACCATGGCAAGGTGTACCAAGCCAGGATGGTCCCCAACTCTAGTATCTAAATTTGCTATGTGCGAACAGGCCTTAAAATAGAGTCAGGGGCCGAGCAGGACTTACAACTAACTGTTTCATACCTGCCCGTGGAAAGCTAAATAGACCAGATCAAGAACCCAAAGAGTAGTGGCCCATCCTCCAAATGTACAAGAAACTATAAAATCAATGACATGAGCGAGCATGTTAGTATAAGTGCAAAGTGTAGGTGCACATTCACACTGTGGCTATTAGCAGACAAAACCTAGAATGAAAACAATGAGTAGATACCCTGCAGTAAATAAATAAATGCATAGTAATTTAATTTTGATTATAATAATTTTTTTAAATTTATATAGTGCCTACATATTCTGCAGCACTTTACAATTAAGTAGGGACATGTACAGATAATAAAAACAATACAATGTATCACATTTCAACAGTTACAGGAGGATTGAAGGCCCTGCTCGCAAGCTTACAATCTATATGGAAATGAGGGGACGCAATAGGTAGAACATGGTCATCAGCTAGTATCTGTCTAAGTGCTATTGCGTGCATGGAGGATGTGGAGACAGATGAATAGTCAGGAGCAGATTAAAATTAACATTTAGGAGTGAACAGGGGTGGGTTAGGTTAGTGAGTTGAGGTAATAGGCTTGTCTAAACAGATGTGTTTTTAAAGCACGTTCAAAAACATGGGGGCTAGATATTAGTTGGAGTATTTGGGGTAGTGCATTCCAGAAAACTGGTGCGGCACGAGAGAAGTCTTGGAGACGGAGTAGTGAGGTTTGGATTAAGAAGGATGTTAGTTCTAGATCAGTTGCAGAATGTGCAAGGGCATGGGAGGAGTGATAGACAGAAATGAGGCATGAGATATAGGGCTGTGCAGAACTGTGGAGAGCTTTGTGGGTGAGATAGATGAGTTTGTATTATATTCTGTACTGAATGGGTAACCAGCGCAATGACTGGCACAGGGTAGAGGCTTTGGTGAAGTGGCCTGATAGAAATACAACCCTGGCTGCTGCATTCAGAATGGATTGGAGAGGAGAGAGTTTGTTTAACGGGTGACCGATTAGAAGAGAGTTGCAGTAGTCCAGACGAGAGTGATTAAGAGCGACCATAAGAGTTTTTGCAGTTTCAAAGGTGAGAAAAGGTCGGATTCTGGAGATGTTTTTAAGGTGCAGGTGACATGAGCGAGTGAGTGATTGTATATGGGGAATAAAGGAAAGTTGTGTGTCAAATTTAACTCCAAGACAGTGAGCTTGCTACTTGAGAGTTATGGTGGCACCACCCAAGCAAATTGAAAAGTCAGGTATAGGTAGGTTAGTAGAGGGAGGAAAAACAAGGAGTTCACTTTTGGAGAGATTCAGTTTCAGATAGAGGGAGGACATAATGCTAGAGACAGCAGAAAGACAAGCACTGGTATTCTGTATTAGAGTGGGCGTGATGTCAGGTGAAGAGGTGTCTAGTTGGGTGTCATCAGCATAGAGATGATACTGGAAGCCAAATCTGCTGATGGTTTGTCCAATAGGGGCAGTATACAAAGAGAAGAAGAGGGGCCCTAGGACTGAGCCTTGTGGAACCCCGATAGTAAGGGGAAGGTTAGAGGAAGAAGAGCTGGCAAAAGATACCGTGAAGGAGCGGTCAAAGAGATAGGAGGAGAACCAGGAGAGAACGGTGTCCTTGAGGCCTATAAAGCAGAGCATAATGAGGAGGAGCTGGTGATCCACAGCGTCAAAAGTGGCAGAGAGATCCAGGAGAAACAGCAGGAAGTAGTGACCATTAGATTTAGCTGTTAGTAGATCATTAGAGACTTTAGTGAGGACAGTTTTAGTAGAGTGTGAGGAGCGGATTGTAAAGGGTCAAGAAGAGTTATCTGAGAGATAGCAGATCAGACGGAAGTGGACCAAGCGTTCCAGGAGTTTAGAGATGAAGGGAAGATTAGAGACCTAGTAGAATTACATAACATTAACATAGGGTACACAATTTGCCTGATTGTGGATTGATGAAGTAAAACTTCTTTAGACATGGCTTTGTAACCTTTTCTAGTCTAATAAGCATTAACAACTCCTTTTCTGAGCCCTTCAGAAATCTCCTTTTGACACTAATTTCTATTTAGGTTTTCACAGGCAGGTGTGAAACAGTCAGATCTGGATCGCTATAGAGGGTGCATGGTAGTTGCTTTTGACTGTATCCACTGGATTATCTCTTAAATTTTACTCAATAAAGAGAAATTAATTTTTATTAACAATATCATCGCTGTATAAATCTTCTTTTCCAAAAATATGAAGTTTCTCCCACCATGCTTTATGGTTGGGACGGTGTTCTTGGGGGTGGTACTCATCCTTCATCCTACAAACATGGCGAGTGGAGTTGATACCAAAAAGTTCTATTTTGGTCTTATCTGACCACATGACCTTCTCCCATGCCTCCTCTGGATCATCCAGATGGTCATTGGCGAACCTCAAACAGACCTGGACATGTGATTGTGTGAGCAGGAGGTCCTTGCGAGCCCTGCAGGATTTTAATCCATGACGGTGTAGTGTGTTACTAATGGTAATGTTTGAGACTATGATCCCAGCTCTCTTCAGCTCATTGACTAGGTCCCCCCCATGTAGCTCTTGGCTGATTCATGACCTTTCTCAGGATCATCCTTATGCCACGAGGAGAGATCTTGCATGGAGCCCCAGACCGAGGAAGATTGACAGTCATCTTGTGTTTCTTCCTTTTTCTAATAATTATGCCAAAAGTTGTTGCCTTCTCACAAAGTTGCTTGCTTATTGTCCTGTAGCCCATCCCAGCCTGGTGCAGGTATACAGTTTTGTCCATGGTGTCCTTAGACATCTCTTTGATCTTGGCTATGGTGGAAAGGTTGGAGTGTGATTGATTGAGTGTGTGGACAGGTGTCTTGTATACAGGTAACGAGTTCAAACAGGATCAATTTATACAGGTAATGAATGCAGAGTAGCGGGGCTTCTTAAAGAAAAACTAACAGGTCTGTGAGAGACAGAATTCTTGCTGGTTGGTAAGTGATCAAATACTTATTTCATGCAATAAAATGCAATTTAATTAATTAAAAATCATACTGTGTGATTTTCTGGATTTTTTTAAGATTCTGTCTCTCACAGTTGAAGTGTACCTATGATAAAAATTACAGACCTCTCCATTATTTGTAGGTGGGAAAACTTGCAAAATCGGCAGTGTATCAAATACTTATTTTCCCCACTGTATATGTGTCCATAAGTATATGGCCATAAAACAAAAGAAAAGGTTAAATATTTGGAAAAAATTAAACATAAAAAAGTTTAATCTAAGTGATTGGTTGGTGACTTTAAGAATAACACACAATAATTGTTTTTTTTTCCTAGGATATATTCTCAGTAAGTGTAAGTGAAATACAGACTCATATTTTTAAATAGATTTCCTGTTTTTATCCGGAGTATATTATAACTTATATAGGATAAGCGAAAATGCATAGTTCTTACCAGTAGAAAAGAATGTAAAACACAAAATATGACTTGGGTTTTGGCTTACAACTATTCTGATCTGCACAATATCTTGGCTACTATTCAGTCCCTAACCTTAATCAGAACCAAATGCTTATCAGATACATTCTCTAGTAATAAGCTGCATTAAGTATAATTGAAACAAATGTCAGCTGTAATTGGAATTACTGTTCATATTACTTATTATAGGGGATACATACTATCAAATTGAATTTCAGATCTTAATTTATAAAGATATCCAGGGCTGGTTTAATAACAATATAAGTTAAATATAATACCTTTGATGTAATAATATAAAAACTCAATCACAACTAATTAACTGGATGTTTCACTGTGGATCAACCATTTTACCATTCAAATGTACATGAAAACAACCCTTCAGTATAATATTAATTCACATGTCCGAAATACCATACATGTCAAATTCTTTATGTTTAGAAAGCTTTTGTAGACCAGCTAGATTTCCTTCAGGAATTCCAGTATATTTTTAGCAAGAATAATATTTATTTTAGTGATAATCTTAGCAACAATAATATAGAAATCTTGATGGAAACCTGACAAACCATATCATTAGCCATTGTGTTATGTCGAGATTTCTTCGGATCCATTTGAAAAATGGATTCTTTATATCCATAATGTCTACAGTTAGATCCATATATATTTGGACAGAGACAACATTTTTCTAATTTTGGTTCTAGACATTACCACAACGAATTTTAAACAAAACAATTCAGATGCCATTGAAGTTCAGACTTTCAGCTTTCATTTGAGGGTATCCACATTAAAATTGGATGAAGGGTTTAGGAGTTTCAGTTCCTTAACATGTGCCACCCTGTTTTTAAAGGGACCAAAAGTAATTGGACAGATTAAATAATTGTAAATAAAATGTTCATTTCTAGTACTTGGTTGAAAACCCTTTGTTGGCGATGACTGCCTGAAGTCTTGAACTCATGGACATCACCAGATGCTGTGCTTCCTCCTTTTTGATGCTCTACCAGGCCTTCACTGCGTTGGTTTTCAGTTGCTGTTTGTTTGTGGGCCTTTCTGTCTGAAGTTTAGTCTTTAACAAGTGAAATGCATGCTCAATTGGGTTGAGATCAGGTGACTGACTTGGCCATTCAAGAATATTCCACTTCTTTGCTTCAATAAACTCCTGGGTTGCTTTGGCTTTATGTTTTGGGTCATTGTCCATCTGTAGTATGAAACGATGACCAATCAGTTTGGCTGCATTTGGCTGGATCTGAGCACACAGTATGGCTCTGAAGACATCAGAATTCATTCGGCTGCTTCTGTCCTGTGTCACATCATCAATAAACACTAGTGACCCAGTGCCACTGGCAGCCATGCATGCCCAAGCCATCACACTGCCTCCGCCGTGTTTTACAGATGATGTGGTATGCTTTGGTTTGTGAGCTGTACCACACCTTCGCCATACTTTTCTCTTTCCATCATTCTGGTAGAGGTTGATCTTGGTTTCATCTGTCCAAAGAATGTTCTTCCAGAACTGTGCTGGCTTTTTTAGATGTTTTTTTTAGCAAAGTTCAGTCTAGCCTTTTTATTCTTGATGCTTATGATTGTCTTGCATCGTGCTGTGAACCCTCTGTATTTACTTTCATGCAGTCTTCTCTTTAGGGTAGATTTGGATATTGATACGCCTACCTCCTGGAGAGTGTTGTTCACTTGGTTGGCTGTTGTGAAGGGGTTTCTCTTCACCATGGAGATTATTCTGCAATTATCCACCACTGTTGTCTTCCGTGGGTGCCCAGGTCTTTTTGCATTGATGAGTTCACCAGTGCTTTCTTTCTTTCTCAGGATATACCAAACTGTAGATTTTGCCACTCCTAATATTGTAGCAATTTCTCGGATGGGTTTTTTCTGTTTTTGCAGCTTAAGGATGGCTTGTTTCACCTGCATGGAGAGCTCCTTTGACCGCATGTTTACTTCACAGCAACACCTTCCAAATGGCATCCCCACACCTCAAATCAACTCCAGGCCTTTTATCTGCTTAATTGAGAATGACATAACGAAGGGATTGCCCACACCTGTCCATGAAATAGCCTTGGAGTCAATTGTCCAATTACTTTTAGTCCCTTTAAAAACAGGGTGGCACATGTTAAGGAGCTGAAACTCCTAAACCCTTCATCCAATTTTAATGTGGATACCCTCAAATAAAAGCTGAAAGTCTGAACTTCAACTGCATCTGAATTGTTTTGTTTAAAATTCTTTGTGGTAATGTCTAGAACCAAAATTAGAAAAATGTTGTCTCTGTCCAAATATATATGGACCTAAATGTATGTTATTAACTCTAGTTGAGTAGGGAGTTTGCAATTAATGACTATGAGGGTGATTCCATATTTTTTTTCTCATCACTGAATTTTTTGCCTCTATTTGACCAATAAAGATATATGTCATTACTAGTGTTGAGCGAGCAAGCTCGACACTGCTCGTTACTCGCCCGAGCATCTCACTACTCGGGATGTTCGGTGAGCACCGAGCATTTCCGGGTTACTCGGACGGGAGCTCGGGTCTCCGCCCTACACGTTTGGCGCTCTTTACAGAGCCAATGAACATGCAGGGATTGCCAGCCAGTCACTGTAATGCCGCAGCCATGTTATTTGTGGGCATTACAGTGATTGGCTGGCCGCACAGCGTCACCTCGAGTATTTAAAACAGTCGCCCGGGATCAGACACTGTAAGGAGAGTGCTGCTGAGTTAGGGAGAGATATATAGTGTGAAATAGGTAGTGTAGGGTCTCTAAAGCCTGCCAAATCAAACAAACAGTCCTTCTCAGGACGAATATCCATTCCGGATATCAGGCAGGCAGGCTGTATAGGAAACGCAGTGGTTATACCAGCAAACGCTGCATTACAGTCCTGTGTGCTCCTGTTGGTCAAATTGCTATACTTATCCCCCGGTCTCAGGGGCCAGGAAAAATTCTTTTTTTTTTTCATCTAAATCCTGTATTTTTTTTTCCCTCAGTCAGACTGTACAAATATACGTCTTATTAACCTTTTGGTATTTTTTTCCTCCACAAAAAAAAATTGAGTGTGTCTGTGACTGTTCAGACACCAATATATCTGTTTAAAAGAGTCTGGTATAGGCCAGAGAATTAGAACTGTGGTTTTGCAGTACCACGGGTCAAATCTCTGTATTATCCTGCTTTTGGCATTTTTTGCTGTAAAAAAAAACTGTAATAGTGTCTCCCTGACTGGTCAGACACCAATATATCTGTTTAAAAGAGTCTGGTGTAGGCCAGAGAACTAGAACTGTGGTTTTGCAGTACCACGGGTCAAATCTCTGTATTATCCAGCCTTTGGCATTTTTTGCTGTAAAAAAAACTGTAATAGTGTCTCCCTGACTCGTCAGACACCAATATATCTGTTTAAAAGAGTCTGGTGTAGGCCAGAGAAATAGAACTGTAGGTTTCCTCTTCCACTGCTCTATTCTACTTTTTATTACCCTTTTTCCATTGATAGTGCTAGTGTAAGCTATTTTACTTCATTTACAATGGGCAAGGCGCGTGGCAAGGGACATGGAACTGGACGTTCTGGTGATGGTGCGTGTAGAGGACGGCGCCGAGGCCAAGGTGAAAATGTGTCACAACCAACAGTCACATCTTCTCGCTCCAACTTCTTGACCGAATTACTAGGGAAGCACACTACAACACCAGTATTGCGAACTGATCAGTGTGAACAGGTTATTAATTGGATAGCAGATAATACTTCCAGATACCTGGGCACCACCACCTCCGGTCTGTCTTCCACATGGTCAAGTTTTAGTAGCCGTGAGTCTCGACCGCATACTCCTCCTCACCCTGATGCTCCTTCCTCCCACCATGCCGAGTGTTGTCAGACAGCAACTGATCCCACACTTGGACACTCTGAAGAGCTGTTCACTTGTCCATTTCCAGATTTGTGCCCCTCGCCTGCTCCGCTTGAAGTGGTGGAAGAGGAGATCCCATGTAGCGATGCCCAAATATTTAAACAGCCATGGCCACAGGAAGTCGACGCTGGCAATTTGTCACAAGAGGTGGACGATGACGAGACACAATTGCCACGAAGTGAGGAGGAGGATCGTGGTGCGCAAGTGGAAGAGGAGGAGGTGGTGGATGATCTAGTAACTGACCCAACGTGGCAGGAGGACACGCAGAGCGAGGCCAGCAGCACAAAGGGGGAGGGAGGCAGAGTACCCCAACAGGCAGGAATAAGCAGAGTGGTGGCCGCACACAGAAGGCGGGCAACAGTTCCCCATAACACCAACACGAGGGAAGTTGCCAGTACAGCCGGTAGGTCTTCCACAGTCTGGAATTTTTTAAAGACTCTGCTGAAAACCCAAAAAAGGCCATTTGTACCACCTGCCATGCCAGCATCAGCAGGGTTGACAAAACTACCAGCCTGACCACCACCAGCATGATCAGGCACATGGCAGCAAAGCACCCGACTTTGTGGGGCGATCACCAGGGTCCACGACCAGTGTCAGCGGGTGTCACCACTGCTTCTTCCGCTGTTGTGTGTGTAATAGAACCCCCTGTTGTGCGTGCAAGGCAATCCCCTGTCCATACTGCATGCAAAGATGCCCCCTCCTCTCAGTCTTCACTTGTTATGGCAGTTTCTCAAGAAACAGCATCAACATCCACGTCCACATCCCACCGCAGCGTTCAATTGTCCATTTCCCAGAGCTTTGAACGAAAACGCCCCACAGACCACAGTCCTAAATTCGCACATTTCACGACTGCTTGCATTGGAAATGCTGCCTTTTAGGCTGGTGGAGACGGAATCCTTCTACAACCTTATGACGGTGGCCGTCCCTCAGTACTCTGTCCCCAGCCGACACTATTTTGCCGGTGTGCCATCCCCGCACTACACAAGCACGTGTCCCAAAACATCTGCCGTGCCCTCAACAACGCGGTTACTTGGAGAGTCCACCTGACAACGGACATGTGGACAAGTGCTTGTGGCCAGGGATGGTACATCTCCCTGACGGCACACTGGGTAAACAAAGTGGAAGCTGGGACCCAGTCGGACCTTGGGACGGAACACATCCTCCCCACACCGAGGATTGCAGGCCCTATGTCAGTCAGAGTTGCCCCCACAGTGTACAGCTCCTGCTCATCATCCTCCTCCTCCTCATGTTCAGCCTCCATCTCAGATATCACCACATCAGTTACAAGCTGGAAGCACTGCAGTACTGCCTCAGCCAAGCGGCAACAGGCTGTGCTGAAACTCATAAGCTTAGGTGATAAACCTCACACTACTTGTGAGTTGTGGACAGCTGTGAAAGAGCAGGCAGATCTGTGGCTGAGACAGCTGAACCTACTTCCAGGCATGGTCGTGTGTGACAATGGCCGTAACCTGGTGGCGGCTCTGAGCCGAGGCGAGATCACACACGTACCATGCCTGGCTCATATGCTTAACCTCGTGGTTCAGCGGTTTCTTAAATCGTACCCCGAGTTGCCAGATCTGCTCGTCAAAGTACGCCGCCTGTCAGCTCATTTTCGGAAGTCGGCTACAGCTTACGCCGCCCTTGCTGTGTTGCAGCAGCGTTTGCAGCTTCTGGCACACCGACTGGTGTGTGATGTCCCCACACGTTGGAACTCTACCCTCCACATGTTGCAAAGGATTTGTGAGCAGAAGAGAGCATTTGTGGAGTACCAGCTGCAACAAGGCCATCGATATTCAGGTCAGACTCCACACATAAGACCTCAGGAGTGGACCTGGATGTCTGACATATGTACCATCCTGACAAGCTTTCAGGAGTCCACCAAGATGGGTGAGTGGCGATGACGCCATCATTAGCGTAAGCATCCCACTTCTCTGTCTTTTGCAACGCTCATTGCAGAGAATTAAAGAGGAGGCATTGCAGCCAGAGTATGATGAGATGGATCAAGAAGCCGTAATGGGTGATTACACACAGCCCAGCCTCATCTCATCCCAACGTGCATTGGGGGACAATGTGGGAGAGGAGGAGGGGGAGGAAGAACAGGAGCTGGTATCATGGCTGTAGACTGTAGTACCTGTACAACTGTCATACCGTCGGTTCAGCGTGGGTGGCCTGAGGACAGGGGGGGGAGGAGGAGAGCATGGTCAGTCGTCATCGTGGTGAGGACACAGAAGTCTTGCCCGTTACCAGTCTGGCACACGTGGCTGACTTTATGTTACGCTGGCTTAACTGTGACCCTCGCATTGTCAAAATGTTGGGTGACAGTCATTACTGGTTGGTGACACTTTTAGACCCCGCAACAAGGAGAACTTTCACTCTTTTATTCCTGAGGTGGAGAGGTCTACAAAAATGGGGAAGTACCAGAAGGCCCTTGCTGCAGAACTGCTAAAAAAATTCCCATCTGAACACGCTAGCAGAAGAGGTCACAGTTCGTTGCCCAACCAAGGCGTACAGGCGAGAGAGACGCAACTCCAATCCAGCAGAGGCAGGCGAACACTGTCAACATACTGGGACAGTTTTCTGAGACCCGCCCAGCTTACAGGCCCTGAGGCGCAGGGTACTCTCACAAGGAGTGGAAAGTTTCAAAAGATGGGGAGGGAGTACCTTGCTGACTGTACCAGCGTCCTCCGTGATTCCTCTGTGCCTTTTAATTATTGGGTATCCAAGCTGGACACTTGGAATGAACTCGCTCTGTACGCCTTGGAGGTCCTGGCCTGCCCTGCCTCTAGCGTGTTATCGGAGGGTGTTTTTAGTGCCGCTGGGGGAATTATAACTGATAAGTGCACTCGCCTGTCAACTGACAATGCTGATAAGCTGACCCTTATCAAAATGAACAAGGATTGGGCCAGACTTCTCATCACCACCAAATGACAGCAGAGTAACATAAAGTCAAATCCACTGTGTTATTTCGGGAGGTGTATTCCCATGCACGGCTTCACACCCACACATGGGTATATGCTTCCTCATTTCGGCTGTTTTTTGGTCTTCTCCTTATCCTCAGCCTCCACCAACACTATACCACCATGGTGACCGTGGTCCGTGTTGCCAGCATTGCAAGTTCCTCTGTCCTAATTTTTGTCAGCTTTTGCTTGGAAGGCATAGGCAAAGACTGTGGGAGACCCACTCCCCATTAATGGGAATAATGTTTTTTATATGCTGTACTACATGGCTCTTGTAAGGGGCTTTAAAATCGTCTTGTTAAGCAACTGCGACCTCCATCATTCTTCCAAGGGGCATTAAAAATGTCTTGTTAAGATACTGCGACCTCCACGTCTCTTCCAATGGGCATTAAAACTGTCTTGTTAAGCTACTGCGACCTCCACCACTTTTCCAAGGGGAATTAAAACCGTCTTGTTAAGCTACTTCGACCCCCACATCTCTTCCAAGGGGCATTAAAACCGTCTTGTTAAGCTACTACGACCTCCACCACTTTTCCAAGGGGCATTAAAACAGTCTTGTTAAGCTACTGCGACCTCCACCACTTTTCCAAGGGGCATTGATATTGTCTTTTTATTCCACTGTGACCTCCACCCTTCTTCCAAGGAGCATTAATACCGTCTTGTTAAGCTACTGCGACCTCCACCACTTTTCCAAGGGGCATTAAAGCTGTCTTGTTAAGCTTCTGTGACCTCCACGTCTCTTCCAAGGGGCATTAAATCTGTCTTGTTATCTTGTTAAGCTACTGCAACCTCCACGTCTCTTCCAAGGGGCATTAAAACCGTCTTGTTAAGCTACTGCGACCTCCACGTCTCTTCCAAGGGCATTAAAATCATCTTGTTAAGCTACTGCGACCTCCACTTCTCTTCCAAGGGGCATTAAAACCATCTTGTTAAGCTACTGCGACCTCCACCACTTTTCCAAGGGGCATTGATATTGTCTTTTTATTCCACTGCGACCTCCACCATTCTTCCAACGGGCATTGCATTTCCTCCTAATTTTTGTCAGCTTTTGCTTTTCAATGCATAGGCGAACACTAAGGGAGACCCACTCCCCAATAATGGGTAGAAGGTTTTCAGTATGCTGTAATCCACATCTGTTTCAATGGGCATTGCAGTTCCTCATAATTTTTGGAAAGCCTTCCATTCACTGCTTAGGCCAACAGTGCACAGGAGACCCAGTTGCTATAAATGGAAAAAATCGTTTAGTTAAGGCCCTCTGACCTCCATGTCACTTCCAATGGGCATTGGAGTGCCTCGAAATTTTTGGTAGGCATTGCACTCACTACATGCCCTATAACTGTGTAGCCGAACCGCTCCTTTTGGTACAGAAACATATCCTACAAGACATGTGTGGTTGACTGGCCTGATATTGATGTGAATGGTCACTGTTCCTCCTGCTCTTTCTCCTTTGCCAGAAAACAAAGCAGATGCTAACTTCTATCATTATCATCAGGCTCCTCACCTTGGCACTCTCAACTCCCCTGATGGAGAAGCCAGGGCCCACTGGAGGAGTCTGGTTCTCTGGTGGGCTCGTGCAATGCTGCCCTAAAGCAGGCCAGGCTAAGAAAAGTGTGGGGGAAGTTCCAAGGAGAAATAGGGGCGGCTGGGGACCGTTTATGGACACCCAGCCACCCCCAGGTGGCTGGGGACCGTGTGTGGACTCCCGGCCGCGGGGCGGCTGGGGGCCGAGTATGGACACCCGGCCGCCCCCTGGCGGCTGGGGACCGAGCGTGGACACCCGGCCGCCGGGCGGCTGGGGACTGAGTATGGATACCAGGCTGCCGACGCATCCATGACATGGTGGCCGGCATCTGAATCCACATGCCTAAAAGGCTCAATTTCAAGTGCAAGCAAGCTAGCAGTATGGTATTGCAGCCTGGGGGTGGGTGGGTGGCAGGTTGCACACTTATGCTTGCATTGGAAGGAATGGGGGAGGTACAATTGAACACTGCCCTGGGACTAGAACTTGCATGGGGATAGTTGCAAGTCTGCATCTTCTTATGCGGCAAGGATCACTTCTGATGGGCACACTTTTAGGCAGTGACCTTGGTGTCAGATGCTTCCAGGGGTCTTCCCCATGCTGTTCCCATGTCTTTCAGCACTGTATGCATGTGTCACACAGCACATGGCCAGATAAGTTTGTAAAATGTTAAAATGACATTTCCCGGTGAATGCATTTGTCACGGTTGAAAGCAATACAAATGTGCAAAAACGCATAAAAAATGCTACTTGTGAACATTTCCCAAGGTGTGGAGGAGTATTTTTGTTTTTGGTTATTTATTTTACCTTATACACAAGTCTTTACCCTGGAAAGGAAGTTCCTTAACATATTTCACAGGAAAACCATTTCAGTTTCGTTTTTGAACGTTTTATTGTGAGCCTGTAAAAGTGGCTTAATACCTCTGACCACATTGTTGACAGCATTGACCTGGGGGTCAGAAATGCTTCCTGGGGCGATGCCCATGCTGTTCCCATGTCTTTTGGGCACTGCCACTATCGTTTTGGGCACTTTTTAGGCTCTCTAAAGACTGCCGGGGGTGCCGCCTCAAAAATGCTCGGGTCTCCCATAGACTAACATTGGGCTCGTTGCTCGGGTCGAGCAGCCGAGTATCACAGTGAGCTCGGCCCGAGCTTCGAGCACCCGAGCATTTTAGAGCTCGCTCAACACTAGTCATTACTTAAAGTATTTTCACTTAATTAGTTTAAAGGGAATCGATCATCAACTTTAAACACACTCAACAGATGGTGTAGGTCTTGATCATCCTCTAAGTGTGGTGATGCTCAAATTTTTTGCCACAGGATCTATGCTGCTATGAGCACTTGTAACATGATAGAATTTTAGAGTTGGAAGGGACCTCCAGGGTCATCGTGTCTCAGACAGATGTCTGTCCAGCCATCTTTCTATAGAACTTAAACAGTTGTTCTCATCTTCTGTCTTCAGAATCTCACCGCAATCCAGCCTCCGACTTTCTGATTGCTGTGAAGTCTGATTAATTGACAGTTCAGGTCAACAGCACTGCCAAACTGTGCATTCCCAATGCTACTATTGGAGCCAGCATTGCCCTTGCAGCATCAGAAGTACAGTGAGACTGCTACCAGCATGCTACCGGCAATCTCAGCCAGTCTTAGTGTAGTGCTTACAAGCTCACTATGAAAACTTGTAAGCACTGCTCAGTTACTGGTCCCCTTACCATTGAGTAGTAAACAGTACATTTAAAAAGTAAAGATTTTTGGAGAACTGGGACACATTTTAATAAGTAAATTGCAAAGTTTCTTGTTTTTGCAGCCACTTTGCAAATTTACCTATTTTACAAGACGCGAATAATTATTCAATGTACAGAAAAGGTCTTTAAATCTAATGAGTTTGCAGCTTTTTAAACCTGAGTGAGAGAGAATTTGGCCTGAATATTTTCAGAATCTAATCCCAGCATTCCTGTGGCAGAAACTCACATCATTTTGTTGCATTTTTGATAACATGCCGAGAGGATAACTGCAGATTTCTATAATATATTAGTAGGCAAAGGCATTTACAGTTCTGGAACAATCCATAGTGTGCAGAACAGCTTGTTGTATTTGGGATTAACAGTTCACCGCAAATGACTGTAACACACTTTATTTCTTAAGACTTTTATATTTATATAGGAAACATCAACAAAGAAGATGAAAAACAAACCTGAAAACAAGATTTAACAGCAAAAGAAACCTCCATATTAACTCATCTTAACCTCTAGCCCACATTTGCTGTACATGTACGGCGCATATTTGGTGTATGGAGTAAATTCAAGAGCTGAGCCTGCAGCATACCCAGTAAATGCTGGCTATGATATATAACTGGAGTCTGACTATAAACTACAGTGGTGTGAAAAAGTGTTTGCCCCCTTCTTGATTTCTTATTCTTTTGCATGTTTGTTGCACTTAAATGTTTCAGATCACAAAACAAATTTAAATATTAGACAAAGATAACACAAGTAAACACAAAATGCAGTTTTTAAATGAAGGTATTTATTATTAAGGGAAAAAGAAATCCAAACCTACAGGGCCCTGTGTGAAAAAGTGATTGCCCATCCCCCTTCCCCTTTAGAACATAAATTTACTGTGGTTTAGAACATCTCTGGGAAGCTGAGTTCAATTTCTCTAGCCACACACTGATTACTGCCACACCTGTTCTCAATCAAGAATTTACTTAAATAGGACCTGTTTCACAAAGTTAAGTAGATCCAAAAGAGCCAGTAGGTTTATGTGCAATTATCAAGTATCAAGTGCAGTTATCATGTGCATGGAGGGTGTGGAGATAGGTGAATAGAAGGGAGCAGATTCTGAATAATTGTGACGCTAGTCACTAACTCACGGAGCGACCATGAGGCGGGTAGTCAGACGTTCCGAGGTCAATACCAAGAGAGCCCGTAGATACCAAGGGAAAAGACAGATGCGTAAGTCCGGTCACAGTCCAGGGTCAATGTCAAGAGAGAGCAGAACAAAGCAAAAGGGCAAGACAAGGAGGTAGTCAGAACACGGTCCAAAGGTTCAGGCAGCAGGAGATCAAGACAACAGAATTAGGCAAATACTCACCAGGAAGCACAAACTACGTCTGGCAGAGAACAGGGGCAGTCAGCTCGGTTAAATAGCTTGGGCAATCTCCAGAACACTGAACACTTGGAGACTGCCCTGCAAATCCCAGTCAAAGATTTGATAGCCGAGCTGTTAATCAAAGCACCGAGAGCCCAACTTGCCACTCACAGGATTGGACAACCAAGCAGTCCATCAAAACACAGCAAGAACCAGTTCAATAGGACAACATAGCAATCCCACACAGAATGCAGGAATCGTGACAGGACCCCCTCTTCAATGGGGGCCACCGGACCCCAAGGTTTCCCAGGAAACCTCCGATGGAAGGCCCTGACTAGACGATCGGCATTTACGTCTCGAGCAGGGACCCAGGATCTCTCCTCTGGTCCGTAACCTCTACTCTGAATGAGGTATTTGAGAGAATTACGGATTTTCCGAGAATCAACAAACTTTTGTACTTCAAATTCCAAACTGTCATTGACGGAAACTGGTGGAGGTGGAGATGAAGGAGACAAAACAGAAGGGACAAACTCTTTTAGCAGAGATTTATGGAATACATTTGGAATGCGGAAAGACGGAGGGAGTTTTAGTCAGAAGGCCACTGGGTTAACTACCTCCAAAATCTCATATGGACCAATAAACTTAGGACCCAACTTTGCTGATGGCACTTTCAATTTAATATTTTTGGAAGAAAGCCATACCTTATCACCAACTTTGAATATGGGATCCCCTGAACATTTACTATCATCCTTCCGTTTCTGGCGATGTTGGGCTACCCCAATATTCTTCTGAACCTTCCTCCAGACATCCCCAAGTTTCTGTATGACAACTTCTACTCCTGGACAACCAGAATTCATTCTTGAGAATTCACGAAAATGAGGATGAAAACCATAATTGCAAAAAAAGGCGAGGTTCCAGTAGATTGGTTAACCCGACTGGTAAAGGCGAACTCAGCAAGAGGTAAGAATGAGGACCAGTCCTCCTGCTGAGCCACAATGAAGCATCTAAGAATTTGCTCCAATGACTGATTGGTCCTCTCTGACCGTTAGTTTCAGGTTGATAAGCAGAGGAAAAAGATAGGTCAATCCCTAATCTTTTACAAAACGCTCTCCAGAATTTGGAACCAAATTGCACCCCCCTATCGGATACAATGTTCAAGAGAATGCCATGCAATCTTACCACATGATTGATAAGTAACCGGGAAAGCGTCTCAGCATTAGGTAACCCCGATAACGGAACAAAATGAGCTTGTTTACTGAATCGGTCAACCACCACTCAAATAACGGTTTTCCCACAAGACAAAGGCAAATCAGTTGTGAAATCCATGGACAAATGAGTCCACGGTCTTTCTGGAATAGGCAAAGGAGCCAATTCCCCGGCCGGCCGGTTATGACAAACTTTAGCGTGTGCGCAAACCTCACAAGCGGATACAACATTTTTAATGTCATTAAGCATGGATGGCCACCAAAAGTTTCTACATATAGCCTTTTGAGTAGAGATGAGCGTTGTTCTACTCGAACTGCTCGCCAATCTCAAATTCGAGCTGTTTTGGGCGGTGTTCGAGCCGTTCGGCGAACACGAACAATTTGAGAAAAATTCGGCTGTTCGAGGTTATGTTCGATAACTGTTCATGCACCAAAATCATAACTGGATTTTTTCTCAGTAATGATGAAAATTAATGTTAATACGCAGTTTGAGTGTACAGCGGGGTGGGGGGAGGGGCAGGGGATGGATCTCTGCAGGAACAATGAAGATCTCCATTTTTTTTTCTCTTTCCCGCATTTGCAGTGGGGAGGTGCAATCTGTCAGCCTATCAGCAGCGCACACACGGAGCGAAGTGCTTTTTTTCACACAAGCAAGGGCATGTGTCATTGGCAGTGTATGTCACATGTCCTTGCCCTATAAGACCAAGCCATTTTCCCCGTCGCCACCATTTTCTCACTGCTGCAGCTGCGTGTTAGACGGCACCGCTGTTGCTGTGTGCGCTATACCTTGTTAATTTCAAGCCAATTTTCGCACAAATCTACAGATAGCTTGGGAGTAGGGAATAGTTGTGATTGCAGTCCTTTTAAGGACTAGGTTACAGCATTTCCTACGACTTTTATCAGGCAGGTCTGTGCTCTTAAATAGATAGATTGTGGGAGTAAAGACTAATTGTAATTGGAGTCCTTTTCAGGACTAGGTTACATCAGTTCCTATCAGTTTTTGCCAGGCAGGTCTGTGCCAGTGCTGTGCAAGTTTTTTTCACAGCATTTGGCTGAATCTAGCAAAGCTAATCCTTTTTTGCCTATTGCAGAGTGTGTTAGTCAGTGGAGTAGCCTATCTGTGTTGCAAGATATACCACCTGTGTATAGAATACCAATTTTTTTACTGCACCTAGTGAAGTAAAATCTTTTGGGCATAGCATCATTCTATTAGTCCATCTATACTGACCTCCATCAGGTTGCAAATTGAATATAATTTTTTTCTGCATCTAGCTCTGAAAAAATATTGGGCTTCTAGCTGTGTGTGGGACTTGTTCTATTAATCCATCTATACAGACCTCCATCAGGTTGCAAACTGAATATATTTTTTTCTGCATCTACCTCTGAAAAAATATTGGGCTTCTAGCTGTGTGTGGGACTTGTTCTATTAATCCATCTATACAGACCTCCATCAGGTTGCAAACTGAATATATTTTTTTCTGCATCTACCTCTGAAAAAATATTGGGCTTCTAGCTGTGTGTGGGACTTGTTCTATTAATCCATCTATACAGACCTCCATCAGGTTGCAAACTGAATATATTTTTTTCTGCATCTACCTCTGAAAAAATATTGGGCTTCTAGCTGTGTGTGGGACTTGTTCTATTAATCCATCTATACAGACCTCCATCAGGTTGCAAACTGAATATAATTTTTTTCTGCATCTACCTCTGAAAAAATATTTGGGCTTCTAGCTGTGTGTGGGACTGGTTCTATTAGTCCATCTATACTGACCTCCATAAGGTTGCAAACTGAATATAATTTTTTTCAGCATCTACCTCTGAAATAATATTTGGCCTTCTAGCTGTGTGTGGGACTTGTTCTATTAGTCCATCTATACTGACCTCCATCAGGTTGCAAATTGAATATAATATTTTTCTGCATCTAGCTCTGAAAAAATGTTTGGCCTTCTAGCAGTGTGTGGGACTTGTTCTATTAGTCCATCTATACTGACCTCCATCAGGTTGCAAACTGAATATAATTTTTTTCTGCATCTACCTCTGAAAAAATATTTGGGCTTCTAGCTGTGTGTGGGACTTGTTCTATTAGTCCATCTATACTGACCTCCATAAGGTTGCAAACTGAATATAATTTTTTTCTGCATCTAACTCTGAAAAAATATTTGGCCTTCTAGCTGTGTGTGGGACTTGTTCTATTAGTCCATCTATACTGACCTCCATCAGGTTGCAAATTGAATATAATATTTTTCTGCATCTAGCTCTGAAAAAATGTTTGGCCTTCTAGCAGTGTGTGGGACTTGTTCTATTAGTCCATCTATACTGACCTCCATCAGGTTGCAAACTGAATATATTTTTTTCTGCATCTACCTCTGAAAAAATATTGGGCTTCTAGCTGTGTGTGGGACTTGTTCTATTAATCCATCTATACAGACCTCCATCAGGTTGCAAACTGAATATATTTTTTTCTGCATCTACCTCTGAAAAAAATATTGGGCTTCTAGCTGTGTGTGGGACTTGTTCTATTAATCCATCTATACAGACCTCCATCAGGTTGCAAACTGAATATAATTTTTTTCTGCATCTACCTCTGAAAAAATATTTGGGCTTCTAGCTGTGTGTGGGACTTGTTCTATTAGTCCATCTATACTGACCTCCATCAGGTTGCAAACTGAATATCATTTTTTTCTGCATCTACCTCTGAAAAAATATTTGGCCTTCTAGCTGTGTGTGGTACTTGTTCTATTAGTCCATCTATACTGACCTCCATCAGGTTGCAAATTGAATATAATATTTTTCTGCATCTAGCTCTGAAAAAATGTTTGGCCTTCTAGCAGTGTGTGGGACTTGTTCTATTAGTCCATCTATACTGACCTCCATCAGGTTGCAAACTGAATATATTTTTTTCTGCATCTACCTCTGAAAAAATATTGGGCTTCTAGCTGTGTGTGGGACTTGTTCTATTAATCCATCTATACAGACCTCCATCAGGTTGCAAACTGAATATATTTTTTTCTGCATCTACCTCTGAAAAAATATTGGGCTTCTAGCTGTGTGTGGGACTTGTTCTATTAATCCATCTATACAGACCTCCATCAGGTTGCAAACTGAATATATTTTTTTCTGCATCTACCTCTGAAAAAATATTGGGCTTCTAGCTGTGTGTGGGACTTGTTCTATTAATCCATCTATACAGACCTCCATCAGGTTGCAAACTGAATATATTTTTTTCTGCATCTACCTCTGAAAAAATATTGGGCTTCTAGCTGTGTGTGGGACTTGTTCTATTAATCCATCTATACAGACCTCCATCAGGTTGCAAACTGAATATAATTTTTTTCTGCATCTACCTCTGAAAAAATATTTGGGCTTCTAGCTGTGTGTGGGACTGGTTCTATTAGTCCATCTATACTGACCTCCATAAGGTTGCAAACTGAATATAATTTTTTTCAGCATCTACCTCTGAAATAATATTTGGCCTTCTAGCTGTGTGTGGGACTTGTTCTATTAGTCCATCTATACTGACCTCCATCAGGTTGCAAATTGAATATAATATTTTTCTGCATCTAGCTCTGAAAAAATGTTTGGCCTTCTAGCAGTGTGTGGGACTTGTTCTATTAGTCCATCTATACTGACCTCCATCAGGTTGCAAACTGAATATAATTTTTTTCTGCATCTACCTCTGAAAAAATATTTGGGCTTCTAGCTGTGTGTGGGACTTGTTCTATTAGTCCATCTATACTGACCTCCATAAGGTTGCAAACTGAATATAATTTTTTTCTGCATCTAACTCTGAAAAAATATTTGGCCTTCTAGCTGTGTGTGGGACTTGTTCTATTAGTCCATCTATACTGACCTCCATCAGGTTGCAAATTGAATATAATATTTTTCTGCATCTAGCTCTGAAAAAATGTTTGGCCTTCTAGCAGTGTGTGGGACTTGTTCTATTAGTCCATCTATACTGACCTCCATCAGGTTGCAAACTGAATATATTTTTTTCTGCATCTACCTCTGAAAAAATATTGGGCTTCTAGCTGTGTGTGGGACTTGTTCTATTAATCCATCTATACAGACCTCCATCAGGTTGCAAACTGAATATATTTTTTTCTGCATCTACCTCTGAAAAAAATATTGGGCTTCTAGCTGTGTGTGGGACTTGTTCTATTAATCCATCTATACAGACCTCCATCAGGTTGCAAACTGAATATAATTTTTTTCTGCATCTACCTCTGAAAAAATATTTGGGCTTCTAGCTGTGTGTGGGACTTGTTCTATTAGTCCATCTATACTGACCTCCATCAGGTTGCAAACTGAATATAATTTTTTTCTGCATCTACCTCTGAAAAAATATTTGGCCTTCTAGCTGTGTGTGGTACTTGTTCTATTAGTCCATCTATACTGACCTCCATCAGGTTGCAAATTGAATATAATATTTTTCTGCATCTAGCTCTGAAAAAATGTTTGGCCTTCTAGCAGTGTGTGGGACTTGTTCTATTAGTCCATCTATACTGACCTCCATCAGGTTGCAAACTGAATATATTTTTTTCTGCATCTACCTCTGAAAAAATATTGGGCTTCTAGCTGTGTGTGGGACTTGTTCTATTAATCCATCTATACAGACCTCCATCAGGTTGCAAACTGAATATATTTTTTTCTGCATCTACCTCTGAAAAAATATTGGGCTTCTAGCTGTGTGTGGGACTTGTTCTATTAATCCATCTATACAGACCTCCATCAGGTTGCAAACTGAATATATTTTTTTCTGCATCTACCTCTGAAAAAATATTGGGCTTCTAGCTGTGTGTGGGACTTGTTCTATTAATCAACCTATACAGACCTCCATCAGGTTGCAAACTGAATATAATTTTTTTCTGCATCTACCTCTGAAAAAATATTTGGGCTTCTAGCTGTGTGTGGGACTTGTTCTATTAGTCCATCTATACTGACCTCCATAAGGTTGCAAACTGAATATAATTTTTTTCTGCATCTACCTCTGAAAAAATATTTGGCCTTCTAGCTGTGTGTGGGACTTGTTCTATTAGTCCATCTATACTGACCTCCATCAGGTTGCAAATTGAATATAATATTTTTCTGCATCTAGCTCTGAAAAAATGTTTGGCCTTCTAGCAGTGTGTGGGACTTGTTCTATTAGTCCATCTATACTGACCTCCATCAGGTTGCAAACTGAATATATTTTTTTCTGCATCTACCTCTGAAAAAATATTGGGCTTCTAGCTGTGTGTGGGACTTGATCTATTAATCCATCTATACAGACCTCCATCAGGTTGCAAACTGAATATATTTTTTTCTGCATCTACCTCTGAAAAAATATTGGGCTTCTAGCTGTGTGTGGGACTTGTTCTATTAATCCATCTATACAGACCTCCATCAGGTTGCAAACTGAATATATTTTTTTCTGAATCTACCTCTGAAAAAATATTGGGCTTCTAGCTGTGTGTGGGACTTGTTCTATTAATCCATCTATACAGACCTCCATCAGGTTGCAAACTGAATATATTTTTTTCTGCATCTACCTCTGAAAAAATATTGGGCTTCTAGCTGTGTGTGGGACTTGTTCTATTAATCCATCTATACAGACCTCCATCAGGTTGCAAACTGAATATATTTTTTTCTGCATCTACCTCTGAAAAAATATTGGGCTTCTAGCTGTGTGTGGGACTTGTTCTATTATTCCATCTATACAGACCTCCATCAGGTTGCAAACTGAATATAATTTTTTTCTGCATCTACCTCTGAAAAAATATTTGGGCTTCTAGCTGTGTGTGGGACTTGTTCTATTAGTCCATCTATACTGACCTCCATAAGGTTGCAAACTGAATATAATTTTTTTCTGCATCTAGCACTGAAAAAAATATTTGGCCTTCTAGCAGTGTGTGGGACTTGTTCTATTAGTCATCTATACTGACCTCCATCAGGTTGAAAATTCAAAATAATTTTTTGTCTGCATCTACCTCTGAAAAAATATTTGGCCTTCTAGCAGTGTGTGGGACTTGTTCTATTAGTCCATCTATACTGACCTCCATCAGGTTGCAAACTGAATATAATTTTTTTCTGCATCTAACTCTGAAAAAATATTTGGCCTTCTAGCAGTGTGTGGGTCTCATTGTATTAGGCCATCTATACCAAGCTCCACCAGCTTTTCAATTAATAATAATTTTTCGCTGCATCTAGCCCTGAAAATAATTTTTCTTCCCAATAGTGGTAGCAATAGAAATATGGGGCGCGCTCCTGGCTTACAAAAATATACGCTTCATAACAAAAAACACCAGCTTAGCGCACTGCATTAATAAGATGGCATCATCATCTCTCCCAGTGCTAGGCCTACTACCCAGGCTAGCATTCCTGTGCCTAAAACACAATGTATGGGTCCGCGCTAGCCACTATGCTGAGGGGTATAAAGCTGCTGCTAACGCTTTATAACAATTCAATTGGCAGATTTTCACAGAGCTCTTCCACAATGCCCACCCATCGGGACAACAGTTGCCCACCTTCCCTATGGGATCTAGTGGCGAATTGTTGATGCCATTAATCAGAGCGTCAGTTGCCCCGTCGATGTGACAAGCATACGGTAAGGCATGGGAAGATTGGACACGACTAGTAGCAGGCAGACGGGTTGACCAATGTGAACAAGCCAGATCACAAGTCACCATAGAATTTCTCCACCAGCTAATGATGAGGGGCATATCAGGGGCGTCAGCGCAGCGGTGTCTGACCGGAGTAGCATTTCACTTCCAACTACTGAATTGGGGAGATGTGACAAAGATTCATCATTAGACAATCCATAAAAGGGTGGAAAAGGATTCAGCCAAGTCAGGAGTGTAGACGTCCCGTCCCGTGTCACTAAAACTGATTTCTCACATCATATCCCTAACACCATTAACATGACACTCACAATTTGAAGCAACACTACTGTCTACTGCATTTGTGATCGCCTTCTTCGGGGCGCTATGCATAAGCGAATTAGTCCCTCAATCCAAAATTAGCACCAGTGGAGGCTTATTACACCAGGACGTAGTCATAGGCAATAATGCAATACGTCTACGCATACACAAATCGAAAATGGTTCCAGCGGGCAGGGGCACTTGGGTACTTCTACAACCCACAAACGGTACACTGAGTCGGGTAACAATAGTAAAACCATATCTAACCATCAGATCACAAAGTAATTTGTTCCTATCACACATTGATGGGACGCCATTATCAAGATACCAGTTCCAAGCTATATTTAATAAATGCATAACATCGGCAGGGAACCACCCCAAAGATTACGGGACACACTCATTCCGCATAGGCGCGGCCACAGAAGCAGCAAGAGCAGGACTGTCAGAAACGGAAGTTCAGAGGATAGAGAGATGGTGATCCACGTGTTTGGCAAGATACATAAGACCGGACTTGTTATCCTAACGTGGTTTGTTTCTTTTACAGGTGACGCTAAGCCAACAGTGTGGGTGATAGGCCACTCGTATATATATTGGGCAGATTAAAGGGCGAAAGTCCGCCCAGGCAGGAGGAAATTAGAGTTTCATAACACATATTTCAACTGGAGAGGTATTAGAGGCCTGCTATGGCCACAGGTACTAATGGAGGTAATCAAGGTAGGGAGAGAGGCAAGATGTCTGGTCATCTTAGTTATACAGGCCGGGGGAAACAACCTAGGTCATCACAAGAGCGCATAACTAATGGCAATAATGAAACTAGACACTGAGCGCTTCAGAGAATTTTTCACAAAACTAGCTATAGTATGGTCAGAGATTGTGCCGATAGCGGTATGGCAAGGTGCGCGAGACATCACGGCCATCGAATGGACAAGGCGGGTAATAAATATTCGGATGGCAAAATTTAGAAGAGACAGAGGCGGTGTAGTGGTACAACACCGACAACTGGAAGGAGATAAAGCAGGCCTCATACGGCCCGACGGTGTTCACTTAATGGATATTGGACTGGACATATTCCTGTCAGGACTCCAGGACGGAGTGGAACAAGCGTTAAGAGTGATGGGTGGGGGTCAGAGTCCTGCATACGAGTACGCAGGATCCTCCGTGGCCTGGAAATAGAAAGGACATGTTGGAGAGTTACACTTGTTGGCCAAGTTGCCGGAGTGGAGACCCAGGGCATGCTGCAACAAGCTGAATTATTTTAGAAATAAAATGTCTTTCTAATGGAATGAGTATAAAGAGTTAATAAAGCTGTGACCGATCCTCACCCATCCAATTGTAAGAGTTAAATTATTGTATTGTCAAGGAAAGGGGGGCGGTAGGGGGGCTGAGCGTCTGGGTTTGGTTGGGGGTCCCCACAGTCTGCCTAGGCTAGATGCATTTAAAAATTCTTATTAGATACACAGGCGGTGCAGCTTGCTTCGCAGCTGGGCTACTACGCCCAAAGTATTGCCTAGGCTAGATGCAGTTAAAAATTCTACGCTGACTAGCAGACACTGAAGATTTGGAGCAGACCTCTGAGTAAACAGCTCTTCAGACTCAATCATCTGTGTTACCCCAAGCCATAGTGTATGTAGTTTCTTACAGTTAAAAGGGGGGGGGGAGCGACCCAACCCACCTGGAATTGACGATGCCAACGTCACGTAAGACACAGCAAGGGGACTCCAAAAAGAGTTTCCATTTTTTCCCAAAATTGTGGCACAGACACCACTTAACCCTAGAACGCATACCTGGGGCCTCGCAGTCCCGCCCTGTTAATTGTTTTCTATTTTCTGCAAGATTACTTTAGTTAGAATTTTGAAACTCTAGGTATTCTTCATGTATATAGTTGTTTGTCATTTGAGTTTGAGTTATTCCATGTTATTTGCACATGGGCCTAAAAGGCCCCAGGTATATGAAAGTGTAGATTTTTATGGTCATGCGTTCTAGGGTTAAGTGGCATCAATTGCCCCACAGTTGCTTAAAATGGTTGGTGAGGTGATATTACCAAATCCTCAAGCTTTTAGCCTCCCAAGGATAACACAGGATTAGAAAAGTCCTTGCGAATCCATGATTTGTTCACCTTTATGAACGTGAGTCTGTCTACATTCTCAGTGGACAGCCGCGTGCGCTTATCTGTCAGCACACCATCAGCAGCGCTGAACACACGTTCAGAGAGAACACTGGCTGCAGGGCATGACAAGATCTCCAAGGCGTGAGTGGCGAGCTCCGGCCATTTTTCCAGATTGGAATACCAAAATGAGCAAGGGTCCAGTGACACAGTCATGGCTTCGATGTTCACTTGGAGATACTCCTGCACCATCCTCTCTAGGCATTGACTATGTGTCAGACTTCTTGTCTCCTGTGGCCTTGCAAAGGATGGTCTAAAAAAGTGGTGAAACGATTTCACAAAATTGCTGTTACCAGCAGATACTGTGTTACTGTTACGGTTTGAGTGATGAAGACTCGACAGTCCCGCGGTTGGCAAGTTAGAACTGTGAGATTCACTTCGTGCACCACTGGTGTTTTGTGGAAAAGCACATGTAAGATTCTGCAACAGCGTCTGCAGATACTCCTGCATGCGTCAATCCCTTTTTATGGCAGGAATTATTTCGGCAAATTTACTTTTGTACCGGGGATCTAAGAGTGTGGCAACCCAGTAGTCGAGATTAGTTCGAATTCTGCAATCTGAGGGTCATGTTGCAGGTAGTGCAGCAAGAAGGCACTCATGTGTCTTGCGCATCCAGGAGGACCAAGTCCTTGTTGTGTTGGTAGCGAGGTAAGAATCATGCTTCTTTCCTCTGCCCTCTCCCCCCAACCTCGCACAACAGAAATGTGATCAAGGTCTCCCTCATCTGATGAGTCTTCCATGCCCATCGCCAGTTCATCCTCCACTTCTTCCTCGGCTCCTGCACCTTCCTCAACAGTTTGGCTGCTACCATGCGCCCTGTTTAATCCCTCTCCCCCACCCTCCCATGCCTGCCTCCTTGGTGCTGCCAATCGTCTGGACCTTGGAGATGTTATCCCTTCCGCATACGACTCCTCCTCTACTTCCTCCACCTCCTCTTGTCCGACCACCTGACTCTGAATTCTGTTTAATGTGTGCTCCAGCATGTAAATCACCGGAATAGTTATGCTGATAATGGCATCGTCGTCAGCACTAAACATCTTCGTCGCCATTTCAAAACTATGCAGAAAGGTGTGTGGCGCCTCTGAGGGTGCAGTCACCACAGAGTTACTGCATCTCACCCAGAGGTGTGGTATCTCACCCTCAGGTAAGGAAGGTGTATGGCTCGGGACCCTAACACCTGCATCCAACACATACCCGCAGTGGGGTTAGGGCAAGATTGCTCCTAAGGGAGAGCACAGTCCCAGGTCCCTAGCTGGTGGGAGGATCCTATGTAGTGGGTGCTTAGGGGAGCAGCTTAGGGGAGCACATGACAGGGAGAGTATAAATAGGAAGCCATCTTAGAAAGAGCAAGCCAGTCAGAGGAGGAAAAGTGACAGGAGCAGAGGCTCGGCATGAGCTCTGCTCCGGAGGCGGGCCTAGCCTGGGAGGCCCAGGACTGAAGGAGAGAAGAGAGGAGTGGGAGCAGGAAGGCTCCAGGAACCGAAGGGACCCTAGGGCTACGGGCCGTGCAGAAGGCCACCTGTACTCCCGCTGCTACCAGGAGGTAGAGGGGTCAGGCCAGATAAGCGGAACCGGTCCCTCAACTAGAGGAGAAACAGCAAGGCTCAACTAGAAACCGGAGGCTGCAGCATTTCATGTACTGCAGGCAAAAGTCCACACCAGTCTCACTAAGAAGGTAGTCACATAGGACCCAGGGGACGGAACACAAGTCGCCCGCCAAGGCCCGATGATACCGGATAGAAGTGTCACTGGGTGTGAGGTGCAGGGAGAAGGCCAGAGAAAGGACACACAGAAGGGGGTCCTGCTAAGTACTCCGGAGCTATCTGGGGGTGGACTGAGCCCCTCACTGAGTACGCACAGCACGACGGGTGAGATAGCTCTGGTACCTGTAATCTGGACTGCAACAACTGTGAGTAAAGATCTTGGGACTGCATCACACGGACTCTGTGTTCATTACTGACTCCCTGCACTACAACCACCATCATCCACCCACACTGCCCTGAAGCTACACTCTTCCTGTGGTGAGTAATAATACCATTGCAGCAAAACCACCAGCTTCAGAGGACTGTTCCGCAGCGGCGGCCCCTTTGGCTGCACTCCACAGGTGGCGTAGTCGGACATTATAAAATCCATATATACAAATTACCGTTGGATTGACCGCCCTGGGTCACGGACCGGGTCACCGCCACAGTGACTACAACCCCCAGCGTCTACCGGCCCGGCTCCGGGTACCCCACGGCCCAGGGGGCGCGTCAACTTCATAGGTCCCTGATCTGAGACCACTCCTGCTGTGTGATTTGCCCCACCTCTGGATCTCGTTGGCCCAGGCTATACGTCAGAAACTATTGCACCAGGGCTTGTCGGTGCTGCCACAGTCGCTGCAACATGTGCAGAGTTGAATTCCACCGTGTCGGCACATCGCATTTCAGCCGGTGAACTGGCAGGCCCAACGACTTCTGTAGAGATGTAAGTCGTTGAGCTGCGGGATGCGAACGGCGGAAGTGAGCACACAGCAACCGTGCCCTCTGCATAAGGCCATCTAGTCCGGGATAGTGGGCTAAAAATTTATGGACAACCAGGTTCAACACGTGAGCCATACAAGGCACGTGTGTAACATTGCCCCGGCGAAGGGCAGCACCCAGGTTTGCAGCATTGTTGCACACGGCCTTCCCTGGTTGCAGGTCCAGTGGAGACAACCATTCATGAAATTGGGTCTCCAGAGCTGACCACAAGTCCTCAGCTGTGTGACTCACATTTCCCAGACATTTCAAAGTAAACACTGATGCCGTTGAGCCCTGCTGCCAGCATAGTAAGGAGGTGCGCAGTTAGAAAGCAGGTGGCATTACCAGACAGGCTTTGGGTGCAGGTGGAGGACCGAGAGGAGGTTGAGGAGGCAGAAGCAGTGGAGGAACTTCTAGATAAAGAGGATTGACGTACAACTCGCGGGGACGGCAAGACTTGGACAGCAGCCCCTTGTCCTGCTGTCACCATAGTTACCCAGTGCCCTGTCAGCGACATGTAACGCCCCTGTCCATGCCTACTCGTCCAAGTGTCTGTAGTGAAATGCAGCCTGTCACACACAGAGTTTCTCAAAGAAGCGGTGATGTTGTGTGCGACATGCTGGTGGAGCGCAGGCACACCTTTCTTTGAGAAGTAGTGCCGACTGGGCATCTGGTACTGGGGCACTGCGACGGACATAAGGTATCAAAAATCCACTGTGTCCTCCAGGCGGAAAGGCAGCATTTCTGTAGCCAACAGCTTGCAGATGGTGAAATTCAACCTCTTAGCTTTCTCATGGCTAGGAGGAAATGGTCTTTTACTTGTCCACATCTGAGGGACCGAGGGCTGGCTGTTGTGCTTTGACGGGGTTGAGTAGGGTGTCCCTGGCAAACTGCCGGTCTGTGAGGAAGATGCAGGCGGACATGTTAGGTTGCCTTGATCCAAAGATGGTGCTCTCGATGTCAGAGAGCTCTCAACACCAGCAGGTGTTTCCACTTCCCAATGAACTGACGACCTGCCAATCACACTGGCTGTTGCAGGTAAAGAGGTGGCAGGTCTGCGTCCAAAAACATGTGTGACTGCTGTCCCCCCAGTCACAGAGGATGAAGAGGCCGCGGATGCACAAGATGGGGCAGACGGTGGTTGGCCCAGCCTGCTAGGCCGCATTGTAGCACAGTGAGCTTCCCACTGCAACTTATGCTTCATATCCATGTGACGGTACATGCATGAAGTACTCAAACTATGGATTTTTTGGCCTCTACTTAGCTTTTGGTGACAAATATTACAGATAACACGAGTTGGGTCATCCTTATCGATCTGAATAAATGCCCAGGCTATGCAAGGCTTAGAGCCCATGCGACCTGAAGAGCCACTACGACTTGTGGTCAGAGGCGGAGTTGTGGTTGAGGATGCAGTTGTTGATGTGCTTCCAGTACTCCGTCTCTGTCCAGGAAGGCGCAACCTAACCTCGTCGTCAATAGCATCTGTGACGCCCCGCTGCGCTTGGTATCACAGATCCTAGAAGAGTGTATTGATGGAATCCTCCACAAGAGGCCCCCATAAACATTCACACATCTCCACCTTCCACCTCAGACCAGTAGAGGGAGCCCGTTAGGGATATAAATAGGGAAGGTGGAGCTAGGCAGTTCAGTTCCTCTGAAGAGTTCCTGCAGTAGAGAAGCCTAAGAGAGGTCAGTCTGCAGTGGAGCTCAGTCTAGTCTAGAGAACTCAGTTAATAGTTCAGCAGTGGAGCACGAGGCTCCTGCTAGCTAGATTCAGGGAGCCCAGATAGAGCTTAAGGTGTGCCGGCGTCATAAGATCGGTGAAGCGTGGCAAGCTGCCGTTAGTGTGTATAGCCTATTGAGGGCCCGAGTAGGCCGAAGGCGAGTGGCGAGTTAGTACATAAGGGGCAGAGGAGCTTAACCAGCTCACCCCGAAGCATTTACCGGACACCGGATCCGAGCTTACCGGGATCTCTATGACCCAGTAAGGCATAACCGGAATCCCTGGAGAACTACAAGTCCCAGGATCGCTAAGGTGCTGATACGTAACAGAGCCAGGAGACGCTTTGGCCCCGCATACTGGGAGCGTGAACTTCAAGAGAAGGCCCTACCACAAGGTCAGCCAGCGCAGGACAGAGACAAAGTTAGGCCTAGCTCCAGGCAGGTCAGAAACTTACTGCGCAGAGGCAAGAAACAGGAGGCCCTACACCCGCTCATTGGGGAGGATCCTGATATGCACCCTTCACCCTACAGTGCTCCAGGATGTGCCTGAATTTCCTCCAGTAAAAGGTACTGAAGTGACTACCGTGTCCGTTTCCGTTCTTGCTCTGACCCAGCTGGGTCTCGCCTGTCCTGCATTCCCCCTGCATACGCTGCCCTGAGACCTAGCTCCACCTGTGGGGAGCTATACCATCGAGCTGCCTTATCACGGGCCTCAGTGGACTGCTGCAGCGCTGGTGCTTCTCACCAGATACCACAGGTGGTGTCACAAACTCTTATAAAATTAACAATTATCCACCCTTTTAAAGAGTGACCCCAGGGTACGGGCCAGGGAGCCGACCACCGCGACATCCCAAAGGCCAGGCAAAGGCCCGGGTGACCTCATCGACTGGCTGACTGTGGGTTGACAGTAAGTGGGATCTTCAACCTTGTCATCATCACCCTGTGTGTTATCACACCCGTCGTCCTCAAAGCCAACCTCTTCCTGCCCTGACCGAAAAGTCAAGTTGTCGCTCCAATCAGGTATTTGAGTCTCATCATCGTCTTCATCATTGTCTCCACCAACAGGAGTTACAGTTTGGGAACGAGGGTCTACATTATGCTCAGAACCTTCTTCATCTGGTCCTGGATCCGACTTATAAAGATTCTGGGCATCAGTGCAGATCATTTCCTCGTCTGGATTAACAGAAGCTCTGGAGCAGACCTCCGTTTCCCAGGCTATAGTATGAGTAAACAGCTGTGCAGACTCAACCATCTGTGTTACCCCATACTCAGACGGGCAGCTGGAGACTTGGGAGCTGTGAGGAAGCAAGTGCGATTGGGGTGACACCTCTGAGGACTGGAGTATTTGTGATGTTGAAGTTGAGGTGGAGGAGAGCCCACTTGAAGGAGCACTTGATATCCGCTGAAGCACCTGCTGTTTTTGTGCCTCATCTGGAATTTGTAGCGATGGGCGTGTCCGTAACAAAGGGATCGTATCACATTGTCCACGAAAAGAAGTCTACATGTTAGTTTGGCTGGAAGATGGTCTTTCTTCTGCAGATGTTACCCCCCCCCACCGCGGGGGGCTCGACCCACCAGCGGACAGGCACCAGTATTAGGAGAGGGGGGCTGGCCGTCAGGGTCCACCGCGGCTCTGGCACAAACCCGGCGACACGGAGGTGGCACGGGCAGGAACGGACTGGCCGTGTCGGCTTCTCACTTTTTGGATTTTAGAAGGGCATTACATGCCTATATCTGTGTCTCCCCCTCCTTTTACTCCTCCACCTCTTTTATTTTCGCATGACTATATGTACTTGTCACTTTTCCATGTGTTAGTTATGTCTTCTGAGCAGTTTGTCAGCTTTTGGACACCTTTGAAGGTGTTTTCTATGTGTTTCTATGTGTTTTTGTTTGCTTGCCATTGGTTTTAACGGTGTTCGAAGGTGTTCGACGAACAGTTCGACGAACAGTTCGGCGAACACACGGGTGTTCGACGAACCGAACCGAACTCGAACACTACGGGGGTGGCTCAACACTACTTTTGAGTAGCAGTGACCCTGGGGTGACCACTCAAGATAGAGTCATGAAACTCTTGCAACAAATGTAATCTTAGATACACGGGCACAAATAACTTAGATCCAGGAGTAGCGGAAGGAACCGACGACTGGACTTTGCGAATCTCAGCCTCCAATTCTGAGAACACCATCGAAATTACTATACCCTTAGAACGAATGGAGGAAGGGGGTTCTGGAGGAGAAACAGATTCAATGTTGTGTGACAGAGCGTCAGCTCTAACATTCTTAGACCCTGGTCTGAACGTGATGGAAAAATTGAATCTAGAAAAAAATAAGGACCACTTGGCCTGTCTAGGGGTTAAACATTTAGCATATTCAACATAAGCCAGATTCCTATGATCAGTCATAACCGTGACCTGATGAATAGCTCCCTCCAAAAAATGCCTCCATTCTTCAAAAACTAACTTTACAGCAAGCAGCTCACGATTTCCAACATCATAGTTTCGCTCAGCAGATGAAAATTTCCTAGAAAATAAAGCACATGGCCGTAAATTAGTCAGAGTTTTGGGACCTTGGGATAAAACTGTTATGATCTGCAACAAGAAATAAGGAAAGATATGGGAAAGCTGTCCCTACAGTAAGACTAAGCTGAATCCCTACGATGTAGCGGGCTGACTGTTCCTTGTGAACAGACCTGCCTTAGTCCTCGGCTAGTCTGAACGAAGACCTATAGAAATAAGGGAGGGGTCCCTAAAAGAACTAAGGACTAGGACAGAACTTGTTGTAGAACACAAAAGACAAACTGACAAAAAGTACTAGATGTCCCAGAGGACCAAGCAAACTGACAGAGATAGGCACCGAAGCACCAGGCTAGCAAAACAGTCAAACAATACTGAAGTCCAGCAAAGCCATAAGGGCGGAGCTGGAATAAATAGACAGATGGTCACGTGACCGCAAAACATAAGATAGAAAAAACTAACAGGAGGGTTCTAACAGTACCCACTCTTCTATGAGGATCCTCCGGATCCTCCAGGCCCAGGCCTATCCGGAAACCTCCTGTGGAAAGCTTTAACAAGCCTAGGAGCAGAGACATCATCCGTCCTTACCCAGGAGTTGTCTTCGGGACCGAAACCCTTCCAGGAGACAAGATACTGTAATCTTCCTCTATGCCATCTAGAATTCAAGATACGCAAAATTTCAAATTCGCCGTCTTCCACCACAGGGGGAACTGTGACAATGGCGTCCCTATCAGATACTTCAGCCTTTTTCAACAAGGAAACATGAAACTCAGGATTAATCTTCCAGGAAGTAGGGACATCCAACCTAACAGCAGACGGGTTAACAACCTGAAGCACTTTAAATGGACCCACAAACTTAGGACCCAGATTTTTAGAGGGAATCCTCAACCGCAGGTACTTCGAGGACAACCAAACCATGTCACCCACAGTAAACAAAACCTCTTTACGTTTCCTGTCAAAATACTACTTCTTGGACTTCTTGAAGGTTGCAACGTACATTAGTCCAAACTCTCTCCCAATCACCGGAAAAATTCTCCTCCTCCGGCACCGCCGACCCTAATTTGGAGAGCGAACCAAAAGACGGATGTCTCCCAGTACAACAAAAAAAGGAGAACACCCTGCAGAGGATGATGTATGATTGTTAAGAGCAAATTCGGCGAGAGGCAGAAACTCAGACCACACCTCTTGATTGTCTGCCACAAAACAGCGCAAAAACTGTTCAACATCCTGGTTCTTTCTTTCAGTCTGTCCATTAGACACAGGATGATAACCAGACGAAAATGACAAATGGACTCCCAACCTGTCACAAAAAGCACGCCTAAAGTGAGCCACAAACTGAGGTCCTCTATCAGAAACAATATCTGTGGGAACGCCATGGAGTTTGACTATCTCCTTAACAAACGCATTAGTGAGTATCTTGGCGCAGGGCAACTTAATGAATGGAACCAAGTGACACATCTTACTAAAACGGTCCACGACCCCCCAGATGACAGTAAAACCCTCGGACAAAGGAAGATCAGTATTAAAATACATTGTGAGATGCGTCCAAGGCGCACTAGGAACTTCCAGAGGGCAAAGCAACCCCGCAGCAGGAGTATGTGAAGCCTTTGACCTAGCATACACAGTACATTGACACACCCACTTGATGACTTCCTTCTGCCATCCAAGCCACCAAAAACTGCGACTGATAAGTCTCTTAGTTTCCAAAATTCCTGGATGACCAAAACGGAGTCCAAAGCCGCCACCACAACTCCTTTCTGTAAAATGCTCTCCTCCTCGGCACCGACAGTAGGAGAGAAGCTGCGAGATAAAGCATTGGCTTTAACATTCTTAGTACCAGGGATATAGGTAACAGAAAAATGAAACCGGGAAAAAAAAAGTGCCAACCTAGCTTGACGGGCATTCAAGCGCTTGGCAGCATCCAGATAGATCAAATTCTTATGATCTGTGAAAACCTGAATAGGAAATCTAGCACCTTCCAAAAAATGACGCCAATGTTCAAACGCAAGTTTAATAGCCAGCAACTCCCGATTTCCAACATCATAATTGAGTTCGGTTTCCGAAAATTTCCTCGAAAATAAGGCACGAGGATGTACTCCACCCTTGTTCTCCTAAGACAAAACTGCTCCGACCCCCACCGATGAAGCATCGACCTCGACCAAAAAAGGCTTGGTCTCATCAGTCTGCATAAGGATAGGGGCAGAACTGAACCTCTCTTTGAGATACTCAAACGCTTCAATGGCCTCAGTACTCCACTGGGCCGTATTCGCACCTTTCTTGGTGAGATCGGTTAGAGGTTTAACAATTACAGAAAAATTCTTAATGAATTTCCTGTAATAATTGGCAAAACCCAAAAATCGCTGTATAGATTTCAAACCAATAGGTCTAGGCCATTCCTGCACAGCCTGAACCTTCACAGTGTCCATCTCAAAGCCCTCGCTGGAGACAATGTAGCCCAAAAAACTAATTTTCTGCACAGCGAACTCACATTTCTCCAGCTTAGCAAACAGTGAATTATCACTCAATAACTGCAAAACTTCACGTACACTCTGCCAATGGGACTCCAGATCTGGCAAATAAATCAAAATGTCATCCAAATACACAACCACATTCTTACCAATCAAAGGTCTCAGGATGTCCTTAATAAGGTTCTGAAAAAATGCAGGTGCATTGGTAAGACCAAAAGGCATCACCAGATTCTCAAAATGACCTACCGGAGAGTTAAAAGCAGTTTTCCATTCATCACCCTCCTTCACTCGTAACAAATTGTATGCCCCCCGGAGATCAATTATGGAGAACCACTTGGCTCCCACTAACTGGTTAAACAAGTCAGGAATTAACGGCAATGGGTAGGAATTGCGTACGGTAATCTTATTAATTTCACGGAAATCCAGACATGGATGTAAACCGCCGTCCTTTTTTTAAACAAAGAAGAATCCAACTGCCACAGGCGACTTAGAAGGTCTAATGTGACCAGCAGCCAAGCTAGTCTCTATGTACTCCCCCAAAGCCTTTCTTTCAGGGATAGTCAGATTAAACAAGCGACTTTTGGGAACAGTAGCACCCGGAACAAACTCAATGGCGCAATCATAATCCCTATGAGGAGGTAAAACTTGCGACTCCTCCTCCAAAAAAACCCTCCAAAAATCTTGAATAGGTACAGGTAATTCCCCTTTTTCCACAGCCGCAATGCGACCATTACAACATTTATCATAGCACTTCGGACTCCAAGACTTAATCACATTAGTAGACCAGTCCAATAAAGGATTGTGCAGTTTTAACCAAGGCAATCCTAGAACAACTGGAGAGGGCAAATTTTCCATAACAACCAAGTCCAAAATTTCTTGGTGAACTCCATTGATAGTGAGGGAAAATGCAGCAGTCTTGTGAGTAATAGATTTCAAAGGAGTGTTATCAATTGCAACCACAGAAATAGGTGATGACAAAGGTTTGGATTTCAATTTAAGGTTTTCCAAAAACCCTTTATCAATCACATTAAGTGTTGAACCACAATCCACAAATACCTGAAATTCAACCAAATCTCTCTGCAGAGTCGTACTCCCAGAAAGAAATACTCCTGCAGAGCCTAAACAGGCTATACGGGCGTAACTGACCTTTTTTTTCTTCTTTACTTAAACGATGCTCGCAATACTTAATCAAATGGTCAGCTTTACCACAATAAAGACATAAACCCTCGGCGAATCTCCGGTCTCTTTCCTGAGAGCGGAGTGACATTGCCCCCACCTCCATTGGTTCTCCGCTGTCAGAGCAGATTTTCTGGGAACTAGGACCTGACGTTACAGGAGTCTTTACATCATTCACCCTGGACCTCAGTCTCCTGTCCACACGAACAGCTAACTGCATAGCTTCCTGCAGAGTCTCAGGTGCAGGGAATGCAATTAGCAAATCCTTAACCCTTTCACTCAGACCAGCAAGAAATAAACATCTCAGCGCAGAATCATTCCATTTAACTTCTGAGGCTAATCTCCTGAAGTGTGTGCAATAATTTTCAACATCATCTGACCCCTGATTCAAACGTCTAAGTTCTGATTCAGCAGATGAGATTCAATCAGGATCGTCATATAATAGACCCATAGCAGAAAAAAATTCTTTAACAGAACTTAAACACGGATCATTAGGCTGGAGAGAAAAGGCCCAACCCTGTGGTTCTTTGCGCAAAAGTGACATAATAAAACCAATGCTCCGTGATTCATTCCCAGAGGATCTTGGTCTCAAACAAAAATATAACAAACAAGCATTTTTAAAGGAAAAAAAATCTTGCTGTTTACTATAAAAAACATCAGGCAGTCCTACCTTGGGGTCGACAAAATGTGCTCCAGGACAGCTACTCACGTGTTGCTGAAGCTCGGCCACCTCCTGAGACAATCCCTGCAGGCGTTGAGCCAACTCCTGGACGGAAACCATACTGATCCCCGAATTTCTTTCCTTTTAGTTTTTTTTTTTTTTTGGGCTGGACTTACTGTTATGATCTGCAACAAGAACTAAGGAAAGATAGGGGAAAGCTGTCCCTACAGTAAGACTAAGCTGAATCCCTACGATGTAGCGGGCTGACTGTTCCTTGTGAACAGACCCGCCTTAGTCCTCGGCTAGTCTGAACGAAGACCTATAGAAATAAGGGAGGGGTCCCTAAAAGAACTAAGGACTGGGACAAAAATGGGACACCTCCTAAACAGAAATTGTTGTAGAACACAAAAGACAAACTACAAAAAGTACTAGAGGTCCCAGAGGACCAAGCAAACTGACAGAGATAGGCATAGAAGCACCAGGCTAGCAAAACAGTCAAACAATACTGAAGTCCAGCAAAGCCATAAGGGCGGAGCTGGAATATATAGGCAGATGGTCACGTGACCGCAAAACACAAGATAGAAAAAACTAACAGGAGGGTTCTAACAAAAGCAGTCCCCACCCCAACCTCTGAGGCATCCACCTCTATAATAAACGGTTTCTGAAGATCAGGCTGAATCAGAACTGGAGCAGACATGAAGCACTCTTTTAGTTTATTAAAGGCCTCAATAGCATCTGACGGCCAAACCTTAAGATCTGCCCTCTTACATGTGAGATCAGTAAGAGGTTTAACAATCTGCGAAAAAACCCTTATAAATTTTCTATAGTAGTTGGCGAATCCTAAAAAACGCTGTAGTGCTTTAAGGTTGTGAGGTTAAAAACAATCAATTATAGCCTGCACCTTCCCAGGATCCATTTTAAAACCCTCAGCAGATACCATGAACCTCAGAAATGATATTTCCTGAACAGAGAAAGTACACTTTTCTAATTTGGCAAACAAAGAATTCTCCCCGAGTCTCTGTAAAACAAAAACAAAACGAACATGTTCATAGTGTAAACTTAGATCAGACAAAAAATTAGAATGTCATCAAGGTATATCACAATAAACCTTCCAATGATATCAGAAAAATGTCATTCATAAAGTTCTGAAAAATAGCCGGTGCATTGGTTAAACCAAAAGGCATGACCAGATTCTCAAATGGACCCTCGGACGTTCAAAACGCTGTTTTCCACTTCTCACCCTCCCGGATTTGTATCAGATTATATGCCCCTCTGAGATCAAGTTTAGAAAACCATTTAGCCCCAGTAAGCTGATTATATAGGTCGGGGATAAGTGGAAGGGAATAAGTATTTTTAACAGTAATTTTGTTTAGTTCACGGAAATCGAGGCAGGGACGGAGGCCACCATATTTCTTTTTCACAAAGAAAAAAACAGCAGCTACAGGCGAGGAGGAAGGACGGATATGACCCTTCCATAAACTTACTTTAATATATTCTTTCATAGTGGTCTGTTCAGGTCCTGACAAATTGTACAAGCGAGCTTTACGCAATTTGGCATTAGGAATTAAAACAGTAGCACAATCATAAGGACGATGGGGAGGTAGTATCTCTGCCTCTTTTTCTGAGAACACCTCTCGGAAAGTCTTTCAGGTACGCCGGCAGACTCTCCAGACTAGCGGAGCAAATTTGCACAGAACGAATACATCTTTCATGGCAGTTGGGGCTCCATTTAACAATATCCTTTTGCCACCAATCGATAACAGGATTATGAACATGCAGGAAAGAAAACCCCAACACCAACCCAGCAGTTAAATTATCTAACACATAACAGGAGATGGACTCATAGTGCAGTGTTCCCACTCTTAGTGTGAATTCCACCGTTACCAGCTGGACAAAGTTCTGGAGTAATGGTGTCTAGTCAATGGCGACAATCTGAATGGGTCTTTCAAATCTAACTTTCCCTAATCCTAATTTAAGAACCAGTCCAGAATCAATAAAGTTTGCAGCAGACCCACAGTCAATGAAAGCAAGTGCAGATAACCATTCTGAAAACATAGTTCCACGTTCAACAGTACTTTATCTGAGGAATAAAAAGGTACCTGGAAGCCTGGGAGACCTCCTCGACAATCACCCAGGCCTAAGCATTTCCCGATGACTTATTTGCTTGAAGGCGAGTCGAGCAGTCCTTGAGGAAATGTCCAGCGCGACCACAGTAGAAGCAGAGTCCGAGATTGCGCCGATGTTTCCTCTCCACGGTCCTGGAGCTGGCTGCTCCAATCTCCATTGTGTCCATCTCAGGTAAGGAAAAAGGCTCAGGAGGAATGACTGAAACCCCTTTTCACTCATCAGCTCTCTCCCGAATCCTGTGGTCCATACAAATGGCCTGAGTCATAGCCTCACCCAAAGACAGGGGTGGAGGATGCAAGGCCAGAACGTCCTTAAGAAAATCCATAAGGCCACGGCAAAACTGCCACCTGAGAGCAGCATCGTTCCAAAAAACCTCAGAGGACAATTGCCGGAACTCCGAACTATAATCCTCAGCGGTGCGGCCCCCCTGCGTCAGGTTCGTGATCTTAGCCTCTGCGACCTGGATTCTGTAAGGTTCATCATAAATCATCCCTAAAGCATCAAAAAAGGTGTCGATAGAAGACCGTTCTGGGGCTAGTGGGGACAAAGAAAATGCCAAATTCTGAGGACCCCCACGCAATAGGGACATGATTATACCCTCCCGTTGGGACTTATCCCCAGAAGACCAGGGTCGCAGAGTAAAAAATTATTTACAGCTCTCATTGAACACCCTAAATTGATCCCTTCCCCCCCAAGAATTTATCAGGAAGTGCCACAACTCATTCGGGGGAGGTCAACTGTACGTCAGTGGGTCCAGAAGACATAACTATTGTCGCTGGCGGAAAGCTATTGGACACACCCAGAGTACTAAACTGACCCTGCAGCCGGGACTGCGAGGATTCTAGCCTCTGGAGATTCCTGGCCAGATCCTGAACCATCTGTGTTAGACTTGTCAACTGATCACACAGTGCACGGACTGGATCCATTGGTGAGAGGAAAAGAAAAAGTATGGCCAGACGTAATGTGACCCTAGTCGCTAACTCACGGAGTGACCGTGAGGCGGATAGTCAGACGTTCCGAGGTCAATACCAAGAGAGCCCGTAGATACCAAAGGAAAAGACAGATGCGTAAATCTGGTCACAGTCCAGGGTCAATATCAAGAGAGAGCAGAACAAAGCCAAAGGGTAAGACAAGGAGGTAGTCAGAACACGGTCCAAAGGTTCAGGCAGCAGGAGATCAGAACACAGAACAACAGAATGAGGCAAACACTCACCAGGAAGCACAAACTACGTCTGGCAGGGAACAGGGGCAGTAAGCTCAGTTAAATAGCTTGGGCAATCTCCAGAACACTGAACACCTGGAGACTGTCCTGCAAATCCCAGTCAAAGATTGGACAGCCGAGCTATCAATAAAAGCACCGAGAGCCCAACTTGCCACTCACAGGTTATGACAACCAAGCAGTCCATCAAAACACAGCAAGAACCAGTTCAATAGGACATCATAGCAATCCCACACACAATGCAGGATTCGTGACAATAATATTTAGAAGGCGGGAACAGGGCAAAGTTGGTTAGTTAGTTGAGCTGGTAGGCTTGTTTAAAGAGACAGGTTTTTAAAGTGCACTTGAAGACGTGGGGGGCTAGGTATCAGTCGGATTGTCTGGGGTAGTGCATTCCAGAGAACTGGTGCAGCAAGAGAGAAGTCTTGGAGATGGAGGTTTGAGGTTCAGATTATGGAGGATGGTAGTCTTAGGTCATCTGTAGAATGGAGGGCACGTGTAGGGCGATAGACAGAGATGAGGGAGGAGATATAGGGTGGTGCAGAACTGTGGAGAGCTTTGTGGGTAAGAGCGATGAGTTTATATTGGACCCTGTAGCGAATGAGTAACCAGTGTTATGACAGGCACAAAATGAAGGCAACGGTGAAGCGGCTGGACAGAAATACGACCCTGGGTGCCACATTCAGGATGGATTGGAGAGGAGAACGTTTGGTAAGAGGGAGACCGATCAGAAGAGAGTTGCAGTAGTCCAGACGAGAGTGAATAAGAGCAAGAGTAAGAGTTTTAGCAGTTTCAAAGGTGAGAAAAAGTGGGATTCTGGAGATGTTTTTAATATGCAGATGACAAGAGCGGATGAGTGATCGGATATATCGAATAAAGGTAAGTTTGATGCTGTTTGGACGTTATTGTTGAAACCTCCAAGGTAATTTCAATGTCAGGTAGAGAGTTAGTTTAGTAGAGGGGAGAAACACATGAAGTTCAGTTTTAGAGACAGCAGACAAACAATCCTTGGTATTTTGTATTAGGGTGGGGGTGATGTCAGGGGAAGAAGTGTATAATTTAATGTCGTCAGCATAGAGATGATACTGGAACCCAAATCTACTGATTGTTTGTCCAATAGGTCCTGTGTATAGAGAGAAGAGGAGGAGGCCTAGGACTGAGTCCTGTGGAGCCCCGATAGTAAGGGGACGAGGAGAATAGTAGGAGCCAGCAAAAGATACAGTGAAGGAGCGGTCAGCGAGGTAGGAGGAGAAGCAGAACAGAACGGTGTCCTTGATGCCGATAGAGCAGAGCATAGTGATGAGGAGCTGGAGATCCACCATGTCAAATGCAGAAGAGAGATCCAGGAGAATCAGCGTGGAGCAGTGACCATTAGATTTAGCTGTTAGTAGATAGTTAGAGACTTTAGTGAGGGCAGTTTCAGTAGAGTGTAGAAAACGGAAGCCAGATTGTAAGAGTCAAGAAGAGAGTTATCTGAGAGACAGTGGATGAGATGGTAGTGGACCAAGTGTTTCAGAGGAGTTTAAAAATGAATAGAAGATTAGAGACAGGTCTGTAGTTAACAGTAGAGATGAGCGGTGTTCGACTAGAACTGTTCGCCAATCTCAAATTCGAGCTGTTTTGGGCGGTGTTCGAGTTGTTCGACGAACCCGAACGATTTGCAAAAAATTCGGCTGTTCGAGGTTATGTTCGATAACTGTTCGTGCACCAAAAGCGTGTCCTGCATGTCTGGCGCTATTTAGACCACCAATCATGCAGGGATTGTCTGCCACTCACTGTAATGCCACAGCCATGGTGGTTGTGGCATTACAGTGATTGTCCAAATCGATGGGAACAGTGCCAACAGTGAAACATGAAAAGCCGGCAATTCAGCAGCGGCATACACCGGTACCCGACAATTTAGAACCGAAAGAATAGAACTTCACACATAGATTAGATAGATATAAACATGTCAGCCACATATATACGAAGTACAGTGAAAGTGCTGCTTACTGTACTTGTCATTTAGCGTAAAGGATTTATCAAAAAAAATAATAGTGTTTTCGTGCACCGTCTCTTTAAAAAAGCCGGCCGGCAATTCAGCATCTGTACCCGACAATTTAGAATAGAAAGAATAGAGAATCACACATAGATTAGATAGATAGAAACATGTCAGTCACATATATATGAAGTACAGTGACAGTGCTGCTTACTGTACTTGTCATTTAGCGTAAAGGATTTATCAAAAAAAATAATAGTGTTTTCATGCACCGTCTCTTTAAAAAAGGCGGCCGGCAATTCAGCATCTGTACCCGACAATTTATAACAGACAGAATAGAGCTTCACACATAGATTAGATAGATAGAAACATGTCAGTCACATATATATGAAGTACAGTGATAGTGTTGGTTACTGTACTTGTCATTTAGTATTAAAATAAAGGATTTATTATTAAAAAAATTGGCGTGGGGTTCCCCTTAATTTTAGGCTCTAGCGGAGGTTAAGCAGACGGCTGGGGCAGATGTTTGAAGCCTGGGAAGGGGGTAATACCCACGGAGCTTCCCAGGCTACTAATATCAGCCCCCAGCTGAATACATAGCCTTTACTAGCTATTAAAATGGGGGACCCCCCAAAAAAAATGACGTGGGGTCCCCCCTAATTTAATAGCTAGCAAAGGCTAGGCAGACAGCTGGGGGCTGATATTAATAGCCCAGGAAGGGAGCCATGAATATTGGCCCCCTCCCAGGCTAGAAACACCAGCCGTCAGCCGCCCCAGAAATGGCGCATTCATAGGATGCGCCAATTCTGGCACTTAGCCTCGCTCTTCCACGCTGCCCTGGTGCGGTGGCAGGGGGTAATAGGGTTGGGGTTGATGTCAGCTTATAATGCCAGCTGACATCAAGCCCAGGTTAGTAATGGAGAGGCGTCTATAAGACACCCCCATTACTAACCCCATAGTCAAAGTTAAAAAAAACACAAACACCCAGAATAAAGTCCTTTAATTGAAATAAAGACACAATCCTTTATTGTTCTAAATTAAACCATACTTACCGTCACGCCCATTCCAGCTGAAGCCAACGATCTCCTGCAATAAAAGAAAAATAATAAAGCAACCTCATCCTTACCTTTCCATGGTTCCCATGACAGCTTCAGCTCTGCTACATCGAGATGACAGGCTGGACCGCAGCAGAACGCTGCCATCCAGCCTCTCATCCCGCAGACACTGAGAAGCGCAGGCTTGCTTGCGCTGCTCAGCGTCTCTCTGTGACGACATCCAGATGAGCCGAGTTCATGTCCAATGAACTCGGCTCACCTCATGCACGTCACTGACAGCGTGGGAAAATTCTCACGCTGAAGCGGTGAGTGCAGGAGAATTCTCCCACGCTGTCAGTGACGTGCATAAGGTGAGCTCATGTCCAATGAACTCAGCTCACCTCCTGCACGTCACTGACAGCGTGGGAGAATTCTCCGGCACTCAGCGCTTCAGTGTGAGAATTCTCCCACGCTGAAGCGCTGAGTGCAGGAGAATTTTCCCACGCTGTCAGTGACGTGCATGAGGTGAGCCGAGTTCATTGGACAATAACTCGGCTCATCTGGATGCCCTCACAGAGAGACACTGTGGAGCGCAAGCAAGCCTGCGCTTCTCAGTGTCTGCGGGATGACAGGCTGGATGGCAGCGTTCTGCTGCGGTCCAGCCTTTCATCTCGATGTAGCAGAGCTGAAGCTGTCATGGGAACCATGGAAAGGTAAGGATGATGTTGCTTTATTATTTTTCTTTTATTTCAGGAGATCGTTGGCTTCAGCTGGAATGGGCGTGATGGTAAGTATGGTTTAATTTAGAACAATAAAGAATTGTGTGTTTATTTCAATTAAAGGACTTTTTTCTGGGTGTTGTGTTTTTTTTAAATACTTTACTAGAAATTCATGGTGGTCATGTCTAATATTGGCGTGACCCCATGAATTTCGGGCTTAGGGCCAGCTGATAATGCCAAGCTGGCCCTAACCCCTTTATTACCCAGTGAGCCACCGCATCAGGGCCCTGGATGAGTTGGGTACAGCGCCAGAAGATGGCGCTTCTATGAACGCGCCATTTTCCAGGGTGGCTGCGGACTGCAATTTGCAGCGGGGGTGGCCCAGAAAGCTTGGGCCTCCCTGCGCTGCGGATTCCAGCCCCCAGCTGCCTAGTTGTACCTGGCTGGACACAAAAACAGGGCGAAGCCCCACGTCAATTTTCTTTAAATTATTTCATGAAATAATTAAGAAAAAAAGGGCTTCCCTATATTGTTGTGTCCGGCCAGGTACAAATAGGCAGCTGGTGGTTGGGGGCAGCCCGTTCCTGCCTGCTGTACCTGGCTGGACACAAATATAGTGCGAAGCCCCACGTCAATTTTTTTTAAAATATTTCATGAATTTCCTGAAATAATTAAAAAAAATTGAAGTGGGGCTTCGCACTATATTTGTGTCCAGCCAGGTACAGCAGGCAGGAACGGGCTGCCCCCAACCACCAGCTGCCTATTTGTACCTGGCCGGACACAACAATATAGGGAAGGCCTTTTTTTCTTAATTATTTCATGAATTTCATGAAATAATTAAAAAAAAAGTACGTGGGGCTTCGCCCTATTTTTGTGTCCAGCCAGGTACAACTAGGCAGCTGGGGGCTGGAATCTGCAGCGCAGGGAGGCCCAAGCTTTCTGGCCCCCCCCCCGCTACAAATTGCAGTCCGCAGCCAACCCGGAAAATGGCGCGTTCATAGAAGCGCCATCTTCTGGCGCTGTACCCAACTCATCCAGGGCCCTGGTGCGGTGGCTCACTGGGTAATAAAGGGGTTAGGGCCAGCTTGGTATTATCAGCTGGCCCCAAGCCCAAAATTCATGGGGTCACGCCAGTATTAGACATGACCGCCATGAATTTCTAGTAAAGTATTTAAAAAAAACACAACACCCAGAATAAAGTCCTTTAATTGAAATAAAGACACAATTCTTTATTGTTCTAAATTAAACCATACTTACCATCACACCCATTCCAGCTGAAGCCAACGATCTCCTGCAATAAAAGAAAAATAATAAACCAACCTCATCCTTACCTTTCCATGGTTCCCACGACAGCTTCAGCTCTGCTACATCGAGATGACTGGCTGGACCGCAGCAGAACGCTGCCATCCAGTCTGTCATCCCGCAGACACTGAGAAGCGCAGGCATGCTTGCGCTGCTCAGCGTCTCTCTGTGACGACATCCAGATGAGCCGAGTTCATGTCCAATGAACTCGGCTCACCTCATGCACGTCACTGACAGCGTGGGAAAATTCTCACGCTGAAGTGCTGAGTGCAGGAGAATTCTCCCACGCTGTCAGTGATGTGCATGAGGTGAGCTCATGTCCAATGAACTCAGCTCACCTCCTGCACGTCACTGACAGCGTGGGAAAATTCTCCTGCACTCAGCGCTTCAGCGTGGGAGAATTCTCACGCTGAAGCGCTGAGTGCAGGAGAATTCTCCCACGCTGTCAGTGACGTGCAGGAGGTGAGCTGAGTTCATTGGACATGAGCTCACCTTATGCACGTCACTGACAGCGTGGGAGAATTCTCCTGCACTCACCGCTTCAGCGTGAGAATTTTCCCACGCTGTCAGTGACGTGCATGAGGTGAGCCGAGTTCATTGGACATGAACTCGGCTCATCTGGATGTCGTCACAGAGAGACGCTGAGCAGCGCAAGCAAGCCTGCGCTTCTCAGTGTCTGCGGGATGAGAGGCTGGATGGCAGCGTTCTGCTGCGGTCCAGCCTGTCATCTCGATGTAGCAGAGCTGAAGCTGTCGTGGGAACCATGGAAAGGTAAGGATGAGGTTGGTTTATTATTTTTCTTTTATTGCAGGAGATCGTTGGCTTCAGCTGGAATGGGCGTGATGGTAAGTATGGTTTAATTTAGAACAATAAAGGATTGTGTCTTTATTTCAATTAAAGGACTTTATTCTGGGTGTTTGTGTTTTTTTTAACTTTGACTATGGGGTTAGTAATGGGGGTGTCTTATAGACGCCTCTCCATTACTAACCTGGGCTTGATGTCAGCTGGCATTATAAGCTGACATCAACCCCAACCCTATTACCCCCTGCCACCGCACCAGGGCAGCGTGGAAGAGCGAGGCTAAGTGCCAGAATTGGCGCATCCTATGAATGCGCCATTTCTGGGGCGGCTGACGGCTGGTGTTTCTAGCCTGGGAGGGGGCCAATATTCATGGCTCCCTTCCTGGGCTATTAATATCAGCCCCCAGCTGTCTGCCTAGCCTTTGCTAGCTATTAAATTAGGGGGGACCCCACGTCATTTTTTTGGGGGGGTCCCCCATTTTAATAGCTAGTAAAGGCTATGTATTCAGCTGGGGGCTGATATTAGTAGCCTGGGAAGCTCCGTGGGTATTACCCCCTTCCCAGGCTTCAAACATCTGCCCCAGCCGTCTGCTTAACCTCCGCTAGAGCCTAAAATTAAGGGGAACCCCACGCCAATTTTTTTAATAATAAATCCTTTATTTTAATACAAAATGACAAGTACAGTAACCAACACTATCACTGTACTTCATATATATGTGACTGACATGTTTCTATCTATCTAATCTATGTGTGATGCTCTATCTTTCTGTTCTAAATTGTCGGGTACCGCTGCTGAATTGCCGGCCGGCTTTTTTAAAGAGACAGTGCATGAAAACACTATTATTTTTTTAAATAAATCCTTTACACTAAATGACAAGTACAGTAAGCAACACTATCACTGTACTTCATATATATGTGACTGACATGTTTCTATCTATCTAATCTATGTGTGAAGCTCTATTCTTTCTGTTCTAAATTGTCCGGTACAGATGCTGAATTGCCGGCCGGCTTTTTTAAAGAGATGGTGCACGAAAACACTAATATTTTTTTAAATAAATCCTTTACACTAAATGACAAGTGCAGTAACCAACACTGTCACTGTGCTTCTTATATGTGTGACTGACATGTTTCTATCTATCTAATCTATGTGTGATGCTCTATTCCTTCTTGTCTAAATTGTCGGGTACCGGTGTATGCCGCTGCTGAATTTGCCGGCCGGCTTTTTTAAAGAGAGTGTCTTCTGAGCAGTTTGTCAGCTTTTGGACACCTTTGCAGGTGTTTTCTATGTGTTTCTATGTGTTTTTGTTTGCCTGCCATTGGTTTTAACGGTGTTCGACGGTGTTCTAAGGTGTTCGACGAACAGTTCGACGAACAGTTCCTCGAACATCCCGGTGTTCGACGAACCGAACCGAACCCGAACACTACGGGGGTGGCTCAACACTAGTTAGCAGTGCAGTTCTGATGGAGGGATGTTTTTTTAAGTAAAGGGGTTATGATGGAGTGTTTAAATGAGGAGGGAAAGAAACCTGAAGAAAGAAAGAGGCTAAATATTTTAGTTTGGTGAGTGGTGACCACCGGTGAGAGAGACTGCAGGAGATGTGAGGGAATAGGGTCACTGTTGCAGGTTCTAGGTCGTGAAGAAGCGAGGAGCTGGGTAACTTCCTCTTTGTAACAGGCTCAAATATGGCAAGAGAGCTTGAAGTGCAGCAGGAAAGGGGATCCAGACACTGAGGAGATGGGATCAAAATGTCCTGATGGATGTGGCCAGGTCCTCACCACTTTGGTTAGTGATGAGGGCCAGTGCTTTAGGGCTCAGGAGAGAGTGTAAGGTTTCAAAAAGTCATTTTGGATTGTTAGCTAGTTAAGTGATGAGGGAGGTGAAGTAGGATTGTTTGGCCACATGAAAGGCAGAGTTATAGGTTTTGAGCATGAACTTATAGTGGATGAAATCCTCTGCTAAAAGCGATTTTCTCCACTGACGCTCAGTGCACCTTGAGCAACGCTAAAGAAAACGTGTATGCAGTGTGTGCCAGGGCTGCCTTTGTCTGTGTCAGGCCTTTCTGCATTTAGCAGGTGCTGCTTCATCTAGGGCACTCTGCAGTGTGTTATTGTAGTGTGACAATGCTAAGTCTGGACAGGAGAAGGAGGAGATGGGAGCTAAAGATGTGTGTAGATTGTCCATAAGCTGCTGGGTATTAATGGTATGTGTAATAAGTGTGGTAAGTGGGGGTGTCCAGGGTGAGGAGACATTTCTTGACAGAGAACGAAAGAAGGTTGTGGTCCGAGAGCAGGAGAGGGGAGTTAGTAAAGTCATGCAGCAAGCAGAGACGGGAGAATACCAAGTCCAGAGTATTCCTGTCTTCATGCATAGGAGAGTTAGTAAACTGTGAGAGGCCGAATGAGGAGTTTAGAGAAAATAGATGAGAGGCAGATTGGGGAGATGTCACAGGATAGAAAGTGAGGATGCCAGGTGGTAAAGTGATTCAGGAACTAACGGGAGGAGCAGGAGGGCGATACACAACCACCACTCACAGGGAGAAGGGTTTGAAGAGTCTAACGATGTGGACTTAAAAGGAAGGAAACATAAGTGAGGGAACCAGGGGATGACCTGGAAAGCACATTGTGATGAAAGGAGCAAACAACACCTACACCTTGTCTGTTCTCAGGTCTGGTGGTATGTGATCCAAGAGGTCACAAAAGACCCCACAACAACATCCAAAGAACTGCAGGCCTCACTTGCCTCCGTTAAGGTCAGTATGCATGACTCCACCATAAGAAAGAGACTGGGCATAAATGGCATGCATGGCAGAGTCCCGAGACAAAAACCACTTCTGAGCAAAAAGAACATAAAGGCTCATCTCAGTTTTGCCAGAGAACATCTTGATGATTGCCAAGACTTTTGAGAGAATACTCTGTGGACTGACGAGACAAAAGTTGAACTTTTTGGAAGATGTACAGTACAGACCAAAAGTTTGGACACACCTCATTTAAAGATTTTTCTGTATTTTCATGACTATGAAAATTGTACATTCACACTGAAGGCATCAAAACTATGAATTAACACATGTGGAATTATATACTTAACAAAAAGTGTGAAACAACTGAAAATATGTCTTATATTCTAGGTTCTTCAAAGTAGCCACCTTTTGCTTTAATGAATGCTTTGCACACTCTTGGCATTCTCTTGATGAGCTTCAAGTGGTAGTCACCGGAAATGGTCTTCCAACAATCTTGAAGGAGTTCCCAGAGATGCTTAGCACTTTTTGTCCCTTTTGCCTTCACTCTGCGGTCCAGCTCACCCCAAACCATCTCAATTGGTCATCTGGCATAGCACCCCATCACTCTCCTTCTTGGTCAAATAGCCCTTACACAGCCTGGAGGTGTGTTTGGGGTCATTGTCCTGTTGAAAAATAAATTATGGGCCAACTAAACGCAAACCGGATGGAATAGCATGCCGCTGCAAGATGCTGTGGTAGCCATGCTGGTTCAGTATGCCTTCAATTTTGAATAAATCCCCAACAGTGTCACCAGCAAAGCACCCCCACACCATCACACCTCCTCCTCCATGCTTCACAGTGGGAACCAGGCATGTAGAGTCCATACGTTCACCTTTTCTGCGTTGCACAAAGACACGGTGATTGGAACCAAAGATCTCAAATTTGGACTCATCAGACCAAAGCACAGATTTCCACTGGTCTAATGTCCATTCCTTGTGTTCTTTAGCCCAAACAAGTCACTTCTGCTTGTTGCCTGTCCTTAGCAGTGGTTTCCTAGCAGCTATTTTACAATGAAGGCCTGCTGCACGAAGTCTCCTTTTAAGAGTTGTTGAAGAGATGTGTCTGCTGCTAGAACTCTGTGTGGCATTGACCTGGTCTCTAATCTGAGCTGCTGTTAACCTGTGATTTCTGAGGCTGGTGACTCGGATAAACTTATCCTCAGAAGCAGAGGTGACTCTTGGTCTTTCTTTCCTGGGGCGGTCCTCATGTGAGCCAGTTTCTTTGTAGCGCTTGATGCTTTTTGCAACTGCACTTGGGGACACTTTCAAAGATTTCCCAATTTTTCGCACTGACTGACCTTCATTTCTTAAAGAAATGATGGCCACTCGTTTTTCTTTACTTAGCTGCTTTTTTCTTGCCATAATACAAATTCTAACATTCTGTTCAGTAGGACTATCAGCTGTGTATCCACCAGAATTCTGCACAACACAACTGATGGTCCCAACCCCACTTATAAGGCAAGAAATCCCACTTATTAAACCTGACAGGGCACACCTGTGAAGTGAAAACCATTTTTGGTGACTACCACTTGAAGCTCATCAAGAGAGTGATGGGGTGCTATGCCAGATGACCAATTGAGATGGTTTGGGGTGAGCTGGACCGCAGAGTGAAGGCAAAAGGGCCAAAAAGTGCTAAGCATCTCTGGGAACTCCGTCAAGATTGTTGGAAGACCATTTCCGGTGACTACTAGTGTTGAGCCACCCCCGTAGTGTTCGAGTTCGGTTCGGTTCGTCGAACACCCGTGTGTTCGCCAAACTGTTCGTCGAACTGTTCGTCGAACACCTTCGAACACCGTTAAAACCAATGGCAGGCAAACAAAAACACATAGAAACACATAGAAAACACCTTCAAAGGTGTCCAAAAGCTGACAAACTGCTCAGAAGACATAACTAACACATGGAAAAGTGACAAGTACATATAGTCATGCGAAAATAAAAGAGGTGGAGGAGTAAAAGGAGGGGGAGACACAGATATAGGCATGTCATGCCCTTCTAAAATCCAAAAAGTGAGAAGCCGACACGGCCAGTCCGCTCCTGCCCGTGCCACCTCCGTGTCGCCGGGTTTGTGCCAGAGCCGCGGTGAACCCTGATGGCCAGCCCCCCTCTCCCAATACTGGTGCCTGTCCGCTGGTGGGTCGAGCGAGCCCCCCTGTGGTGGAGGCAGCTCTAAGCTTTTTAATTTAAATTGTCTCTCTAATTTGAATAAATACACTTTAAATCCATTTACAAGGATCTATTGGAGGGCAAGTCTCATTCCAGCAGCCGCGTAATTCCAGCTCCAGTAGCGTCCACTAAAGCTGCTGCAGTTAAAAAGCTTTTATAAGGATCGAGCTCGGTTGTCCACCACAAGGCATCCTACTGCCAGTCCGAGCCCCTATGCCTTGGGGTGCCTCCTGATGCTCTTCACTGAGTATCCCGTGGTCCCGAAGCATTTCCTTTGAAAAAATTAAGTGTCCAAACTACAGGTGGTGTAGCTTGCTTAACAGCCGGGATAATCCGCTGACTAGCAGACACTGCTACTAGGCACAAAGTATTTCCTGGGCTAGATGCAGTTAAAAATTTGTAATTAGATACTCTCGTTGGATGCTGAGAAAGCATTCCATAGAGTCTCCTGGCACGCCATATATGATTCTCTTAAAAAGCTTGGGGTAGGGGTCTAGGGGACCCTTTTATAGCCAAAATCACGGCCCTGTATCGCAATACGTCACCTAGGCTGAAGATAAATGGAACTGTAGCACCCTGAGGGCTCGGTTGCTACAGAGGTATTGCACCTCACCCAGAGGTGTGATATCTCACTCTCAGGTAAGGATGTAGTGTGGATCAGGACCCGACACCTGCATGCATTACACCACATTGCTGTGGGGCAGGGCGACCAATATGCCCCTGAGATGGGCACGACAGTCCCTGTCCCTGGCTGGAGTGGGGGGAGGGAACACTGAGGAAGGGGAACCATGTAGTGCAGGAGCAGGGAGGAAGCAGTTCCTGGGTGCATTGAGAAGGGAGTATAAAAGGTGGGCACCATCTTAGTTCAGTGCAGAGAAGTCTGAGCAGAAGTGGCAGGGAGCAGGGGCTCTGCATGAGCTCTGCTCCGGAGGCGGGCCTAGTAACAGAGGCCCAGGCCTGGAAGAGGGAGAAGGAAGGAAGAGGAGCGGAGAAGGCTCCAGGAACGAGGAATGAAGGGATCCCAGGGGTGCGGACGGGCGAGTCGCCACCGAACGCCCGAATCCACCTGCGTGGAGGGGTCAGGCCAAAGGGGGAGACCGGTCCCCGAACTAGTGGAGGCAGGAAACGACCCTCAGCTAGAAACCGGAGGCTCTGACATTTTATGTGGCGCAGCCCCTCGCTACACCCGCTAGGAAGGCACCACATAGGGTCAGGGAAACTGGCGCCAAGTTTACCAAGAGGAGGCCCGAGGCAGCCGGACAGAAGTGTTGGTAAGAAAGGCCATACAAAGGACACACAAAGGGGGTCCTGTGAAGTGCTCCAAAGTTATCTGGGAGTTGTCTGAGCCCCTCACCTGGTGAGCACAGTACGACGTGGGCAGCCGTTACCTGCAGACGTGGTCTGGATAATAAGAACTGTGAGTAAAGGCCCTGAACTGCATCACTGACTCCGTGTCGTTACTGCTGCTGCCCTGCACCATCACCCCCATCCTCCGCATACACTGCCCTGAGGCTATACTCCTCCCGTGGGGAGTTATGCTACGCTCTGCTGCACCCACAACACCAGCCTCAGCGGTCTGCCCTGTAGCGGCGGTTCACTCTGACCGCAATCCACGGGTGGCGTAGTCGTACATTTGAACATCAAAACCACATAAATAGTTCCGCCACTGGTTTGACCGCCCTGAGCCACGGAACCGGGTCGCCGCCACGAAGACTACAACCACCAGCATCCACCAAAAAGGGTCCGGCTCCGGGTGTCCCAAGGCCCAGGGGGTGCGTCAGAACATTTTCATCAACTTTCACAATCACCAATGGGACAAGGCAGGGATGTCCTCTGTCCCCTCTCTTATACATCCTAGTGACGGAGCACCTGCTCTCATCAATTCGCCATAACCCCAATATTAGGTGGATTGAGGTGGGAGGCACCGAGTACAAGTGCTCTCTATTTGCTGATGATGTCCTAGTATATATCACTCAATCACATATATCCATCCATGCTGTTATGGCTGAAATAGATCACTTTGTTACATGGTCAAATTTTAAAATCAATGCAGCGAAGTCTGAGGCCCTCGATGTCTCCCTCCCCAAATCCATATAGGATTCCATCCAGTCCAACTTTCCCTTTGCCTGGCCCTCACAGGGTATCAAATACTTAGGAATTCCTATTCATAGAGACCTCTCCCATCTATGTTATCTTAATTTTGGGCCCTTTATTGAACAACTCCATACAGACCACGGTTGGCAAGTTAGAACTGTAAGATTCACTACGTGAACCGCTGGTGTTTTGTGGAAAAGCACATGTACACTGCGTTCCAAATTATTATGCAAAAAGTGTTTAGGAGTGATAAGGGAAGAATTTGTTTGTTTGTCAGTTAAACTCATTGATGGTGATGTGTGTCAGGGCTCTTTATATCACTGTAAGCAATTGCAGACACCTGTGCTAATTAGTTTGGCAGGTGTGTCCAATGAAAGGCAAGACTACTTAAGAAGGCTCTCTCACATTATTAAGCAGCCTACATTTTCTGCCAAAATGGGAAAGAAAAAGGATGTGTCGGCTGCTGAGAAGCAACAAATTGTGGAGTGTTTAGGTCAAGGCATGACTACAATCAACATTGTGCGATGATCAGGATGAAGTGTCTTGGCAATCAAGAAGTATGTAGCTGATTCACAGTACACACGTGTGCGTGCTGATAAGGGCAAATTGAGGACTCTTTCCTACAGGCAATTACGTCAGGTTGAAAGAGCAGCGGCAAAAAAGCCTTGTCATAGCAGCAGACAAGTTTTTGAAGCTGCTTGTGCCTCCAACGTCCCCCGAACAACAAGATGCAGGGTCCTTCAGAGGTTTGCAGCTGTGCATACGCCATCCTGTCGACCTCCTCTATCCACTTCACACAAGCAGAAACGGCTCCAGTGGGCCAAACATTACATGAAGACTGATTTCAAAACAGTTTTGTTCACGGATGAGTGCCGTGCAGCGCTCGATGGTACAGATGGATGGAGTGGAGGATGGCTGGTTGATGGACACCCCACGCAAACACGGCTACAGCGCCAACAAGGAGGAGGTGGAGTAATGTTTTGGGCTGGAATCATGGGGAGAGAGATTGTCGGCCCCTTTAGGATCCCTGAAGGCGCTAAAGATGAACTCCATAATGTATGTGGATTTTCTCAAACAGCACTTCCTGCCATGGTTCAAGAAGAAGAACCGTGTATTTCACAGCAAGATCATTTTTCTGCATGATAATGCACCATCTCATGCTGCACATAAAACATCTGCATCTCTGGCTGATATGGGCATAAAAGGGGACAAACTTATGGTGTGACCCCCATGCTCCCCTGACCTCTACCCCATTCAGAACCTTTGGAGCATCATTAAAAGGAGTGTCTATGATGGCGGGAGGCAGTTCACATCTAAGCAACAGCTCTGGGAGGGTATTCTGTCCTCATGCAAAACAATTGAAGCAGAAACCATCCAAAACCTGACAAATTCAATGGACGAGAGAGTTCAGAAGCTCCTTTCGAACAAGGGGTCCTATGTGAAAATGTAACATCACCTAGAATAAAGTTTTGAGTTGAAAACTGTCTGATTTCAGTTTCTAACAACCTGCTAATGCTTATAATTTCAAAAATGACCATTTTTTTGGTCTTTATTAAAATGAAAAGGTTGATCGAAAAGTTTGGGGGATCTAAGAGTGTGGCAACCCAGTAGTCATGATTACTTCGAATTCTGACAATATGAGGGTCATGCTGCAGGTAGTGCAGCAAGAAGGCACTTATGTGTCTTGCGCATCTCGGAGCCCCAAAATTATTTTCCGGGCTAGATGCAGCTAAAAATTATTTTTAATTTTAAATCTGGTGAAGCTTTAGTATAGATGGCCTAATAGGATCAGTGCTGCACACTGCTACAAAGCCCAAATTATTTTCCAGCCAAGATACAGATAAACATGATTAGTAATTTGAAAGCTTAAAACGGTTGGTAGGGTGATTTTAACCAATCATCAAGCTTTTACTCTCCCCAGGATGACACAGGGGTAGAAAAGTCGTTTCGGATCCATGATTTGTTCATCTTTATGAACGTGAGTCTGTCTACATTATCAGTGGAGAGCCGCGTGCGCTTATCTGTCAGCACACCACCAGCAGCGCTGAACACACGTTCAGACAGAACGCTGGCTGCGGGGCATGACAAGATCTCCAAGGCGTAAGTGGCTAGCTCCGGCCATTTATCCAGATTGGAAGCCCAAAAAGAGCAAGAGTCCAGTGACACAGTCGTGGCTTCAATGTTTACTTGGAGATACTCCTGTACCATCGTCTCTAGGCGTTGACTATGTGTCAGACTTCTTGTCTCCTGTGGCCTTGCAAAGGATGGGCTAAAAAAGTGGTGAAATGATTCCGCAAAATTGATGTTACCAGCAGATACTGTGGTTCTGTTACGGTTTGAGTGCTGAACACTTGACGGTCCCACGGTTGGCAAGTTGGAACTGTGAGATTCACTACGTGCACCACTGGTATTTTGTGGAAAAGCACATGTAAGATTCTGCAACAGTCTCTGCTGATACTCCTGCATGCGTGCATCCCTTTCTATGGCAGGAATAATTTCTGCAAATTTACTTTTGTACCGGGGATCTAACAGTGTGGCAACCCAGTAGTCAGGATTATTTCTAATTCTCACAATTCGAGGGTCATGTTGCAGGTAGTGCAGCAAGAAGGCACTCATGTGTGTTGCGCATCCAGGAGCACCAAGTCCCTGTTGTGTTGGTGGCGAGGTAACAATCATGCTTCTTTCCTCTGTCCTCTCCCCCCAACCTCGCACAACAGAAATGTGATCAAGGTCTCCCTCATCTGATGAGTCTTCCATCAGTTCGTCCTCCACTTCTTCCTGGGCTCCTGCACCTTCCTCACTAGTTTGGCTGCTACCATGCGCCCTGGTAAAACCATCTCCCCCACCCTCACATGCCTGCCGCCTTGGTGCTGCCGACCGTCTGGACCTTGCAGATGTTAGCCCTTCCGCATACAACTCCTCCTCCTCTACTTCCTCCACCTCCTCTTGTGCCACCACCTGACTCCGAATTCTGTTTAACATGTGCTCCAGCATGTAAATCACCGGAATAGTCATGCTGATAATGGCATCGTCAGCACTAAACATCTTCGTCGCCATTTCAAAACTGTGCAGAAGGGTGCATAGGTCCCTGATCTGAGACCACTCCTCCAGCGTGATTTGCCCCACCTCTGAATCTCGTTGGCCCAGGCTATACGTCAGAACGTATTGCACCAGGGCTTGTCGGTGCTGCCACAGTCGCTGCAACATGTGCAGAGTTGAATTCCACCGGGTAGGCACATCGCATTTTAGCCGGTGAAGTGGCAGGCCCAACGACTTCTGTAGAGATGTAAGTCGCTGAGCTGCGGGATGCGAACGGCGGAAGTGAGCACACAGCGACCGTGCCCTCTGCAGAAGGCCATCTAGTCTGGGATAGTGGGCTAAAAATTCCTGGACAACCAGGTTCAACACGTGAGCCATACAAGGCACGTGTGTGATATTGCCCCGGCGAAGGGCCGCACCCAGGTTTGCAGCATTGTCGCACACGGCCTTCCCTGGTTTCAGGTCCAGTGGAGACAACCATTCATGAAATTGGTTCTCCAGAGCTGACCACAACTCCTCAGCTGTGTGACTCACATTTCCCAGACATTTCAATGTAAAAACCGCCTGATGACGTTGAGCCCTACTGCCAGCATAGTAAGGAGGTGTGCAGGATCCCTTCTGCGCAGTTAGAAAGCTTGTGGCATGACCAGACAGGCTTTGGGTGCAGGTGGAAGACCGAGAGGAGGTTGAGGAGGCAGAAGCAGTGGAGGAACTTTGACATAAAGAGGATTGACGCACAACTCGTGGGGACGGCAAGACTTGGACAGCAGCCCCTTGTCCTGCTGTCACCATAGTTACCCAGTGCCTAGTCAGCGACATGTAATGCCCCTGTCCATGTCTACTCGTCCAAGTGTCTGTGGTGAAATGCACCCTGTCACACACAGAGTTTCTCAAAGAAGCGGTGATGTTGTGTGCGACATGCTGGTGGAGCGCAGGCACACCTTTCTTTGAGAAGTAGTGCCGACTGGGCATCTGGTACTGGGGCACTGCGACGGACATAAGGTCTCGAAAATCCTCTGTGTCCACCAGGCGGAAAGGCAGCATTTCTGTAGCCAAGAGCTTGCAGATGGTGAAATTCAACCTCTTAGCTTTCTCATGGCTAGGAGGAAATGGTCTTTTACTTGTCCACATCTGAGGGACCGAGGGCTGGCTATTGTGCTTAGACGGGGTTGATAAGGGTGTCCCCGGCAAACTGCCGGTCCGTGAGGAAGATGCAGGCGGACATGTTAGGTTGCCTTGATCCAAAGGTGGTGCTATCGATGTCGGACAGCGCTCAACACCAGCTGGTGTTCCCACCTCCAAAGAAAATGATGACCTGCCAATCACGCTGGCTGTTGCGGGTAAAGAGGTGGCAGGTCTGCGCCCCAAAACAGGTGTGACTGCTGTACCCCCAGTCACAGAGGATGAAGAGGCCGCGGATGCACAAGATATGGCAGACGGTGGTTGGCCCGGCCGGCTAGGCCGCATTGTAGCACACTGAGCTTCCCACTGCAACTTATGCTTCATGTCCATGTGCCGGTTCATGCATGAAGTACTCAAACTATGTATTTTTTGGCCTCTACTTAGCTTTTGCTGACAAATGTTACAGATAACACGAGTTGGGTCATCTTTATCGATCTGAAAAAATGCCCAGGCTATGCAAGGCTTAGCACCCATGCGACCTGAAGAGCCACCACGACTTGTGGTGAGAGGCAGAGTTGTGTTTGAGGATGCAGTTGTTGACGTGCTTCCAGTACTACGTCTCTGTCCAGGAAGGCGCAACCTGACCTCGTCGTCACTAGCATCTTCCTCCACCTCCTCTGCTGACCTCATCTCTTGGCTGACTGTGGGTTGACAGTAAGTGGGATCTCCGACCTCATCATCATCACCCTGTGCGTTATCACACCCGTCGTCCTCAGAGCCAACCTGTTCCTGCCCTGACAAAAAACTAAAGTTGTCGCTCCAATCAGGTATTTGAGTCTTATCATCGTCTTCCTCATTGTCTCCACCAACAGGAGTTACAGTTTGGGAATGAGGGTCTACATTATGGTCAGAACCTTCTGCGTCTGGTCCTGGATCCGACTCATAAAGATTCTGGGCATCAGTGCAGATCATTTCCTCGTCTGGATTCACAGAAGCGCTGGAGTCGACCTCTGATTCCCAGGTTATAGTATGAGTAAACAGCTCTGCAGACTCAACCATCTGTTCTACCTCATACTCAGACGGGCAGCTGGAGATTTGGGAGCTGTGAGGAAGCAAGTGCGATTGGGGTGACACCTTTGAGGACTGGAGTATTTGTGATGTTGAAGTTGATGTGGAGGAGAGCCCACTTAAAGGAGCACTTGATATCCGTTGAAGCACCTGCTGTTTTTGTGCCTCATCTGGAATTTGTAGCGATTGGCGTGGCCGTAAGAAAGGGATCTTATCACATTGTCCGCTAAAAGAAGTAGACATTTTAGTTTGGCTGGAAGATGGTCTTTCTTCTGCAGATGTTACTGTTGCTTTAACACCTACCCCACGGACACAACCTTTTTTCCCCTTCCCAACACGCCTATTCCCCTTTCCACCAGCAGCAGGCCTTTTTCCACTCATTTTGGTGGTTAACTAATTCACAACTCTGGAGTTGTTTGCACAAAAAAACAATGGATGGTAACCGAGCAGAGCTGAGTGGCCAAACTGTGGTATTAGGCCTAAACTATTGGCTGGGTTAGACGCAGAAAAAAATTATATTCAATTTGCAACCTGATGGAGGTCAGTATAGATGGACTAATACAACAAGTCCCACACACAGCTAGAAGCCCAATATTTTTTCAGAGGTAGATGCAGAAAAAAATATATTCAGTTTGCAACCTGATGGAGGTCAGTATAGATGGACTAATACAACAAGTCCCACACACAGCTAGAAGCCCAATATTTTTTCAGAGGTAGATGCAGAAAAAAATATATTCAGTTTGCAACCTGATGGAGGTCAGTATAGATGGACTAATACAACAAGTCCCACACACAGCTAGAAGCCCAAATATTTTTTCAGAGGTACTGTAGATGCAGATAAAAATTATTTTTAATTTGCAACCTGATGGAGGTCAGTATAGATGGACTAATAGAGAAATTCCGACACACTGCTAGAAGGCCAAATATTTTTTCAGAGCTAGATGCAGAAAAAAATTATATTCAGTTTGCAACCTGATGGAGGTCAGTATAGATGGACTAACAGAGAAAGTCCCACACACAGCTAGAAGCCCAATATTTTTTCAGAGGTAGATGCAGAAAAAAATATATTCAGTTTGCAACCTGATGGAGGTCAGTATAGATGGACTAATACAACAAGTCCCACACACAGCTAGAAGCCCAATATTTTTTCAGAGGTAGATGCAGAAAAAAATATATTCAGTTTGCAACCTGATGGAGGTCAGTATAGATGGACTAATACAAGTCCCACACACAGCTAGAAGCCCAATATTTTTTCAGAGGTAGATGCAGAAAAAAATATATTCAGTTTGCAACCTGATGGAGGTCAGTATAGATGGACTAATACAACAAGTCCCACACACGGCTAGAAGCCCAATATTTTTTCAGAGGTAGATGCAGAAAAAAATATATTCAGTTTGCAACCTGATGGAGGTCAGTATAGATGGACTAATACAACAAGTCCCACACACAGCTAGAAGCCCAATATTTTTTCAGAGGTAGATGCAGAAAAAAATATATTCAGTTTGCAACCTGATGGAGGTCAGTATAGATGGACTAATACAACAAGTCCCACACACAGCTAGAAGCCCAAATATTTTTTCAGAGGTACTGTAGATGCAGATAAAAATTATTTTTAATTTGCAACCTGATGGAGGTCAGTATAGATGGACTAATAGAGAAAGTCCGACACACTGCTAGAAGGCCAAATATTTTTTCAGAGCTAGATGCAGAAAAAAATTATATTCAGTTTGCAACCTGATGGAGGTCAGTATAGATGGACTAACAGAGAAAGTCCCACACACTGCTAGAAGGCCAAATATTTTTTCAGAGCTAGATGCAGAAAAAAATTATATTCAGTTTGCAACCTGATGGAGGTCTGTATAGATGGATTAATAGAACAAGACCCACACACAGCTAGAAGCCCAATATTTTTTCAGAGGTAGATGTAGAAAAAAATATATTCAGTTTGCAACCTGATGGAGGTCAGTATAGATGGACTAATACAACAAGTCCCACACACAGCAAGAAGCCCAATATTTTTTCAGAGGTAGATGCAGAAAAAAATATATTCAGTTTGCAACCTGATGGAGGTCAGTATAGATGGACTAATACAACAAGTCCCACACACAGCTAGAAGCCCAAATATTTTTTCAGAGGTACTGTAGATGCAGATAAAAATTATTTTTAATTTGCAACCTGATGGAGGTCAGTATAGATGGACTAATAGAGAAAGTCCGACACACTGCTAGAAGGCCAAATATTTTTTCAGAGCTAGATGCAGAAAAAAATTATATTCAGTTTGCAACCTGATGGAGGTCAGTATAGATGGACTAACAGAGAAAGTCCCACACACTGCTAGAAGGCCAAATATTTTTTCAGAGCTAGATGCAGAAAAAAATTATATTCAGTTTGTAACCTGATGGAGGTCTGTATAGATGGATTAATAGAACAAGACCCACACACAGCTAGAAGCACAATATTTTTTCAGAGGTAGATGCAGAAAAAAATATATTCAGTTTGCAACCTGATGGAGGTCAGTATAGATGGACTAATACAACAAGTCCCACACACAGCTAGAAGCCCAATATTTTTTCAGAGGTAGATGCAGAAAAAAATATATTCAGTTTGCAACCTGATGGAGGTCAGTATAGATGGACTAATACAACAAGTCCCACACACAGCTAGAAGCCCAAATATTTTTTCAGAGGTACTGTAGATGCAGATAAAAATTATTTTTAATTTGCAACCTGATGGAGGTCAGTATAGATGGACTAATAGAGAAAGTCCGACACACTGCTAGAAGGCCAAATATTTTTTCAGAGCTAGATGCAGAAAAAAATTATATTCAGTTTGCAACCTGATGGAGGTCAGTATAGATGGACTAACAGAGAAAGTCCCACACACTGCTAGAAGGCCAAATATTTTTTCAGAGCTAGATGCAGAAAAAAATTATATTCAGTTTGCAACCTGATGGAGGTCAGTATAGATGGACTAACAGAGAAAGTCCCACACACTGCTAGAAGGCCAAATATTTTTTCAGAGCTAGATGCAGAAAAAAATTATATTCAGTTTGCAACCTGATGGAGGTCTGTATAGATGGATTAATAGAACAAGACCCACACACAGCTAGAAGCCCAATATTTTTTCAGAGGTAGATGCAGAAAAAAATATATTCAGTTTGCAACCTGATGGAGGTCAGTATAGATGGACTAATACAACAAGTCCCACACACAGCTAGAAGCCCAATATTTTTTCAGAGGTAGATGCAGAAAAAAATATATTCAGTTTGCAACCTGATGGAGGTCAGTATAGATGGACTAATATAACAAGTCCCACACACAGCTAGAAGCCCAAATATTTTTTCAGAGGTACTGTAGATGCAGATAAAAATTATTTTTAATTTGCAACCTGATGGAGGTCAGTATAGATGGACTAATAGAGAAAGTCCGACACACTGCTAGAAGGCCAAATATTTTTTCAGAGCTAGATGCAGAAAAAAATTATATTCAGTTTGCAACCTGATGGAGGTCAGTATAGATGGACTATTAGAATGATGCTATGCCCAAAAGATTTTGCTTCACTAGGTGCAGTAAAAAAATTGGTATTCTATACACAGGTGGTATATCTTGCAACACAGATAGGCTACTCCACTGACTAACACACTCTGCAATAGGCCAAAAAGGATTAGCTTTGCTAGATTCAGCCAAATGCTGTGAAAAAAACTTGCACAGCACTGGCACAGACCTGCCTGGCAAAAACTGATAGGAACTGATGTAACCTAGTCCTGAAAAGGACTCCAATTACAATTAGTCTTTACTCCCACAATCTATTTAAGAGCACAGACCTCCCTGATAAAAGTCGTAGGAAATGCTGTAACCTAGTCCTTAAAAGGACTGCAATCACAACTATTCCCTACTCCCAAGCTATCTGTATATTTGTGCGAAAATTGGCTTGAAATTAACAAGGTATAGCGCACACAGCAACAGCGGTGCCGTCTAACACGCAGCTGCAGCAGTGAGAAAATGGTGGCGACGGGGAAAATGGCTTGGTCTTATAGGGCAAGGACATGTGACATACACTGCCAATGACACATGCCCTTGCTTGTGTGAAAAAAAGCACTTCGCTCCGTGTGTGCGCTGCTGATAGGCTGACAGATTGCACCTCCCCACTGCAAATGCGGGAAAGAGAAAAAAAAATGGAGATCTTCATTGTTCCTGCAGAGATCCATCCCCTGCCCCTCCCCCCACCCCGCTGTACACTCAAACTGCGTATTAACATTAATTTTCATCATTACTGAGAAAAAATCCAGTTATGATTTTGGTGCACGAACAGTTATCGAACATAACCTCGAACAGCCGAATTTTTCTCAAATTGTTCGTGTTCGCCGAACGGCTCGAACACCGCCCAAAACAGCTCGAATTTGAGATTGGCGAACAGTTCGAGTAGAACAAGGCTCATCTCTAGTGACTACCTCTTGAAGCTCATCAAGAGAATGCCAAGAGTGTGCAAAGCAATCATCAAAGCAAAAGGTGGCTACTTTGAATAACCTAGAATATAAGACCTATTTTCAGTTGATTCACACTTTTTTGTTAAGTATATAATTCCACATGTGTTAATTCATAGTTTTGAGGCCTTCAGTGTGAATGTACAATTTTCAAAGTCATGAAAATACAGAAAATCTTTAAATGAGAAGGTGTGTCCAAACTTTTGGTCTGTACTGTATGTCCCATTACATCTGCTGTAGAAGTAACACAGCATTTCAGAAAAGGAACATCATACTAACAGTAAAATGTGGTGTTAGTGTGATGGTCTAGAGCTGTTTTACCGCTTCAGGACCTGGAATATTTGCGGTACTTGTGGAAATTGGGAACCATAAATTCTGCTGTCTATCAAAAAATCTGAGAATGTCCAGCCATCTGTTCGTGACCTCAAGCTGAAGCGCACTTGGGTTATGCGGCAGGACAATGATCCAAAGCACACCAGCAAGTTCACTTCTGAATGGCTTAAGAGAAACAAAATTAAGACTTTGGAGTAGCCAAGTCAAAGTCCTGACCTTTATCCGATTGAGATGCTATAGCATGACCTTAAAAAGGCGGTTCATGCTTGGAAACCCTCCAGCGTGGCTGAATTACAACAATTTTGCAAAGATGAGTGGGCCAAAATTCCTCCAGAGCATTGTAAAAGACTCATTGCCAGTTATCTCAAATGCTTGATTGCAGTTGTAGCTGCTAAGGGTGGCCCAGCCAGTTATTAGATTTAGGGAGTAATCACTTTTTCACACAGGGCCCTGTAGGTTTGGATTTCTTTTTTTCCCTAATAATAAAGACCTTTCTTTAAAAACTGCATTTTGTGTTTACTTTTGTTATCTTTGTCTAATATTTAAATTTGTTCTGTGATCTGAAACATTTGAGTGTGACAAACATGCAAAAGAATAAGAAATCGGAAAGAGGGCAAACACTTTTTCACACCACTGTATAGGCTCAATCTCTGACAGCTGCATTTTTAGGCACACCATTCAATGGGTGTGCCATTTCAGGAGCCCATTGGCCTTCCCATGAAGAGAGCATGCCATGGCAGCCATTGGGCCATGTTGGTAGGTCTGTGAAGTCCAGTCAAAAAAATGCATTAAGAAGCTATGCACCCCAAAATGGTATATATAAAAAAGTCAGCTCCCTTTGCAGAAAACAAGTATGAGGATACAGTACTATTGAAAGATAAAAAGTTATGATTTCAAAAGCCAAACATTTTTTTTTTTTTTTTACAAGTCAAATTTTTTTCTACTACTAAAATAAAAAATACAGATAATTCGGAGTGCACTCAACTATATTTCTTATGGAGGTGTTATTAGTTAGGGGTGGAGCCCTTTCTATGACACACTACACGCGTTCACGGCAACCATCTCGGATACAACTCGTCACTTCCAGTCACACCCCCATACATGAGAGGTCACAGTGGGCATATGTACTTCCGCCTGCCGCACATATATCAGGTGTCATTATCCTCTTTTCTCCAGCTGACTTGTCGCTGCAATAGCAAACACCTCAACTCCAGGTTATTCTTTTAGCCACAGTGTCATCAACGCTTATCCAAACTTTAAACTTACATTGATCCTGGTAAGTTCACTTTAGTTTTCATCATATTCTAATGTATTCAGCTCAGTACCAGTGTACATATTAGAAAGCTTTTTAATAGACTTCTGCCTCAATATAACAGCCAATCTAGTCATTTTTATCTAACACCTGCTGACAGTATCTGAACTTGATTGTACTACTATACGATTGTCGACTACATCACTACTTATGTATACATGTATTGTATGTATGTAAAATTGGCCCCGACAGTTTTTTGTTTATCTTTATGTTTTTTACCCATGATTCTGTTCCTAACCCAATTTTTGACGGCCTATAATTTTATTGTATAGTCACCACGAAGCATTTAAACATTGTATTGCCTTACTTTGAATTATGTGGAGTCTTATCTACAACAATAAAATATATACAGTAGATGGCAGAAAAACAATGGTGGAATTGCATTTTTTTCACCATTTTTCTGCACTTGGAATTTTTTCCATTTTCCAGTACATTAGTAAGATGAATGATGAAATTCAAAACTACATCTCGTTCTGTAAAAAAACAAACCCTCATAAAGCTATATCAATATAAAAATAAAAATATTATCAGTCTTGGCAAAAGGAGAAGAAAAAAATGAAAGCAGAAAAATTACAATTAAGCTGGACTTTACTGGAGTACTAAGATGGCATCCTTGGCAGCCAATTACGTTGTGTATGGTGGTAGGCCTTTAGAGATGGGCATAAAAAACAACTGACCCCCAGGATCAGGGGGGTTAAGATCCTAAATTAGTTATGATCACTGCTCTTAGAGGTGGGTGTTGGCTGTGTAACAAGCCGTCATCTGTACATATTATAATGTCATATGTTGGGAAGGGGTTATTCCCACACCATTGTAAATGTGTTAGATTTGCAGGAGTGGGTCAGGTGCTCAAAAGAGAAGGCAAAAGCTGTTTATAACTGTAATGCAGGTGCCGGAATGCAAGGCACAGAGACACAAGGCGAGAACAGTCAGAGATGTTTGTAAACAGTTTTATACAACAGGTATACTGAAACAAGGGATTAGCAACAAGGGTAATGAACAGTGGTTTGAAATATCAGAAAAATACGAAATTTCTCAAAGTAAGGCGCAGTCTCTTAAAATAAGGCGCAGTCTCTTAAAATAAGGCGCAGTCTCTTAAAGTAACGTGATGCCCTCAAGCATGAGAGACACCACACAAGTTCTTTAACCGTGAATTTGGCCCTAGCGGGGGTCACCGGTTATTCCCGCTAGGCCGTGAGTCTCTTTCCAGATGAATTCAATTAAATCACGTTGTGCTACTTTAGCCCCAACCGTTCCCCTCCCAACCTGAGTACTCAAACCCAATTGTCCCCGGTACCGTGGGTGAGCAGTGGAAGTGACGGCCCTGCTCACGTATGCAGCTCCTCTCTGCTTGGCCGTTGGAGGCAGTCTCTCGAGCCTTGGATAGGGGGGTCCAGGACTTGTCTGTCGGTGGCCGACGTCGGATTCCGCGAACTCACTCAGCAGCGCGATCAGGTTCCTGGTATCCTCAGCAGGCACAGCACTCGGGTCACAACTGTGAGGGATCCGGAGCTCTTTTACCGGTGCCCGGCTGGAGCACCTCTCAGGCCTCTGGATTTGGCCTGTCACGTGGGGTTTCTAAGGACGCAGGGAGCACGTCTGCTCCTCTCTGCTGCTTGGCGCCAAAGACCCCTCAGGCTTGGCGCGCTGGCCTCTTATCTCTCTGAACTCCTTCCTGGAAGTCACCTGATCGGGTCCAGCGTCTGAATCTGCCCTCCCTGCAACTTCCCTTGTATATTTTGGTTCCGCTTGACTGCCTCTGGCCAGTAGATGGCAGTCTCGCTCCATCCTTGAAACGTCATGTTGACGTTCTTTTACAAGCTTTCTTGCTCGTTCTACATAACCACAAGTAAGCTCTGCCAGTGAGTACAGGTAACACTGTTGCTGTTTCACCTGTAAGGATAAGTTCCCACAATGAGTTTTGGGTGAGTAAAAAAAAAAGCAGCGTCTTACTGTTCCAGCAAAGTGGATGGAATCAATAAAAATATTATGTCCACTGTGTTGTTTTTTTTATATGCTGAATAAACAGACCGTGTATGAAATCCGTAATATTTCAATTTCTCTTGTGGGTGCCCTGAATTTTATGTGCAGGTTTTCCCCATAGACTTGCATTTGATGCAGAAATCTGAAGGTAAAAAACGCATGTAATTTTCACATGAATCAATAAAGTTTTGTCAAAGCCAAATACCAGGAAGTAACAAAGAGCCAGGAAGTATCAAAACCAAAGCATCTTTATTTACATGAACACCAAAAAGAGACAAAAACCGCAGCACATACCTAATTTTCCTAAGTGTGCATGAACACGTTTGGCTTTTGCTGCAGGAATATTTACTGTAAATACCTGAGTGTTAGCAGGAAAAATGCTGTGTAAAATACTCGTGTTTTTGGCATATTTTTCATGCGTTTTTGTGACTTTACTTCCATTTTCTCAGTCATTTCAATGGGTGAAAAACACTGCAAAAAACAATGAAAGAATTTTAAAAAAATTAAAAAAAATAAGTAAAGAAAATACCATCTCAAATCATTGCCCTCATCATCCAGTAACCTAAGACCATACATATTTCAAATTAACTGAAAAAAATGTAGGGCACATATTCTAATACTTAATTTTTGCGTAAATTTTCTATTCTAAGAATATATACAGTACAGACCAAAAGTTTGGACACACCTCATTCAAAGATTTTTCTGTATTTTCATGACTATGAAAATTGTACATTCACACTGAAGGCATCAAAACTATGAATTAACATATGAGGAATTATATACTTAACAAAAAAGTGTGAAACAACTGAAAATATGTCTTATATTCTAGATTCTTCAAAGTAGTCACCTTTTGCTTTGATGACTGCTTTGCACACTCTTGGCATTCTCTTGATGAGCTTCAAGAGGTAGTCACTGGAAATGGTCTTCCAACAATCTTGAAGGAGTTCCCAGAGATGCTTAGCACTTGTTGGCCCTTTTGCCTTCACTCTGCAGTCCAGCGGAAACACACGTGTGTTTTTACCTGTGGATTTTCCAGATCTAATGAAGTCTATGGGAAAAATCTGCACATAAAACTCAGTGTATCCGCAAGACAAATTGACATGTTGCGGATTTGAGACACGCACCGCAGGTCAGTCTACGCAGCGTTAAAAAGAAGCACAGTGGGCATGAGATTTCGATAAGTCCCATTCATTTTGCTGGTACTGTAAGACGCTGCTTTTTTGATGCAGCAAAAATATACAGTTTCAAAACTCATTTTGGGCACACAGTGTAAGACACCTACCCGATTTCCAAAGTTATACTTACCTGTTCATGGTTCCTAGCCTTCTGAATAATAATGTTCCATACTTGTGGTTCTTTGGTGAGTAAACAGACAGTTTTTCCTGTGATGCACATGTGTATTCCTCTCCTTGTGGTTTTAGTACATCACCAGAAAATTACTACTATAAACCAATTTGGACACCAGCAGGTAAATTATCATATACAATTTTGTAAAAATATGAATGTAACAGCTAAAAAACATAGAGAGGAGTTTGGTAAAATAACATTATTATCTGAGATCTAGTGTAGGAAATACAGGTGAATATGTATTCTGGGACATGTAGTACTGTTTTTTTTAAATTCAGCAAAAATATTATAACTCCAAAAACCACAAAGCTGAAAAACTTTAATTGTAGTGCTGGCTTTTCTACACCACTTGGCAAAACATCCAACAGCCTCGGGCTTTGCTCAGCAAGTTAGTTTAACTAAAGCAATAAGCTTTTGCTAATTCCTTCCATTCCGCAGGTTTCCTGTTCTAGCCGTCCATACAATACATTTGGTGTTGTAATACTGCTATTTTGATTTTTCCACTTGATACAAGCATAGTGATTATTATACTGTACATATGTTCCTCTAATCTGATCGCCCGGGATGGGATGACATAGCATACAGATGAACAGCAATTCAAGCTTGTGTAATACCAAGTTGCATGCAAAGGGCATCTCATTAACCCTTTACTGTGCACAAATCTCATCTACTGGACTAAGGATGACTAAATTATGTTAGAGAGTTTTTAAAAAAATAAAATAATTTTGACTATTTTTCAAATATTCAATACACAGATTTAATTTTTTTCACATAATTTTTTTTCTGTAAAGATTAATTTCCTAAATGACTGTCAACAGCCTAATCACAGACATTTAAATCAGTTTTCCCACCCAACAATGATGCCATAAGTGAGGGCACTGGAGCTCTCAGCAGATCTTCAGCTGTATGAACTCAAGTGACCTCACTCCTGCAGCATAGCATTATACACTGACAGGAGTGATTAACACTCCTGTCAGTGTATACAGTGCTGTCTTCTACAGTGGGTATGGAAAGTATTCAGACCCAGTATCATTTGAAGGAACGAAAGCATAAATACTTTGTAAGGGACTTGCAAGAGTTCAAAGGGAATAAAGCGTATGTGTTTCAATCTACAGAGGTTTCAGGACTCCAGAGACGGATATTTCGTCTACAGACACCGAGATTTCGGACTCTGAATCCAGATTCAAATCACAGAGGGGGAAACAGAGAGGGAGAGGGGGCAGGAACCGAAATAACAATAGAAGGTCACCAGTCAGAGAACATTTTTTAGAAGAGAGATACCCGTTGAGGAGCCCGTTCAACCTCCCCCACCCATTGGGCCCATAACGAATCTACAGATTATCAATCTCTCATCAAGAGTTATGAGTGAACCAGAAATTAGAGTTTTAAGTAAGGGTCTTACTTTTGTTCCCACCACAGACTACAACTCATTTGAAGCAGTAAAATATCTAAATTTGTTCATACCTAAGGTAAAGTGGCGCAAACACTTCATTCGTATGAATAAACATACCTGTTCTGAGTTGGGGGTCCCGGATGATCTGTTGATGGATATTAGGACACTGTTTGAGTTGGGTGTACCAAACCCTAATTTGGAAGGTAGGGGACCGTTCACAGACTTGCAATCTAAAAGCACAAAAATGCCACCACCACAAGCTGATTTGGGCCCGATTGATGTATTTTTAAGCTTAATCACAGATGATCTGACTAGATTGGATGAGCAAAATGTTAGATCTAGATTCAATATGACTAAAGCAGAAATGCGGGCCTGATGTACTCTTGAAGAGGGTGAGTCAAATAACAATTAAGCCTTCGGACAAAGGAGGCAATGTGGTGCTGATGGATACTAAAGATTATCATCAAATGTGCCTCAGTCTATTACAAGATAAAGAATGCTATGGAGTACTGAGGAGTAGAGATGAGCGTTGTTCTACTCGAACTGTTCGCCAATCTCAAATTCGAGCTGTTTTGGGCGGTGTTCGAGCCGATCGGCGAACACGAACAATTTGAGAAAAATTCGGCTGTTCGAGGTTATGTTCGATAACTGTTCGTGCACCAAAATCATAACTGGATTTTTTCTCAGTAATGATGAAAATTAATGTTAATACGCAGTTTGAGTGTACAGCGGGGCGGGGGGAGGGGCAGGGGATGGATCTCTGCAGGAACAATGAAGATCTCCATTTTTTTTTCTCTTTCCCGCATTTGCAGTGGGGAGGTGCAATCTGTCAGCCTATCAGCAGCGCACACACGGAGCGAAGTGCTTTTTTTCACACAAGCAAGGGCATGTGTGATTGGCAGTGTATGTCACATGTCCTTGCCCTATAAGACCAAGCCATTTTCCCCGTCGCCACCATTTTCTCACTGCTGCAGCTGCGTGTTAGACGGCACCGCTGTTGCTGTGTGCGCTATACCTTGTTAATTTCAAGCCAATTTTCGCACAAATATACAGATAGCTTGGGAGTAGGGAATAGTTGTGATTGCAGTCCTTTTAAGGACTAGGTTACAGCATTTCCTACGACTTTTATCAGGCAGGTCTGTGCTCTTAAATAGATAGATTGTGGGAGTAAAGACTAATTGTAATTGGAGTCCTTTTCAGGACTAGGTTACATCAGTTCCTATCAGTTTTTGCCAGGCAGGTCTGTGCCAGTGCTGTGCAAGTTTTTTTCACAGCATTTGGCTGAATCTAGCAAAGCTAATCCTTTTTGGCCTATTGCAGAGTGTGTTAGTCAGTGGAGTAGCCTATCTGTGTTGCAAGATATACCACCTGTGTATAGAATACCAATTTTTTTACTGCACCTAGTGAAGTAAAATCTTTTGGGCATAGCATCATTCTATTAGTCCATCTATACTGACCTCCATCAGGTTGCAAACTGAATATAATTTTTTTCTGCATCTAGCTCTGAAAAAATATTTGGGCTTCTAGCAGTGTGTGGGACTTGGTCTATTAGTCCATCTATACTGACCTCCATCAGGTTGCAAATTAAAAATAATTTTTTTCTTCATTTAGCTCTGAAAAAATATTTGGGCTTCTAGCAGTGTGTGGGACTTGTTCTATTAGTCCTTCTATACTGACCTCCAGCAGGTTGCAAAGTGAATATAATTTTTTTCTGCATCTAGCTCTGAAAAAATATTTGGGCTTCTAGCGGTGTGTGGGACTTGGTCTATTAGTCCATCTATACTGACCTCCATCAGGTTGCAAATTAAAAATAATTTTTTTCTGCATCTAGCTCTGAAAAAATATTTGGGCTTCTAGCAGTGTGTGGGACTTGGTCTATTAGTCCATCTATACTGACCTCCATCAGGTTGCAAATTAAAAATAATTTTTTTCTTCATTTATCTCTGAAAAAATATTTGGGCTTCTAGCAGCGTGTGGGACTTGTTCTATTAGTCCATCTATACTGACCTCCATCAGGTTGCAAATTAAAAATAATTTTTTTCTGCATCTAGCTCTGAAAAAATATTTGGGCTTCTAGCAGTGTGTGGGACTTGGTCTATTAGTCCATCTATACTGACCTCCATCAGGTTGCAAATTAAAAATAATTTTTTTCTGCATCTAGCTCTGAAAAAATATTTGGGCTTCTAGCAGTGTGTGGGACTTGGTCTATTAGTCCATCTATACTGACCTCCATCAGGTTGCAAATTGAATAAAAAAAATTTCTGCATCTAGCTCTGAAAAAATATTTGGGCTTCTAGCGGTGTGTGGGACTTGGTCTATTAGTCCATCTATACTGACCTCCATCAGGTTGCAAATTAAAAATAATTTTTTTCTGCATCTAGCTCTGAAAAAATATTTGGGCTTCTAGCAGTGTGTGGGACTTGGTCTATTAGTCCATCTATACTGACCTCCATCAGGTTGCAAATTAAAAATAATTTTTTTCTTCATTTAGCTCTGAAAAAATATTTGGGCTTCTAGCAGTGTGTGGGACTTGTTCTATTAGTCCTTCTATACTGACCTCCAGCAGGTTGCAAATTGAATATAACTTTTTTCTGCATCTAGCTCTGAAAAAATATTTGGGCTTCTAGCGGTGTGTGGGACTTGGTCTATTAGTCCATCTATACTGACCTCCATCAGGTTGCAAATTAAAAATAATTTTTTTCTGCATCTAGCTCTGAAAAAATATTTGGGCTTCTAGCAGTGTATGGGACTTGGTCTATTAGTCCATCTATACTGACCTCCATCAGGTTGCAAATTAAAAATAATTTTTTTCTGCATCTAGCTCTGAAAAAATATTTGGGCTTCTAGCAGTGTGTGGGACTTGGTCTATTAGTCCATCTATACTGACCTCCATCAGGTTGCAAATTGAATAAAAAAATTTTCTGCATCTAGCTCTGAAAAAATATTTGGGCTTCTAGCGGTGTGTGGGACTTGGTCTATTAGTCCATCTATACTGACCTCCATCAGGTTGCAAATTAAAAATAATTTTTTTCTGCATCTAACCCAGCCAATAGTTTTGGCCTAATACCACAGTTTGGCCACTCAGCTCTGCTCGGTTACCATCCATTGTTTTTTTGTGCAAACAACTCCAGAGTTGTGAATTAGTTAACCACCAAAATGAGTGGAAAAAGGCCTGCTGCTGGTGGAAAGGGGAATAGGCGTGTTGGGAAGGGGAAAAAAGGTTGTGTCCGTGGGGTAGGTGCAGAAGAAAGACCATCTTCCAGCCAAACTAAAATGTCTACTTCTTTTAGCGGACAATGTGATAAGATCCCTTTCTTACGGCCACGCCAATCGCTACAAATTCCAGATGAGGCACAAAAACAGCAGGTGCTTCAACGGATATCAAGTGCTCCTTTAAGTGGGCTCTCCTCCACATCAACTTCAACATCACAAATACTCCAGTCCTCAAAGGTGTCACCCAAATCGCACTTGCTTCCTCACAGCTCCCAAATCTCCAGCTGCCCGTCTGAGTATGAGGTAGAACAGATGGTTGAGTCTGCAGAGCTGTTTACTCATACTATAGCCTGGGAATCAGAGGTCGACTCCAGCGCTTCTGTGAATCCAGACGAGGAAATGATCTGCACTGATGCCCAGAATCTTTATGAGTCGGATCCAGGACCAGACGCAGAAGGTTCTGACCATAATGTAGACCCTCATTCCCAAACTGTAACTCCTGTTGGTGGAGACAATGAGGAAGACGATGATAAGACTCAAATACCTGATTGGAGCGACAACTTTAGTTTTTTGTCAGGGCAGGAACAGGTTGGCTCTGAGGACGACGGGTGTGATAACGCACAGGGTGATGATGATGAGGTCGGAGATCCCACTTACTGTCAACCCACAGTCAGCCAAGAGATGAGGTCAGCAGAGGAGGTGGAGGAAGATGCTAGTGACGACGAGGTCAGGTTGCGCCTTCCTGGACAGAGACGTAGTACTGGAAGCACGTCAACAACTGCATCCTCAAACACAACTCTGCCTCTCACCACAAGTCGTGGTGGCTCTTCAGGTCGCATGGGTGCTAAGCCTTGCATAGCCTGGGCATTTTTTCAGATCGATAAAGATGACCCAACTCGTGTTATCTGTAACATTTGTCAGCAAAAGCTAAGTAGAGGCCAAAAAATACATAGTTTGAGTACTTCATGCATGAACCGGCACATGGACATGAAGCATAAGTTGCAGTGGGAAGCTCAGTGTGCTACAATGCGGTCTAGCCGGCCGGGCCAACCACCGTCTGCCATATCTTGTGCATCCGCGGCCTCTTCATCCTCTGTGACTGGGGGGACAGCAGTCACACCTGTTTTGGGGCGCAGACCTGCCACCTCTTTACCCGCAACAGCCAGCGTGATTGGCAGGTCATCATTTTCTTTGGAGGTGGTAACACCAGCTGGTCTTGAGCGCTGTCCGACATCGATAGCACCACCTTTGGATCAAGGCAACCTAACATGTCCGCCTGCATCTTCCTCACAGACCGTCAGTTTGCCGGGGACACCCTTATCAACCCCGTCTAAGCACAATAGCCAGCCCTCGGTCCCTCAGATGTGGACAAGTAAAAGACCATTTCCTCCTAGCCATGAGAAAGCTAAGAGGTTGAATTTCACCATCTGCAAGCTCTTGGCTACAGAAATGCTGCCTTTCCGCCTGGTGGACACAGAGGATTTTCGAGACCTTATGTCCGTCGCAGTGCCCCAGTACCAGATGCCCAGTCGGCACTACTTCTCAAAGAAAGGTGTGCCTGCGCTCCACCAGCATGTCGCACACAACATCACCGCTTCTTTGAGAAACTCTGTGTGTGACAGGGTGCATTTCACCACAGACACTTGGACGAGTAGGCATGGACAGGGGCGTTACATGTCGCTGACTGGGCACTGGGTAACTATGGTGACAGCAGGACAAGGGGCTGCTGTCCAAGTCTTGCCGTCCCCACGAGTTGTGCGTCAATCCTCTTTATGTCATTTTTCCTCCACTGCTTCTGCCTCCTCAACCCCCTCTCGGTCTTCCACCTGCACCCAAAGCCTGTCTGGTCATGCCACAAGCTTTCTAACTGCGCAGAAGGGATCCTGCACACCTCCTTACTATGCTGGCAGTAGGGCTCAACGTCATCAGGCGGTTTTTACATTGAAATGTCTGGGAAATGTGAGTCACACAGCTGAGGAGTTGTGGTCAGCTCTGGAGAACCAATTTCATGAATGGTTGTCTCCACTGGACCTGAAACCAGGGAAGGCCGTGTGCGACAATGCTGCAAACCTGGGTGCGGCCCTTCGCCGGGGCAATGTCACACACGTGCCTTGTATGGCTCACGTGTTGAACCTGGTTGTCCAGCAATTTTTAGCCCACTATCCCAGACTAGATGGCCTTCTGCAGAGGGCATGGTCGCTGTGTGCTCACTTCCGCCGTTCGCATCCCGCAGCTCAGCGACTTACATCTCTACAGAAGTCGTTGGGCCTGCCACTTCACCGGCTAAAATGCGATGTGCCTACCCGTTGGAATTCAACTCTGCACATGTTGCAGCGACTGTGGCAGCACCGACAAGCCCTGGTGCAATACGTTCTGACGTATAGCCTGGGCCAACGAGATTCAGAGGTGGGGCAAATCACGCTGGAGGAGTGGTCTCAGATCAGGGACCTATGCACCCTTCTGCACAGTTTTGAAATGGCGACGAAGATGTTTAGTGCTGACGATGCCATTATCAGCATGACTATTCCGGTGATTTACATGCTGGAGCACATGTTAAACAGAATTCGGAGTCAGGTGGTGGCACAAGAGGAGGTGGAGGAAGTAGAGGAGGAGGAGTTGTATGCGGAAGGGCTAACATCTGCAAGGTCCAGACGGTCGGCAGCACCAAGGCGGCAGGCATGTGAGGGTGGGGGAGATGATTTTACCAGGGCGCATGGTAGCAGCCAAACTAGTGAGGAAGGTGCAGGAGCCCAGGAAGAAGTGGAGGACGAACTGATGGAAGACTCATCAGATGAGGGAGATCTTGATCACATTTCTGTTGTGCGAGGTTGGGGGGAGAGGACAGAGGAAGGAAGCATGATTGCTACCTCGCCACCAACACAACAGGGACTTGGTGCTCCTGGATGCGCAACACACATGAGTGCCTTCTTGCTGCACTACCTGCAACATGACCCTCGAATTGTGAGAATTAGAAATAATCCTGACTACTGGGTTGCCACACTGTTAGATCCCCGGTACAAAAGTAAATTTGCAGAAATTATTCCTGCCATAGAAAGGGATGCACGCATGCAGGAGTATCAGCAGAGACTGTTGCAGAATCTTACATGTGCTTTTCCACAAAATACCAGTGGTGCACGTAGTGAATCTCACAGTTCCAACTTGCCAACCGTGGGACCGTCAAGTGTTCAGCACTCAAACCGTAACAGAACCACAGTATCTGCTGGTAACATCAATTTTGCGGAATCATTTCACCACTTTTTTAGCCCATCCTTTGCAAGGCCACAGGAGACAAGAAGTCTGACACATAGTCAACGCCTAGAGACGATGGTACAGGAGTATCTCCAAGTAAACAATGAAGCCACGACTGTGTCACTGGACCCTTGCTCTTTTTGGGCTTCCAATCTGGATAAATGGCCGGAGCTAGCCACTTACGCCTTGGAGATCTTGTCATGCCCCGCAGCCAGCGTTCTGTCTGAACGTGTGTTCAGCGCTGCTGGTGGTGTGCTGACAGATAAGCGCACGCGGCTCTCCACTGATAATGTAGACAGACTCACGTTCATAAAGATGAACAAATCATGGATCCGAAACGACTTTTCTACCCCTGTGTCATCCTGGGGAGAGTAAAAGCTTGATGATTGGTTAAAATCACCCTACCAACCGTTTTAAGCTTTCAAATTACTAATCATGTTTATCTGTATCTTGACTGGAAAATAATTTGGGCTTTGTAGCAGTATGCAGCACTGATCCTATTAGGCCATCTATAATAAGCTTCACCAGATTTAAAATTAAAAATAATTTTTAGCTGCATCTAGCCCGGAAAATAATTTTGGGGCTCCGAGATGCGCAAGACACATAAGTGCCTTCTTGCTGCACTACCTGCAGCATGACCCTCATATTGTCAGAATTCGAAGTAATCATGACTACTGGGTTGCCACACTCTTAGATCCCCCAAACTTTTCGATCAACCTTTTCATTTTAATAAAGACCAAAAAAATGGTCATTTTTGAAATTATAAGCATTAGCAGGTTGTTAGAAACTGAAATCAAACAGTTTTCAACTCAAAACTTTATTCTAGGTGATGTTACATTTTCACATAGGACCCCTTGTTCGAAAGGAGCTTCTGAACTCTCTCGTCCATTGAATTTGTCAGGTTTTGGATGGTTTCTGCTTCAATTGTTTTGCATGAGGACAGAATACCCTCCCAGAGCTGTTGCTTAGATGTGAACTGCCTCCCGCCATCATAGACACTCCTTTTAATGATGCTCCAAAGGTTCTGAATGGGGTAGAGGTCAGGGGAGCATGGGGGTCACACCATAAGTTTGTCCCCTTTTATGTCCATATCAGCCAGAAATACAGATGTTTTATGTGCAGCATGAGATGGTGCATTATCATGCAGAAAAATGATCTTGCTGTGAAATACACGGTTCTTCTTCTTGAACCATGGCAGGAAGTGCTGTTTGAGAAAATCCACATACATTATGGAGTTCATCTTTAGCGCCTTCAGGGATCCTAAAGGGGCCGACAATCTCTCTCCCCATGATTCCAGCCCAAAACATTACTCCACCTCCTCCTTGTTGGCGCTGTAGCCGTGTTTGCGTGGGGTGTCCATCAACCAGCCATCCTCCACTCCATTCATCTGGACCATCGAGCTCTGCACGGCACTCATCCGTGAACAAAACAGTTTTGAAATCAGTCTTCATGTAATGTTTGGCCCACTGGAGCCGTTTCTGCTTGTGTGAAGTGGATAGAGGAGGTCGACAGGATGGCATATGCACAGCTGCAAACCTCTGAAGGACCCTGCATCTTGTTGTTCGGGGGACGTTGGAGGCACAAGCAGCTTCAAAAACTTGTCTGCTGCTATGACAAGGCTTTTTTGCCGCTGCTGTTTCAACCTGACGTAATTGCCTGTAGGAAAGAGTCCTCAATTTGCCCTTATCAGCACGCACACGTGTGTACTGTGAATCAGCTACATACTTCTTGATTGCCAAGACACTTCATCCTGATCATCGCACAATGTTGATTGTAGTCATGCCTTGACCTAAACACTCCACAATTTGTTGCTTCTCAGCAGCCGACACATCCTTTTTCTTTCCCATTTTGGCAGAAAATGTAGGCTGCTTAATAATGTGAGAGAGCCTTCTTAAGTAGTCTTGCCTTTCATTGGACACACCTGCCAAACTAATTAGCACAGGTGTCTGCAATTGCTTACAGTGATATAAAGAGCCCTGACACACATCACCATCAATGAGTTTAACTGACAAACAAACAAATTCTTCCCTTATCACTCCTAAACACTTTTTGCATAATAATTTGGAACGCGGTGTACATGTGCTTTTCCACAAAACACCAGTGGTTCACGTAGTGAATCTTACAGTTCTAACTTGCCAACCGTGGTCTGTATGGAATTGTTCAATAAAGGGCCCAAAATTAAGATAACATAGATGGGAGAGGTCTCTATGAATAGGAATTCCTAAGTATTTGATACCCTGTGAGGGCCAGGCAAAGGGAAAGTTGGACTGGATGGAATCCTATATGGATTTAGGGAGGGAGACATCGAGGGCCTCAGACTTCGCTGCATTGATTTTAAAATTTTACCATGTAACAAAGTGATCTATTTCAGCCATAACAGCAGGGATGGATATATGTGATTGAGTGATATATACTAGGACATCATCAGCAAATAGAGAGCACTTGTACTCGGTGCCTCCCACCTCAATCCACCTAATATTGGGGTTATGGCGAATTGATGAGAGCAGGTGCTCCGTCACTAGGATGTATAAGAGAGGGGACAGAGGACATCCCTGCCTTGTCCCATTGGTGATTGTGAAAGGTGATGAAAATGTTCTGACGCACCCCCTGGGCCTTGGGACACCCGGAGCCGGACCCTTTTTGGTGGATGCTGGTGGTTGTAGTCTTCGTGGCGGCGATCCGGTTCCGTGGCTCAGGGCGGTCAAACCAGTGGCGGAACTATTTATGTGGTTTTGATGTTTAAATGTCTGACTACGCCACCCGTGGATTGCGGTCAGAGTGAACCGCCGCTACAGGGCAGACCGCTAAGGCTGGTGTTGTGGGTGCAGCAGAGCGTAGCATAACTCCCCACGGGAGGAGTATAGCCTCAGGGCAGTGTATGCGGAGGATGGGGATGATGGTGCAGGGCAGCTGCAGTAACGACACGGAGTCAGTGATGCAGTTCAGGGCCTTTACTCACAGTTCTTATTATCCAGACCACGTCTGCAGGTAACGGCTGCCCACGTCGTACTGTGCTCACCAGGTGAGGGGCTCAGACAACTCCCAGATAACTTTGGAGCGCTTCACAGGACCCCCTTTGTGTGTCCTTTGTCTGGCCTTTCTTACCAACACTTCTGTCCGGCTGCCTCGGGCCTCCTCTTGGTAAACTTGGCACCAGTTTCCCTGACCCTATGTGGTGCCTTCCTAGCGGGTGGAGCAAGGGGCTGCGCCACATAAAATGTCAGAGCCTCCGGTTTCTAGCTGAGGGTCGTTTCCTGCCTCCACTAGTTCGGGGACCGGTCTCCCCCTTTGGCCTGACCCCTCCACGCAGGTGGATTCGGGCGTGCGGTGGCGACTCGCCCGTCCGCACCCCTGGGATCCCTTCATTCCTCGTTCCTGGAGCCTTCTCCGCTCCTCTTCCTTCCTTCTCCCTCTTGCAGGCCTGGGCCTCTGTTACTAGGCCCGCCTCCGGAGCAGAGCTCATGCAGAGCCCCTGCTCCCTGCCACTTCTGCTCAGACTTCTCTGCACTGAACTAAGATGGTGCCCACCTTTTATACTCCCTTCTCAATGCACCCAGGAACTGCTTCCTCCCTGCTCCTGCACTGCAGGGTTCCCCTTCCTCAGTGTTCCCTCCCCCCACTCCAGCCAGGGACAGGGACTGTCGTGCCCATCTCAGGGGCATATTGGTCGCCCTGCCCCACGGCAATGTGGTGTAATGCATGCAGGTGTCGGGTCCTGATCCACACTCCATCCTTATCTGAGAGTGAGATATCACACCTCTGGGTGAGGTGCAATACGTCTGTAGCAACCGAGCCCTCGGTGCTACAGTTCCATTTATCTTCAGCCTAGGTGACGTATTGTGATACAGGGCCGTGATTTTGGCTATAAAAGGGTCCCCTAGACCCCTACCCCAAGCTTTTTAAGAGAATCATATATGGCGTGCCAGTAGACTCTATGGAATGCTTTCTCAGCATCCAATGAGAGTATCTACTTACAAATTTTTAACTGCATCTAGCCCAGGAAATACTTTGTGCCTAGTAGCAGTGTCTGCTAGTCAGCGGATTATCCCGGCTGTTAAGCAAGCTACACCACCTGTAGTTTGGACACTTAATTTTTTCAAAGGAAATGCTTCGGGACCACGGGATACTTAGTGAAGAGCATCAGGAGGCACCCCAAGGCATAGGGGCTGGGACTGGCACTAGGATGCCTTGCGGTGGACAGCCGAGCTCGATCCTTATAAAAGCTTTTTAACTGCAGCAGCTTTAGTGGACGCTACTGGAGCTGGAATTACGCGGCTGCTGGCATGAGACTTGCCCTCCAATAGATCCTTGTAAATGGATTTAAAGTGTATTCATTTAAATTAGAGGGACAATTTAAATTAAAAAGCTTAGAGCTGCCTCCACCACAGGGGGGCTCTCTCGACCCACCAGCGGACAGGCACCAGTATTGGGAGAGGGGGGCTGGCCGTCAGGGTTCACCGCGGCTCTGGCACAAACCCGGCGACACGGAGGTGGCACGGGCAGGAGCGGACTGGCCGTCTCGGCTTCTCACTTTTTGGATTTTAGAAGGGCATGACATGCCTATATCTGTGTCTCCCCCTCCTTTTACTCCTCCACCTCTTTTCTTTTCGCATGACTATATGTACTTGTCACTTTTCCATGTGTTAGTTGTGTCTTCTGAGCAGTTTGTCAGCTTTTGGACACCTTTGAAGGTGTTTTCTATGTGTCTCTATGTGTTTTTGTTTGCCTGCCATTGGTTTTAACGGTGTTCGAAGGTGTTCGACGAACAGTTCGACGAACAGTTCGGCGAACACACGGGTGTTCGACGAACCGAACCGAACTCGAACACTACGGGGGTGGCTCAACACTACTGAGGAGCAATCCCACAGATACTTTTATGAACGAATTGAGACTATTGGTTCAGGACGGTTTAAGTAGTGGAGTCATCAGTAAGAAGGAGCACAATTTCATTTGCCCTAACTTTCCAATTCTGGCCACATTCTATTGTCTACCAAAAGTACATAAAGGGACTAATCCCCTTAAGGGATGACCTATTGTGGCCAGAGTGGACAGTATCACTCAGAATATAGATATTTATTTGGACAAAGTCCTGAAGCCGTTCGTCATGAGTCTCAACTCGTATATACGGGACACCAGCGACCTATTGAGGAAGCTTGATTGCATTTCTGTGGACCTGAACATCATACTAGCTAGTACTGACGTTGACTCCTTATATTCTTCAATAACCCATACAAAAGGTCTGGAAGCAGTTGATTTTTTCGTGCGCAGTAGAGGCCGCCAATTTATTGAGCACAATGCTTTTGTCCAGAGATCACTGGATTTCTGTCTCAACAGGAATGTTTTCTTGTTCAACCGTGTGTACTTTCACCAGCTCAGGGGTACGGCGATGGGGAGCCCCTGTGCCCCATCGTATGCTAACCTGTACCTGGGCTGGTGGGAGGAGACGGTCATTGAAGGCAGTGAGAAGGTAACATTATGGGTACGCTATATAGATGATATCCTGATTTTTTGGAAAGGGGATTCCACACAGTTTGACATCTTTGTTAACAGATTGAATCAGAATCACCTGAACCTACACTTTACCTATGAAGTGGGTGGAGACACTTTACCATTTCTTGACATCCTCATACATAAAGAGGTGAGTGGTGAGATTGCAACCCAGACCTATGGGAAAAAACAGCTACCAACTCACTACTAAGGTGGGAGAGCAATCATTCCCTCCCGTTAAAGAAAGGCATCCCAAAGGGACTGTTTATGAGAGTTTGCAGGAGTTGCTCAACTGATACTGTTTTTCATCATCAGGCAGCTGAACTGCGCAGAAGGTTTACTGAAAGAGGCTACCCAGATAAGGTTCTATCTAAGGCCTATAAGGAGACTCTGGCAAGAGAACACATGGCTTTGTTAAACCCGCCCCCAAAAGAGCAGGAGAGCGGTGATATCTGTCGTTTGGTTACCACATTTTCAAATAAGTCTAATGAAGTTAGACAAATTCTTCAGAGAGATTGGCCGATTCTACATATGGATGAGGATGTAGGCAAATATGTGAAATCATCCCCTCAGATCTCATATAAGAGGGGTAGGTCCCTGCAAGACAGACTCTTACATAGCCACTACGCCCAAAGATCAGAGAACAACTGGTTCCAAACCCCTATAGAAGGATGTTATAAATGTGACAGCTGTGTCACATGTAAGGCCATCACCCAAGCTAAAACATTTGATAGTAAGGTAACTGGAAAGGTGTATAAGATTAATACATTCGTTAACTGTAGGTCGAAGGGGATTATCTATAAAGCCACATGCCAATGCAATGTCGAATATGTGGGAAAAAGCAGGAGAGAACTTAGGAGGAGGATTTGTGAACATTTACGAGATATAATCAACAAGAGGGATACACCCCTGGCTAATCATGTTAATGTGGCACCCCAGGGGTCTGGTTTTCCACAGTAATGTAATGTTATGTCTGAGAGCAGGTGGGAGGTCCTTTGGTCAGGGATCCTGTGCATGCCACACCTCCTGCCCAGTCTTGGGAGGGGAAGAACTTCCCCTGTATAAACCCGGGGCTGAGGCAGGGTGAGTGAGACAAGGAGAGTGGAGAAGAGAAGCAGCATAGGAAACAGCAGAGTTACAAGGAGTCAGGGGCTGGCAGCTGCAGAGCTCGCCCTGACTAAGAAGATTCTTTACCGGACCCGGAGTCCGAGGCTGTGGGGACTAACTCCTACCCAGCAGCAGAATCCGTCAGGCAGGGGATTTCAGGTCCTCTGGCCCAGAAGCCCGAAGGCACGGTCACACGCGTGGGACCAGCACCGCCATCGTGGAGCGGAAGCCATTAGAAGGCCCCGAGTCACCGGCCATACGGGTGAGCACCACACGGTACACTCAGGGACGTGGGCTACTTACATCAGCTTCTAGCAAGGTAGCCAGAAGAGTACAGTCAGTTTGGGAGGCCTACAACTACACCTGGCCAGGGGAGATCCCATCTGCTCAAAGACTGACCAGGCCCCGTTTGCTAGCAAGTACTCCGGGAGGGTCTGTTGTTGTTACCAGTAAAGACCCTGAACTACACCGTACCATCTCTGAGTGGTTCCTGCTACCCCCATCATCCACGTCGGCTGCCCTGAGGCCATACCCCTCCCGTTGGGGGTTATACTATCACGCTGCACAATCCTACCACCGGCCTCAGCGGTCTGCCCTGCAGCAGCAGCTTCCTGGCTGCACTCAACGGGTGGCGTAGTCATCAACTATTTACTACTAATAGACTGCCGTCTAGTTTGACTCCCTGGGCACGGACCGGGTCACCGCCACGAGACTACAACCCTCCACTGATCCGGCTCCGGGTAGGCTCCCGCGTGCGCAACGCAGCGCGACACAGGCCCAGGGGCGCGTCATTAACATCTTACATCAGGGACGTACAGACTGCATCAAATTTATTGGTATTTATAAAATCAGATTCCCACAGAGACTGGGATAGGATTATCGTACAAAGAGAAACAAGATTGATACACGATTTACGTACCATGGTACCCAGGGGACTGAATGAGCAGGTATCATACAAATGTTTTCTGTAAGATGAGGGACAGATGAGGGTCAGGAGAGTATGGATAGCCGCCACGCAGTGGGGACGCCAATGCGCAGGTTGAGGGTGCCAACCTCCACTGTCAGGTAGGGCTAGATGTTGAGATCAAGCTCTAGGTCTAGATATAGATGCACCCTTTTCTTTACACCTTGCTCTATTAGTCATTTTGCCACGGATATACTGTTAGCTGCCCCTCACTTACTCTAATGTGGCTCAGAACCTTTTCCAGCAGCAAGTGTCATTGCATGTACTCCTGAGGGTAGCCCTTTCTCTTGCCGGAGTTTCAAACCTCTTATGGGTTTTTCGTCAACATATTATATCGGATTTGGACATACATGGTTTGGGAAGACCCCATGCTCAGTCTTACCCCTTTACATATTAAGTACTGTGGCTAGGAAACAGCTCATGCTTCGGGGGGTGGGTGGCACACGTAGAGTATGGATATATATATTTTTATCCGTGCCCCCCTTTTTCTTTCCCTAGTTGGGCTATTTTGTATCCAACACCTGATGGCATTTTGTTATGTCATTTTGTGATGGGCGGCCAATAGGGGATTTATCTCTTAAGTGGGATTGAGGACTGTAGATAATATTTGATGTTTATTTAGTTTACCTCTGCCCTGCTTCTGTGCGGTCCCCAAGTTATGTGTGACTGCTTTAAACATAGCGCTGCTTCTTTGCGGTTCCCAAGCTACATGTGACTGCTTAAAACATAGCGCTGCCTTTGAATGCACAGTGCGTTCCACTGGTATATCATGCGTTCCGGTAACCGGCGGCTGCACTACGTCTCCGGAAATGACGACAAGGCGGCTGAGGATGCGCTCCACTGTCATGGCTTGCGCTCCAAATGCCGGAAGTAGGTCAGATGTGACCGGAAATGACGCAGCTGCGAACTCCAATGGCGGGTAGCATAAATAGCAGTTCCATGGTGGGAGTTATTATGGCGCTCATGGTCAAATGTGACCACTTAGGAGAATAAGGAGCATTCCCAGTCATGAAATTCTCACCTGATGAATCTGGATGAGAGGAAACGTGCAGGGAGCACCGCACCTCCATCTTTCTTCTTATGCTACCAGTTTGTGAGACTTATGAGATTGATGTCACACTGGGACTGAGTGAGCCATGCTGTGTTGCAGGACTTAGTAAGACTGCTTTAGTTTTTTCTACAGTAGGAGTCCTATGCATTCTTTGAGAGGTTTGTTTTGACCTATGACAGACAGTAGTTTGTCTTATTTGCCTTTTTGCACTATGTGTACTTTGTGGTGATTTGTGTATTTGTCCTGTTAGTTGTATTTAAAGGATATGTGTGTAGCACAGTAGCACTTTACTAATGTATGTATTTTGGACTCTAAACACTCAGTGTTCTTAAGTGCAATTGCGTACATCTGGTCATCATTATAATTGCCTAGGTTGTTAGGTATGGTGTATTACTTTATTATCCTTACCTACCTTACCTCAATACCATGGTTACTTATGGACTAGTTTTCCTGGGTATGCATTTGATCTGTATGGGTATATACTTTGGCTAAAGGTATACTCGGATAAGTGGGTGATATATAGTTAGGTCCATATATATTTGGACAGAGACAACATTTTTCTAATTTTGATTCTAGACATTACCACAATGAATTTTAAACAAAACAATTCAGATGCAGTTGAAGTTCAGACTTTCAGCTTTCATTTGAGGGTATCCACATTAAAATTGGATGAAGGGTTTAGGAGTTTCAGCTCCTTAACATGTCCCACCCTGTTTTTAAAGGGACCAAAAGTAATTGGACAATTGACTCCAAGGCTATTTCATGGACAGGTGTGGGCAATCCCTTCGTTATGTCATTCTCTATTAAGCAGATAAAAGGCCTGGAGTTGATTTGAGGTGTGGGGATGCCATTTGGAAGGTTTTGCTGTGAATTAAACATGCGGTCAAAGGAGCTCTCCATGCAGGTGAAACAAGCCATCCTTAAGCTGCAAAAACAGAAAAAAAACATCCGAGAAATTGCTACAATATTAGGAGTGGCAAAATCTACAGTTTGGTACATCCTGAAAAAGAAAGAAAGCACTGGTGAACTCATCAATGCAAAAAGACCTGGGCACCCACGGAAGACAACAGTGGTGGATGATCGCAGAATAATCTCCATGGTGAAGAGAAACCCCTTCACAACAGCCAACCAAGTGAACAACACTCTCCAGGAGGTAGGCGTATCAATATCCAAATCTACCATAAAGAGAAGACAGCATGAAAGTAAATACAGAGGGTTCACTGCACGGTGCAAGCCACTCATAAGCATCAAGAATAAAAAGGCTAGACTGAACTTTGCTAAAAAACATCTAAAAAAGCCAGCACAGTTCTGGAAGAACATTCTTTGGACAGATGAAACCAAGATCAACCTCTACCAGAATGATGGAAAGAGAAAAGTATGGCGAAGGCGTGGTACAGCTCATGATCCAAAGCATACCACATCATCTGTAAAACACGGCGGATACAGTGTGATGGCTTGGGCATGCATGGCTGCCAGTGGCACTGGGTCATTAGTGTTTATTGATGATATGACACAGGACAGAAGCAGACAAATGAATTCTGATGTATTCAGAGCCATACTGTATGCTCAGATCCAGCCAAATGCAGCCAAACTGATTGGTTGTCGTTTCATACTACAGATGGACAATGACCCAAAACATAAAGCCAAAGCAACCCAGGAGTTTATTAATGCAAAGAAGTGGAATATTCTTGAATGGCCAAGTCATTCACCTGATCTCAACCCAATTGAGCAAGCATTTCACTTGTTAAAGACTAAACTTCAGACAGAAAGGCCCACAAACAAACAGCAACTGAAAACCACTGCAGTGAAGGCCTGGCAGAGCATCAAAAAGGAGGAAACACAGCGTCTGGTGATGTCCATGAGTTCAAGACTTCAGGCAGTCATTGCCAACAAAGGGTTTTCAACCAAGTACTAGAAATGAACATTTTATTTACAATTATTTAATCTGTCCAATTACTTTTGGTCCCTTTAAAACAGGGTGGCACATGTTAAGGAGCTGAAACTCCTAAATTCTTCATCCAATTTTAATGTGGGTACCCTCAAATGAAAGCTGAAAGTCTGAACTTCAACTGCATCTGAATTGTTTTGTTTAAAATTCATTGTGGTAATGTCTAGAACCAAAATTAGAAAAATGTTGTCTCTGTCCAAATATATATGGACCTAACTGTATATCCTTAATAAATTTTTCCGCTGTAGAATTTTATATCAGTGCATGTACTTGTCTTTGTATATAGGGTCATGAGGACCTTGCGTGTATAATTTGTGATTTTAGTAGATACTCAACTTGTCGGACTATTTTATTGTATATCAATTAAAAGTTACATTTTAATATCACCACGTCTAGATTCTACATAAGTATTCAGACCCCTTTAAAATTTTCACTCTTTGTTTCATTGCAGCCATTTGGTAAATTCTAAAAAGTAAATTTTTTTTTTCTCATTAAAGTACACTCATTTTGACTGAAAAAAACAGAAATGTAGAAAGTTTCTCAAATTTATTAAAAAAGAAAAACTAAAATATCACATGGTCATAAGTATTCAGACCCTTTGCTCAGTATTGAGTAGAAGCACCCTTTTGAGCTAGTACATGTAGCATCGGCGTCTCTGCCCCCTGTCAGGCAGAGACGCCGTCCCACTCACCTCCTCGCTCCCCGCGCTCCCCGCTCTGCGTTCTCTAGCGCTCCTCTTCCTGCTCCCTCCCTCTTAAAGGGGCTGTGCGCTCCGTCCTAAGGAGTCCCCGGCCAATAGCCGAGGATCCTCCCATATATAAGGCACCTCCTCCAATATGGAGGTGCCCGAGCAATAGTTGTTGCACAATGTTTCTTACCTCTGCTTCAGCCCTCAGGTCCCGCTACTAGCTTGACTTCCAGTCTTGCCTGCCAGCCTGTTACCTGCCTGTTACCTGCCATGCCAGCCAGCCCGCTCACCTGGGAGCACTTGCCTGTTGCCTGCCTGTTACCTGCCGTGCCAGCCAGCCTGCTCACCTGGGAGCACTTGCCTGTGACCTGCCTGTTACCTGCCTGTCACTTGCCGTGACCACCTGCCAGCCCACCTAGAGACTCCTGCCGTCACTTGCCGTGACCACCTAGAGACTCCTGCCGTCACTTGCCATGTCTAACCAGGGGAGGAGTCCTGAGGAGATAATTTGCATATTCCCACTGCATTTTGGGGTAAGTGAAGAGTCTCCGCGAGCTCAAAGAACACTGGATTTTGGCTGTTGGAGCTGAAAAGAGGACATCGGTAAACCAGGGGAGGAGTCCTGAGGAGATAATTTGCATATTCCCACTGCATTTTGGGGTAAGTGAAGAGTCTCCGCGAGCTCAAAGAACACTGGATTTTGGCTGTTGGAGCTGAAAAGAGGACATCGGTAAATCAGGGGAGGAGTCCTGAGGAGATAATTTGCATATTCCCACTGCATTTGGGGGTAAGTGAAGAGTCTCCGCGAGCTCAAAGAACACTGGATTTTGGCTGTTGGAGCTGAAAAGAGGACATCGGTAAATAAGGGGAGGAGTCTTGAGGAGATAATTTGCATATTCCCACTGCATTTTGGGGTAAGTGAAGAGTCTCCGCGAGCTCAAAGAACACTGGATTTTGGCTGTTGGAGCTGAAAAGAGGACATCGGTAAATCAGGGGAGGAGTCCTGAGGAGATAATTTGCATATTCCCACTGCATTTTGGGGTAAGTGAAGAGTCTCCGCGAGCTCAAAGAACACTGGATTTTGGCTGTTGGAGCTGAAAAGAGGACATCGGTAAATCAGGGGAGGAGTCCTGAGGAGATAATTTGCATATTCCCACTGCATTTTGGGGTAAGTGAAGAGTCTCCGCGAGCTCAAAGAACACTGGATTTTGGCTGTTGGAGCTGAAAAGAGGACATCGGTAAATCAGGGGAGGAGTCCTGAGGAGATAATTTGCATATTCCCACTGCATTTTGGGGTAAGTGAAGAGTCTCCGCGAGCTCAAAGAACACTGGATTTTGGCTGTTGGAGCTGAAAAGAGGACATCGGTAAATCAGGGGAGGAGTCCTGAGGAGATAATTTGCATATTCCCACTGCATTTTGGGGTAAGTGAAGAGTCTCCGCGAGCTCAAAGAACACTGGATTTTGGCTGTTGGAGCTGAAAAGAGGACATCGGTAAACATTAAGCATTTTGAAGCTTTTTTATTAAGCTTTTTTCACTGTTTTCAGAACATTAACAATAAGAACATGGAAGAGTCCAGGAGCCATTTGGTGAGCTGCATATCCTGCTACATGTTCACAGACTTGCCAGTGGAAAAGCCAAACTTCACATGCCAGAAATGCAAGCTTGTGTCCCTGTTGGAGGAAAAGTTGCGAAATCTAGAAGAGAGGTTAACTACCTTGAAAATCATTAAGGAAGGTGAAGAGTTCTTAGACAGAGCAGAATTATCTCTTCATGATTCAGAAAGAGAAGAAATTCGAACTGCACCTGACGAAACAGAGGAATGGAAGCATGTGACCCACAGAAGCCGGAGGATCGAGAGGCAGTCAGCACCCATACTGCTCAGGAACCAGTACCAGGCTCTCACGCAGGAGAACCATGAAGAAATACAGCAAAATAAGACTTTGCCAGCAATGAATAACCTTGTAAGCCCTCAGAATCCTCCTGGATGGAGAAAGAAGAATGTTGTGAAGAAAAAACGGAGAGTGGTGGTCATGGGGGATTCCCTGTTAAGAGGAACAGAGGCCGCTATCTGCAGACCAGACATAACCTCAAGAGAAATGTGCTGTCTTCCAGGAGCAAAAATTAAAGATGTGTCTGACAGGATATCAAGACTCTTCAGACCTACAGATCACTACCCATTCCTGCTAATACATGTGGGGACAAATGACACCGCAAGAAAGGACCTGGAAACCATCTGCAGTGACTTTGAAGACTTAGGCAAGAAAGTGAAAGAATTGGGAGCGCAGGTGGTCTTCTCATCCATCCTCCCAGTGGATGGCCATGGAACAATGAGGTGGAATAAGATTCTACAGGTGAACAACTGGCTACGTCGATGGTGCCGTCAACAAGGATTTGGATTTCTGGATCACGGAATGAATTACCTATACGATGGACTACTTGCTAGAGATGGGGTGCACCTTACGAAGACTGGAAAACATGTATTTGGAAGTCGCCTTGCTACACTCATCAGAAGAGCTTTAAACTAGAACAATGTGGGAAGGGAAGCAAAAGGCCAGAAAAAGCCATACAGCTGACAAATACTATTAAGATCTCTGCTACTGGAAGTGGAAAGGAAGAACAAAGACAAAAAAATTTAAATAATAAAAATATGGGAGGAAGACAAACCAATCACAAATTAAAATGTTTTTATACAAATGCACAAAGCATGGGCAACAAACAAGGAGAATTGGAACTACTAATGCAGGAAAAGGAATATGATGTCATTGGAATCACTGAAACTTGGTGGGACGATACACATGATTGGAATAAAAGGCTAAAAGGATACAACTTATTTGCAAGAAACAGACTTGATAAACGAGGAGGAGGTGTTGCATTGTATGTTAGAAAAGCGTATATCTGCACAGAGATTGAAGCTTCAGAGACTGGGAGTTCTGTGGAAACTGTTTGGATAAGAATACAAGGAGAGAACAACGGAAAGGACACCATTGTAGGCATTTACTACAGGCCACCTGGGCAAGCTGAAGATATGGATGAACTCTTTATGTATCAAATGACCAAGTTCTCCAAAAAATATGACGTAGTGGTCATGGGAGATTTCAACTATCCAGACATTTGTTGGGAATCTCTCTCAAGTAAAACTAACAGGTCAAGCAAATTCTTATCCTCTCTTGCTGACAACTTTATCTTCCAAAAGGTAGGGAAGAAAACAAGGGGATCTGCTACTTTGGATCTAATCCTTATAAACAGGGAGGAAATGGTTGAGGAGGTAAAGGTGGCTGGGACCCTAGGAGGCAGCGATCATGCTATTATAGAATTTTGGATAACTAGAGGAGGAAGACATGTGAAGACTCAAACTTCAAGGTTAGATTTTAGAAAGGCAGATTTTAAGAGACTCAGAAAGAGAATAGGAGGGATCCAATGGCTGGATGTCCTTAAGGACAAAAATGTCCAGGAAGGATGGGAAATTTTTAAAAATGAGATTCTCAAAGCACAATCGTTAACATTCCCGAAAAGTAGGAAGAATGGGAAGCATTTAAGGAAACCAGGATGGATGAACACAGAACTTAAACACATGCTAAAAAGAAAGAAAGAAATGTTTATTAAATGGAAAGAGGGAGGCATATCTAAAGAAGATTATAATGCAGTCTGCAGATCCTGCAGGGCACGTATCAGGTTAGCTAAAGCTGACAATGAATTAAGGCTTGCAAGAGATGTCAAAACCAATAAAAAAGGATTTTGGGGGTATGTCAAAAGTAAAAGAAAAGTCAAAGATGCTATAGGATTTTTACAGGATGAAAATGGAGAAATGGTAAGAGAGGATGTTGAGAAGGCCGAACTTTTTAATTCCTATTTTGCATCTGTTTTCTCTCAGAAAGAAAATGTAACATCAACTGATCTTCACTGTCCTTTTAAAGGAATAGAGGAATCCAAGTTATCTGTAAACAGAAAGATTGTGAGGGATTATTTAGCTAACATAATTGAGTTCAAGTCTCCAGGTCCAGATGAATTACACCCCAGAGTACTGAAGGAGATCGTAGAAGAAATTTTAGAACCACTCTCCATAATCTCTGAAAATTCTTGGAGAACAGGAGAAGTCCCAGAAGACTGGAGAAGAGCAAATGTTGTTCCTATCTTCAAAAAGGGGAAGAAGGTGGACCCAGGGAACTATAGGCCGGTGAGTCTGACTTCTATACCAGGAAAGATCTTTGAACAAATTATTAAACAACATGTATGTAAGTACATGGATAAGAATGAAGTGATTAACCAGAGTCAGCATGGGTTTGTAACTAACAAGTCATGTCAGACTAACTTAATTTCCTTCTATGACAGAATCACTGACTGGGTGGATCAGGGAAATGCTGTAGATATAGTATATCTTGACTTCAGCAAAGCATTTGACAAAGTATCTCACACCATCCTTATTGAAAAAATGACCAAGTATGCAATGGACCAGGCAACTGTTAGGTGGATTCATAACTGGCTTAGTGATCGGACTCAAAGGGTGGTTGTAAATGGCTTCACATCCAACTGGATGAATGTCTCAAGTGGGGTACCACAGGGCTCCGTCCTGGGACCTGTATTGTTCAACATCTTTATCAATGATTTAGATGAAGGAATTGAGGGTAAACTGATAAAATTTGCTGATGACACAAAGCTAGGAGGGATAGCTAATACTAGAGAAGAGAGAGAGAGGATTCAAAAAGACCTAAATAAACTGGAGCAGTGGGCAGCAACCAACAGAATGGTTTTTAACAGGGAAAAATGCAAAGTACTACATCTGGGCAATAAAAATGAAAAAAGCATATACAGAATGGGAGGAATAGAGCTAAGCAACAGTACATGTGAAAAAGACTTAGGTATACTAATAGATCATAGACTGAACATGAGTCAACAGTGTGATGCAGCAGCAAAAAAGGCAAATACAATTCTGGGATGTATTAACAGAAGCATACAGTCTAGATCACGTGAAGTCATTATCGGTCTTTACTCCTCTTTGGTCAGACCTCATCTGGAATACTGTGTACAGTTTTGGGCACCACATTTTAAAAAAGACATAGACAGACTGGAGCAAGTTCAGAGAAGAGCGACCAGAATGGTGACTGGTCTGCAAACCATGTCCTATGAGGAACGGTTGCAGGATTTGGGAATGTTTAGCTTGCAAAAAAGAAGACTGAGAGGAGACTTAATATCTGTCTACAAATATGTCAAGGGCTGTCACATTGTAGAAGGATCATCTTTATTCTCATTTGCACAAGGAAAGACTAGAAGCAATGGGATGAAACTAAATGGGAGGAGACACAGATTAGATATTAGAAAAAACTTTTTGACAGTTAGGGTGATTAATGAGTGGAACAGGCTGCCATGAGAGGTGGTGAGTTCCCCTTCAATGGACGTCTTCAAACAGAGGCTGGACAGACATCTGTCTGAGATGATCTAGTGAATCCTGCTTTGAGCAGGGGGTTGGACCAGATGACCCAGGAGGTCCCTTCCAACTCTACCATTCTATGATTCTATGATTCTATGACTTGCCATGACCACCTGCCAGCCCACGTAGAGACTCCTGCTGTCACTTGCCATGTCTACCTGTTAGCCTACCTGGAGGCTTCTGCTCACCAGCCTGCCTGCTATGCCTTCCTGCTATTCCGGTCAGTCCCTGCCATCTGTACCGTGGGAGTCACCTGCTCCCTTACAAGGTCGTCCCCAGAGTAGCACCTGGTCCCTTGGCTCGGTCCCTCCCTGGTCACGGAGTCGTTAGCCGCCGTACGACCAGAGTCGGTCCGGGTTGATACTTAGTTACGCCCCTCTGGGTCCCTCCTTGCACCGTAGCACAGAGGTTCCACCCCCCGGACCCGTAACAGTACAGCCATGAGTCTTCTTGTTAATGATGCAACAAGTTTTTCACACCTGGATTTGGGGATTGTCTGCCATTCTTCCTTGCAGATCCTCTCCAGTGCCGTCAGGATGGATGGTGAACGTTTGTGGACAGCCATTTTCAGTCAAGAATGGTCACAGATTTGTTCTGAAGCCACTCCTTTGTTATTTTAGCTGTGTACCTGTGGCGCCTCTGTGGGTTCAGTCGCCATAGAGGTACTGCATCTCACCCAGAGGTGTGGTATCTCACTCTCAGATAAGGATGGAGTGCTGCCTGGGACGCTAACACCTGCATCCAACACATTCCACTTCAGTAGGACAGGGCGAGATTGCTCCTAAGGGAGAGCACAGTCCCTGGTCCCTAGCTGAAGGGTTGAACTATGTAGTGGGTGTGGGTTGAGGACGTAGTTCAGGGGAGAACAGGAAAGGAAGTGATATAAAAGAGGGAACCATATTGGAAAGTTCAGCTCAGTCAGGTCAGTCAGAGGAGGAGAGTGTGTGGAGCAGGAGCTCAGCAGGAGCTCTGCTCAGGAGAATGGCCTAGTGAGAGGCCCAAGGCTATGAAGGAGAGAGGAGCAGGAGAGAAGACTCCAGGAGGAACGAGGGGATCCTAGGGGTAGGGGCAGTGCTGGAGACCACCTGTACGCCTGAATCTGCAGGAACGTGGAGGGATCAGGCCGCAGAGAGGGGACCATCCCCTAAACTAGTGGAGAACTGCAAGGCTCAGCTAGAAACCGGAGGCTTCTGTATTTTTAGGGTGCAGTTGCCACAGCCACAATTACATCATCGAAAAGGTGATCACAAAGGGTCCAGGGGACTGCAGGTCGCCCGACAAGACCCGAGGCTACCGGCTTGGGATACTGATTGTGAGGCGCAGGGCAAGAGGGTGAGAGCCAGCGCAGGAAGACGACTGAGAAAGGCACACAGAAAGGGGTCCCGTTAAGCGCTCTTGAATTACCTGAGGGATTACTGAACCCCTGCCTGGTGAACGCAGTGCGACGTGGAAGGCTGTAATCTGTACAGTGCAACCTGAGGAACTTAACAACTGTGAGTAAACTCTGAAGACTGCACCCCACTGTGTCTGTGAATTACTGCTGCGCCATCACCCCCTGCACTACACTGCACTACAATGCCCAGCAACATCTACAACATCCACACTGCCCTGGAGCTAAGCTCTATCTGTGGAGAGCTAAACCAACTCTGCTGCATCAACAACAGCTCCAGAGGATCTGCACCACAGCGGCGGCTCCACATAGCCGCATACCACAGGTGGCGTCACAAACTTTATATAAAAACTATAAATCCCCTGTAAATAATCCCCTTTTGATTGACCGCCCTGGGTCATGGACCGGGTCACCGCCACTGTGACATCTCCCCTAGTAACGACCGGCCCAGCACCAAGTACCCCATGGCTCAGGGGGCGCGTCATACCTAGGATCATTGTCCTGTTGGAAGGTGAACCTTCGGCCAAGTCTGAGGTCCAGAGCACTCTGCAAGAGGTTTTCATCCAGGATATCTTTGTACTTGGCTTCATTCATGTTTCCTTCAATTGCAACCAGTCGTCCTGTCCCTGCAGCTGAAAGACACCCCCATTTCACTGTTGGGATTGTATTGGGCTGGTGATGAACAGTGCCTGGTTTTCTCCACACATACCACTTAGAATTATCACCAAAAAGTTCTATCTTCGTCTCATCAGGCCAGAGAATCTTATTTCTTATAGTCTGGGAGTCCTTCATGTGTTTTTGAGTAATATCTATGAGGGCTTTTATATGTCTTGCACTGAGGAGATGCTTCTGTCGGGCCACTCTGCCGTAAAGGTCCGACTAGTGGAGGGCTGCAGTGATAGTTGACTTTGTGGAACTTTCTCCCATCTCCCTACTGCATCTCTGGAGCTCAGCCACAGTGATCTTGGGGTTCTTCTTTACCTCTCTCACCAAGGCTCTTCTCCCACGATTGCTCAGTTTCCCTGGACGGCCAGGTCTAGGAAGACTTCTGGTGGTCCCAAACGTCTTCCATTTAAGGATTATGGAGGCCACTGTGCTCTTAGGAATCTTGAGTAATGCAGAAATTCTTTTGTAACCTTGGCCAGATCTGTGCCTTGCCACAATTGTCTCTGAGCTCCTTGGGCAGTTCCTTTGAGCTCATGATTCTCATTTGGTCTGACATGCACTGTGAGCTGTGAGGTCTTATATAGTCAGGTGTGTGCCTTTCAAAATCAAGTCCTATCAGTTTAATTAAACACAGCTGGACTCCAATGAAGGAGTAGAACCATCTCAAGGAGGATCACAAGGAAATGGACAGCATGTGACTTAAATATGAGTGTCTGAGCAAAGGGTCTGAATACTTATGACCATGTGTTATTTCAGTTTTTCTTTTTTGCAAAAATTTCTACATTTCTGTTTTTTTTTCACTCAAGATGGGGTGCAGAGTGTACTTTAATGAGAAAAAAAATGAACTTTTTAGAATTTACCAAATGGCTGCAATGAAACAAAGAGTGAAAAATTTAAAGGGGTCTGAATACTTTCTGTACTCACTGTACAACAGTCACATTAGTGATTGCTGATGTGGCTGCTGTAGAAGTGACCCAATCACCATGGGACACTGTGGATTATGTCATGACTGTGGACAGGTGAGGGATATTGTTGTTTTCTATTTTTGGACTCTTACAGGAGACGAGGGCTTCGGCGATTGGGCGTTAGGTGAGTTATAAGGTGTTTTTTATTTTTAAATAAGTTATTAAAACCATGTGGAATTTTATTTAAAATAAAAGACTTTATCCTGTCCGTGTCTTTATTTAAAAAACATAAAAAAACTTACTACGAGGTTAGTAATGGGGACATTTTTGCCTGCGTTTTTCATCCATTGAATGCACTGAAAAAACGCAGGCAAAATCGCGACAAAAAAGTGACAAAATCACTGTAAAATCGTGGCAAAAACACAGGCAATAACACGCATCCAAATCGCTGTAAAATTGTGGCAAAATGGAGACAAAAATGCAGGCAATAAAATGCATAAAAATTACGGCAAAAACACAGGCAATAGAGCGCATCACAATCGCTGTTTGCGGCAAAAACACAAGCAATAATATGCATCAAAATTAAGGTAAAGTCGAGGCAAAATCGTAGCAAAAACGCAGGCAATAAAACGCATCAAAATTGAGGCAAAATCATTGCAAAAGCGCAGGCAATAAACCGCATCAAAATTGCTGCAAAAACACTCATCAAAATTGTGGCAAAAACGCAAGTAATAAAACTCATCAAAATCAAGGTAAAATCGCAAAAAAAAAATGCAGGTAATAAGACACATGAAAATCGCAGGAAAAATCACGTCAAAAAATGCATCAATATCGCAGTAAAATCGTGGCAAAAGCGCAGGCAATAACAAGCATCAAAATGCCGGAAAGCACGGTCATATCTTCAGATTTGGCAGTGCTAACAGTGAAATCATTGTGGGACACTCGATATTATATGGACTATGGCGGATAGGTGAGGATTGTGGTGGTTTATTATTTTTTCTTTATTTCAGGAGACAATGGCTTCAGGGATTAGGTGTAAGGTGAGTGTATGGTGTTTTTTTATTTTTTTATTTTTTACAGGGGACGAGAATATCGGGGACATAGTGTAGGTGAGTATAATGTGTTTATTATTTTTATTTAATTAATTATTTATTTTAACTTCTTTTTTTTACTTTCACTTTCACTGCGAAAGTGCCGCTGATGAGAGACTACTCCTCCCATCAGTGGCACTTGCACTGCTTGTTTACAGTGACAGAATCTTACCCCGGGTCATGGGCGCTGGCTGATGGGACTACTGCCCCCATCATCCGGCGCCTATGACCCGCGGTAAACTTTTTTTTTTTGTCACACTGTCACAGCTGCGGGATCATGCTGAAACCTGACAGCATGATCCAACAGCGCTGTTACCACTGATCACAGCTCGTTTCCCGCACTGTCACGCAGATGACAGCATGGGAAACCAGGGATGTTCAGGGCCCCGTTTGGGTTCATGTTCGGGATCGGGTGCCCGAACACAAACATTTTTTTGATATTCGGGTTTAGTCGACGAACCCGAACAACAAAACATTTGCTCATCTCTACTCTTGAGCCACTGATGAATTGCTGAATATGTGTCTTCAATAGAGATGAGTGAACCCATACTGTAAATTTTGGGGTTCGTACCAGACGCTTAGTGTTTGTGCTGAGCTCCGAACATGGGCTTCTCCCAGAACAACGTTGTACTGTTCGAGTTCGAATGCTGAATAAAGTTTGTTGAAACGCTGCAGCAAAGAAATCAACAAGTTTTTAGGCTGTGGGCACTTCCGGTGTCTCCTGGAATTTGCCGTGGTGGGAGGAAGGAGAATCAGATCAAGGAGTATGTGTTCCAGACTCTTGGCTAGTGAGACTGGACCGTGTGGAAGACAGGGTGGTGCTGGGAAACATACTGGAAACATTATCTGCCATCCAACTGACCACTTGTTTGCACTGTTATGACTTTAAGTATGTTTTTCCCCCGGCCCCCTCCAAAGTGGGACAGGAAACCAGGTCTTGTGGATGAGTGTGCTTGTTGTGCTCCCGCAGCAGGCACAGTTTCACCTGGCCCACGGCCTCAGCCTCTGCGTGCACCATCAGCAGCACTTCCACTTCCCTGTCCCTTATCGCAAGCCTTGCATATTTTAAATTAGGTAGGTATGTTTAGCCTTGACAAGAACTGTTGTATTAAACCCTGCCTAGATGCCTCTAATCCTAAACTTTCCCTTCACTGAATGCAGGTAACAGTGGTTTTACTACAGAAAGGAAAATATTTAGCCCTGAAAAGGATTGTTGTTTTATTGCTGCGGGAGCAGTATACAAGTACTGCAATTGCAATATTATTAAAACCTTAATATATCCCTGCTCTAAACTATGCTCTCCCTTCTATAACAACTTCCCCTGAACTGCTTCCTGAACACAGTGTGCAGAGCATCGCGTCACTGTGTCTTATATAAGACCCAATGAGGCAATGCGGCAGGCCAATCACAGTAATACCAGTATCCAACATGGTTACGGCATTACCGTGTATGGCGGGCAATCCCCGCATGTTGATTGGCTGTTGATTGATTGGCGTGGACTCGAGCATGGTGCTCGAGCATCTTTGATACTCGATCGAGTACCGAGTGTGCTCGAGCACCCTGATGCTTGATCGAGTATCGAGCAGTGGCGAGCACTCTCGCTCATCACTAGTAAGGAAACAACCCTGTCATCAGATTCCTTCTTGAAGAATACAATGTCCATTATTTTAATAAACTCCTTGTCTTCTATGGATAAGGCCATTTTGTTATCATCTTACATTGTGAAAAACACTGTTCTCCTTAATGTGTCACAATACGGAGTAGGAATGATGTCAGACTTGTGGATGAGGTTGGAGAACCTTTGTTTCACCTTGTAGTGATGAGATCATGGTTTAAAGTGAGTTGTTCAACCATTTTGAAGCACATAACTCTTAGGAGTTGACTTTTGATGCCTTGTGACTGTTTTCCAAGCATACATCACCCACGATTACCCAGCCTAGATCAAGTCTTTGAGCATATGGAGCATCATCTGGGCCATTGCATTGTTGACGTACCTTGTGGACCTTCAGAGTAGGATTAGAATATCAGCACTCGCATCCAGAGGAGGATTTTCATTAGTTAGATGTGTGATGCCTCGCCCTGAGTGGGAGGGTTACTCGGAGCCGGGTCAGTGTAGGTGTTGCGGGGGAGGCAGTCGTGGCCTGGACCCGTTCCGTGCCCAGGGCTGTCACATAAAAAATTAATTAATGATGGATGAAAGGGCTTACTGGATGAGTGGTTATTCGACTACGCCACCTGTGGTTTCTGGTGAAGGACACCAGCGCTGCAACAGTCCACTGAGACTGGTGTTAGGGGCAGCTAGGATGGGATGGCTCCCCACAGGTGGAGCAGGCCTCAGGGCAGTGTGCGAAGGTATGGTGGGTGCAGTTCTGCACAGGAATAAATAAGCGGAGGCGGTGAATGAAGTCATCCGGGTCTTTACTCACTTTAGATGAACTTTCAGCCGCAAAGCTTCTCTCTGCTACACACGGCGTACTGCGGCCACCGGGAAGGGGGTTCAGCACTTCCCAGGTAGATCAGGAGCACCTGTCGAGACCCCGCTGGTGTGTGTTCCTCTCCTTGGTAAGTTCTCCCACTGAGTCTTCTCCTGACTGTGTGTGGTATGAACGTGGTGTAAGGCCGGGTCTCACTGGATAAACGCAGTGTGAGAGATACAGGTGACGACTCCGCTCCGTCCGTATCCCCCTGGGATCCACTAAGCCTCCGGGCTTTTCCGACTGAGACGTGAAGTAACAAAGTCAGATATCGGGGGCCGGTTACCCCTTTTGCAGCAGGAATCCATCTGGCTAGGCCAGAGTAAAGAATACAGGTGACTAACTCTGACCCGCTCCTCGTCTCAAGGCCAGAGAACGAGGACCACAAATCTTCAGCCAGCTGCAGACTCTTGTTGGACCCTGACAGAAGATCCACAATCAAAGACCTTGAACTTAAGATGGCCGTAGATTAAATATGAATCAATAAGTGCTTCCTAAAAGTGTGTCCTCCACCCTCACCCACTACATGGTTCCCCCTATCTTTGGTTCCCCCCATCTCCTCTATCCTGGACCGAGGCAGCACCCTGGTGCATTTAGGCCCCCTACAGGACAGGAGTGGTGTAGTGTTGAGTGGTGAAGTGGGGTCCTGAGAGATGCTCCATCCTTACCTGGAAGAGGAGATACCACACCTCTATCTGAGGTGCAGTACCCCTGTGGTGACTGAACCCTCAGGGGCGCCACAGATGCCTCAAGTGGTAATGATAAAGCGCAGCTTCCAGAGTGGACATTTCTTCCCTGTTATCAGGTACAAGTATATGCATATACCCCTTGATTGAAGAGATGATGTATCCAGAGGCTCTTCTGCCAAAAGTCTCAATATGACCAGAGCAGGTGTTGAGGGTGTACTAAGCCGCATGTCCCCTTATGTTGAAGATCTCAAAAATTGAGATTTTGCTTAAGACATGTTGCTTTGCTCATCTATTATGACATACAGTTAGGTCCAGAAATATTTGGACATTGACCGTATCTTCATGATTTGGGCTCTGCATGCCACTACTTTTGATTTAAAATTAAACAACTGATATGCAATTCAATTGTAGACTTTCTAGTTTAATTAAAGAGGTTGCACAAAAATATTCTGTGAAACATTTAGGAATTGCAATCATTTTTCTACAAAGCCTCCTTATTTTAGGAGCTCAAAAGTAATTGGACAAATTATCTTTACCATAAATAAAATGTTCATTTTTAATACTTTGTAGAGAATCCTTTGCAGGCAATGACTGCCTGAAGTCTGGAGGTCATGGACGTCACCAAATGTGGGGTTTTGACCTTTGTGATGCTTTGCCAGGCCTTTACTCCAGCTGACTTCTGTTGTTTGTTTATGGGTCTTTCTGCCTAAAGATTTGTCATAAGCAGGTGACATGCATGCTCGATGTGGTTGAGATCTGGCGAATGACTCGACCATTACAGAATATTCCACTTCTTTGCTTTAAAAATCCCCTGGGCTGCTTTTGCGGTATATTTTGGGTCACAGTCCATCTGTACTGTGAAGCACCGTCCAATCAACCTTGCTGCATTTGAATCTGAGCAAAGAGTATAGTCCTGTACACTTCAGAATTCATCTGGCTGCTTTTGTCTTCGGTCACATCATCAATAAACACTAGTAGTGATGAGTGAGCATGCTCGCCACTGCTCGGTACTCGCCCGAGCATCTCAGTACTCGAGATGCTCGGAGCTCGCCGAGTACTTTCAAGATGCTAGGGCGGGAGCTCGGGTCCCCGTTCAGCATGTTAGGCGCTATTTAGAGCACCAATCATGCAGGGATTGTCTGCCACTCACTGTAATGTCACAGCCATGGTGGTTGTGGCATTACAGTGATTGCCCAAATCGATGGGAACAGTGCTCACAGTGAAACATGAAAAGCTGGCAATTCAGCAGCGGCATACACCGGTACCCGACAATTTAGAACAGAAAGAATAGAGCATCACACATAGATTAGATAGATAGAAACATGTCAGTCACATATATAATAAGTACAGTGACAGTGTTGGTTACTGTACTTGTTATTTAGTGTTAAAATAAAGGATTTATTAAAAAAAAAATAATAGTGTTTTCATGCATCCGTCTCTTTAAAAAAGCCGGACGGCAATTCAGCAGCGGCATACACCGGTACCCCACAATTTAGAACAGAAAGAATAGAGCATCACACATAGATTAGATAGATAGAAACATGTCAGTCACATATATAATAAGTACAGTGATAGTGTTGGTTACTGTACTTGTCAAAAAATTGGCATAGGGTTCCCCGTAATTTTAGTCTCTAGCGGAGGTTAAGCAGACAGCTGAGGCAGATGTTTGAAGCCTGGGAAGGGGGTAATACCCACGGAGCTTCCCAGGCTACTAATGTCAGCCCCCAGCTGAATACCTAGCCTTTACCAGCTATTAAAATGGGGGACCCTCCCAAAAATGACGTGGGGTCCCCCCTATTTTAATAGCTAGCAAAGGCTATGCAGACAGCTGGGGGCTGATATTAATAGCCCAGGAAGGGTGCCATGAATATTGGCCCCCTCCCAGGCTAGAAACACCAGCCGTCAGCCACCCCAGAAATGGCGCATCCATAGGATGCGCCAATTCTGGCACTTAGCCTCGCTCTTCCCACTGCCCTGTAGTGGTGGCAGTGGGGTAATAGGGCTGGGGTTGATGTCAGCTTATAATGCCAGCTGACATCAAGCCCAGGTTAGTAATGGAGAGGCATCTATAAGACACCCCCATTACTAACCCCATAGTCAAAGTTAAAAAAAACACAAACACCCAGAATAAAAAGTCATTTAATTGAAATAAACACACAATTTTTTAATGTTCTAAATTAAACCATACCTACCATCACGCCCATTCCAGCTGAAGCCAATGTCTTCTGCAATAAAAGTAAAATAATAAACCAACCTCATCCTTACCTTTCCATGGTTCCCAGGACAGCTTCAGCTCTGCTACATTCACATGACAGGCTGGATCGCAGCAGAAAGCTGCCATCCAGCTTGCCATGCCGCAGACACTGAGAAGCTCCTCAGTGAAGCTCCTCAGTGTCTGGCTGTGACGGCATCCAGATGAGCCGAGTTCATGTCCAATGAACTCAGCTCACCTCATGCACGTCACTGACAGCGTGGGACAATTCTCCTTCGCATGCAGTGAGCGTGAGATAATTCTCCTGCGCATGCGGTGAGCGCAGGAGAATTCTCCCACGCTGTCAGTCACGTGAATGAGGTGAGCTCATGTCCAATGAACAGGCTGGATCGCAGGCGAAAACTGCCATCCAGCTTGCCATGCCGCAGACACTGAGAAGCGCAGGCATGCTTGCGCTCCTCAGTGTCTGGCTGTGACGGCATGCAGATGAGCCGAGTTCATGTCCAATGAGCTCAGCTCACCTCATGCACGTCACTGACAGCGTGGGAGAATTCTCCTGTGCTCAGCGCTTGAGCAGGAGAATTCTCCCACGCTGGGATGGCATTGAGATGATAGGCTGGATCGCAGCTGAGCGCTGCCATCCAGCATGCCATCCTTCATAGACACTGCAGAGCGCACTGAAGGGTGACAAGCTGGATGGCAGTGCTCAGCTGCGATCCAGCCTGTCATCTCAATGCCATCCCAGCGTGGGAGAATTCTCCTGCTCAAGCGCTAAGCACAGGAGAATTCTCCCACGCCGTCAGTGACGTGCATGAGGTGAGCTGAGTTCATTGGACATGCCATCCCAGCATGGGAGAATTCTCCTGCGCTCAGCACTTGAGCAGGAGAATTCTCCCACGCTGTCAATGACGTGGATGAGGTGAGCTGAGTTCATTGGAAATGAGATCACCTCAGCTATTATAGGGGGGACCCCACGTCATTTTTTTTTGGGGTTCCCCATTTCAATAGCTAGTAAAGGCTAGGTATTCAGCTGGGGGCTGATATTAGTAGCCTGGGAAGCTCCGTGGGTATTACCCCCTTCCCAGGCTTTAAACATCTGCCCCAGCTGTCTGCTTAACCTCCGCTGGAGACTAAAATTACGGGGAACCCCACGCCAATTTTTTTTTTAATAAATCCTTTATTTTAACACTAAATGACAAGTATGGTAACCAACACTGTCACTGTACTTATTATATATGTGACTGACATGTTTCTATCTATCTAATCTATGTGTGATCCTCTATTCTTTCTGTTCTAAATTGTCGGGAACCAGTGTATGCCGCTGATGAATTGCCGGCTTTTTTAAAGAGACGGGTGCATAAAAATCGGAGGGCACTAGTGTGTTCCAATTGCCCTGCTATGTTTTTCATGCACCCTCCTATATACCCTGCCTGCCTGTCTGCCTATATATTCTGCCTGCCTGACGTTTAATTGAGCACCGTTCCCATCGATTTGGGCAATTTTTGACCTTCTGCAGACCGCCGGGGGGACCGCCAGAAAAATGCTCGAGTTTCCCATAGACTTACATTGGGTTCGTTGCTCGGGTCGAGCACCCGAGTATTCCAATGTGCTCGACCCGAGCTTCGAGCACCCGAGCATTTTAGTGCTCGCTCATCACTAAATACTAGTAACCCAGCGCCATTGGAAGCTATGCATGCCCATTCTATCACACTGTCTCCACCATGTTTTACAGAGGATGTGGTGTGCTTTGGATCTTGAGCCGTTCCAAGTCTTCTCCACACTTTCTTCTTCCCATCATTCTGGTACAGGTTGATCTTAGTTTCATCTGTCCAAAAAATGCTTTACCAAACTGGGCTGGCTTCTTTAGATGTTTTTTTTTATAACGTCTAATATGGCCTTTCTATTTATAAGGATGACTAATGGTTTGCACCTTGTGATGAACCCTTTATATTTGCTCTCATGAAGACATCTCTTTATGGTAGACTTAGATACTGAAACACCTACTACCAGGACAGTATTTTTCACTTGGGTGGATGTAGTGAAAGGGTTTTCTTCACCATGGAAAGGATTTTGCGATCATCCACCACTGTTGTCTTCTGTGGATGTCCAGGCCTTTTGGAGTTCCCAAGCTCACCAGTGCCCTCTTTTTTGCAGAGTGTACCAAACCATTGATTTGGTTACTCCTTAGATTCCTGCTATCTCCCTGACTGATTTCTTCATTTTTTCAGCCTTATGATGTTCTATTTTTCTTTTATTGAGAGTTGTTTTGACCGCATGTTGTGGATTCACAGCATCATCTGCCAAATGCAGATACAACACCTAGAATCAGTTCTAGACATTTTACCTGCTTAATTGATGATGGATTAAGGAGGGAATAACTCATACAGCCCATTAAGGAGCTTTTGGGATTATTGTCCAATTACTTTTAGTCCTTTTAAAAAGAGGCAACTACATATTAAAAAGCTGTAATTCCTATAACCTTTTCCCTCATTCCAATTAGGATGTGAACACCCTCAAATTAAAGTCTGTACTTTAAGCCCATTCTGATTATATAACTGTAACTTGAATACTTTTTGGTAAACAACTAAAATGCCAAAACTTGTGTCACTGTCCAAATATTTTTGGACCTAACTGTAAATTCTAATGGCCTCGTCAGTTTGTCCTTTTGCATAGACATTAACCAGACATACCTTGGCGCAGCATTAAGGACCGGTCCCTTCTCCACATACTTAAATTCATATAAACAAGTCGGCCTTGTACAGTACAGACCAAAAGTTTGGACACACCTCATTTAAAGATTTTTCTGTATTTTCATGACTATGAAAATTGTACATTCACACTGAAGGCATCAAAACTATGAATTAACACATGTGGAATTATATACTTACCAAAAAAGTGTGAAACAACTGAAAATATGTCTTATATTCTAGGTTCTTCAAAGTAGCCACCTTTAGCTTTGATGACTGCTTTGCACACTCTTGGCATTCTCTTGATGAGCTTCAAGAGGTAGTCACCGGAAATGGTCTTCCAACAATCTTGAAGGAGTTCCAAGAGATGCTTAGCACTTGTTGGCCCTTTTGCCTTCACTCTGCGGTCCAGCTCACCCTAAACAATCTCGATTGGGTTCAGGTCTGGTGACTGTGGAGGCCAGGTCATCTGGCGTAGCACCCCATCACTCTTCCTCTTGGTCAAATAGCCCTTACACAGCCTGGAGGTGTGTTTGGGGTCATTGTCCTGTTGAAAAATAAATGATGGTCCAACTAAACGCAAACCGGATGGAATAGCATGTCGCTGCAAGATGCTGTGGTAGCCATGCTCTTTCAGTATGCCTTCAATTTTGAATAAATCCCCAACAGTGTCACCAGCAAAGCACCCCCACACCATCACACCTTCTCCTCCATGCTTCACGGTGTGTATCAGGCATGTAGAGTCCATCCGTTCAACTTTTCTGCGTCGCACAAAGACACAGTGGTTGGAACCAAAGATCTCACATTTGGACTCATCAGACCAAAGCACAGATTTCCACTGGTCTAATGTCCATTCCTTGTGTTCTTTAGCCCAAACAAGTCTCTTCTGCTTGTTGCCTGTCCTTAGCAGTGGTTTCCTAGCAGCTATTTTACCATGAAGGCCTGCTGCACAAAGTCTCCTCTTAACAGTTGTTGTAGAGATGTGTCTGCTGCTAGAACTCTGTGTAGCATTGACCTGGTCTCTAATCTAAGCTGCTGTTAACCTGCGATTTCTGAGGCTGGTGACTCAGATAAACTTATTCTCAGAAGCAGAGGTGACTCTTGGTCTTCCTTTCCTGGGGCAGTCCTCATGTGAGCCAGTTTCTTTGTGGCGCTTGATAGTTTTTGCAACTGCACTTGGGGACACGTTCAAAGTTTTCCCAATTTTTCGGACTGACTGACCTTCATTTCTTAAAGTAATGATGGCCACTCGTTTTTCTTACTTAGCTGCTTTTTTATTGCCTTAATACAAATTCTAACAGTCTATTCAGTTGGACTATCAGCTGTGTATCCACCAGACTTCTGTACAGCACAACTGATGGTCCCAACCCCATTTATAAGGCAAGAAATCCCACTTATTAAGCCTGACAGGGCACACCTGTGAAGTGAAAACCATTTCCGGTGACTACCTCTTGAAGCTCATCAAGAGAATGCCAGGAGTGTGCAAAGCAGTCATCAAAGCAAAAGGTGGCTACTTTGAAGAACCTAGAATATAAGACATATTTTCAGTTGTTTCACACTTTTTTGTTAAGTATATAATTCCACATGTGTTAATTCATAGTTTTGATGGCTTCAGTGTGAATGTACAATTTTCATAGTCATGAAAATACAGAAAAATCTTTAATTGAGAAGGTGTGTCCAAACTTTTGGTCTGTACTGTATATGAAAAAAGCAAAGAACATTGCTGAAAGATTGGACACTGCCAGAATCAGCTTGAATATACCAACTCCAAGAGCATAATCAAAAAAGAGGAACAAAGGAGCTAAATGGTAGAAAACAATGAATAGTTGTATTATATCAAATAGTTTAGCATCACATAATAAATAGTTTAATCATAGCATAGACAAACAGAGGTGCATGATGTCAGAAAAACACAGCACCCAATAGGCCACAAACCTGTACCCACTGCATGAAAGTGTCGCCCCTCTCACACACACCAAAGCTCGCACAATCAATAGGCAACCCTGGTACAACAACCTGACTAAAGACCTGCAAACGGGCCTCCAGGCTTGCTGAGCGGAGATGGAAAAGGTTCCGCTCCAATGAGCACTTCATCGCATTCAAACAATCCCTCACTATTTTCATATCCACACTCAAGGCAGCAAAACAAACTTACTTCTTATCTCTTATATCCTCCCTGTCTCACAACCCCAAAACTGCTATTCAACACTTTAAATTCTCTCCTCCGTCCCCCAGCACCTCCTCCCTCTCCTCTCATCTCAGCCGAAGACTTTGCCTCATTCTTCAAGCAGAAGATTGACAGCATCAGACAAAGCTTTTGCCTTAAGTCCCCACAGCCCCTCCTCATATCTACCCAACCTTCCTCCTCCAAAACCAGCTTCTCCACCATTACAGAATTTCAAGTTTCCTCTTGACTCTCTAAATCACACCTCACCACCTGTGAACTCGACCCAATCCCGTCCCACCTAATCCCCAACCTTACCACAGTCTTCATCCCTACCGTAACCCATCTCTTCAACCTGTCACTAACAACTGGCGTCTTCCCCTCATGTTTCAAACATGCCTCAATCACACCCATCCTCAAAAACCCCTCCTTTGACCCATCCTCTCTGTCTAGCTATCGCCCCATATCACTCCATCCCTAGGCCTCAAAACTACTGGAACAACACGTCCACCTTGAACTGTCCTCCCACCTCTCATGCTCCCTCTTTGACCGCTTACAATTAGACTTCTGACTGCACCACTACACTGAAACTGCCCTGACTAAAGTCACCAAATACCTACTAATTGCCAAATCCAAGGACCACTACTCTGTCTTCCTCCTCCTGGACCTGTCATCTGCCTTCAACACAGTGGACCATTCCCTCTTACTACAGACTTTCTCTTCTCTTGGCATCACAGACTTGGCCCTATGTTGGATCTCTTCATACCTAACAGACCAGACATTCAGTGTCTCCCACTCACACACCACCTCCTCATCTCACCCCCTATCTGTCGGTGTCCCTCAAGGTTCAGTCCTAGGACCCCTGCTCTTCTCCATCTGCACCTTTGGCCTGGGACAGCTCATAGAGTCTCACGGCTTTCAGTATCACCTCTATGCTGATGACATACAGATCTATCTCTCTGGACCCGATATCCACTCCTTACTAACCAGAATCCCACAATATCTGTCTGCTATTTCGTCCTTCTCTGCCAGATTTCCAAAGCTTAACGTGGATAAAACTGAATTCATCATCTTTCCCCCACCTTACTCAACCCCCCATTTGACCTATCCATCAAAGTTAATGACTGCCCACTCTCCTCAGTCCCAAAAGCTCACTGCCTCGGTGTAACCCTGGACTCTGATCTCTCCTTCAAACCACATATCCAAGCCCTCTCCACTTCCTGCCGACTCCAACTCAGAAATATTTCTCGGATCCACACATTCTTCAGCAAAGACTTTGCAAAAACACTAGTGCATGCCCTCATCATCTCCCTCCTAGACTACTGCATCCTCCTGCTCTGTGGCCTCCCTTCTAAGACTCTCGCACCCCTCCAATATATCCTAAACTCTGCTGCCCGACTAATCCACCTGTCAACCCGCTACTCCCCGGCCTCCCCCCTCTGCCAATCCCTTCACTGGTTCCCCGTTACCCAAAGACTCAAGTTGAAGACCCTAACCTTGGCATACAAAGCCATCCACAACCTGTCTCCTCCATACATCTGTGACCTAGTCTCCCGGTACTTACCTGCGCGCAACCTCCGATCCTCACAAGATGTCCTTCTCTACTCCCCCTTTATCTCCTCCTCCCACAATCGCATACAAGATTTCTCCCGTGCATCCCCCCTACTCTGGAACTCTCTACCCCAACATATCAGACTCTCGCCTACTGTAGAAACCTTCAAAAGGAACCTGAAGACCCACCTCTTCCGACAAGCCTTCAACCTGCAGTAACCACCGCTCCACCATATCTCTGCATGACCAGCTCTACCCGCTTTGTTCAAGATTATCGTAAGTCTATTTGATACGTATACCCCTTTTTCACATGTAAAGCACCATGGAATAAAAGGCACTATAATAATAAATAATAATAATAATCTGTAACAGCAGGAGCAGACAGAACGTGCATTGGACCCTCTTGTGCTGTATACACTGCAACAAACCCTGCCTACCAAATTCCTGCTATCAGGATTATTATATGCAGCTGGATTAGTCCTTAGAAGGACTGTTAGTTCAGATGGATATATACATACTACGGGGGTACCACTACCTATACATAACTATTACACCACCAATTATGTCCCTCACACAGCAGCAGCTCTCCCTACTCTGCCTGTTTCCGGGATAGACTGTTACGAGCCTAGCGTCACCAGTAGTGATGAGCGAGCGTGTTCTATTAACCCCTTCGGCGAGCACGCTCGGGGTGCTCGCCGAGTATTTTGCCGTGCTCGGCATTTCTTTTAATGTCTCCGTGCCTGCAAGTGTTACGGCTGTTTGACAGCTGTCACACATGTAGAGATTGCCTGTCAGACTACTACTATACTAAGGCCCCGTTCACACGTTCCGTATTTAGTCAGTATTTCATATCAGTATTTGTAAGCCAAAACTATAAGTGGTTGAGAAATGCAGAAGTCATGACGTGTTTCTATTATACTTTTCCTCTGACTGTTCGACTCCTGGTTTTGGCTTACAAATACTGATGTGAAATACTCACCAAATACTGAATGTGTGAACAAGGCCTAAAGGGTATGCTCACTTTCAGTCTGACTTACCAGTAGGAGACGTGACCACTTAAAGTGCCAAAGGCAACAGGAACACCGAATCCGTCTCTGCTACTGCTAGTTAAACACACAGATCACAGGAAAAAGGGGTTTTAAATTGCATTAGTAGTTATAAAACCAGCTATACAAAACAAAATCTTGTTAAATGGTGCAAACAAAACTTAGCTAATTAGATCAGTAAACCAGTCCACAGATTCACATCCAACTGCAACAACTCTCAATTAGTGTTGCGCAAACGTGCTCAGATAAGGCATTGCCCGAGCAAGCCTATCGAGTATCTTCGACGTGCTCGGAAAACATGTTCGTATCGCCGTGGCTGCATGTGACAAACAGGCTTCCATATGTGGCGCCCCTGAGGGTTCAGTCGCCACAGAGGTACTGCATCTCACCCAGAGGTGTGGTATCTCCTTCTCTCCGGTAAGGAGGTAGTGCTGCCCGTAACCCCAACACCTGCATCCAACACTACACTGCTCCAGGCCGGCTGGAAGGGCAAGATGCATGTGCACAGTGCTGAGCCCTGTCCCTGGCTGGAGTGGGGGGAACCAAAAGGTAGGGGGAACGAGTAGTGGGTGTGGGTGGAGGAAGTAGAGTAGGGGAGCACCATAGAAGGAAGTATATAAAGGGAAGCCATCTTAGGGTGGCAGGACAGTTCAGTAGGTCAGTGAGTGAAGACAGTCTGGGAGCGGAGTCTCCTTAGGAGCTCTGCCCCACAAGTGGGGCCTAGTGCTAGAGGCCCAGGAGGGGAGCAGAGGAGGAAGGCTCCATTTTATTAAAGGGATCCCAGGGGGTACGGCGAGTGCAGGACGGCACCTGTACGCCCCGAATCTGTCAGAAGACAGAGGGATCAGGCCGCAAGAAGGGGACCGGCCGCTGGACCAGCCGTGTTACTCCACGTCTCGGCTGGAAAAACCGGGAACTCCAGTTTGACAGGAGGGACTTCAGAGCACCCGAACGGGACTGTGAGTGGGGAAGCGCAGGACAGGAGGGAGAAGACCCAGCGTGAAGTCGGTCTAGAGAGGAACATAAGGAAAGCGGGGTTCTGTTAAGTGCTCCTAATCTACCTGAGGAAGAGCTGAACCCTCGGTCTGGTGAACACAGCGAGACGTGGGAGGCTGGCACCTGCGCAGTGTATCAGTGGAAAGTACATGAGAACTGTGAGCAAAGACTCGGATGACTGCACCGTACTGCCTCCGTCCATTATTTCAGCTGCGCCATCTTTCCCCCTGCACTACAACGCCCAGCACAACCAACAATATCTACACTGCCCTGGAGCTAGATCTTCCTGTGGAGAGCCACACCATCCCTGCTGCAGTAACATCAGCTTCAGAGGACTGCTCCGCAGCAGCGGCTCCCTTTGGCCGCATTCCACAGGTGGCGTCACGAACTTTATAAATCTCCTATAAATAGAAAACCCCCCCTTTTTATTGACCGCCCTGGGTCACGGACCGGGGCAGCCACAGTGATATCCCCCACCAGCATCCATAGAGGCCCGGCTGCCGAGTACCCCACGGCCCAGGGGGTGCATCACATACATGTGTTGCGACTGTCTAACATGCAGCCACGAGGCATGCAGCGAACATATTTTCTGAGCACGTCGAAGATACTCGGTTAGGACTCGAGCGTGCTCGGATAACCTCTTATCTGGGCACGTTTGCGCAACACTACTCCCAATTTTTGACTCCACTTCGTTCATAAACCACTTTGATCACCAAGCTCAGACTGGACAAAACATCTATTGTCACCTCAGTATACTCAGTGCAAATATAAAATATACAGTAAATGGATACATATACTGAACAAAAATATGTTCACCACTGGTAACAGTAATTTTATAGTCAACCATTCTCTAGTCTAGTGAACCTATAACTGAATATCAAAAACATATGAGTTTATTTCATAGCAAAGTCTATTTCTGAGAATCATATCAACAACGGATATTATGTTACATGACTGATATCCTATAGTATTACAGATAAAAAAAGGATTTATTGCACTCATTAGGATCTATGACATCTTGATTAACGGAATTCATCTTACAGTGAAGATATTAGAAATTGGAGTTGAAATGGTGCCACTTATGTACAGTTATCTGTGGCCACAAGATAAATCTCCAGCAGATATATTTACCAAAATGACTGACCCTCATTTTCCAATTTGCTTGCAGAACAGTATTGGGAAAGTACAAGAAAAACATATGTTTACAAAAAGCAGATATATCATTTAAACTGCATAATCTTACCAATTGGGCCAACTGTAGCCTATAGCAGATGACTTGGCAACATGCACATGATCTGTCTCAAACATCTGCTGATTGCATATCACATCTGTATTTGTAAATGGAAACATCTTAGAAATACCATTCAATGGTTTGTCAGAATGTAATTGGGTTCATTAAATTTAGTTCTACATCCAGTAGAGATCTAATTTTTCAAGTTTTGCTGACGTGTATTTCAATTCACTCTTCCTATGGAACTAAAGAAATGAAAAACTTTGGAAAGTAAGACAATGACTATATAACATTTTTCAAATAATTTACACACAATTGGGTCTCGTGTAAACAATTAATATGTGTTCACACTGCATATTTGATTTGTTTTTGGGATGTTTTTCATTCAACAGTTTTTTTCAAATAATCTATATTTGCTTGAGATGATTGAATTGATCATCTCAAATACATACAGTGCTGTGGGGGCCATCATAATGAGTGAAAGATGTGGGAGCTATCATACTGAGTGAGGGGTTATGCAGGCTATCATAGTGAGTAAAGGGCTATTAAGGCCATCATACTATGTGAGGGGCTGTGTGGGTCATTATGCTGACTCACGGACTGTGAGGGCCATCATACTGTGTATAAGGAGCTGTAGGGGCAATCATACTAGGTGGGGGACAGGGGAACCATCATACTGAGTGGAGGACTGTGGAGGCCATCATTTTAAGTGGGGGGATGTGGCAGTCATCATACTGAATGGTAGACTGTGGCAGCAATCGTAATGTGTGAGGGGATTTGGAGGCCATCATACTAAATGGGGTACATCATACTGAGTGGGGACTGTGTGGGCCATCATACTGAGTGAGGGATTGTTCATCGTAGTGTGTAAAAGGAGCTGTGGGAGCCATGATACTGAGTTGGAGACTGCAGGGCAATCATACTGAGTGAGGACAGGTGGGGCCTTCATAATAAGTGGGTGACTTTGGGGACCATCATACTGAGTGGGGGTGATCATATTGGGGTACTATGGGGTCCATCACATTGAGTGTTTACCATCATACTGAGTGAGGGCCCATCATACTGAGTAGGGGCTGGGGGAGCATCATACTGTATGGGGGCCATGTTAGTGTGTGTGGGGGAGCTTTGGGGACATCATATTGTGGGAGGAGGTGCTTTAGGGTTATCATGTTGTTGGGGTATTTTATTGCATTGGCAGCATTACGGGGGTGTTATACTTTGCTGGAGGCATTATGGAGTCAACATACTGTACATGGAGGGAGGATGTGGGGTGACATTGTGGAGGGAAATTCACTCTTGGCATATCATACATTGTGCATGTAGGTGGGGGCATTTTGGGGAGCATCATACTCTATAATGAACATGAAAGGGCTATTATGGGTGAGAACACTAAGGAGCTTCAATAGGGACATAATTACTGTATATGTGCCACAATACATGTTCCTCTCCCTGTTTATAAATTTGAAACATGTGTCCCAGCCTACTCCACCAAATAATGTTTTTTGGGAAAGTGGGGACTTAATTAGAACTTTTGCCACGGGGTTCCATGATTTCTATGTACGCTCCTGGCTAGAAGACATCAGAGTATCAGAACTCGTCTTTTCAGGGAAAATGGAAGCTTTTGAACACTTTTAATTGATTTGTTCCAATTTAATTTTTTTGGCTGAACTGGCCAAATTAAACCTGCACTAGAATTTGCTAAAAACATCTGCGACTAGTAATATGGATATTTATGATTTAGCCCCTATTTGTTGTACCTGAAATCAAGCGCTGATTGCATAAAATGAAATAAAAAAAACAGGTGATCAAGGAAAATGAACTAGAAGATCATGATTTTAATGTTACTAGAGATGAGCTAATCAATTCAATACAAAACAAATTTGTGAAGAATTGCATAAGCCACAGAAGGCTTCCATAGCCTTGGGTGCGACCGGGCTGGCTTTCAAATAAAGCCTAGCAACTATCACATTATGCAGTATAGCACAGCCAATCATAGCCTTTTTAAAAGCTGAAGCAGGGAATGGAGTGCACCAACTATTTTGAGGAGAATCTTTTAGTGAGAGGATGTCACTAACAGTTTAGCAATAGAAATAGAGAGAAAAAGCCAGAAAACTCTGTATATACTGTGTGTGTGACAAAAACAGCAGTAAAAAAAAGGTTAGAATGCGTTTACCCATAGTCAATTATGTGGAGGTCAATTTGACATTAACGAAAACTTTTATTAAACCTGTAAAGAAAGACTTCACATACCATAAATAATTCAAAGACATAACTTTATTATTTACATATAAAAGCATTTAAAATGTACGTGGAGACGGTCTCATAAATATCAATAAAGAAATGAATGGTTATGTTTACATTAATCCAGAGATTCAAAATATATCTCCAAAATGGCTCCAAAATGCAACAATTGATAAAGTGTTAAAGGACAAATTAAAATAGATATACTGTACAATAGTAGAATAGGGGAAAGATGACATCCATCCTCAAATATGGTAACCGTTTTTAATATAGAAATTCAATTCTGCAACATTACAGTGTCACCACTAGTAGAGATAGATATGTTGCTGAAAAAAAATGCTTAGTGCATCAAATTCATAAAAAGTTATTTGGATTGATAATGAAAAATATACAACACTATATGCAGATATCCAATAAAGTGCAATATTAAGTATGCAGAAAGTGTCTGCACAGTGCAAAAAAACCCCAATAAGGTGCAATAATAATTATGCAAAACAAATATCCAATAAGGTTCAATGATACATACGTAAAAAAAATTTCCAATAAGGTGCAATAATAAGTATGATTAAAGAAAACGTGTCATCAGGATTATGCGTATTAAACTAAAGGTATGAGAATTATTATTATTATTATTTATTATTATAGCGCCATTTATTCCATTGCGCTTTACATGTGAGAAAGGGGTATACATAGCGAAAACAATTACAATAATCTTGAACAAAACGTGACGGCGACTGGTACAGGAGGAGAGAGGACCCTGCCCGCGAGGGCTCACAATGTACAACGGATGGGTGAGGACACAGTAGGTGAGGGTGGGGCTGGTCGTGCAGCTGTATGGTGGAGTGGTGGTTACTGCAGGTTGTACGCTTGTCGGAAAAGGTAGGTCTTCAGGTTCGTTTTGAAGGTTTCCACGGTAGGAGAGAGTCTGATATGTTGGGGTAGAGCGTTCCAGAGTAGGGGAGATGCACGGGAGAAATCTTGTATGCGATTGTGGGAAGAGGAGATAACAGAGGAGTAGAGAAGGAGATCTTGTGAAGATCGGAGGTTGCGTGTGGGTATGTACCGGGAGACTAGGTCAGAGATATATGGAGGAGACAGGTTGTGAATGGCTTTGTATGCCATGGTTAGGGTTTTGAACTGGAGTCTCTGGGTAATGGGGAGCCAGTGAAGAGATTGACAGAGAGGAGAGGCTGGGGAATAGCGGGGGGACAGGTGGATTAGTCGGGCAGCGGAGTTTAGGATAGACTGGAGGGGTGCGAGAGTGTTGGAAGGAGGCCACAGAGCAGGAGGTTGCAGTAGTCGAGGCGGGAAATGATGAGGGCATGCACTAGTGTTTTTGCAGATTCATGGTTGCGGAATGTGCGGATCCGGGAGATATTTTTAAGTTGGAGTCGGCAGGAAGTGGAAAGGCCTTGAATATATGGTTTGAAGGAGAGGTCAGAGTTCAGGGTTACCCCAAGGCTGCGAACTTACGGGACTGGGCAGAGTGGACAGCCACTGACGTTGATAGATAGGTCAGTTGGGGGGGTTGAGTGAGATGGCGGAAAGATGATGAATTCTGTTTTATCCATGCTAAGTTTTAGAAATCTAGCAGAGAAGAAGGATGAAATAGTGGACAGACATAGTGGGATTTTGGTTAGTAGGGAGAAGATATCAGGTCCAGAGAGGTAGATTTGTGTGTCATCGGCATAGAAGTGATACTGAAAGCCTTGAGACTCTATGAGCTGTCCGAGGCCTAAGGTGTGGATGGAGAAGAGCAGGGGTCCTAGAACTGAACCTTGAGGAACACCGACAGATAGGGGGGGAGATGAGGAGGTGGTGTGTGAGTGGGAGACAGTGACTGTCCGGTCTGTTAGTCAACAAAAAACAGGGTTCCAGCAACAGATATCCAAATGAAATTCTGAATGTCATGGTTATGACTAAAGACATTTTTGTTCGAAACGCGTAATCCTCTAGATCTACAATTTTAACAGCATGATTTTAAAGGAATTCTAATAAACATGAAGTTTTAACACACATTCAAATTCTCATTTGGATGTCTGTTGCTGGATCCCTGTTTTTTGTTGATTACCACAGCTGCTTTATCTGAGCACCATCCTGGAGTCCACACCCAAAGCCACAGGAATTCATCTAATGGTGAGCTGAAAAAACACTTTTTTTCTTTATATTGTCCGGTCTGTTAGGTATGAGGAGATCCAGGATAGGGCCAAGTCTGTGATGCCGAGAGATGAGAGAGTCTGTAGTAAGAGGGAAAGGTCCACTGTGTCGAAGGCAGATGACAGGTCCAGGAGGAGGATAGAGTAGTGTCGCTTGGATTTGGCAGTTAGTAGGTCGCTGGTGACTTTAGTCAGTGCAGTTTCAGTAGAATGGTGCAGTCGGAAACCAGATTGTAGGCGGTCGAACAGGGAGGAGAGGTGCGAGGACAGTTCAGAATGGTCGTGTTGTTCCAGTAGTTTTGAGGCATAGGGGAGGAGCGATATGGAGCGATAGCTAGTTAGAGAGGAAGGGTCAAGGGAGGGCTTTTTGAAGATGGGTGTGATTGAGGCATGTTTGAAGCATGAGGGGAAGACGCCAGTTGTTAGTGACAGTTTGAAAAGGTGGGTTAGGATTGGGGTGAAGATAGTGGTAAGGTTTGGGATCAGGTGGGACGGGATTGGGTCAAGTTTATAGGTGGTGAAATGTGATTTGGAGAGTAAAGAGGAAAGTTGATCTTCCGTAATGGTGGAGAAGGTGGTTTTGGAGGAGGAGGGTTAAGTGGATATGAGGAGGGGCTGTGGGGACTTTAGGCAAACGCTTTGTCTGATGCTGTCAATATTCTGCTTGAAGAATGAGGCAAAGTCTTCGGCTGAAATAAGAGGAGAGGGAGGAGGCACTGGGGGACGTAGGAGAGAATTGAAGGTGTTGAATAGCTGTTTGAGGTTGTGAGACAGGGAGGATATTAGAGATGAAAAGTATGTTTGTTTTGCTGCAGTGAGTGTGGAATTGAAGGTAGTGAGGGACTGTTTGAATGCGGTGAAGTGCTCATTGGTGTGGGACCTGTTCCATCTACGCTCAGCGACCCTGGAGGCCCATCTTTGATTAGGCTGGTGTGCCAGGGTTGCCTGGTGATTGTGCGAGCTTTGGTATGTGTAAGGGGGGCGACCGAATTGAGAGCTGCAGCTGTTGTGGTGTTGTATAAAGTGGCAGCAAAATCTGCATCATGTAAGAAACTAATGTCTATAAGAGGTAGAAGGGATTCAGAGAGTGAGTGTAGGTCAAGGTGTTTAAGATTTCTGCGACGGTGGGCTCTGTTAGGCGCCTTTCAGACATCAGTGGTTTGAATACGTGTGGTGACAGTTTTCACATGTACTGGAGACACTGATACATGTAGACCCATTGAAATGAATCTGACATGTCCCTTTCTTTCACGCAGCACGGGCTGCAAAATGTCCTGCACACGTGGACATTGATGATACACGGATGCAGCGAGTCATTCTCCCAAGTCCTTGGCGTGAGTGGTTTGGTGGATTACAGCGGGGGACATCTTCGGACAGGTGAGTATAAGGATTTTTTATTTTATTCTTATTTTTACACCAGGACACAGCAGTTGCAGACTACTACTCTCATCATTGTCCATTGTATCACACACGGACACAGATATCTCCGGTACTGTTTTTTCCAGTACTTTGGTGGCGAGCTTCAGGAAAATGGAGCCAGTGGCAGCACATGCATGAATCGACCTCCTGCAGTCTTCAGTAAAATGGCGCTGTTGCGGCGCATGTGCAGATTGAGATCTTGGAGCGTCATTGAGCCGAGATGTAAATCTGTGAATGTGCTACCACTGGCGCCATTTACCTGAAGCCCGCCACCTGATGTCAGGTTCTCTTTAAAGAAGCACTCCCATCAAAATTTTTATCCTCTTAATATATTGCAATCATCATATTATATACCACTGTGTACTTACAATTGCTCATTTTGCCTTTCTACCCAGCTAATTATTCCGTTTTTTTATTAGAACTATGACATCAGATGATTAAAAATTGACTAAATGAATCATTCTAACCTCTATGTAGAAACAGGAGGTCAATTTTGTCTGCACAAGTCATGAGTCACTGCAAAATTCTATGGCAGGGGGAGGAGTGGAGCAGATGGGTCATAAGTTGAAGAGAGGGATGATAAATGCAAGGAAAACTTACTTCCTTTTTCCACATATAGCAGAGAAAACAGAATAATTAACTGGGTAAAAATGAGCAAAATGAGCAATTGTAAGTACACAGTACTATATAATATGCTGATTGCAATTGCAATATATTAAGAGGATAAATACCAAAAAACATATTGGAACTAAAGAAACAACAAAAAAAAAACTTTTCCAAGTGGTAACCTCTACATGAAATGCTATACTGCATTTACTATGTGTGCTTTTTCCTGAAGAGTTTTCTGTTAGAGTTTTGTAAACTTTTTAAGCATTTTTTTTTGCGTGATTCTCACATTTTTTGAAATCCATTAAGTGATGAACAACACATTTCCAAAATGCTCAAAAAGACACCCATGCATCTTTGTGGCATATTGTAAGCCTTCCCATTGACTTCCATTGTAAATAGTGGAGTCACTTCATAGCGGAAAATGCCTGGAGAATTGACAGGTCACACTTCTATTAAAAAATTCTTGTCATTTTTGAATACCTGAAGCAAATTAAAAAATGATCAAAAGACAATATATGAACAGCAAGTCATTTTTCAATAGAAATGGATAGGAGGAGTCTTTCAAGCATTATTTGAACAATTTTTCAGGAGGAAACACTACTCCCAAAAAACTCAGTTTGGACATATCCTACTCTTCCTGTATATGTGCCTTACTCATTGCCCCTTAACAAAGTCAGTCACAGTGCAATGCCAAAATCCATGATAGTGCCTGCAAAATGAGACACCAATTCCCTCTACATGAACGAAAACCAAAGTGTCATGGCTAAAGGGGTCGCAGAAGTTGCAGATGAAATTGCACTTCAAAGCCAGGGGTCCATGCGCTCCCACCTCTCATCTTCGTGATACAAGGACTGCTACATCACTGTGTCAATTACAATATTTTGAGGAAATATTTTCCATACCAAATGAGATCTGATAATATAGCATTAAATGCATGGGGAGAGCAGATAGTGGTGGAAATGATTAAATACCTTATATCACCCACTGGAACAGTTTTGGGATCGAGAGCATTTAAATAAAGTACCCACAGTTTAACAAGTGGATAGATGATGGGTAAATACTAGTTAACCAATCACTTGGTATATATTAATATTACAATATATTCTTGCCAATTCACATATTAATAAAATACAGCCATTAAGCCATACTGGATGACACAGTTGCGAGATCCCTGGCCCTAGATTGTACTGTATACAGGTTAAGAGAAGGAATACACAGGTCAAATATTTCCATATCACAATTAAATTTAATGATTTTATAAAAAATTGAAGGGGAAATTCCTTCAATGTTTATATCTAGTTCTAGGTGATGAGGAATCAAGGAGAAATTTAACTCAACGCCAATTTATTAATCACAAAACAAAAAAAAGTACAGATTACAATGCTTAAAAAAGAAAACTTACATTTTTAACTATTATCTATATACATAGTAATCTTTACACTATCTCATTGCTTTCAATGGTGAAAAAAACATTTACCGTAAATGTAACTTTAACGTTTTCCTAACTTTTTAAGGTAGGCCTCTAAAAATGATGAAGGAGGGCATCATACACACCTTGCAAAAATTAAGAGCGAGGGTCTCATGATCATCCTGTTGATATGGTGGATGAAGAGGAGGAGAAGAAGGACACGAAAAAGAATAAACCATGAACCATATACCCTTGTTTGGATAGGAATGGGTGCATTGGAATACACCAGAAAAAAAAGGAACATTTGATTTGGCTTCATGTTCTGCTGCTGTCATCCAGTGGGGTTGAGATGTCTGGGCCAATCCAGGCCTTGTTAATTTTGATAAGAGTCAGCCTGTCAGCCTTTTCATTTGACAGGTGGATGTGCCTATTAGTTATTATTCCCCTGGCAATGCTAAAAACCTGCTTTGAGAAAATGCTAGCAGCAGGGCAGACCAGCACCTCCAAGGCGCAGAGGGACAGTTCATGCTACATGTCCAACTTGGATACCCAATAGTTGTAAGGCACAGAGGAATCACAATGGATTCTGGTTCGGTCAGCTAGTTAGTCCTTCACGATCTTCATGAGCTTTTCCCTCCTTGTTAGAGTACCCCACACATCAGGGCCTGGGTGCTGAGAGGGTCTACTTAAACTGTCCCAGACCTGTCATAGTCTTCCCCGTCTCTGTTGAACCTGGTGTGTGTCTCCCTCATCTGTCCTCCTTGGTTGCCCAAGGAACTATGACCTCTGCCACCAGTATTGGCAGATGGGAATTATTTAAATAATTTTCCAGCTAAGGTGGGCAGCAGTTCCTCCTGTGCCGCCTCAGGGCATCAGGCCGCCCCGAGGCTTCAAACAGACTGAAAGAGAGACTGAAATGTGTATTAATTTATCTCCTGGGAAACATTTTAAAATGAAAGATTTCCCCTTTAAATCTTCTCTACACCAACTGTCTGCATGTATTAAAATTAATAAGCATTGTTCACTTTCCCTTGCTCCAGTGCTGGCCCTTTGCAGCTGCTTCAGCTCTCTGCTCTTTATTTACAGGCTGCAGTGATGATGTAATGTCTGTTGCACATTAGACTTCTGCTGGAAAAATGCATGGTGTCATTTAAAACTAAAACTTGCACTGCAAAAATCTAGCCCTTATATGGCTATCTCCATGAAGAAATAAAAAATGTTATGACTCTTGGAAAAAGGGGAGGAAAATGCAAATATAAAAATGAAAATTAGTTGTGAAGACAAGGGGTTAATATACAATGAAATGTATTTGGAAACAACAAAATCTTATTTTTTTCTTACTTCAAGAAAAGCAGAGAAATAATGTATGTGTATAGGTAATGTTGAATAGTGTACAGAGATGTCAACGTCCAGTGTTGATGCACCTGAATGATCACAGAGGTGGAGTCTGAACCTACACAGTTAGGACTGGAGGAACCATCGCTGTGCTGCAGATACTTCAGACTATTGTTCTGAAACCGTTGTTTCGGGACATAGATTTGACCTCCCAGGACAGCAGGAAAATCTCACCAATTGCAGGATTGTCCCTCTGGATCCAACAATTTATCTTTTTAAAAGGGGGGTTTAATTAAAAGCATAAATTTTAGAAGTAAATATATATCAATCCACATGACCCTATGTTTTTATTTGGCAAAACCTTGAGTGTTATGCTAAAGAATTCCAGAATTTCATTTGTGCTCATTTTTATGTCTTTTGATGTTTCATTCTTTATGCTAGACTTGCTGTCAATTCATAGATGTATAATTGTTATACATAAATAAAGAAATAAAAAGGCTTCGATGGACAGCAGGCAGTGGGGCGGTGGGACAGGTGACTGATGCAAATATTTTTCTTTTCTTACCATTTACCTACCTCCCTATGGTTCAGCAAAATGGCGGCTGCAGATGGCCTCAATGTTTCTGGATTCACGCAGAGTAGATCTGAATTCGGGGGAATACTAATTTTTGTAAAATTCGAGGAGAATTCAATTTCACCCAAATAAATTTGCTCATCTCTATGGGCCACCTACTTTTCAACATCCTTGAATATTTTCATATGTAACCTCAGTGACTAGCTAAAATGAGCCTTTCTAGAGGACCTAGAATGTCACTACAATCTACTGATAACTGGTGTCATGTAATGCTAAGTAGATTTTTTGCCAGGTTACAGTATATCATTATTATTTTCATCAGTGTACAATTTGATGAGCTTTTTTCTAATGAAAAACACTTGTCAAAAGTCAACTTTTTGAATCACTTCATAGACTATGGCTTTCTTATGCTGTGTTACTGGACTTGTTCTTCAATCTGAGCATAAAGAAAGTAGAAAGATTGATTCACAGACATCAAACGGTATTAATAAACTGGAGAAAGCTGAATGTTGTTTTTAATTTCAATTGTCCAAGAATATTTTTCTTTGTGTACTGAATGACTTTCATGCTTATTGCCTCCATTATATTGGTCAACAACTTCTGTTTCACATTTTACCTTTGCATTTAAAACTGACTTCAAATTAAACAGCACATTTATGGAACAGACAAGGAGAATGTGCTTTTGGCAGAGCTGACTTTCTGTCTAAGGAAACCTAGTTTAGAAGTGTTTATTTTATTCCACATTGAAGTGATATAAGTATAGACTGTTTTACATATAAATGTTTTTTCTCTACTCCGCATGTAGCAAAAGAGCAATAGCACAGAATGATGGATTTGGAGTAAATCCAGGTATTTTGTTTTTCAGTTCCACTGATAACTATTTGGCTTGTTTATAGACGGTACAACTTCAGTATGATAACTAAATCTGAGCAAACATGTAATTGAAGGCTCCACTGTATCAGTGAGGGAATACCTGATCGTGGGTGGTTAATTTATGTAAGTGATTTATTTAAAGAAAACAGTTTTTCATTTATTTCAGTATTTTACAGTCATTGCAAAGGTAGAAATCTTTAGAATTTGCTCCTTTACCTTGTTTTGCTTCGTTTTTATCCCAAACTCTATGCTGAAAGGACTGTTTCCGTTGCCTAATTTTTATCAGTGTTTTTGCCACAGACTCAAAGACTTGCATTGACAAATTTGCTTTGTGACTCGGATCAAATTCGGACTTGACTCCGTCTGTTGGTGTGAATGATTTGTTTGTAAAAATATACGGACACATGAACAGCCCATAAAACTTGTACCATTATATCCTCTGAAAGACATGGATAGAACTCGAATGTGAAAAGCTGCCATCTGAATGAGGCTCTAAGGGGAGTCTGTCACCCACAAAACGCTAACTAAACTAGTTATACAATAATGTAAGGAACTTAACCCCTGTAAAAATCATACCTGTTGTACAGATTTTAGTGGTTAGTTGGCATAAAAAAGTATTTATTTTGTATGCAAATGAGGTGACTTCATTGCATCCTTGGTATGGCCAAGAGCTCAGTGCACCGTTTGGCCGCCTCAGTTTGCACACAGAGCACTGTCAAATCTTGTCTTGCAGAAGTCTGAAAAAATATGGTTCAACATTGTAAATATTTAGTCGTCGTGTAAACTTGATGGATTTGTCAATAAAGGTTCACACACTTATGAAATGCTGACAATTGTACTTCAGTTACTACAAAAATACGAAAAGATCTAAAAACATTGAAGCTGCAAATTTAGAGAAAACTCAAATTTGTGTCAGTCTCAGAACTCTGTGTATTTGTGCTACCCAATCCTGTTCCCCCATCCTGTTATATGCTGCCCCCATCCAATCCTGGTATGCATGGCACCCCTCATCCCTATCCTGGTATGCATGGTACCCCCTCATCTTTATTCTGGTATGTATGGCCCCCTCATCCCCCCAATCCTGCTATGTATGGCACCTCACATCCCCAATCCTGGTATGTATGGCACCCTCATTCCTATCCTGGTATTATGGCACCTCTCATCCCCAATCCTGGTATGCATGGAACACCTCATCCCCAATCCTGGTATGCATGGCACCCCTCATCCCCAATCCTGATATGCATGGCACCCCTTAACCCAATCCTGATATGCATGGCACCCCATCCCTCATCCTGGTATGCATGGCCCCCTCAGCCCCAATCCTGGTATGCATGGCCCCCTCAGCCATATCCTGGTATGCATGGGCCCCTCACCCCCATCCTGGTACGCATGGCACTCCTCATTTCCCAATCCTGGTATGCTTGGCACCCCATCCCTCATTCTGGTATGCATGGCTCCCTCATCCCTCATCCTGGTATGCATGGTACCCCATCCCTCATCCCTATCTTGGTATGTATGGTACCCCTAATCCGGGTATGCATGGTACCCTCATCCCTATCTTGGTATGTATGGTACCCCCTCATCCCTATCCTGATTTGCATGGTACCTCCTCATCCCTATCCTGGTATGCATGCCCCCTCATCCGTATTCTGGTATGCATGGCCCCTCTTCCCTATCATGGTATGCATGGTACCCCTTCCGCCCTATCCTGGTATGCAGGGTACCCCTTCATCCCTATCCTGGTATGCATGGTACCCCCTCATCCCTATCCTGGTATGCATGGTACTCCCTCATCCCCAATCCTGGCATGTATGGCACCCCTCATCCCCAATCCTGGTTTGCATGGCACCCCTCATCCCCAATCCTGGTATGTATGGCATCCCTCATCCCCAATCCTGGTATGCATGGTACCCCTCATCCCCATACTGGTATGCATGTCACCCCTCATCCCCAATACTGGTATGCATGGCACCCCTCATCCCCAAACCTGGTATGTATGGTACCCCTCATCCCTATCCTGGTATGTATGGTACCTCTCATCCCCAATCCTGGTATGTATGGTACCCCTCATCCCTATCCTGGTATGTATGGTACCACTCAACCCCAATCCTGGTATGCATGGCACCCCTCATCCCTATCCTGGTATGCATGGTACCCCCTCATCCATATGCTGGTATGCATGGCACCCCTCATCCCTTATCCTGGTATGCATGGTACCTCCTCATCCCCAATCCTGGTATGCATGGTACCCCCTCATCCCAATCCTGGTATGCATGGCACCCCTCATCCCTATCTTGGTATGCATGGCACCCCTGATCGCTATCCTGGTATGCATGATACCCCTCATCCCTATCCTGGTGTTCATGGCACCCCTCATCCCAATCCTGGTATGCATGGCACCCCTCATCCTTATCCTGGTATGAATGGTACCCCCTCATCCATATCCTGGTATGCATGGACCCTCATCCGTTTCCTGATATGCATGGTACTCCTCATCCCTATCATGGTATGCATGGCACCCCTCATCCATATCCTGGTATGCATGGTACCCAATCATCCCCAATCCTGGTATGCATGGTACCCCATCCCTTATCCTGGTATGCATGGTACCCCCTCATGCCAATCCTGGTATGTATGGCACCTCTCATCCCCAATCCTGGTATGCATAGAATTCCTCATCCCCAATCCTGGTATGCATGGCACCCCTCATTCCCAATGCTGGTATGCATGGCACCCCTTATCCCAATCCTGGTATGCATGGCACCCCATCACTCATCCTGGTATGCATGGCCCCCTCATCCCCAATCCTGGTATGCATGGCACCCCTCATCCAAATTCTGGTATGCAAGGCACCCCATTCCTCATCCTGGTATTCATGGGTCCCTCATCCCCAATTCTGGTATGTATGGCCCCCTCAGCCATATCCTGGTATGCATGGGCCCCTCACCCTCATCCTGGTATGCATGGCACTCCTCATTCCCCAATCCTGGTATGCATGGCACCCCATCCCTCATTCTGGTAGGCATGGCTCCCTCATCCCTCATCCTGGTATGCATGGTACCCCATCCCTCATCCCTATCTTATTATGTATGGTACCCCTCATCCTTGTATGCATGGTACCCTCATCCATATCTTGGTATGTATGGTACCCCCTCATTCCTATCCTGGTATGCATGGCCCCTAATCCGTATTCCTGTATGCATGGTCCCCCTCATCCCTATCCTGGTATGCATGGCACCCCTCATCCTTCTCCTGGAATGCATGGTACCCCATCGCTCATTCTGATATGCATGGCACCCCTCATCCCTATCCTGGTATTCATGGTACCCCATCCCTCATCCTGGTATGCATGGTACCCCTTCATCCCTATCCTGGTATGCATGGTACCCCTTATCCCTATCCTGCTATGCATGGTACCCCATCCTTCATCCTGGTATGCATGGTACCCCGTCATTACTATCCTGGTATGCATGGTGGCCCCTCATCACTATCCTGGTATGCATGGTACCCCATCCCTCATCCTGGTATGCATGGCACCCCCCTCATCCCCATCCTGGTATGCATGGTACCCCATCCCTCATCCTGGTATGCATCGTACCCCCTCATCCCTATCCTGGTATTGTATGGAACCCCTCATCCCTATCCTGGTATGCATGGTACCCCATCCCTCATCCTACTATGCATGGTATCCCATCATCCATATCCTGGTATGCATGGTGGCCCTTCATCCCTATCCTGGTATGCATGGTACCCCATCCCTCATCCTGGTATGCATGGCACCCCTCATTCTTATCCTGGTATGAATGGTACCCGCTCATCCATATCCTGGTATGCATGGTACTCCCTCATCCCCAATCATGGTGTGCATGGTACCCCATCCCTTATCCTGGCATGCATGGCACCCCCTCATCCCAATCCTGGTATGCATGGCATCCCTCATCCCTCTCCTGGATTGCATAATATCCCATCCCTCATTCTGGTATGCATGGCACCACTCATCCATATCCTGGTATGTATGGTACCCCTCAACCCTATCCTGGTATGCATAGCACCCCATCCCTCATCCTAGTATGCATGGTATCCCATCATCCATATCCTGGTATGCATGGTACCCCTCATCCTTGTATGCATGGTACCCTCATCCCTATCTTGGTATGTATGGTACCCCTCATCCCAATCCTGGTATGCATGGCACCCCTCATCCCTATCCTGGAATGCATGGTACCCCATCCCTCATTCTGGTATGTATGGCCCCCTCAGCCATATCCTGGTATGCATGGGCCCCTCACCCTCATCCTGGTATGCATGGCACTCCTTATTCCCCAATCCTGGTATGCATGGCACCCCATCCCTCATCCCTATGTTGTTATGTATGGTACCCCTCATCCTTGTATGCATGGTACCCTCATCCCTATCTTGGTATGTATGGTACCCCCTCATCCCTATCCTGGTATGCATGGCCCCTAATCCATATTCCTGTATGCATGGTACCCCCTCATCCCTATCCTGGTATGCATGGCACCCCTCATCCCTATCCTGGTATTCATGGTACCCCATCCCTCATCATGGTATGCATGGTACCCCTTCATCCCTATCCTGGTATGCATGGTACCCCTTATCCCTATCTGGTATGCATGGTACCCCATCCCTCATCCTGGTATGCATGGTACCCCCTCATTATTATCCTGGTATGCATGGTGGCCCCTCATCCCTATCCTGGTATGTATGGTACCCCATCCCTCATCCTGGTATGCATGGTACCACCTCATCCCTATCCTGGTATGTATGGTACCCCTCATCCCTATCCTGGTATGCATGGTACCCCATCCCTCATCCTGCTATGCATGGTATCCCATCATCCATATCCTGGTATGCAAGGTGGCCCCTCATCCCTATCCTGGTATGCATGGTACCCCATCCCTCATCCTGGTATGCATGGCACCCCTTCATCCCTATCCTGGTATGCATGGTACCCTATCCCTCATCCTGGTATGTATGGTACCCCCTCATCCCTGTCCTGGTATGTATGGAACCCCTCATCCCTATCCTGGTATGCATGGTACCCCCTCATCTTTATTCTGATATGTATGGCCCCCTCATCCCCCCAATCCTGGGATGTATGGCACCACACATCCCCAATCCTGGTATGTATGGTACCCCTCATCCCTATCCTTGTATGCTCGGTACCCCATCCCCAATCCTGGTATGCATTGTACCCCCTCATCCCCAATCCTGGTATGCATGGTACCCCCTTATCCCAATCCTGGTATGCATGGCACCCCTCATCCCTATCCTGGTATGCATGGCCCCTAATCCGTATCCTGATATGCATGGCACCCCTCATCCCTATCCTGGTATGCATGGTATCCCTCATCCCTATCATGGTATGCATGGCACCCCCTCACCCCCAATCCTGGTATGCATGGTACCCCATCCCTTATCCTGATATGCATGGTACCCCCTCATCCCAATCCTGCTATGTATGGTACCCCTCATCCCCAATTCTGGTATGCATAGAACCCCTCATCCCCAATCCTGGTATGCATGGCACCCCTCATTCCCAATCCTGGTATGCATGGCACCCCTTTTCCCAATCCTGGTATGCATGGCACCCCATCACTCATCCTGGTATGCATGGCCCCCACATCCTTAATCCTGGTTTGCATGGCACCCCTCATCCAAATTCTGGTATGCATGGCACCCCATCCCTCATCCTGGAATTCATGGGTCCCTCATCCCCAATTCTGGTATGTATGGCCCCCTCAGCCATATCCTGGTATGCATGGGCCCCTCACCCTCATCCTGGTATGCATGGCACTCCTCATTCCCCAATCCTGGTATGCATGGCACCCCATCCCTCATTCTGGTGTGCATGGCTCCCTCATCCCTCATCCTGGTATGCATGGTACCCCATCCCTCATCCCTATCTTGTTATGTATGGTACCCCTCATCCCTGTATGCATGGTACCCTCATCCCTATCTTGGTATGTATGGTACCCCCTCATCCCTATCCTGGTATGCATGGCCCCTAATCCATATTCCTGTATGCATGGTACCCCCTCATCCCTATCCTGGTATGCATGGCACCCCTCATCCCTATCCTGGAATGCATGGTACCCCATCGCTCAATCTGGTATGCATGGCACCCCTCATCCCTATCCTGGTATTCATGGTACCCCATCCCTCATCCTGGTATGCATGGTACTCCTTCATCCCTATCCTGGTATGCATAGTACCCCTTATCCCTATCCTGGTATGCATGGTACCCCATCCTTCATCCTGGTATGCATGGTACCCCTTCATTACTATCCTGGTATGCATGGTACCCCATCCCTCATCCTGGTATGCATGGCACCCCCTCATCCCTATCCTAGTATGCATGGTACCCCATCCCTCATCCTGGTATGCATGGTACCCCCCAATCCCTATCCTGGTATGTATGGTACCCCTCATCCCTATCCTGGTATGCATGGTACCCCATCTCTCATCCTGCTATGCATGGTATCCCATCATCCATATCCTGGTATGCATGGTGGCCCCTCATCCCTATCCTGGTATGCATGGTACCCCATCCCTCATCCTGGTATGCATGGCACACCCATATCCCTATCCAGGTATGCATGGCACCCCTCATCCCTATCCTGGTATGCATGGTACCCCATCCCTCATCCTGGTATGCATGGTACCCCATCATCCGTATCCTGATATGCATGGTGGCCCCTCATCCCTATCCTGGTATGCATGGTACCCCATCCCTCATCCTGGTATGCATGGCACACCCTCATCCCTATCCTGGTATGCATGGCATGCCTCATCCCTATCACACTGCACATACACAAAAAAATAAACACTTATACTCTCCTCTCTTCCCTGTGCTCCAGCGCTGTGTCCCATTCTGCCGGATGCCGGGGGAGGAGTGTTGTGCCGGAGTACATGTGTGTCCATACCGCGCTGTCCGGCGCCATTTTGCTGAAGACACACTGCAAATGTGTCTTCAGTAAAATGGCGCCGGATAGCGCTATGCGCATGTGCCAATTCCGACGCTGCACTTCTCCCCTGGCCTCCGAACAGAGACGCCTTGGCAACACTCCTCCCGGTCAGGTAAGTATGTAAGTATGGCGCCGAAGATCGCGGAATGCATTCAGTGCCTACGCATACCGCGATCTCCGGCGCCATACACTCTTCTTACCTGTAACGGCTCAATGTGTTCTGTCTGGAGCCAGGCTGCGTAGTCTAGAAAGGCTTCAGACAGAGGGATGCATCTACGATTATATTATAGATAAAAGTGTAACGTCCCTGGCGGCGTGTTGGCATGGCTTACCATCTCCCACCATGCAAGACCGACAACTTACCTATCAGTCCAGGCTGCACACTTTGCTCCATTACTTGCTGTGTGCATGTCTCTTGTCTGATTGCTTAGGAGGGCGGCGCTGTTACTTCCTGATTCTTAAAGTTACAGTGTGAGCAGTCCTAATGCGTCCCCAGCCTATTGCTGTGAGTCACTGGATACTTAAACCCCCTCCACCCAGTAGGAGGTGCCTGAGCAACGCTTTCTTTCAGTGTGTTCTGTGCAACTGAGTTGCCAGGTCCTGTCCTGTATCTTGTCTGTTTCCGACACCCTGGGGGCTGAGTTCCCAGGCCCATTACCTGTATCTGTGACTTCTAGTCTGTTTCCGCCACCCTGGGGGCTGAGTACCCAGGTTGGTTCCTGTATCTTGTTCCAGGTTCAGTTCCTGTCTGAACTGTGTCCTAGCCCGTTACCTGTTTGTCTCTATGTCCGATCCTTTCCTTTTCTTGCAGTGTCTGAACCAGCACCTAACTCCAATTCTGTTTGTGAATTTTGTGTCCACTGGCTACTTCATTGCAAGTACCTTGTGTGTATTTGGTTCTGCTTGTCCAGTTTCTGTGGCGCCCCTGAGGGTTCAGTCGCCACAGAGGTACTGCATCTCACCCAGAGGTGTGGTATCTCACCCTCAGGTAAGGAAGGAGTACAGCTCGGGACCCTAACATCTGCATTCACTACACCACATTTCAGAGGGCAGGGCGAGATTGCTCCTACTGGAGAGCACAGTCCCTGATCCCTGGCTGGAGTGAGGGGAACCACAGTAAGGGGGAACCATGTAGTGGGTGTGGGTGTAGGATGTAGATCAGGGGAGCACTTAACAGGAAGCTGTATAAAATAGGAAACCATCTTAGATCAGAGGAGGAGAAGTGTCAGGAGCAGAGGCTCTGAACGATCTCTGCTCCAGAGGCGGGCCTGGACAGTGAGGCCCAAGTCTGGGAGAAGGAGCGAAGAGAGGAGAGGGAGCAGGAGGAAGGCTTATGGAACAGAAGCGATCCCAGGGGTATGGGCAGTGCTGGAGGCCACCCGTACGCCCGAATCTACCAGGAGGTGGAGGGGTCAGGCCACACGAAGGGAACCGGGTCCCTCAACTAGTAGAAGATTGCAAGTCTCAGCTAGAAACTGGAGGCTGCAGAACTTTATGTCCTGTAGCCACAAGTCTACGCCAGTCTCACCGAGAAGGTAGCCATATAGGACCCAGGGGATGGAACATACGTCTCCCGCCAAGGCCTACGGGTACCGGATTGAAGTCACTAGGTGTGAGGTGCAGGGAAAAGGCCAGAGGAAGGACACAGAAGGGGGTCCTGATAAGTACTCCGGAGTTATCTGGAGGTGGACTGAGCCCCTCACTGAGTAAGCACAGAACGACGTGGGCAATTACATTGAGCTCTGTAATCTGGACTACAACAACTGTGAGTAAAGACCCTGGGACTGCATTATCTTGTCTCTGTGTTCCTTGCTGCGCCATCCCTCACTACACTACAACAACCTGCACAACCACCATCATCCACCCACTGCCCTGAAGCTAACTCTTCCTGTGGGGAGTTATGCCATCATTGCTGCAAAACCACCAGCTTCAGAGGACTGTTCAGCAGCGGCGGCCCCCTTTAGCCACATTCCACAGGTGGCGTAGTCGGACATTAACACCTATACATATAAATTCCCCTTGGATTGACCGCCCTGGGTCACGGACTGGGTCACCGCCACAGTGACTACAACCCCCAGTGTCTACCGGCCCAGCACCGGGTACCCCACGGACCAGGGGGCGCGTCATTTCCTTGCCTCCGTATCTACGTCCTGTGTTCTAGCTATCTTCCTGTGTTTCCCAGTCTGTTCCATGTGAACAGAGCCCTATCCTGTCTGCCTGCACCTGCGGTTCCGCTCTGCTCTTCTCCTCTTGTCCTTTGCACCTGCGGTTCCGCTCTGCTCTGCTCCACTTGTCCTCCGGACCTGCGGTTCCGCTCTGCTCTGCTCCGCTCGTCCTCCGCGCCTGCGGTTCTGCTCTGCTCTGCTTGTCCTCCGCGCCTGCGGTTCCGCTCTGCTATGCTTTTCCTCCGCACCTGCGGTTCTGCCCTGCTCCGCTTGTCCTCCGTGCCTGCGGTTCTGCCCTGCTTGTCCTCCGCGCCTGCGTGCTCTGTTCCTATATCCCAGTCTGTACTGGTCCCTATCCAGCCTGCTTTCCTACCTGCCAGTATCGGCCTGTTTGCATACATGCCATGCCTGTCAGTAACCGCCTGTCTGCATACTTGCCATGCCTGTCAGTACCCACCTGTCTGCATACTAGCCGTGCCTGCCAGTACCCACCTGTCTGCATAACAGCCTAACCTTCCCGTTCCTGCATTGCCCGGTGTGGGTCAACAGCTGTGACCGGGGTCTGACCTGGAGTAGCACCTGGGCCACCTCCCACGTCCCTCCTCGCACCACAGAGTTGATTAAGCCGCCGTGTGTTCGTTGTTGGATCTGGCGAGGCCCCTAGTCACGCCCCTCCAGGCACTCCTCGGTTCGTGGCCTGGTGGGACCACTAACCACGCTCACACCAGTCAGTCTGGGCGTGAGCGTAATAATAAGGAACAATGTCACCCATAATCTTCATTATTTGTAGAGGGTGTATGATGATCCAGGCATCTGACATGTAGATCATGCCAGTTCATGCATCAGTCGATGGAACCACGGGTAAGACCCTAAAAGGCCCTATAGAGGCTATCATAGCCCTCAAACCCCCGAGCTCCCATCCTTACAAGGGCAAGGGCAGTCCACAGCTGACCCTTCACATTAAATATCCCTAAAGCAGTGACTCGTGCGTCTCCCTTTGAACTGTCATGGCAAACATCAGGACCACACAATCAAGATCTCAGGGTGCCGATGGGGTTAAAGAGGGAGCCCCCATACTCTGTAAACTATTTAGATTCAGTAGTCACTATTGACAGCAGCATCTAAGGGGTTAAACGACCATGGTGTGTGCCAATACTGATCATGGCTGATGCAGCAAGTTGTCAGCTATAGTGTACAGGTGACAGTTACAGGATTGTCACCTGTCGGGGGATGCTAGTCTCTTATATCACAGGTCAATAAAAAGACGTATTGGTGGTCACCAAGGGGTTAAGATGGCACCTACAGATGGTCACTGATGCCCCAACATTATTCCCTACAACAAAGGAAGATTTCTGCATCATTGAGTTGCTACATAAAATCATTCTAAGAAGATTTACAGATTTCTAATAGTGAGTTTTATATATTAACTGCAGGATAATGAGAACATTCCCTCGAACAGACCATCACAATGTCTTATTGTATTCTCGCAGTGGATTGAACAGAACATGGAGTCCTGGATTCATAAAACAAGCAAATTAAATGTGGCTCCAGTGGTTTTGGAGTTGGCCCAGCCAGTTTTATCTTTATTAATGCATTTAGGGGAAAAGTCTCATTTTATTACATTATTTTCCTAATGATAAAGGCTGTAATGGAATTTCTGCAGAGAACTTTAAAGATATTTTAGCTTGTTGGAGCTGACTCAATATTACTTTGTTTGGTGCTGGGTTATGACTTGGCAATGTGTCGGTTCTGAAGGACTTCTGTCTTAGACGTAGTCAGTGGAGTTGTTCATTTGTACATACTTTGCAAGTTGACATATATTTGGCTTCAAAGCCAGTTTTGACACGTAAATCCCTCATGTCAAATGATACAGTAAAACAAGTATCCAAGTGTCAGCACATAGCCCAATAGTCTAGGGAACGAAGAACAGAATAAAAGAACACCTTTTTGGAAACTTTCATCTGTTATTAACCATCTGCAAATAATTTAAATATGTTTTAAATGAAAAAAGAAACATCCAATGGATCTATACCCGCATTATTTTAAATGAGGCTTCCTTGCCAAACTGATGCACATCCACACTGAGTAGTATGGTATCGCATAGCATAACGAACCCCTCTCTGTCTTCCATAATGATAGTCTTAAAATGATCACAATTTTCTTGTAATGCAACTCTATTGCTTTCAATGTGATGTTAGAATATATAACATTCTTTTGATGTTGTTTATTTGCCATTTTGAATTTTTATAAAGCTTCTGGAAATAAGCTGATATTTAAGCTTACACAGAGCTATGTTTTTATCCTAATAAAAAATTTGTTCCTAAAACAAGCAAAAGTATAAGGGCTTGTTTACACATAGCATTTTTGATGTGTTTTTTTTATGCAGAAAAACTGCACCTTTTACAGTAATAGCAAAAAAAAGGGGATCTCTAAAATCATATTCACCTGATATGTTTTTTCCTTATGTTTTTTGACTTACAGTTTGTTTTTTCCAAAAGGCAACATGTCATTTTTTTCAACATTTTTACTGCAGTCTTTCATTATTGCAATAAAAATGGTGTAGCACAAAAAAAATAACATCAAAACACACCGAATACTCATGTCATTTCTATGTGTGGTTTTCTGTTCTAAGCCTGCAATTTTCATGTAGAAAAAAACAAGTCATAAAAGAAGCTACATGTGAACATTCTAAGGATAAATTTAGACATCCGTGTATCACTGTCTGGGTAAGGACACCAATGCACGGACTGGCCTTGGGTTTTCTGACCTTAACAGCCTCATATATGCCTGTGAGGATGACAAATTCATGTCATGAGACATGCGGCCAGTACTCAGATAAATGAATGTCCAAATTTGGCCTATCACTGTGTTCATGTAATGTGGCGTGGCACGGTAGCTATGGGCGAGATACTCATCTCATACGCCCTGGCACAGTACAAGAAACTGGGGGCCTGGCTGGGTGTGTGGACTTGTGCTGCGAGGACGCTACACCCGTGCAGGCCACATGTAACCAATGACGCTGGTTTTCCAGGACCAGATGTTTCACAGTTCAATGAGGGAGACCACTTTTCCAAAATAAACTTTTTACTGAACAAGAACTTGGTAGGGAACATATACAGACGATACACAACTTTATCAATGTTTCCTTCACAACACGGAGCATTTTCCATACAGTTTCAATTGCTTCCTTTTTACTCTCTTTACTTGTCCTCTGTATTCACTATTTCTCACTACTTCACTACAACCCAGCTCGACACTACTGTTCAGCTTACCAAGAGTCCCTTTCTAAACCTGATGTGCCGTGTCTTCCTTCCCCGTCAGGGAGTTATGGTGCCAGTATGGCTGGTACTTATTTTCTCTGATGATGATGCTCTGGGACTTGCCCGGGGCAATCTATTTATCTAGTGTACTCTGTCCTGTCTAGGCCCGTTATTTCTATGAGTTATAAACTCTGGGCCCTACAGCTAGGTATCCTCTCCCAAGACCCGTCTCCGGTAAATGACTGTCTCTCAGTCACTCTTCCTTGTTTCTACTCTGGATCACGCTATCTCTCCCAGTCTCCTCAAGAGCACCGACATCATGCGGCACCACTCACATTAGACCTTAGATCTTTATTCTACACATGCTGAGCCCTTTCCAACGTCCTAACAGGAAACCATCTCTTTCCTTTCAGCTTAGCCTTTCCCATTCTTGGCTAATCCCAAACATTAACTCTTATTATCCCTACAGTCAAGCAATTTACAATACCAACATCATTAACGCACATCACAGTTCACATCACACAACATGACATTATACTCATTCTTCAAGGGGGGACGTGGGCAGCATGTCCTTCTCCTTACATTCACATAAGTTAGTTTGACGAAATCTTCTTAAAAATTTTCACTATTTGATGCAGATTTAGATGTGAATTTGACCTCAGGTCCATTGGGAATTGCAAAAATGAAATCTGCAATGAAATCAGTCACCTTTCGAAAAAATAATAAAATGCAAGCTCTAAATCCACAGAGATTTTCAGTAGTCTGCAAAATACGTGAGCCAGGAACTTTATATTTCAATCCAGCCATACAGTGCATGGATGCAGTTTTTTCCAAATGTTTACATAAAAAAATTGGTATCATTTGTGGGGAATTTAACTAACTGCTTGGAGCGACAAGGTGAGATCCAAATATTCAAAGCTCGAGTCTTTCCGTTTTTTATTGGCAGTGTATCTACAGTATAGGCAACAAATATATAGGTCATTGTATCCCAAAAAAACAAAGATAAAGTCCTGCTTGTCTGATCACTTACTACACAGTACAACTACCTGTCTGTTGTACATATAAAATAGTAACCATCTGTACCTTTCTTTTGCTCACAGCTTGTGAGCAGCCACACAGCTTGGCCCAGAGTGCAGATACTTATTTGTGTAGGCCTCAGTAAAACTGCCTTTATCAACGAAACCTCTGTGAAGGAAAACTGGTTGTGGACTAGAAATGGAGAGTTCATCACACTGCAAATCCTCCAAGATTTTGCTTTTACCGCCCATTCTTCCAATAGCCTTTACTTCTTTTTTTTTTACCCTTCGACACAGCCATATGAGGGCTTGTTTTTGAGGAATGAATTGTAGTTTTAAATAATGCCCATTCTCTTTACCACATACAGTCATGGCCAAAAGCGTTGGACATAATTTCACACAAAACCCCAAAAATGGGCCTGTCAAAATTGTTGGTACCTTTCCAAAATTGTGAGTAAACAACTTTGTTTCAAGCATGTGATTCTCATTCAAACTCACCTGTGACAAGTAACAGGTGTGGGCAATATGAAAATTACACCTGAAACCAGATAAAATGGAGAGACATTGACTCAATCTTTGCATTGTGTGTCTGTGTGTGTCACACTGAGCACGGAGAACAGAAAGAGAAGAGAACTGTCTGACGACTAGAAAATCAAAATTTTTAAAAATGTTTACAATCTCAAGGTTACAAGTCCATCTCCAGAGATCTTGATGTTCCCTTGTCCATGTGCACAACATAATCAAGAAGTTTACAACCCATGGCACTGTAGCTACTCTCCCTGGACATGGACGGCAGGAAAAATTGATTAAAGGTTGCAACGCGGGATAGTCCAGATGGTGGATAAGCAGCCTCAATCAAGTTGCAAGGAAATTCAAGCTGTCCTGCAGGCTCAGGGTGCATAAGTGTCAGTGCAAACTATCCATTGACATTTGAATGAAATGAAACGCTGTAGCAGGAGACCCAGGAGGATGCCACTGCTGACACAGAGACATAAAAAAGTTAGACTGCAGTTTAATGTATGTGAGTAAGCCAAAATGGTTCTGAGAGAGTGTCTTGTGGACAGATGATGCCAAGATAGAGCTTTTTGGTAAAGCACATCATTCTACTGTTTACCTAAAAAGGAATGAGGCCTAAAAAGAAAAGAACACAGTACCTACAGTCAAATATTGTGAAGGTTCAAAGATGTTTTGGGGTTCTTTTACTGCCGCTGGCACTGGGTGCCTTGTCTGTGTGCAATACATCATGAAATCTGAAGACTGACAAAGGATTTTGGGTTGCACTGTTGTGCCCAGTGTCAGAAAGCTGGGTTTTCATCCTAGGTCATGGGTCTTCCAGTAGGACAATGACCCCAAAGATACCTCAAGAAGCACCAAGAAATGGATGGAAACAAAGCGCTGAAGAGTTCTGAAGTGGCTAGCAATGAGTCCAGATCTAAATCCTATTGAATACCTGTGGAGAGTTCTTAAAATTGCTGTTGAGAGAAGGCACCCATCAAATATAAGAGACCTGGAGCAGTTTGCAAAAGAAGAGTGGTCCAAAATTCCAGTTGAGAGTTGTAAGAAACTTGTTTATGACTATAGGACGTCATTGATTCCAGTTATTTATTGCAAAGGGTGTGCAACCAAATATTAAGGATGCCAACAATTTTGTCCGAACCATTTTTGTGTGAAATTATGTCCAATTTGCCTTTTTTCTCTGTTTTTTTTTTGCGTTGTTCCAATACATACAAAGGAAGTAAATACAGTGGGGGAAAAAGTATTTGATACACTGCCGATTTTGCAAGTTTTCCCACCTACAAAGAATGGAGAGGTCTGTAATTTTTATTGTAGGTACACTTCAGTTGTGAGAGACAGAATCTAAAAAGAAAAAACAGAAAATCAAATTTTTATGATTTTTAAATAGTTAAATTGCATTTTATTGCATGAAATAAGTATTTGATCACCTATTAACCAGCAAGAATTCTGGCTCTCACAGACATGTTAGTTTTTCTTTAAGAAGTCCTCCTACTCTGCCCTCATTACTTTATTAATTGCACCTGTTTGAACTTGTTACCTATATAAAAGACACCTGTCCACACACTCAATCAATCACACTCCAACCTCTTCACCATGGCCAAGATCAAAGAGATGTCCACGGCCAAAACAAAAGGGACAAAATTGTAGATCTGCACAAGGCTGGGATGGGCTACAGAACAGTAGGCAAGCAGCTTGGTGAGAAGGCAACAACTGTTTTGGCTATTATTAGATGGAAGAAACACAAGATGTCTGTCAATCTTCTTCAGTCTGGGGCTGCATGCAAGGTCTCACCTCGTGGGGTAAGGATGATTCTGAGAAAGGTCAGGAATCAGCCCAGAACTACAGTACAGACCAAAAGTTTGGACACACCTTCTCATTTAAAGATTTTTCTGTATTTTCATGGCTATGAAAATCGTACATTCACATTGAAGGCATCAAAACTATAAATTAACACATGTGGAATTATATACTTAACAAAAAAGTGTGAAACAACTGAAAATATGTCTTATATTCTAGGTTCTTCAAAGTAGCCAACTTTTGCTTTGATGACTGCTTTGCACACTCTTGGCATTCTCTTGATGAGCTTCAAGACGTAGTCACCGGAAATGGTTTTCACTTCACAAGTGTGCCCTGTCAGGTTTAATAAGTGGGATTTCTTGCCTTATAAATGGGGTTGGGACCATCAGTTGTGTTGTGCAGAAGTCAGGTGGATACACAGCTGATAGTCCTACTGAATAGACTGTTAGAATTTGTATTATGGCAAGAAAAAAGAAGCTAAGTAAAGAAAATGAGTGGCCATCATTACTTTAAGACATGAAGGTCAGTTTGTCCTTAAAATTGGGAAAACTTTGAAAGTGTCCCCAAGTGCAGTTGCAAAAACCATCAAGCGCTACAAAGAAACTGGCTCACATGAGGACCGCCCCAGGAAAGGAAGACCAAGAGTCACCTCTGCTTCTGAGGATAAGTTTATCCGAGTCACCAGCCTCAGAAATTGCAGGTTAACAGCAGCTCAGATTAGAGACCAGGTCAATGCCACACAGAGTTCTAGCAGCAGACACATCTCTTCACCATCTGTTAAGAGGAGACTTTGTGCAGCAGGCCTTCATGGTAAAATATCTGCTAGGAAACCACTGCAAAGGACAGGCAACAAGCAGAAGAGACTTGTTTGGGCTAAAGAACACAAGGAATGGACATTAGACCAGTGGAAATCTGTGCTTTGGTCTGATTCCAATTTTGAGATCTTTGGTTCCAACCACCATATCTTTGTGCGACGCAGAAAAGGTGAACGGATGGACTCTACATGCCTGGTTCCCACCGTGAAGCATGGAGGAGGAGGTGTGATGGTGTGGGGGTGCTTAGCTGGTGACACTGTTGGGGATTTATTCAAAATTGAAGGCATACTGAACCAGCATGGCTATCACAGCATCTTGCAGCGGCATGCTATTCCATCCGGTTTGCGTTTAGTTGGTCCATCATTTATTTTTCAACAGGACAATGACCTCAAACACACCTCCAGGCTGTGTAAGGGCTATTTGACCAAGAAGGAGAGTGATGGCGTGCTACGCCAGATGACCTGGCCTCCACAGTCACCAGACCTGAACCCAATCGAGATGGTTTGGGCTGAGCTGGACCGCAGAGTGAAGGCAAAAGGGCCAACAAGTGCTAAGCATCTCTGGGAACTCCTTCAAGATTGTTGGAAGACCATTTCCGGTGACTACCTTTTGAAGCTCATCAAGAGAATGCCAAGAGTGTGCAAAGCAGTCATCAAAGCAGAAGGTGGCTACTTTGAAGATGCTAAAATATAAGACATATTTTCAGTTGTTTCACACTTTTTTGTTAAGTATATAATTCCACATGTGTCAATTCATAGTTTTGATGCCTTCAGTGTGAATGTACAATTTTCATAGTCATGAAAATACAGAAAAATCTTTAAATGAGAATGTGTGTCCAAACTTTTGGTCTGTACTGTACATGGGAGGACCTTGTCAATGACCTGAAGAGAGCTGGGACAACAGTCTCAAACATTACCATTAGTAACACACTACACCATCATGGATTAAAATCCTGCAGGGCATGCAAGGTCCCCCTGCTGCTGCCAACACATGCCCAGGTCCGTTTGAAGTTCGTCAACGACCATCTGGATGATCCAGAGGAGGCATGGGAGAAGGTCATGTGGTCAGATGAGACCAAAATATAACTTTTTGGTATCAACTCCACTCGCCATGTTTGGAGGAAGAAGAAGGATGAGTACAACCCCAAGAACACCATCCCAACCATGAAGCATGGTGGGGGAAACATCATACTTTGGGGATGCTTTTCTGCAAAGGGGACAGGACGACTGCACTGTATTGAAGGGAGGATGGATGGGATCATGTATCACAAGATTTTGGCCAACACCCTCCTACCCTCAGTAAGAGCATTGAAGATGGGTTGTGGCTGGGCCTTCCAGCATGACAGTGACCTGAAATACACAGCCAGGGCAACTAAGGTGTGGCTCTGTAAGAAGCATTTCAAAGTCCTCGAGTGGCCTAGTCAGTCTTCAGACCTGAACCCAATAGAAAATCTTTGGAGGTAGCTGAAACTCAATGTTACCCAGCGACAGGCCCGAAACCTGAAAGGTCTGTAGAAGATCTGTATGAAGGAGTGTGCCAAAATCCCTGCTGCAGTGTGTGCAAACTTGGTCAAGAACTACAGGAAACGTCTGACCTCTGTAATTGCAAACAAAGATTTCTGTACCAAATATCAAGTTCTGTTTTTCTATTATATCAAATACTTATTTCATGCAATAAAATGCAGATTAATTATGTAAAAATCATACAATGTGATTTTCTGTATTTTTTTTAAGATTCTGTCTCTCACAATTGAAGTGTACCTATGATAAAAATTACAGACCTCTCCAGTCTTTGTAAGTGGGGAAACTTGCAAAATCAGCAGTGTATCAAATACTTATTTTCCCCACTGTATGTTTTTATCAAAACATGCAAATGCAATAATTTTCTGGGAGAAACAGTTCATTTTCTGGAACAGTTTCAAGGGTGCCAACACTTTCGGCCATGACTGTAAGTTCACACACCCAGCCAGGGCCCCCAGCTTCATGTAACATACTGGGGCGTAAAAGATGAGTACCTAGCGTATAGCTACCGCCCCGCACCACGTCACATCAGCGTAAGAAAGTCACACACTACAGAGGGGGCAGAGGCATCCGGTTTGCCTGCTCCTCTCTTTACACTGTCACTTATCTATAGAGTTAAACAACTTTTTTCTGCATATACAAGGGGGCATGGAAACTTATACACATTTATAATTCAGTCCAACTGAACAGATATGCAGTTGAAACCAGAAGTTTACAAACACTTTATAAAAACACACATATGCATGTTTTTCTCAATATCTGACATGAAATCAGAATAACCCTTTCCCATTTTAGGTCAATTAGGATTACCATAATTTTTAATATTTGCCAAATGCGAGAATAATGAGAGAGAGAGAATGTTTTTAGACATTTTTATTACCTACTGCAAAGTCAAAGTTTATATACTTATATACTTGTGATATTACATGGAAAAATGTCACACAAGTCAAGCACATTATAAACGTGCTTGTCTTTTATATTCTCAGCAGTTTGCCCCTTTTTAAAAAATGTTAAAGGCCAATGTAAACTGGAGAGTCTTTTATGTATTAAAACCTGATTTATACTAAGTATGCAGTTACAGGTATCGTATGTTCAGATTGTATCATCTGGTCCAATAAACAATAAATTGCAGTAATGTAAATAGGTCAGTAATAATTGTAAGACATGGTGAAGTTGTGATAATCCCAGTGTACATCACTTAAGCTGAAGTAAAACAAAAATCTATATCAGATGCATTAATCAGCAATAACACAAATGTTCAAAGACATCAGCTGCCAGAATATAAACAATGGGCGAAGTCTGAATATGTTAAAAGCTGAGAAAAGTGTCCTGCCAGATAACCCTACTCTGTTATTTTAACCATCTAGATGCCATTGTCATTTTTTACAGCAGTATTCAAGGGGTTAAATGGCCATAGTCTGTTACAACACTGAGCGTGCCTGATGCAGCAGGGTGTCAGCTATAGTGTACAGCTAAAGCCCCCATCACACTAAGCGAGATCGCTAGCGAGATCGCTGCTGAGTCACAAGTTTTGTGACGCAACAGCGACCTCAGCAGCGATCTCGCTACGTTTGACTCTTAGCAGCGACCAGGCCCCTGCTGTGAGATCGCTGGTCGTGTCGGAATGGTCTGGACATTTCTTTGATCGTTGAGGTCCCGCTGGGTAGCATGCATCGGTGTGTTTGACACCTTACCAACGACCTTGTTGACGACTCAGACACAGAAACACATAGGCGTGCATCGTTATACAGATCGTTACGGGTCGCCGCATCGTTGCTGCGTCTTTGAGAAGATCTGACTGTTTGACATCTCACCAGCGACCACATAGCGACGCAGCAATGATCCCTGACAGGTCGTATCATTGTCGGGATCGCTGTAGCGTCGCTTAGTGTGACGGGGTCTTAACAGCAGCAACATTTTCACCCATAGGGTGATGCCAGTCTCTTATATCGCAGGTCAATAAAAAGAGGTATTGGTGGTCACTAAGAGGTTGAAAATAAAGAAGTAAAAATAAATTCAAACACACATACAATATGTGGTATTGCTTCATGTGTAAAAATCTAAACAAAAGAATTAGGGTTTTTCCACTGCAGCAACACTAAAAGAAATACAATAAGAGGCAATCAAAACATCATATCTACCTCAATCAGGGTGCAACGAATAAGCACTCATACATTCCCATTGACCAAAACTGAAAATGTTATGGGTCTTGGAAACTTTTTTTTTGCAAATTTCCGATTTTTTTTCACCATTTAAATAAAAAAAAACTATGCATGTGTGATAATAACAGTATAAGTGTATGTGACATGCAGAAGTAGTGCTGTTGCTTCAAAAGCATCCAGCAACTATTAAAAGTAACACAAGCACAGGAGACAGGAAGTGTCGTATCCAGCAACTAGATGGGTTAACACAGTCACAGGAGACAGGGAGTGCTTTAGTAGAGCCCCAGGGGAATTGTGGAGAATTTGTTATTGTAGTCTGGCTGAAGCCAAACAGAAAGGTAGTGTGTTATCTGTATCTAACAGAAGACAACTGAACAGGATTCAGATCAGGAGAGAAACTAAACACAGGTCAGATAAACTCCCTGAACTAACAGTGCAGAGTATTATCAGGCAGGAAGATAAGGACTGGAAGGAATTGTGTCCCAAGGATCATCTCCCTCGTCAAACCCTCCCTCCTCCATGTCCATGCAGGATAAAGAATGCTGTGTACTATTGTGTCCTTGGGAAGGAAAAGCCAGTGGTTGTGTATGCATAAAAGTGTGCTGCTAAGAGATCCAATCTATGCTGAATTATGCTCCTGAAGAGACTGTAATACTGTGTCTTGTGAAGAAACTACTGTATTGTTACTGGAGCCAATTGCTCAAGAAACTCAGACTGTACTGTAATGAAGATTGTTGTTGTAATATCCCTGAATTGCACTGGCCGTGCTTCAGATTAAATTCCACTGTTAAACTGTTGAAAAAGACTCTTGTCAAATGTGTCTGGTCAGCAATTGAATCTATCATGTGCCTGAGAGAAGCTGCAGCCTATGGTCGCCCTGAGTAACGGTTCCCCCAGGATTCCAAAGAATTCATGAAACCCATCTCGCCCTATCTGAACCTAGCGGCGTGCGTGTAATCCTGAGCGGAAATTAAAGTGTAGAGGGAGAAGAGGAAAAGTGTCTGGAAAAACACAGCAGCGCAGCACCTGAATCTAACTCTGCTACACCAGTTAAAGGGGACTAGCCCTAAAGAAAATTCACTAGCAGCAATGGATGTGGAAATACAAATGGACAGAATTAGTGAGCTGCTTCTTCAGTTAACCTGTGAAGAATTGAGAACAGTAGCAAAACATATAAAGATGTCAGAAGAACAGATTTCTAAAGCACACAATCGCAGGCAACTGTTAGCTGCCATTAATGCAAACATGGATGAGCTGGGGGAGAAAGAAGCTGAAGATGTCATGGAGACGTTCCTCCAGGAGCTAACACAGTTTCTAACCAGGTTGAAGTTGGAAGATGGAGGGGCGACTGGTAACCGCGACATGGAGGAGGCCCTAGAAGCAAATCCAAATCTCACCAAACCCCAGAACGGTGCATGAGGTAAAACGGCTGCGTCAGTACTATCCCCAAGTGTGTTACCGTCTACAACAACTGCAAGAGAGACAGGGGCATCAGTTCCTTAATGGCCAGTGCAGAGGTCAAACAATGTACTCCTGGGAGGAGGATTCCTCGGTCAGTAAAGATAGCCTAATCGGTGAAAGGTGCTTTATACAGTGCCAGCTAGATGAACTCGTGGTAAAAGCACTGTGGGACACAGGAGCCCAAGAATGGAGAAGGCGCTACCTGCCACATACCTGCCTTCGGTCGCTAAAAGAACTCTTAGGACCAGGGAACTCCACGGCAAAGCTGTCAACCAGATTGAAATCCCATACATAGGCTGGGTGCAAGTGACTTTCCAACTGAGGGCCAAGAAGATCAGCAACACCATTGAGCTTTTCGTACCTTTTCTCGTTACCAGTTATCAGAACGTGGCAGAGGATCCTATCCTCGGTTTTAATGTAATCAGTGAGATCATCACGTAACACAAGTCAGGAACGCTGGTGGTGGATGCAATTGCCACATCACTTGTCATACCCAACGCCGTGGCGAAAAATGTGATTCATAGAGTAAAGAAAGCACAGAATACAATGGACCTAAAAGAAGTCAAGGTAGGCTGGCGCCCAACCATCATCCCTGCAAACCAAATGGTGGGGGTGAGGTGTGGAGTCCAGGCAGAACCGGGAAGAAAAGTCCAGAAAAGACAGTTCGTGCCAAAAGACTCCTCAGAACTTCCGGAAGGCCTAGTTCAAGGTGAGACTGTGCTTATGATTCCTACTGGTGGGTTTGCTCAAGTGACAGTACTGGTGATGAATACTACATAACACAAAATCAGACTGGAACCAAAGACTGTGTTAGGTCACATTGAAACCATTAAAACAGTATATCCAGCCAGTGTGAGACCCACCCAGGGGTCTATCGTGAATTTAGTCTCCCCACCAAGGAACAGGAAATTGCATGACTCACCTCAGAGTCCTGGGATCCCTGAGTATCCCTGGAACACTTGTGTGCTGAAGATATAGCGATAGTCAAACAGATGCTGAGAGAAGAGTGTCATGCATTCTCTGAAGATGACTCTGATATGGACTGTATCCTGTCGTTTCAATTGAAAATCAATTTGAAAGACACGACCCCAGTAACCAGAAGTTACATGTCTGTGCCGAAACCATTACACCGTGAAGTGAAAGCGTATTTACAAGATAACAGAGGTTGGGTCTAAAAGTCGAAGTCGTCTTATTCTTCTCCTTTTGTTTGTGTTAGGAAGAAGGACGGTACGTTGAGACTCTGCTGTGATTACCAGGAACTACTGTAAATTGAAAGTCAGCACCTGATCGACACCCAATACCAAAGATTCAAGATATGCTAGATAGCCTATCAGGAAGTACCTTGTTCTCTGTCCTCGATCAGGGTAAAGCATACCATCAAGGGTTTGTTGAAGAGTCCAGTAGACCCTTGACAGCATTCATCACATCGTAGGGGTTATATGAGGGGATCCGCATACCATTTGGGCTCAGTTCAGCTCCAGCAGAATCTCAGAGAAGCATGGAGACCTGTTTGGAAGGACTTGTTTGGAAGGATTGAGGGACAATATCTGCCAGCTGTACTTGGATGACAATGTGCTACACAGCAAAACCTTCCGGGAGCATGTTGAACACGTGAGGACCGTATTGCAGCGGTATCAACAACACAGAGTTAAGTTGACCCCAAAGAAGTGTGAACTGTTCAAAAGGCAATTCTGATTTCTAGGGAAAATTGTGTCCGGAGAAGGATATACCATGGACCCAGCAGAAATCGCTCTGGTACTAGCCTTAAAAGACAAGCGGCCCTGTACTGACGAGGAGTGGAGGCAGATCTTAGGATTCCTCTCCTACTATCGTACCTACGTTCGGAACTTCTCCAGGATTGCCGCCCCGCTATATCTCCTCTTGGAGGGGACGACAGAGTCAACTACACACACAGAGAAAAAAAAGAACGCAGGTAGGACCGAGCTTAAAAGGAACAACGTTGTTTCGTCCCAACAGCCCATTCTCTGGACAGCAGACCACCAGGAAGTATAGGAAGAACTAGTAGACTACCTGGTAAAACCACCCATCTTGGGATATCCTGATTTCAACTTACCATTTGTTCTTCATTATGACGCTTCTCAAGTTGGATTGGGAGCTGTCCTGTATCAGCATCAAGATGGAAAATCGAGAATCATCGCTTATGGTTCGAGAACGTTGACAGACGCCAAGAAGAATTACCATCTACATTCCGGAAAATTGGACTTCCTGGCATTGATATGGGCTATCTGTGAATGATTTAGAGATTATCTCTAATACAGCAAAGAGTTTGAGGTATACACTGACAACAACCCTTTGACCTATGTCCTCACTACAGCCAAACTGAATGCAACAGGTCAGAAATGGGTCGCTGAACTAGCTGACTTCAATTTCAGCATCAAGTACAGGCCAGGAAAATGCAATGCGGATGCTGACGGATTGTCGAGAATGCCACTAGAGCCTGAGGAGTTCATGCTAGAATGCTAGGAGCCGTTGCAGCAAGGGTAAACTAGACAATTAATACTTAACCTTTAATAGACTTAGTTAAAATAAAATAAAATTTAAAAAGATAGCCACTGTATATACCCAAATAGAAATAAAACCATGTCAGGTCAGGGACCTAGATCTCCTAAAACAGGCAGTGGTCGATTGGGTGTGTGGATTGACCCGACCAGAACAATGCCTGTTAACAGTGTCCAGTCAGTATTGGATGGACAAGAGGAAATATAATTCAGGAAGAGTAAACTGGTATCAGATATAGACTCTCAATGTTGTCAGTGGACACACATAGCCAGAATACTCACAGATTTAAACAAATATAAGCAGTGCTAGAAAACTAGAAAAGGAACGTCCTCACCCATGAGTTGCAGAACATCTACGGTATCAAGAGGAGTACCCCCTGGGTATGCCCATTTTTAGATGTTTGGGGTGGCTGCTATCCCATTGTAAGAGTGAATACAGTACAGACCAAAAGTTTGGACACACCTTCTCATTTAAAGATTTTTCTGTATTTTCATGACTATGAAAATTGTACATTCACACTGAAGGCATCAAAACTATGAATTAACACATGTGGAATTATATACTTAACAAAAAATGTGAAACAACTGAAAATATGTCTTATATTCTAGGTTCTTCAAAGTAGCCACCTTTTGCTTTGATGACTGCTTTGCACACTCTTGGCATTCTCTTGATGAGCTTCAAGAGGTAGTCACCGGAAATGGTTTTCACTTCACAGGTATGCCCTGTCAGGTTTAATAAGTGGGATTTCTTGCCTTATAAATGGGGTTGGGACCATCAGTTGTGTTGTGCAGAAGTCAGGTTGATACACATCTGATAGTCCTACTGAATTGACTGCTAGAATTTGTATTATGGCAAGAAAAAAGCAGCTAATTAAAGAAAAGAAGTGGCCATCATTACTTTAAGAAATGAAGGTCAGTCAGTGCAAAAAATTGGGAAAACTTTGAAAGTGTCCCCAAGTGCGGTTGCAAAAACCATCAAGCGCTACAAAGAAACTGGCTCACATGAGGACCGCCCCAGGAAAGGAAGACCAAGAGTCACCTCTGCTTCTGAGGATAAGTTTATCCGAGTCACCAGCCTCAGAAATCGCAGGTTAACAGCAGCTCAGATTAGAGACCAGGTCAATGCCACACAGAGTTCGAGCAGCAGACACATCTCTACAACAACTGTTAAGAGGAGACTTTGCGCAGCCGGCCTTAATGGTAAAATAGCTGCTATGAAACCACTGCTAAGGACAGGCAACAAGCAGAAGAGACTTGCTTGGGCTAAACAACACAAGGAATGTACATTAGACCTGTGGAAATCTGTGCTTTGGTCTAATAAGTCCAAATTTGAGATCTTTGGTTTCAACCACTGTGTCTTTGTGCGACGCAGAAAAGGTGAACGGATGGACTCTACATGCCTGGTTCCCACCGTGAAGCATGGAGGAGGAGGTGTGATGGTGTGGGGGTGCTTTGCTGGTGACACTGTTGGGGATTTATTCAAAATTGAAGGCATACTGAAACAGCATGGCTACCACAGCATCTTGCAGCGGCATGCTATTCCATCCGGTTTGCGTTTAGTTGGACCATCATTTATTTTTCAACAGGACAATGACCCCAAACACACCTCCAGGCTGTGTAAGGGCTGTTTGACCAAGAAGGAGAGTGATGGGGTGCTACGCCAGATGACCTGGCCTCCACAGTCACCAGACCTGAACCCAATCGAGATGGTTTGGGGTGAGCTGGACCGCAGAGTGAAGGCAAAAGGGCCAACAAGTGCTAAGCATCTCTGGGAACTCCTTCAAGTTTGTTGGAAGACCATTTCCGGTGACTACCTCTTGAAGCTCATAAAGAGAATGCCAAGAGTGTGCAAAGCAGTCATCAAAGCAAAAGGTGGCTACTTTGAAGAACCTAGAATATATGACATATTTTCAGTTGTTTCACACTTTTTTGTTAAGTATATAATTCCACATGTGTTAATTCATAGTTTTGAAGCCTTCAGTGTGAATGTACAATTTTCATAGTCATGAAAATACAGAAAAATCTTTAAATGAGAAGGTGTGTCCAAACTTTTGGTCTGTACTGTATGTTGCTGTTGGTTTTCTGTATGTTTGAGTTGCCAATTCACCAGTCTAACGGTCTAATATTTTTGGTGATAACCACATCAAGGAATGGAAGTGTGGATTGCTCAAGTACCAATGTAAAGTATATCCTGATGTCATTGTGATTCAGTAAATTGATGAAATCATCAAAATTCTGCTGATCCCCCTTCCAGACCAAGAACACGTCATCAATATATCGTGTCCATAGTTCGAGTCTGGAGGTGTGCGCCTCCATATCTCCCCCAAAGACTTAGTGTCGTCCCACCAGCCCAGGAACAGATTTGCGTAAGTGGGCATGCATGGACTGTCCATCGCAGTGCCCCTGAGCTGGTGGTACACTTTACGGTCAAAGAGGAAGTAGCTTCTTGTCAGACATAATTCCAACAGTTTAATCACGAATCCGTTGTGAATTTGGTATTGGCAGCCTCTTGTACTCAGGAAGTATTGCACAGCATGCAGGTCTTTCTTATGGGGTATAGAGGAATAGAGGGACTCTACATCGATACTTCCAATCATTACCTCAGGTTTGACGGAGAGGCCCTCTAGTTTATGTAACAGATCAGGTGTGTCACAAACATATGATTGCAAAGATGTGACAAAAGGTTTTAGAATCTGGTCCAGATAAATGCCAATATTTTGAGTCAGATTGTCAATTCCGGAGACAATGGGTCTTCCCTTCAAGGGGTCAAGACCCTTGTGGACCTTTGTTAAGCAGTAAAATGTGGCAGTAACCGGATGTGTCGGTAAAAGAAAATCATATTCAGTTTTACTGATTACCTTGTTCGACAGTCCCTCATCAAATATCACTTTAAGTTCCTGCGCATACTGTGCAGTAGGGTTATAGGGTAACACTTCGTACCCCTGGGGATCATTTAGAAGATTCTCACATATTTGTCTGTAGTGAGGAGTATCCAGGACAACCACATTGCCACTCTTATCGGGCGGTTTGATCACAACGTGGTTGTCCTGTTCCAAACTCCTCAGAGCTGTTATCTCTGATTTCGTACAGTTGAAAACCGAGGGGTTAAATTGACCAGAAAGTTTCTTGAGATCCCTGCTGACAAGATTACTAAAAACGTCAATTGGAGAGATGTCATTGGACGGAGGTAGATTTTTAGTGCTCTTATTTTTTAATTGTTACACCTTATTCTCTATATAAACTCTGTACTATGACTGATAATTGCTTCACCAGAGTAGTGGAGACAATCATGCTATTTGAGTTAGAGAACAGCCTAGCTCTGTGTGTGCTATAGTTCAAGTCCCCTGATGACTCAGGTTGGAAGAAACGATTCAGAACTGTAGGGAAAGCACAGGGCTTAAAAGTGCAGTGGCTAGATGTGGACTGCCCTTTTAAGGGCAGAAGTAAGGGGTGTCAGGGGTAGCACAGATCCTATAGGGAGATAATAGGGGCAGATATACATGCCTCATCCCTGGAAGCTGACCTGCCTCCCCTTGTTGGAGAACTCCTCTTGGTACCGTAGATATTCTGCAACTGATGGGTGAGGACGTTCCTTTTCTAGTTTTCTAGCACTGCTTATATTTGTTTAAATCTGTGAGTATTCTGGGTATGTGTGTCCACTGACAACATGAGAGTCTATATCTGATATCGGTTTACTCTTCCTGAATGCTATTTCCTCTTGTCCATCCAATACTGGCTGGACACTGTTAACAGGCATTGTTCTGGTCGGGTCAAGCCACACCCCCAACCGACCACTGCTTGTTTTAAGAGATCTAGGTCCCTGACCTGACATGGTTTTATTTCTATTTGGGTATGTACCATGGCTATCTTTTTAAATTCTATTTTATTTTAACTAAGTCTATTAAAGGTTAAGTATTAATTGTCTAGTTTACCCTTGCTGCAACGGATCATTTGACTGGGTATTCATTGTATCAGTCTCTTTGTGCTACATTCTCTAAGAATGCTAGGAAGAAGTCAGTCTGGAAGCAATTGAGAGCACTACCCAAGCAGTGAAAGCTTATCAAGAGGAAGACACACCATTGTGGTGTCCGTTGACGGTGGAAGCCACCATAAAAACGAGAGAACAAGATCATCCCCTTTCCATTCAACAACTACCAAAAGGAAAAATCCGTAGAGCACAGCGGCAAGATCAGATAATTGGTAAAATACTACTTTATGTGGACCAATTCCAAGTAAATGGGAGAGAGATAATGAATCACCAGCAGTATCTGTTTTAGTTAAAGAATGGACAAAGCTCTACCTCAGTGAAGACGGTATCCTGTATCGTAAAGGAGGACAAAACCGGAAGTTGGTACTACCCAGAGTATTCCATGGGTTGGTCTTCAAAGGACTTCATGAAAGCATGGGACACCTGGGAGTGGAAAGGACAACCAACTTGATCCGTGAACGTTTCTTCTGGCCGTACATGCAGAGAGATATTGAGAGGTAAGTTACCAGGGAGTGTGGGTGTCTGAAAGATAAACATCCCAACACATCAACCCGGGCACCTATGGGCAACATCCAAACTACGTATCCATTTGAGATGGTCTCAATACACTTTCTACATCTCGAGATGTGCAAGGGTGGTTACGAATACATATTGGTGGTGATGGACCATTTTACTCGATTTGCTCAAGCATATGTCACCACCAATAAAGCGGGTCGAATGATTTTGCTTTGAGGTTTGGGTTCCCTACGAGGTTACACCATGACCAAGGAAGAGAATTTGAGAACCAGCTCTTTGCCAAGCTAGGAAAGTACTGTAGAATTTAGAGTTCCCACACATCGCCCTATCACCCAGTGGGCAATGGACAAGTGGAACATTTTAACAGGACATTATTCTTGATGTTGCACACTTTAACAGCTGACGAGAAGAGTTCTCTGTCAAAAGTGGTACATGCCTATAACTGTACAAAGAGCGAAGCAACAGGTTACTCACCCTTCTTCCTATTGTATGGACAATCGCCAAGACTGCCAATCGACATCATGCTCGATACTCCGGTGTCAGAGACTTACAGAACATATCCGGAGTACGTTCGGAAATGGAAGGAACGGATGGCAGAGGCACACAACATAGGTGGTTACGCAAGGACAGAGCAAGAGTACTGTGATCGAAAATGTTATGGTGCAGAATTGGCACCAGGAAGCCGGGTGCTAGTCAAGAACGTACGTTCTTACTGGGAAGACAAGGTGTATGTGGTCGTAAAGAGGAAAGCCGATGACAGTCCAGTGTATGAAATCCGATTGGAAAGAGGGGACAAGAAAACCAGAATAGTCCATCGGAATTTATTACTACCCTGTGATTATCTCCCACCAGAACAAGAAGCAGACCGACATCGACCGAGATCGACTAAGAGACCACCACAGATTGAAGCTCCGGTGGTGGATAGTGACCTTGAAAGTTTCGATGAAGAGCACACCGTTGTATTTCTCGGACCGGCGAGGAGAGGGATGTACCATCCTCAGGAGAGTGAACTAAGTGCCGAGGCTCCAGATAGTACAGATGAAGTCCAATTCAGATCTGATGATTGAACACTGGTCACTGGAGAGACCGATCGACACTCAGGAGAAGCAGAATTACCAGACCGTGTGGAATCAGGCGATTCCGGGGAAGTACAGAACTTACAGAAGAAGTTCCAGGAGCATCTGAGGAAGCATGGGAGATGAGTGTGGCGGAAGAAACTCCTGTGACCGAAGAACCCGTGGTATCTGAGGAACAACCCACCAGCAGGATGTCGACTCGAGAAGTGAGGAGGTCCGTGATGCTGACGTATGAGACACTTGGTGAACCGAGTCAAGTACCAAGGACTGTCGACTGGAAACAGGTATCTCTGCCTACGGACCAGGTAAGCCCACTGGAGTGGTATTCACCACCAAGAGGCAGTATGGAAGATGCTGCCTGGTGGAAAGACTTGTTTTCATGCTTTGATTTTCCTTAAAAAAATTTATTTGTAGAAACAAAGAACTGAAAAGGCCTAGTGAGAGAGAGAGCTGGTTGAAGACGTACGAAAAGCTCCAGCTGATTGTGTTAATTGTGTTAGTTGTTTATTTCTTACAGGAGTCCTACAAGAAAAAGGTCATAGAATAGGTTGTTATAAATGTTTATAAATGTTATTCCAATTTGACAATGCCCATTTGTATATAAAGTTACTCAACTTTCACCGCTATCTCAGAATTGGTCAGATTGACCAATTAAGGCGAATGTCGAGGACGACATTCAAAAAGGAGGGAAGAGTGTGACATGCAGAAGTAGTGCTGTTGCTTCAAAACCATCCAGCTACTATTAGAAGTGACACAAGCACAGGAGACAGGAAGTATTGTGCTCCAGAAGCATCCAGCAACTAGATGGGTTAACACAGTCACAGGAGACAGGGAGTGTTTTAGCAGAGCCCCAGGGGGATTGTGGAGAACTTGTTATTGTAGTCTGGCTGAAGCCGAAGAGAAAGGCAGTGTGTTATCTGTATCTGACAGAAGACAACTGAACAGGATTCAAATCAGGAGAGACACTAAACACAGGTCAGATAAACTCCCTGAACTAACAATGCAGAGTATTATCGGGCAGGAAGATAAGGACTGGAACGAATTGTGTCACAGGGATCATCTCGCTCATCAATCCCCCCCCATCTCCATGCAGGAAAAATAATGCTGTGTACTATTGTGTCCTTGTGAATGAAAAGCCTGTTGTTGTGTAAGCATAGAAGTGTGCTGCTAAGAGATCTAATCTATGCTGAATAGACTCAGACTGTACTGTAATGAAGATTGTTGCTGTAATATCCCTGAATTGCACTAGCCGTGCTTCAGATTAAATTCCACTGTTAAACTGTTGAAAAAGACTCTTGTCAAATGTGTCTGGTCAGCAATTGAATCTGTCGTGTGCCTGAGAGAAGCTGCAGCCTATGGTCGCCCTGAGTAACGGTTCCCCCAGGATTCCAAAGAATTCATGAAACCCGTCTCGCACTATCTGAACCTAGCGGCGTCCGTGTAACATGTAAAAAAATTGTAGAATTGCTCTTTTTTCACAATTTGGAACACTTTTCTCTATTTCTTGTACATCAAATGATGATGAATGGTGCAATTTAAAAGTACAACTTATTCCCAAAAAGAAGCCCTCAAATGGCTATGCTGACGTAAAAATAAAAAAGTTATTGCTTTTGGAAGAGGGAGAGGAAAAAAAAAGCAAAACAGAAAATAGGGAAGTAGTTAACAATGATCGAGTGACAGATAAATGGATGGAGCCATTAGCTTGTACATAGAGCTAACTCTTCTACCACATGTAAAATGTCCAAATAGACTACTGACTGCTAAAAGATATTCAAAGATAGTGATAAATAACAAAACTGTGCTGCATCTTATACATACACTACATATATACATCTAATGCTATATAAAGGGCAATAGTATGCTTCAAAGAGTATGCTACAAATAAAATGTATTACTTAATCATCTATCCTTACACTCTACCCACTTTTTTTTACCTTTCTTTACTACACAACCCCCTTTGATATTTCACTTGAGAGGAGTTTCAAATGTGACTTCATAGGAGGCTGGGGCTGTACTCACTCCCCACAGCATCCATTACCTCTCCTGGAACAGGACGTCACAGCAGGGAGCTCTGCAGTTATTCACTAGTTTCTTGTATCGCTGCCCCATCTCAAGATATCCTGGATCCTGAGTGACGGATACTGTGGCCGCCGGCTCCCAGCTTCTGTCTCCGCTGCCGTAGGTTCTGTGAAAGAAGACATCGTTAGGAGGTGGAGATAGAAACAGTGAGTGACACCAGTGCCAACGTCAACTCGTTTGAGGGCAGTGCTAGAAGCTGTGAGGCGGTGCTGGTGCCACTCACTGCTTCTATCTCCTCCCCCTGACGATGTCTTCATTTTACAAACATTACGGTGACAGAGACAGAAGCAGAGTGCCGCTCCTTTCACCTTCGTCCGCTCCCCTATGTTGTGCTCCATGTCGGGTTTTGCAGGTTGCCTGGAGTGGATCTATGACATCACCTCCCTAGACATATTTAAAGGGAATCTGTCAACATGTTTTTGATACCCCATCTGAGAGCAGCAAAATGTAGGGTCAGAGATTTGGATTCCAATGATGTATCATTTCTTTATCTGCTGCAGATCTAGCAGTTATCTGAATGTTAGTTGTGTATAACCCCACCCACACCACTGATTGGCATCTTTTATACCTATGTACAGTGTACACAGAAAGCTGCCAATCAGAGATGGGGCATAGTTATTCAGAACTAATGACTACACTTGACTACCTGGTAGCAGATTTACCAGTCCTCTAATGATAATCTACTGCTGCTAAAACTGTGATTTTATCAAAATTACAGCAAGCAGCCCAGTAAATGACCCATCACTGGAATATGTATGGAATATGTTTCTACATCATGCTGCTCTCAGATTACTTAGTAAAAACAAGTGACTAGGGATGAGCGAACCCGTACTATAAAGTTTGGGGTTCACACCAAACACCTAGTGTCCGGTACCGAACCCCGAACACGGACTTCTTACTGTACGTTCGTGTTCGGATTCGGCAGCCTAATAATGCTTGTTGAAAGGCTTCAGCGCAGCCAATCAACAAGCTTTAACGCTGTGGGCACTTCCGGCCCCATCACAGTCATGCCAAGTAATGGATGCACCACGTGATCCAGCTTGACAATATAAAATAAAGCATTTTAAAAAAACTATTTATTACTTGTTAATAAATAAGTAAGTAAATAATTTTAAAAAATGATGTGCAGTCCCCCCTATTTTTATAACCAGCCACGGTCTTATTATGCTGGGAAGGGGCCAATATCCATTGACCTTCCCAACCTCTTAAAATCAGCCCGCAGCTGTTTGCTTTGCTTTTGCTGGTTATTAAAAATGGGGTGACCCTGAAAAAAATTATGCGGGGTCCCCCCTATTTTTAATAATTAACCAGCTAAGGCAAAGCAAACAACTGAGAGCTGATATTAATAGGCTAGAAAGGGCCTATCATTTCGGCTTTCGCACAGCCCTCATGAGCACCGGCACCTGTGAACTGAGGTAACCTTACTGACGTCACCTCAGTTCACAACAGCTCGGTCTCGCGAAGTACAGCGTGAGACCCGACAGTGGCTGCTGCTCCATTGTATGGAGCTTTGTTCTCTGGATGAGGAAGACTGGGATCATCGTGGGTTCTTCATATGGACTTCGGCAGACCACTGTGGATTATTTTTTTTTGGTAATAAATGGGTAAAAGAGTGAAATTGTCAGGGAGTGACTATTTTAAATAAAAGGACTTTTGTGTGTGTGTTTATTTCTTTTGACTATTTGGTTAGTAATGGGGATGCCTGATAGACACCTCTCCATTACTAACTCCTGGGCTTGATGTCAGCGGAAATTGCACTAGGGCAATCGGGAAGAGCTGAGGCTAAGAGCCAGAATTAGTGCATCTAATAGATGTGCCATTTCTAGGGCGGCTGAGGGCTTGTCTTATTAGTCTTGGAAGGGGCCAATATCCATGGCCCTTCCCAGCCACATCATTTTTTTTAGGGTCCCCTCATTTTTAATAACCAGCCAAGGTGAAGCTGATAGCTGGAGGCTGATATTAATAGGCTTGGAAGGTCCATGGATATGGGCCCCTTCCGAGCATAATAAGACCAGTTCACAGCTGTCTGCTTTCCCTTGGCTGGTTATTAAAAATAGGAGGGACATAATAAATAAATGAAACAAATTATGTTAACAAGTACAGTAAAATACACACACAGTGTCTGACCATGCAGGAACATGGTCTGATTGTACCACATCTCCTGGGCGGGGGGGAGCAAAAGAGTATACAGACATTACAGCACGGGATCTCAGCTGATTCTTTTTGTGAGGTAAAACATTTCACTGCCTGTTTTTAAACAATGTTTTACTTAAAATTAAGAATCACCTGAGATCCTGTGCTATAATGTTTGTATACTCTTTTTTCCTCCTCCCAAGCCCAGGAGCTGTGGTATGATCAGATCATATTCCTACACGGTGAGACACAGCCATTACACAGTACACAGCAGGGCACATTTACAGTATAAGATTATCTTCAGCACAGGGACATTTTATTTAAACACATCCAATTGTGGAACTTATTATTATTCCAAGATCTATTGATTAAAATGATCTTTTGTTCATGTGAAAACCCATTTAAGGCCTATTGACACACACCTGAGTCTTTGGATTGTGTTTCAAGATTCTTGTTTTGTGAACACTGTGTTAGCATGCTTTTTTTCTTGTTCTCCTTACTGCATTCGTCCAGCTGCTCTCTAGATTCCTGAGTGTACCTCATCCCTGCTCCCCATGTGCCAGCGGCACCAATGCCCAGGGACCGTGCAACCACCCAGACCTGGGTTTAGTGTGTCAACTTCGCAAAGTGAGCCTGACACACTGTTACACTATGACAATCTGAACACTCCCAGGAAACATAATAAAAACTACAGTGTAATATATTTTTGCAGTTTCTTCAATTTTATGTTTTTTTTTTCATTGTTCTAATAAAGGCACTTTACAGAACTTGACTTTTGCAGGACATGATAGCTAAAAATGAATGATCTATCTCACTTGAACTTGTTTAAAGCGAATCTGTCAGTAGGATCAACCCTCCTTAGCCGTCTATATAGGTAGATAGGTCATAGAAAGCTGAATAAAATGATACCTTGTTATCTGTGATCCAATATCTTATTGCAGAGAAATCCACATTTTTCTCATGTGAAAATGAGCTTTTCAGGACTATGGGCGAGACACTGATCTTCTTGAGAATCTGCCTCCAGAAATTATTTTAAATGAAAGGGGGCATAACCAGTGTGAGACATGTAATGACTGACAGTCTGCTCTTGTGATCTACATGTCTCACACTGGTAATGCCCCCTTTGATTTAAAATAAGCTCTGAAGGCAGATTCAGAGGAAGAAAAATGTTGAAAATATGGAAAAGGTGGCACACAATCAATGTATAGAGATTGAGTTGGAAATATTAAAGGAGCAAATAAAAAGAGCTAATTACTCCAGAAAACTGGAGAAACCGCAATGATGAATCACTGCCATCATCTGCTTCTTTCCTTAAATAAAGAAAGGGAAACAAATTTCTAGCAGAATGGAAAAATTGATAGCATTGCATTGCAAAACCTTTGCTCAATAAACAGCTGTACAAACTTAAAAAAAATTATTGAATTTGAATAGAAAATCTTAACATGGTGATCTCATGGATGCAATCTCCTCTTGGCTTGTAGTGCTAGGAATTTGAAATATCCCGCTGCTGCAAATGGAAAGTTTTCAACTGACATTACAACATAGTTTCTTATGTTTTCAGGTCTCAGGTCTACTAAAGGTAAAAAACAACAACATATAATTTAAAAACAATTATGGATACAGGCATGAATTTAAAGAAAGGCAAGTTATTCCTACCCTAGAATTCTGTGATATATGTCTTAATCAGCAAGGATTATTTGTAGTAGAAATCTTAGACTTTGCAAAGTTGGCTTTTTTGGAAAAGCTAGAAAAAAAAGCCTGTAGCCGAATTTGAAAAAAGTAGAGGAGGGATACTCCATCTAAATTGAAGTCTCATTTAAGGTGGTGCGGGGCAGCAGTCATGGGCGAGGGAAGCTTTATACATGCCCTGTCACTCTACAGGAAAATGGGGTTCTTGTTAGGTGTGTGTGTGTTCCACTGTTACTTTGGTGATACGCCTCTGCAGACGGTATATATATTATATAAATGTTGTACATTTTCTTTGAGGGATCTCTCTTTCCTGACACATTAAAAGTGCCTGATTTGTACATTTATATTCTATGTATAAGTATTTATACGTATCTTGAATAAGGGTGATTTGACTTTTTTGAACAACGTATCTATGATTGAACCTACTTTGATCATTGTCTATTTTTTTATTTATGAACCTTCAGGTATTTTTATGCTTAGGGCACTGCAATTTGTTTGTCTATTTGAGTAAGTAAAAATTCTCTGCATTATATTGTTAAACTTAATATAGACAATTTCTCCTGTACATAATGGGATGTTATTTGAATATTGTCCCTTGAGAGTTATTGTAAAGATCTGAGGTTGTGGGTTGTAAGTAATCACCTAGGCAGGTTAACGATGCAACAATATTTTATTGATCACAGCCATGGTAATAAAGCAATTTCAGGTAAATGGCCAAAATACAGTTCTCTCAGTTCTTAAGTTCCCAATCTGGGTTCAGAAGTTCCACTGGCTTTGTATAAGGTAATACTCACTGTCTCCCAACTTTTGGTTGGCCCACAGATCCTGGTATTTGTGCTGCCCCCATCCTGGTATTTGTGCTGCCCACATCCTGGTATTTGTGCTTCCCCCATCCTGGTATTTATGCTGCCCAATCTTGTTCCCCCATCCTGTTATGTGCTGCCCCCATCCTATCCTGGTATGCATGGCACCCCTCATCCCTATCCTGGTATGCATGACACCTCTCATCCCCATCCTGGTATTCATGGCACCCCTCATCCCAATCCTGGTATGCATGGCACCCCTCATCCCCATCCTGGTATGAATGGCATCCCTCATCCCCATCCTGGTATGCATGGCACCCTTTACCCCCAATCCTGGTATGCATGGCACCCCTCACACCCAATCCTGGAATGCATGGCCCCCCTCATCCCCATCGTGGTATGCATGGCACCCTTCACCCCCAATCCTTGCATGCATGGCACCCCTCATCCCCAATCCTGGTATGCATGGCACCCCTCATCCCAATCCTGGCATGCATGGCGCCCCTCATCCCTCATCCTAGTATGCATGGCTCCCCCATACCCAATCCTGATATGCATGGCCCCCTCAGCCTTATCCTGGCATGCATGGGCCCCTCACCCCCATCCTGGTATGAATGACACTCCTCATCCCTATCCTGGTATGCATGGGACCCCATCCCTCATCCCTATCCTGGTATGTATGGTACCCCTCACCCTGGTATGGATAGTACCCCTCATCCCTATCCTGGTATACATGGTACCCCTCATCCCTATCCTGGTATGCATGGCCCCTCAACCGAATCCTGGTATGCATGGACCCCCACATCCCTATTCTGGTATTCATGGTACCCCTCATCTCTATGCTGGTATGCATGGTACCCGATTCCTCATCCCTATCCTGGTATGTTTGGTACCCCTCATCCTGGTAAGGATGGTACACCTCATCCCTATCCTGGTATGCATGGTACCCCTCATCCCTATCCTGGTATGCATGGCCCCTCATCTGAATCATCGTATGCATGTCCCCCCCACATCCCTATCCTGGTATGCATGGCACTCCTCATCCCTATCCTGGTATGCATGGCACACCTCATCCCCAATCCAGGAAAGCATGGCATACCTCATCCCCAATCCTGGTTTGCATGGCACCCCTCATTCCATATCCTGGTATGCATGGCACCCCTCATCCCCAATCCAGGAAAGCATGGCATACCTCATCCCCAATCCTGGTTTGCATGGCACCCCTCATTCCATATCCTGGTATGCATGGCACCCCTTATCCCCAATCCAGGAAAGCATGGCATACCTCATCCCCAATCCTGGTTTGCATGGCACCCCTCATTCCATATCCTGGTACGCATGGCACCCCTCATCCCTAATCCTGGCATGCATGGCGCCCCTCATCCCCATCGTGGTATGCATGGCACCCTTCACCCCCAATCCTGGAAAGTATGGCATACCTCATCCCCAATCCTGGTATGCATGGCACCCTTCACCCCCAATCCTGGTATGCATGGCACCCCTCACCCCCAATCCTGGAATGCATGGCCCCCCTCATCCCCATCGTGGTATGCATGGCACCCTTCACCCCCAATCCTTGCATGCATGGCACCCCTCATCCCCAATCCTGGTATGCATGGCACCCCTCATCCCTATCCTGGCATGCATGGCGCCCCTCATCCCTCATCCTGGTATGCATGGCTCCCCCATACCCAATACTGATATGCATGGCCCCCTCAGCCTTATCCTGGTATGCATGGGCCCCTCACCCCCATCCTGGTATGCATGGCACTCCTCATCCCTATCCTGGTATGCCTGGAACCCCATCCCTCATCCCTATCCTGGTATGTATGGTACCCCTCACCCTGGTATGGATGGTACCCCTCATCCCTATCCTGGTATACATGGTACCCCTCATCCCTATCCTGGTATGCATGGCCCCTCATCCGAATCCTGGTATGCATGGCCCCCCCACATCCCTATTCTGGTATTCATGGTACCCCTCATCCCTATGCTGGTATGCATGGTACCCCATTCCTCATCCCTATCCTGGTATGTTTGGTACCCCTCATCCTGGTATGGATGGTACACCTCATCCCTATCCTGGTATGCATGGTACCCCTCATCCCTATCCTGGTATGCATGGCCCCTCATTTGAATCATCGTATGCATGTCCCCCCCACATCCCTATCCTGGTATGCATGGCACCCCTCATCCCTATCCTGTTATGCATGGCACACCTCATCCCCAATCCTGGAAAGCAGGGCATACCTCATCCCCAATCCTGGTTTGCATGGCACCCCTCATTCCCAATCCTGGCATGCATGGCCCCCCTCATCCCCATTGTGGTATGCATGGCACCCTTCACCCCCAATCCTGGAAAGCATGGCATACCTCATCCCCAATCCTGGTATACATGGCACCCTTCACTCCCAATCCTGGTATGCATGGCACCCCTCACCCCCAATCCTGGAATGCATGGCCCCCATCATCCCCATTGGGGTATGCATGGCACCCTTCACCCCCAATCCTTGCATGCATGGCCCCTCATCCGAATCCTGGTATGCATGGCCCCCCCACATCCCTATTCTGGTATTCATGGTACCCCTCATCCCTATGCTAGTATGCATGGTACCCCATTCCTCATCCCTAACCTGGTATGTTTGGTACCCCTCATCCTGGTAAGGATGGTACACCTCATCCATATCCTGGTATGCATGGTACCCCTCATCCCTATCCTGGTATGCATGGACCCTCATCTGAATCATCATATGCATGTCCCCCCCACATCCCTATCCTGGTATGCATGGCACCCCTCATCCCTATCCTGGTATGCATGGCATAGCTCATCCCCAATGCTGGTTTGCATGGCACCCCTCATTCCCAATCCTGGTACGCATGGCACCCCTCATCCCTAATCCTGGCATGCATGGCCCCCCTCATCCTCATCGTGGTATGCATGGCACCCTTCACCCCCAATCCTGGAAAGCATGGCATACCTCATCCCCAATCCTGGTATGCATGGTACTCTTCACCCCCAATCCTGGTATGCATGGCACCCCTCACCCCCAATCCTGGAATGCATGGCCCCCCTCATCCCCATCGTGGTATGAATGGCACCCTTCACCCCCAATCCTTGCATGCATGGCACCCCTCATCCCCAATCCTGGTATGCATGGCACCCCTCATCCCAATCCTGGCATGCATGGAGCCCCTCATCCCTCATCCTGGTATGCATAGCTCCCCCATACCCAATCCTGATATGCATGGCCCCCTCAGCCTTATCCTGGTATGCATGGGCCCCTCACCCCCATCCTGGTATGCATGGCACTCCTCATCCCTATCCTGGTATGCATGGCCCCCTTAGCCTTATCCTGGTATGCATGGGCCCCTCACCCTCACCCTGGTATGGATGGTACCCCTCATCCCTATCCTGGTATACATGGTACCCCTCATCCCTATCCTGGTATGCATGGCCCCCTTAGCCTTATCCTGGTATGCATGGGCCCCTCATCCCCATCCTGGTATGCGTGGCACTCCTCATCCTATCTTTCTATGCATGGTACCCCATCCCTCATCCCTATTATGGTATGTATGGTACCCCTCATCCTGGTATGGATGGTACTCCTCATCCCTTTCCTGATATGCATGGCACCCCATCCCTCATCCTGGTATGCATGGTACCCCGCATCCCTATCCTGGTATACATGGTACCCTTCATCCCTATCCTGGTATGCATGGCCCCTCATCCGAATCTTGGTATGCATGCCCCCCCACATCCCGATCCTGGTATGCATGGTACCCCTGATCCCTATCCTGGTATGCATGGTACCCCATCCCTCATCCCTATCCTGTATGTATGGTACCCCTCATTCTGGTATGGATGGTACCCCTCATCCCTATCCTGGTTTGCGTGGCACCCCATCCCTCATCCTGGTATGCATGGTATACGTCTTCCCTATCCTGGTATACATGGTACCCCTCATCCCTATCCTGGTATGCATGGCCCCTCATCAGAATCCTGGTATGCATGGACTCCCCCTATCCCTATCCTGGTATGCATGACACACCTCATCCCTATCCTGGTATGCATGGCATACCTCATCCCCAATCCTGGAATGCATGGCATACCTCATCCCCAATCCTGGTATGCATGGCACCCCTCATTCCCAATCCTGGTACGCATGGCACCCCTCATCCCCAATCCTGGTACACATGGCACCCCTCATTCCAAATCTGGTATACAGGACACTCCTCATCCCAATCCTGGTATGCATGGCACCCCATCCCTCATCCTGGTATGCATGGCCCCCTCATCCCCAATCCTGGCATTCATGGCCCCCTCATCCCCTATCCTGGCATGCATGGCACCCCTCATCCCCAATCCTAGTATGCATGGCACCCCTCATCCCCAATCCTGGTATGCATGGCACTACTCATTCCTCATCCTGGTATGCATGGCACCCCTCATTCCCAATCCTGGTATGCATGGCACCCCTCATCCCCAATCCTGGTACGCATGACACCCCTCATTCCAAATCTGGTATACAGGGCACTCCTCATCCCAATCCTGGTATGCATGGCACCCCATCCCTCATCCTGGTATGCATGGCTCCCTCATCCCCAATCCTGGCATTCATGGCCCCCTCATCCCCAATCCTGGCATGCATGGCACCCCTTATCCCCAATCCTAGTAAGCATGGCACCCCTCATCCCCAATCCTGGTATGCATGGCACTACTCATCCCCAATCCTGGTATGCATGGCACCCCTCATCCCCAATACTGGTATGAATGGCACCCCTCATCCCAATTTTGGTATACATGGCAACCCTCATCCCAATCCTGGCATGTATGGCACCCCTCATCCCCCAATCCTGGTATGTATGGTACCCAATCCCTCATCCTGGTACGCATGGCTTCCTCATTCCTCAATCCTGGTATGCATGGCACCCAATCCGTCATCCTGGTATGCATGGCTTCCTCATCCCCAATCCTGGTATGCATGGCATCCCATCCCTCATCCTGGTATGTATGGTACCCCTCATCCCTATCCTGGTATGTATGGTACCCCTCATCCTGGTATGCATGGTGGCACCCCATAACTCATCCTGGTGTGCATGGTACCCCACATCCCTATTCTGGTATATATGGTACCCCTCATCCTGGTATACATGGCACCCCTCATCCCAATTCTGTCATGTATGGCACCCCTCATCCCCCAATCCTGGTATGTATGGCCTCCTCATCCCCCAATCCTGGTATGCATGGCACCCCATCCCTCATCCTGGTATGCATGGTACTCCTCATCCCTATCCTGGTATGTATGGTACCCCTCATCCTGGTATGCATGGCACCCCATGCCTCATCCTGGTATGCATGGTACCCCGCATCCCTATTCTGGTATGTATGGTACCCCTCATCCCTCAATCCTGGTATGTATGGCCTTCTCATTCTCCAATCCTGGTATGCATGGCACCCCATCCCTCATCCTGGTATGCATGGCTCCCTCATCCCCCAATGCTGGTATGCATGACACTCCATCTCTTATCCTGGTATGCATGGCACCCCATCCCTCATCCTGGTATGCATGGTACCCCACATCCCTATTCTGGTATGTGTGGTACCCCTCATCCTGGTATACATGGCACCCCTCATCCCAATTCTGGTATGTATGGCACCCCTCATCCCCCAATCCTGGTATGTATGGCCTCCTCATCCCCCAATCCTGGTATGCATGGCACCCCATCCCTCATCCTGGAATGCATGGTACCTCGCATTCCTATCCTGGTATGCATGGTACCCCGCATCCCTATTCTGGTATGTATGGTACCCCTCATCCCTCAATCCTGGTATGTATGGCATCCTCATCCCCAAATCCTGGTATGCATGGCACCCAATCCCTCATCCTGGTTTGCATGGCTCCCTCATCCCCCAATCCTGGTATACATGGCACCCCATCTCTTATCCTGGTATGTATGGCACCCCATCACTTATCCTGGTATGCATGATACCCTTCATCCCTATTCTGGTATGCATGGTACCCCTCATCCCTATTCTGGTAGGCATGGTACCCCTCATCATGGTTTGCATAGCACCCCATGCCTCATCCTGGTATGCATGGTACCCCGCATTCCTATTCTGGTATGCACGGTAACCCTCATCCCTATTCTGGTATGCATGGTACCCCTCATCCCTAAGGCTGGTATGCATGGCACCCCTCACCACCCAATCCTGGTAAGCATGGTCCCCTCACCCCCTAATCCTGATATGGATGGTCCCCTCACCCCCCAATTCTGGTATGCATAGTCTCCTCACTCCCCCAATCCTGGTATGCATGGTACCCCCTCATCCTGGTATGCATGGCACCCCATCCCTTATCCTGGTATGCATGATCCCCTCATCCCTATTCTGGTAGGTATGGTACCCCTCATCCTGGTATGCATGGCACCCCATCCCTCATCCTGGTATGCATGGTACCCCGCATTCCTATCCTGGTATGCATGGTACCCCTCATCCCTATTCTGGTATGCATGGTACCCCTCATCCCTAATGCTGGTATGCATGGCACCCCTCACCACCCAATCATGGTATGCATGGTCCCCTCACCCCCTAATCCTGATATGCATGGTCCCCTCACCCCCCAATTCAGGTATGCATGGTCTCCTCACACCCCCAATCCTGGTATGCATGGTACCCCCTCATCCCTATCCTGGTATGTATGATCCCCTCATCCCCCAATCCTGGTATGTGTGGAACCCCTCATCCTGGTATGCATGGCACGCCATCCCTTATCCTGGTATGCGTGATACCCCTTATCCCTATTCTGGTATGCATGGTACCCCTCATCCCTATTCTGGTATGCATGGTACCCCTAATCCTGGTATGCATGGCACCCCATCCCTCATCCTGATATGCATGGTACCCCACATTCCTATCCTGGTATGTATGGTACCCCTCATCCCTATTCTGGTATGCATGGCACCCCTCACCCCCCAATCCTGGTATGTATGGTCCCCTCAACCCCCCAATCCTGGTATGCATGGTCCCCTCACCCCTCAATTCTGGTATGCATGGTCCCCACACACCCCCAATCCTGGTATGCATGGTACCCCCTCATCCCTATCCTGGTATGTATGGTCCTTTCACCCCCAATCCTGGTATACATGGTACCCCCTCATCCCTATGCTGGGATGCATGGTCCCCTCACCCCCCAATCCTGGTATGCATGATACCCCTCATCCCTATTCTGGTATGCATGGTACCCCTCATTCCTATTCTGGTATGCATGGTACTCCTCATCCTGGTATGCATGGCACCCCATCCCTCATCCTGATATGCATGGTACCCCGCATTCCTATCCTGGCATGCATGGTACCCCTCATCCCTATTCTAGTATGCATGGTACCCCTCATCCCTATTCTGGTATGCATGGTACACCTCATCCCTAATGCTGGTATGCATGGCACCCCTCACCCCCCAATCCTGGTATGCATGGTCCCCTCACCCCCTAATCCTGGTATGTATGGTCCCCTCACTCCCAATTCTAGTATGCATTGTCCCCTCATCCCCCAATTCTGGTATGCATGGTCCCCTCACCCCCCAAACCTGGTATGTGTGGTACCCTTCATCCTGGTATGCATGGCACCCCATCCCTTATCCTGGTATGCATGATACCCCTCATTCCTATTCTGGTATGCATGGTACCCCTCATCCCTATTCTGGTATGCATGGCACCCCTCATCCTGGTATGCATGGCACCCCATCCCTCATCCTGGTATGCATGGTACCCCGCATTCCTATACTGGTATGCATGGAACCCCTCATCCCTATTCTGGCATGCATGGTCCCCTCACCCCCCAATCCTGGTATGCATGGTCCCCTCACTCCCCAATCCTGGTATGCATGGTCCCCTCACCCCTCCAATACTTGTATGTATGGTACCCCCTCATCCCTATCCTGGTATTCATGGTCCTCTCACCCCCCAATCCTGGTATGCATGGTACCCCTCATCCCTAATGCTAGTATGCATAGCACCCCTCACCCCCCAATCCTGGTATTCATGGTCCCCTCACCCCCCATTCCTGGTATGCATGGTCTCCTCACCCCCCAATCCTGGTATGCATGACACCCCTCATCCCTATTCTGGTATGCATGGTACCCCTCATCCCTATTCTGTATGCATGGTACCCCTAATCCTGGTAAGCATGGAACCCCATCCCTCATCCTGGCTTGCATGGTATCCCGCATTCTTATCCTGGCATGCATGATACCCCTCATCCCTAATGCTGGTATGCATAGCACCCCTCACCCCCCAATCCTGGTATGCATGGTCCCCTCATTCCCCAATCCTGGTATGCATGGTCTCCTCACCCCCCAATCCTTGTATGCATGATACCCCTCATCCCTATTCTGGTATGCATGGTACCCCTCATCCCTATTCTGTATGCATGGTACCCCTAATCCTGGTATGCATGGCACCCCATCCCTCATCCTGGCTTGCATGGTATCCCGCATTCCTATCCTGGTATGCATGGTACCCCTCATCCCTATTCTGGTATGTATGGTACCCCTCATCCCTAATGCTGGTATGCATGGCACCCCTCACCCCCCAATCCTGGTATGCATGGTCCCCTCACCTCCCAATCCTGGTATGCATGGTCCCCTCACCCCCCAATCCTGGTATGCATGGTACCCACTCATCTCTATCCTGGTATGCATGATCCCCTCACCCCCCAATCCTGGTATGCATGGTACCCCCTCATCCCTATCCATGGTTGTGGAAATGTGTACTCATCTCATTTATATGAACTTGTTTAATGACAGTATCACAAACAATATGGTCAATATGACAAAATTGTGATATTGGTATTGAAGATTTTACATATTTGAGGTGAAAGCTATTGTACATTAATACACTGTTAGGGTCCATAAGTTTCTGTATAGATCAGTAGACAGACTACCAGTGGGAACTTTTTTGACCATAACATCAAGGAAATTGATCTGCACCTGGTCAATATGAATAGTAAATGTTATGTTCGGGTCACTAGAGTTAATGAATTCTAAGAAAGTATAAAATGACTGTAAATCCCCATCCCAGATGAAAAATATGTCATCCATATAGTATAACCACACTGTGGCATGTGTAAATAAGGGGTGCCTATAGACTTATTGGTCCTCAAAATTTGACATGAAACAGCATAGAGAGGGGTCACATTGGACCTCATAGCTGTCCCTTTCAATTGTAGGTAAAAATTATCACCAAATAGAAACAATTATTTTGTAAAATGAGATGCAATAACTCAATTCAGAAAGAGACTTGATTGGATGAAAACGAGGTAAATTGCAATAATTTAGTGACACTGATGAGCCTTCATGATGAATAGAATGCCACAGACTCCAGCGGATTCCCAGTGGACTTCGAGTTGAACTCTGTCCTACATTATTTGTTGACAACGTGGAATTTTGCAACAAGTTTGAGAGCATCATTAATAAATGTTTATTTGACCTCATATTACTCAACATAGAATTTCTTCAGCAGACTTATCAGTGAAATCAAAACACAAGTTACCACCATGGAAGAACAACTCACAGCTACCTTGTCTTCATCTGACCTTTCTGAATTGAAAAATAAAATCTCTTAAAACTTGGAGGAGCATCCAAAATCTCTTGAAACTTTTAAAAGGAATACATTTCTACTTGACACTGAAAATTACCAATTAACTGCATTTACAGATGGCGAGATTCCTACAACCCCTCCAACTGCCAACACCGTCCCATTCCCAAGACAGGTTTTCCTCCAGTTCTGGAAGCGACTATCATTCCAGAAATTGTCGGAATTGTTTGTGGCTGTCTGTCTCGGGCCAAACTCTGCTGTTATATCTATAAAGCCAGAGAGTAATCAGCAGAAAGACTAACATTATTGTTTCTCTGATGTCATATAGCGCAATTTTGCTATACACCACTTTCCAAATTATTATGCAAATGTTTTTTTTTCTCTGATTTTCCTAAATGGTCGATGCAAATGAGTTAGTATAACGTTCAAATCAACAAACGTTGGAGTATAAATCTAATTTTATTAAACAAACCTCCCAATGATAACAGTATTTTTTTCAAAACTAAAAAAATCAAAATACATTGTTCCAAATTATTATGCACATCAGTTTCCAAACATTTTAAAACATGTAAAGAACTTAAAAAGGTCATTTATTGAATTTGCAGCATTGAGGTCACATTTATTTTTTCAATCAAAAAATGTCTTAGCAGGCCAAGCTGCATTCTAACATAGGACCCCGTCTTGATAGTACCTTCACAATTTTTGCATCCGTTGAACTTGTGAGATTTTAGATAGTTTCTGCTTGAATTTCTTTGCAGGATGTCAAAATAGCCTCCCACATCTGCTGTTTTGATGTGAACTACCTCCCACCCTAATAGATCTTTTGCTTGAGGATATTCCAAAGGTTCTCAATGGGGTTGAGGTCAGGGGAGGATGGTAACCACGTCATGAGTTTCTCTCTTTTTATGCCCATAGCAGCAAGTGACTCAGAGATATTCTTTACAGCAGGGTTCCCCAACTCCAGTCCTCAAGGCCCACCAACAGGTCATGTTTTCAGGATTCCTTAGTATTGTACAGGTGATAATTCCATCACCTGCACAGGCAATAATTCCATCACCTGTGCAATAGTAAAGAAATCCTGAAAACATGACCTGTTGGTGGGCCTTGAGGACTGGAGTTGGGGAACCCTGCTTTACAGCAAGAGGTGGTGCACTGTCATGCATGAAGATGATTTTGCTATGGATGGCATTGTTCTTCTTTCTGTACCATGGAAGAAAATGGTGATCAGAAAATCTATACACTTTTCAGAGGTTATTTTCACCCCCCCAGGTGTTCTGTCCCCATCATTCTGGCCCAAAACATGACTCTGTCACCTCCTTACTGACGTCACAGCCTTGTTGGAACATGGTGGTTATTCACCAACAATCCGGTACTCTATTCCTCTGTACTATCCAGTGTTGCATTGCACTCATCGGTAAACAAAACTGTTTTAAAATGTCTTCATGTATGTCTAGTCCCACTGCAACTGTTTGCTGGACTCCAGAGGCACCAGTAGCTTCACATAGCCTCTCTCTTAAAATGATGAATTTATCTTGCTGAAACCTTCATCATTATGCCTTTATCTGCATGAACCTGGCTGTGCTATGTATCAACCACAAATCTCTTCACAGTTTAATGTTCATGCTTAAGTATTTCTGAAATATCTAATGTTTTCATATCCTGTTCAAGGCATTGCACTATTTGATGCTTTTCAGCAGCAGAAAGATCCTTTTTCTTTTCCATATTGCTTGAAACCTGTGGCCTGCTTAATAATGTGGAAGTCCTTCGTAAGTAGTTTTCCTTTAATTGGCTCACCTGGCAAACTAATTATCACAGGTGTTTAAGTTTGATTTCAGTGATAAAAAGAGCCCTGACATATAATACCATCCATGACTTTATTTAAAAATAAAAAAAATTCCATCTTTATGACACTTAAATGCAGTTTGCATAGTAAACTAGAACACTGAGTATAGTGCATAAATAGAGAGTGACTGGTGGTGGGGAAACAAATAATGACTGAATTTACTCTGCTACTTTACCAACTCTTTGGGGTTAAATCCTTTTACATCCCCGACATTACTATATTGTTCTGAGACCTCTGTTGTGTGTCTGCAGGATAGATTCACATTGTTGAGGGCTGAAGATAACATCTAACATTATTATTCGGCACAATATGGTGGAAGGCTGTACCGTAGGTTAACATGTGAGCTGAGCTCTGTCAATGTGCCAAATAACATGACATGGCTTCCTTCTTTCCTAATGTAAACGGCAGCATGCTTCTGTGTGCTGAGACTGCTATGTGCTGTATTCAGTTATTGGGAGAGAAAGAAAGAAAGAAAGAAAGAAAGAAAGAAAGAAAGAAAGAAAGAAAGAAAGAAAGAAAGAAAGAAAGAAAGAAAGAAAGAAAGAAAGAAAGAAAGAAAGAAAGAAAGAAAGAAAGAAAGAAAGATACACAACATCACCTGTTAACTGCTGGATTATCATCATCAGAGACACAGGCACCATATCTGTAAAATGATGATGCTGTTTTTTCTGCAATTCATGTGAATCAAAATGCTCATTATTCAAATTTTCCAGGACTAGTGGATTTTCTGAAATTTAACTTGAATTCAATCCATATCAAATCGATCATCTCTAGTAGGTACATGCATGGAAAAGAGGATGTGGCAACAGCCCAGTTTTCTTGTAGTATGTATTGTTGATAAATTGAACTATTAAAACGTATTCAAAGCGTTACAATTTTTTTTTTAATTCTCTTCACTCTTGCCAATAAATATGAAAAATTAAAATAGCAACATTGTTAGCTAGGCACACTCCCCAAAAGGAAGATTTTCCTGGTATGTACGATTGATACATTGGACAGGAAACAGGTATACAAAAGTTAAAAGGTGTACTTTTTATTAAAAAAAAATTAATATAACCCTCCTTTTCCCAAAAATGATGTGACAAGAAAAGCTAGGTAGGTACAAGTCCCAAAAGCTAGCAGCTATAACAAGCCACTGTATATTCGTGTGGCATGTACTGATTTAATATTGGACTATAAATACAATGTTAACTAAGTATCATATGTTATTTTCATGCACTATTGCTTATATTTATTTATTATAGGGTATTTTCTCATTTTCTTTTTGTCTTTGGTTTTGTCTGTTTAGTGGCCAGTGTGAACATTCACCTACGCACTGCATCTATACCAACTTATGCAGCTCATTTCTTTCAGTTTTGCTTTAGGTTTTTCCAATGCAGATCAGGGCATGACCTCCATTTTCTTTGAGCTGGACATTATGTTAATATAGCTTCTCGTGGCAAAGTGTCCAAAAATTGGGGCCTTGGTCTTGCTATTCACATTTATGTCATTGGACATATGGTAAGGTTTTAATACTAGAGGTTAGGACCGTCTCGAGTAAGGTCACCTTGATGTAGTGGGATGGCTTTTACATTTTTTTGATTAATACAAGGTTAACTAAGTGTTATGTTATTTTCATGCACGATTGCTATTTATTTACTTACTGCGGGTATTTGCTCATTTTGTTTTTTCTTAGTTTTTTTCTATTAAAAACAATTACTATTTTTTTTAAATACCCATACTTTGTGAGGTAGACAGTGGCATTTAAATTTCTGGAATGTTGGGAATTTTCTTTTGTCTTTTTTTAAATTCTACAAAAAGGAATGCAAAGGAAATGCAAGAAGATGTAGCTTATGACTTGTTGGTCTTGCAAGCCAAGAAACACAGTTGGTTTCAGTATTTTTCCTCAGTAGGAAAGATAGAACTTAGGGGACTTAAACTGCCGCCTTATTTGTAGTCCATTAAGAATAAAGAAAGAAAAAGAAGTAATTAGCAGCTAGAAAAGGTTTAGCAATGGAGTATATCACAGATCAATTCACAGTCATACAGACTCTGCAGCTCCTGCACCCACCATATCACTTGAGTTTATCTATGTTGTTTTCCATAGTGGAGGCAACAAATATGTTGCAGGGACCAGCTAGAAATTGTACTTCAACTGGCAGTATATGGTAGTATACAGAGGGGAAAATAAGCATTTGATACACTGCCAATTTTGCAAGTTTTCCCACCTACACAGAATGGAGAGGTCTGTAATTTTCATCGTAGGTACACTTCAAATGTGAGAGACAGAATCTAAAAATAAAAAACAGAAAATAACATTGTATAATTTTTAATAATTAAATTGCATTTTATTGCAAGAAATAAGTATATGATCACCTACCAACCAGCAAGAATTCTAGCTCTCACAGACCTGTTAGTTTTTCTCTAGGAAGTCCTTCTACTCTGCACTCATTACCTGTGTTAATTGCACCTGTTTGAACTTATTACCTGTATAATAGACTCCTCAATCACACTCCAAGCTCTCCACCATGGCCAAGACCAAAGAGCTATCTAAGGACACCAGGGACAAAATTGTAGACCTGCACAAGGCTGGGATGGTCTACAGGACAATAGGCAAGCAGCTTGATGAGAAGGCAACTGTTGGTACAATTATTAGAAAGTGGAAGAAACTCAAGATGACTGTAAATTTTCCTTGGCTTGGGCTCCATGCAAGATCTTGCCTCGTGGGGTAAGGATGAATCTGAGAAAGTTTAGGAATCAGCCCAGAACTACACGGGAGGACCTGGTCAATGATCTGAAGAAAGCTGGGATCACAGTCTCAAACATTACCGTTAGTAACAGAATACGCCGTCATGGATTAAAATCCTGCAGGGCATGAAAGGTTCCCCTGCTAACGCCAGCACATGTCCAGGCCCATTTGAAGTTTGCCAATGACCATCTGGATGATTCAGAGGAGAAATGGGAGAAGGTCATGTGGTCAAATGAGACGAAAATAGAACTTTTTAGTATTAACTCCACTTGCCATGTTTGGAGGAAGAAGAAGGATGAGTACAACCCCAAGTACACCATTCCCAACTGTGAAGCATGGTGGGGGGAAACATCATACATTGGGGGTGCTTTTCTGCAAAGGGGACAGGACAACTAAACCGTATTGAAGGGAGGATGGATGGGGTCATGTATTGCGAGATTTTGGCCAACAATCTCTTTCACTCATTAAGAGCATGTCAGGCTTGTCAGGAAGACCAACCTTCCAGTCCCCAGGCTAGGCCAAGACCGTACTGGTTTGGTTTGTTCCAGCCCTTATGGTGTGAGGGCACTGAGCTGGGAGACTCTTCTCACATGATTCTGGAAGAAGCTAGAAGTAGCTTATGATGAGGAAATTTATTAACATCTCTAATACACACACATTATTCAGTAGATGGCAGGAAAGTACAATGCACATTAGTCACTCCTCAATGTAAGCACATAACTATTATTACCTTATACATTTTCTAACTCACAGTGCCAAAAGGGAATTCTGACACTAACAGATCTACTGCCACATGTCCGTTTCACTCAACAGCAGTAGGTCAAGTACTGGGGTACCACATTTACACACTAAAAGTCCCATTTCCTATGTTCTACCATGCTGTAGTAGTACACAATATTCTGTTAACAGTAGTCCTACACTGTTTAAGACATTTTTGTACCTATTGCTAATGTTGAGCTCCTGACCTCCTGTTCCTTGGCAGTAAAATTCTAAAATGGCAGCTGCTTTCCCTATTTCATCTTTTATAGTGGCTATGATATTCTCTTCTGATTTGCTGTGATACGCCATGTGATGTAATAGCTGCAAGACATTATGGTACCTAACATCATGTAAGATCTTCTCTCTGACTGATGCAACCTTCAGCAATGTGTGAAATTTCACAGGGCACTTTTTTATGATTTGCTTAAATAAAATTGCCGATACTTGCAAATTTCATGAAATTAGGCTTGAAGTTGATTAGCAGCTGACTAATTTGATCAATTCTACTAAGTGTGTATTGTTAACAATATTCATAATCTACTACTACCTAAAAATATATTTTATAGTGAATCCAGGTCAGATATTTTCCAGGCATTGTGATGGGGTTCTTTGAATCTCTGTTGTTTTACTTGTTGGCAGAATGTGGCTTTCAGGGAAATAAAATACATTTTTTGGCATTAACATTGCGGTAATATCAGCTCAAGTCCAAGAAGAATTCTAGAAAAAGTCATCAAAATTTTACTAAATGTGAAATGTGCCAAATTATTTGCTTATCTTTAGCGTGTACAAAAGCTGTTTCCTTAGCCTCATAATTATGCCAAAACTTAAATATGCTTCCTGGAGAAGGAAGAGGCATGAATTAAAATGTAACTTGTTTTTTAGAACCTTTTAAAGGTTATGGACAGTTATAGCTATCATGGGACAAATTTAAAAATTATTTTTTTTTTCAATAGAACTGTTATTTTCACAATATAAAATTTATGATCTGGCCTATTTTTTGTTAAATTTCCAAGCTGCTGCTGCTGCGGTTTAATAGAGATATGACTACTACTTTAGGCATAGCTAAGTGTGGGGTAAAGGGGTAGGTACATTGGATGTTGAGTACCATTGAGGTGGGACAAAGGCACTCTGCTTTACCCCATGTATTTAGATACAGTGCTAGGAAAGCTAAAGGGAACTTGACAATTGATATATGCTGCCCGATCCAAGTGCACCATGCATCAGACATTGGCTGTATGATTTCAGTCATGTATGTTAAAAGGGGTTGTCCAGTACTTAATATTACCCCCCCCCCCCAAATGTATCCCCCCGGGGCCCCTAAGGATTTTTGTAATTACCTTACATTGCAGATAATGCCTGTGAGCGGCACTATCACTGGCTGCTCACAGGCATCACGTGACCCCCGGCTGCAGCCGACTCTGACATCCGCTGATGTCACGACAAGTACTGGCAGCAGCCGGGGGTCTTTGTGTTCCTCATTTCAGGTGGATGCCAGGCTGTGGGCGGGGTGGCCACCCGCGTCACACCCGGCATCCACCGTGCTCTCCCCATTCATTGGGAAAGCACGTGGTGGATGCTGGGTGTGACGCGGGGGTAATATCACATGTTTTATTTGTGCATGTCATTGAACAAGGAAGCTTATTTATGCACTCTTACACAGAAAATAAATTTGGTAATGATTGGTGAAGGAAGTTTTTAGTGGGGTGACATTTACCGTATTTTTCGTACTATAAGATGCACTGCACCATAATATGCACCCCAAATTTTGGGGTGGAAAATAGGAAACCAGGTGAGCGGTAGAGTGGGAGTCACAGGAGGCATGCTCCCTCAGGAAGCTGGTGGAATTGAAGGAATGCTGGGGACCCTGGGAGGGAGAAGGGGTGTGCCAGCAGCAGGGGGTTGCATTGGTGGTCGAGCCGAATCGCAGGAAGAAAGGGAAGGTCCCTTCCTCAGGAACCCAGCGGCGGCAGCAGCAGAAGCAGTGAGATACCTTAAGCTACGTTCAAACCATAAGACGCACCCCCCATTCTCCTCCCAAATTTGGGGGAAAAAGGTGTGTCTATGTCTATGGTATATATATTTTTCATAAAAATTTTTTCTTTTTGTTATTATAGTGAGAATATCAGTCTTTTTTACAGTAAATATTTGTCCCTAATAGTGTTGAGTGAGCATGCTCGACACTGCTTGGTACTCGCCCGAGCGTCTCGCTACTCGGGATGTTCGGTGAGCACCGAGCATTTCCGGGTTACTCGGGCGGGAGCTCGGGTCTCCACCCTGCATGTTTGGCGCTTTTACAGAGCCAATGAACATGCAGGGATTGCCAGCCAGTCACTGTAATTCCGCAGCCATGTTGTTTGTGGGTATTACAGTGATTGGCTGGCCGCACAGCGTCACCTCGAGTATTTTAAACCGGGCGCCGCCATCTTGAACACAGTCGGCCGGGATCAGACAGTGTAGGGTCAGTGCTGCTGAGTTAGGGAGAGATATATAGTGCGAAATAGGTAGTGTAGGGTCTCTAAAGCCTGCCAAATCAAACAGTCCTTCTCAGGACTAATATCCATCCCAGATATCAGGCAGGCAGGCTGTATAGGAGATGCAGTGGTTATACCAACAAACAGTTCATTACAGTCCTGTGTGCTCCTGCTGGTCAAATTGCTAGACTTATCCCCAGGTCTCAGGGGCCAGGAAAAATCCTTTTTTTTCATCTAAATCCTGTATTTTTTTTTTCTTCCTCAGTCAGACTGTACAAATACGCATCTTATTAACCTTTTGGTATTTCCCCCCCTCAAAAAAAAAAATTGAGTGTGTCTGTGACAGTTCAGACACCAATATATCTGTTTAAAAGATTCTGGTGTAGGCCACATAACTATAACTGTGGTTTTGCAGTTCCACGATTCAAATCTCTGTATTATCCAGCTTTTGGCCATTTTTGGCGTAAAAAAAAACAGTAATAGTGTCTCCCTGACTGTTCAGACACAATTATATCTGTTTAAAAGACTCTGGTGTAGGCCACATAACTATAACTGTGGTTTTGCAGTTCCACGGTTCAAATCTCTGTATTATCCAGCTTTTGGCCATTTTTCTGTAAAAAAAACAGTAATAGTGTCTCCCTGACTGTTCAGACATCAATATATCTGTTTAAAAGATTCTGGTGTAGACCACATAACTATAACTGTGGTTTTGCAGTTCCACGGTTCAAATCTCTGTATTATCCAGCTTTTGGCCTTTTTTCCATAAAAAAAACAGTAATAGTGTCTCCCTGACTGTTCAGAAACAAATATATCTGTTTAAAAGATTCTGGTGTAGGCCATATAACTATAACTGTGGTTTTGCAGTTCCACGGTTCAAATCTCTGTATTATCCAGCTTTTTGCCCTTTTTACATAAAAAAACAGCAATAGTGTCTCCCTGACTGTTCAGACACAAATATATCTGTTTAAAAGATTCTGGTGTAGGCCACATAACTATAACTGTGGTTTTGCAGTTCCACGGTTCAAATCTCTGTATTATCCAGCTTTTGGCATTTTTTCCGTAAAAAAAAAACAGTAATAGTGTCTCGCTGACTGTTCAGACACAAATATATCTGTTTAAAAGATTCTGGTGTAGGCCACATAACAATAACTGTGGTTTTGCAGTTCCACGGTTCAAATCTCTGTATTATCCACCTTTTTGCCTTTTTTACATAAAAAAATCGTTTGAGTGTCTCGCTCAGTGTTCAGACACAAATATATCTGCTTAAAAGATTCTGGTGTAGGCCAGAGAAATAGAACTGTGGTTTCCTCTTCCACGGTTCTAATCTCCTTTTTATTACCCTTTTTCCATTGATAGTGCGAGTGTAAGCTATTTTACTTCATTTACAATGGGCAAGGCGCGTGGCAAGGGACGTGGAACTGGACGTTCTGGTGATGGTGCGTGTAGAGCACGGGGCCATGGCCAAGGTGGAAATGTGCCACAACCAACAGCCACATCTTCTCACTCCCACTTCTTGACCGAATTACTAGGGAAGCACACTACAACAGCAGTATTGCGAACTGATCAGTATGAACAGGTTATTAATTGGATAGCAGATAATAATTATAGTTACCTGGGCACCACCACCTCCGGTCTGTCTTCCACACGGTCAAGTTTTAGTAGCCGTGTGTCTCGACCGCATACTCCTCCTCACCCTGATGCTCCTTCCTCCCACCATGCCGAGTGTCGTCAGACAGCAACTGATCCCACACTTGGACACTCTGAAGAGCTGTTCACTGGTCCATTTCCATATTTGTGCCCCTAGCCTGCTCCACTTGAAGTGGTGGAAGAAGAGATCCCATGTAGCGATACCCAAATATTTGAACAGCCACGGCCACAGGAAGTCGACGCTGGCAATTTGTCACAAGAGGTGGACGATGACGAGACACAATTGCCACGAAGTGAGGAGGAGGATCGTGGTTTGCAAGTGGAAGAGGAGGAGGTGGTGGATGATCTAGTAACTGACCCAACGTGGCAGGAGGACACGCAGAGCGAGGCCAGCAGCACACAGGGGGAGGGAGGCAGAGTACCCCAACAGGCAGGAAGAAGCAGTGTGGTGGCCGCACACAGAAGGCGGGCAACCGTTCTCCGTAACACCAACACGAGGGACGTTGCCAGTACAACCGGTAGGTCTTCCAGAGTCTGGAATTTTTTTAATGACTCTGCTGATAACCCCAAAAAGGCCTTTTGTACCACCTGCCAGGCCAGCATCAGCAGGGGTGACAAAACTACCAGCCTGACCACCACCAGCATGATCAGGCACATGTCAGCAAAGCACCCGACTTTGTGGGGCGAACCCCAGGGTCCACGACCAGTGTCAGCGGGTGTCACCACTGCTGATCGTGTAAGAGAACCTCCTGTGGTGCATGCAAGGCAATCCCCTGTCCATACTGCATGCAAAGATGCCCCCTCCTCTCAGTCTTCACTTGTTATGGCAGTTTCTCAAGAAATAGCATCAACGTCCACATCCACGTCCCACCGCAGCATTCAATTGTCCATATTCCGGACCTTTGAACAAAAGCGCAAATTCGCAGCCAACGCCCCACAGACCACAGTCCTAAATTCGCACATTTCACGACTGCTTGCGTTGGAAATGTTGCCTTTTAGGCTGGTGGAGATGGAATCCTTCCGCAACCTTATGGCGGTGGCCGTCCCTCGGTACTCGGTCCCCAGCCGACACTATTTTGCCCGGTGTGCCATCCCTGCACTACACAAGCACGTGTCCCAAAACATCTGCCGTGCCCACAACAACGCAGTTACTGGGAAAGTCCACCTGACAACGGACACTTGGACAAGTGCTTGTGGCCAGGGACGGTACATCTCCCTGACGGCACACTGGGTAAACATAGTCGAAGCAGGGTCCCAGTCGGACCTTGGGACGGTACACATCCTCCCCACACCGAGGATTGCGGGCCCTATGTCAGTCAGAGTTGCCCCCACAGTGTACAGCTCCTGTGCATCATCCTCCTCATGATCAGCCTCCATCTCAGATATCACTACATCAGTTACAAGCTGGAAGCACTGCAGTACTGCTTGAGCCAAGCTGCAACAGGCTGTGCTGAAACTCATAAGCTTAGGTGAGAAACCTCACACTGCTTGTGAGTTTTGGACAGCTGTGAAAGAGTAGGCAGATCTGTGGCTGAGCCGCTGAACCTACATCCAGACATGGTCGTGTGTAACAACGGCCGTATCCTGGTGGCGGCTCTGAGGCGAGGCGAGATCACACACGTACCATGCCTGGCTCATGTGCTTAACCTCGTGGTTCAGCGGTTTCTTAAATCGTACCCCGAGTTGCCAGATCTGCTCGTCAAAGTACGCCGCCTGTCAGCTCATTTTCGGAAGTTGGCTACAGCTTCCGCCGCCCTTGCTGAGTTGCAGCAGCGTTTGCATCTTCCGGAACACCGACTGGTGTGTGATGTCCCCACATGTTGGAACTCTACCCTCCACATGTTGCAAAGGATTTGTGAGCAGAAGAGAGCAGTTTTGGAGTACCAGCTGCAACAAGGCCGTCGATATTCAGGTCAGACTCCACACATAAGACCTCAGGAGTGGACCTGGATGTCTGACATCTGTACCATCCTGACAAACTTTGAGGAGTCCACCAAGATGGTGAGTGGCGATGACGCCATCATTAGCGTCAGCATCTCACTTGTCTGTCTTTTGCAACGCTCTCTGCAGAGAATTAAAGAGGAGGCATTGCAGCCAGAGTATAATGAGATGGATCAAGAAGCCGTAACGGGCGATTACACACAGCCCAGCCTCATCTGATCCCAACGTGCATTGGGGGACAATGAGGGAGAGGAGGAGGAGGAGGAGAAAGAACAGGAGCTGGTATCATGTGCTGTAGACGGTAGTACCTGTACAACTGTCATACTGTCGGTTCAGCATGGGTGGCCTGAGGACAGGGGGGAGGAGGAGGAGGAGGAGAGCATGGTCAGTCGTCATCTTGGTGAGGACACAGAAGTCTTGCCCATTACCAGTCTGGCACGCATGGCTGACTTTATGTTACGCTGCCTTAACCGTGACCCTCGCGTTGTCAAAATGTTGGGTGACAGTCATTACTGGTTGGTGACACACTTTTAGACCCCCGCTACAAGGAGAACATTCACTCTGTTATTCCTGAGGTGGAGAGGTCTACAAAAATGGGGCAGTACCAGAAGGCCCTTGCTGCAGAACTGTTAAAAAAATTCCCATCTGAACACGCTAGTGGCAGAGGTCACAGTTCGTTGCCCAACCAAGGCGTACAGGTGAGAGAGACGCAACTCCAATCCAGCAGAGGCAGGCGAACACTGTCAACGTTCTGGGACAGTTTTCAGAGACCCGCCCAGCTTACAGGCCCTGAGGCGCGGGGTACTCTCACAAGGAGTGGAAAGTTTCAAAAGATGGTGAGGGAGTACCTTGCCGATCGTACCAGCGTCCTACGTGATTCCTCTGTGCCTTTTAATTATTGGGTATCCAAGCTGGACACTTGTAATGAACTCGCTCTGTACGCATTGGAGGTCCTGGCCTGCCCTGCCGCTAATGTGGTGCCCAGCTGCGCTTGGTACCACAGATCCTAGAAGGATGTATTAATGGAATCCTCCACAAGAGGCCCCCATAAACGTTCACATATCTCCACCTTCCACCTCAGACCAGCAGAGGGAGCCCGTTAGGGATATAAATAGGGAAGGTGGAGCTAGGCAGTTAGGAGTTCCTCTGAAGAGTTCCTGCAGTAGAGAAGCCTGAAAGAGGTCTGTCTGCAGTGGAGCTCAGTCTAGTTTAGAGAACTCAGTTGTAGCTCAAGTAAGTGAGCCCAATGTGTGCCGACGCCTGTAAGAGCGGTTGAAGAGCGGCAAGCTGCCTTTAGTGTGTATAGCCTAGTGAGGGCCCGAGGCGAGTGGAAAGTGAGTAGCAGTGGGGGCAGAGGAGCTTACCCAGCTCACCTCGAAGCATATACCGGACACCGGGTCAGAGCTTACCGGGATCTCTACGACCCAGTAAGGCATAACCGGAATCCCTGGAGAACTACAGGTCCCCGGTTCACCAGAGAGCTGATATGTAACAGAGCCAGGAGACATATAGGCCCCGTAAGTTGGGAGCATGCACTCCAAGAGAAGGCCCTACCACAACGTCAGCCGGTGCAGGACAGAGATAAAGTTAGGCCTAGCTTCAGGCAGGTCAGAAACTTACTAAGCGGAGGCAAGAAACAGGAGGCCCTACACCCGCTCATTGGGGAGGATACTGATATGCACCCTTCACCCTACAGTGCTCCGGGATGTGCCTGAATTACCACCAGTAAAAGGTACTTAAGTGACTACTGTGTCCGTCCCCGTTCTTGCTGTGACCCGGCTGGGCCTCGCCTGTCCTGCATCCCCCTCTCCGTACGCTGCCCTGAGGCCTAGCTCCACCTATGGGGAGCTATACCATCGAGCTGCCTTATCACCGGCCTCAGTGGACTGCCGCAGTGCTGGTGATTCTCACCAGAAACCACAGGTGGCATCACGAACTTTCATAGAGTAAACAAACAATCCCCTTTTAAAAGCTGACCCCAGGGTACGGGCCCGGGAGCCGACCACCGCGACATCCTCAAGGCCAGGCAAAGGCCCGGGTACCGAGTCGTCCCCATCCCCCTGGGCGTGTCACTAGCGTGTTATCGGAGCGTGTTTTTAGTGCCGCTGGGGGAATTATAACTGATAAGCCCACTCGCCTGTCAACTGACAATGCTGACAAGCTGACCCTTATCAAAATGAACAAGGGCTGGATTGGGCCAGACTTCTCATCACCACCAAATGACAGCAGAGTAACATAAAGTCAAATCCACTGTGTTATTTCTAGAGGTGTATTCCCATGCACCGCTTCACACCCACACATGGGTATACGCTTCCTCATTTCAGCTGTATTTTGCTTTTCTCCTTATCCTCAGTCTCCACCAACACTATACCACCAGGGTGACCATGGTCCGTGTTGCCAGCAGTGCAAGTTCCTCCGTCCTAATTTTTGCCAGCTTTTGCTTGGAAGGCATAGGCAAAGACTGTGGGAGACCCACTCCCCAATAATGGGAATAATGTTTTTAATATGATGTATTGCATGGCTCTTGTAAGGGGCATTGCAAGTTCCTCCGTCCTAATTTTTGGCAGCTTTTACTTGGAAGGCATAGGCAAAGACTATGGGAGCCCCACTCCCCTATAATGGGAATGATGTTTTTAATATGCTGTACTGCATGGCTCTTGGTTGCCAGCATTGCAAGTTCCTCCATCCTAATTTTTGGCAGCTTTTGCTTGGAAGGCATAGGCAAAGACTATGGGAGACCCACTCCCCAATAATGGGAATAATATTTTTAATATGCTGTACTGCATGGCTCTTGTTTGCCAGCATTGCAAGTTCCTCCGACCTAATTTTTGGCAGCTTTTGCTTGGAAGGCATAGGCAAAGACTATGGGAGACCCACTCCCCAATAATGGGAATAATGTTTTTAATATGCTGTACTGCATGGCTCTTGTAAGGGGCATTGCAAGTTCCTCCGTCCTAATTTTTGGCAGCTTTTGCTTGGAAGGCATAGGCAAAGACTATAGGAGACCCACTCCCCAATAATGGGAATAATGTTTTTAATATGATGTACTGCATGGCTCTTGTAAGGGGCATTGCAAGTTCCTCCGTCCTAATTTTTGGCAGCTTTTGCTTGGAAGGCATAGGCAAAGACTATGGGAGCCCCACTCCCCTATAATGGGAATGATGTTTTTAATATGCTGTACTGCATGGCTCTTGGTTGCCAGCATTGCAAGTTCCTCCATCCTAATTTTTGGCAGCTTTTGCTTGGAAGGCATAGGCAAAGACTATAGGAGACCCACTCCCCAATAATGGGAATAATATTTTTAATATGCTGTACTGCATGGCTCTTGTTTGCCAGCATTGCAAGTTCCTCCGTCCTAATTTTTGGCAGCTTTTGCTTGGAAGGCATAGGCAAAGACTATGGGAGACCCACTCCCCAATAATGGGAATAATGTTTTTAATATGCTGTACTGCATGGTTCTTGTAAGGGGCATTGCAAGTTCCTCTGTCCTAATTTTTGGCAGCTTTTGCTTGGAAGGCATAGGCAAAGACTATGGGAGACCCACTCCCCAATAATGGGAATAATGTTTTTAATATGCTTTACTGCATGACTCTTGTTTGCCAGCATTGCAAGTTCCTCCATCCTAATTTTTGCCAGCTTTGCTTGGAAGGCATAGGCAAAGACTATGGCAGACCCACTCACCAATAATGGGAATAATGTTTTTAATATGCTGTACTGCATGGTTCTTGTAAGGGGCATGAAAACTGTCTTGTTAAACCACTCTGAACTCCACGTCTCTTCCAAGGGGCATTAAAACCATCTTGTTAAACCTCTCTGAACTCCACAGCTCTTCCAAGGGGCATGAAAACCGTCTTGTTAAGCTACTGTGACCTCCACGTCTCTTCCAAGGGGCATTAAAACCGTCTTGCTAAACCACTCTGAACTCCACAGCTCTTCCAAGGGGCATTAAAACTGTCTTGTTAAGCTACTGTGACCTCCACGTCTCTTCCAAGGGGCATTAAAACCATCTTGTTAAACCACTCTGAACTCCACAGCTCTTCCAAGGGGCATTAAAACCATCTTGTTAAGCTACTGTGACCTCCACGTCTCCTCCAAGAGGCATTAAAACCGTCTTGTTAAACCACTTTGAGCTCCACAACTCTTCCGAAGGGCATTAAAACCGTCTTGTTAAGCTACTGTGACCTCCACGTCTCTTCCAAGGGGCATTAAAACCGTCTTGTTAAACCACTCTGAACTCCACAGCTCTTCCAGGGACATTAAAACCGTCTTGTTAAGCTACTGTGACCTCCACGTCTCTTCCAAGGGGCATTAAAACCGTCTTGTTAAACGACTCTGAACTCCACAGCTTTTCCAAGGGGCATGAAAACCGTCTTGTTAAGCTACTGTGATCTCCACTTCTCTTCCAAGCGGCATTAAAACCGTCTTGTTAAACCACTCTGAACTCCACAGCTCTTCCAAGGGGCATGAAAACCGTCTTGTTAAGCTACTGTGACCTCCACATCTCTTCCACGAGGCATTGATATTGTCTTTTTATTCCACTGCGACCTCCACCACTCTTCCAAGGGGCATTAAAACAGTCTTGTTAAACCACTCTGAACTCCACAGCTCTACCAAGGGGCATTGAAAAGTTGTTTTTAATTACCTCTAACCTCCACGACTCTTCCAACGAGCATTGCATTTCCTCCTAATTTTAGTCAGCTTTTGCTTTTCAATGCATAGGCGAAAACTAAGGGAGACCCACTCCCCAATAATGGGTAGAAGGTTTTTAGTACGCTGCAATCCACGTCTGTTTCAAGGGGCATTGCAGTTCCTCATAATTTTTGCAAAGTCTTCCATTCACTGCTTAGGCCAACAGTGTACAGGAGACCCAGTTGCTAAAAATGGAAAAAACGGTTTAGTTAAGGCCCTCTGACCTCCATGTCACTTCCAAGGGGCATTGGAGTGCCTCGAAATTTTTGGTAGGCATTGCACTCACTGTATGCCCTATAACTGTGCAGCCGAACCGCTCCTTTTGGTACAGAAACATATCCAGCATACATCCATTACTTAAAAAACCATCCCTTGACCAGAACTGCACGGCCAACTACAGACCTGTTTCCAATCTTCCCTTTATCTCTAAACTCCTGGAACGCCTGGTCCATTCCCGTCTAATCCGCTATTTCTCAGACAACTCTCTACTTGACCCTTTACAATCTGGTTTCCGCTCTTTATACTCTACTGAAACTGCCCTCACTAAAGTCTCTAATGATCTACTAACAGCTAAATCTAATGGTCACTACTCCCTGCTGATTCTCCTGGATCTCTCTGCAGCATTCGACACTGTGGATCACCAGCTCCTCCTCACTATGCTCCGCACTATTGGCCTCAAGGACACTGTTCTCTCCTGGTTCTCCTCCTATCTCTCTGACCGCTCCTTCTCTGTGTCTTTCACCGGTTCCTCCTCCTCTCTCCTTCCCCTTACTGTCGGGGTTCCTCAAGGATCAGTCCTATTCCCCCTTCTTTTCTCCTTATACACCGCTCCCATTGGACAAACTAATCAGCAGATTTGGTTTTCAGTACCATCTCTATGCTGATGACACCCAATTATACACCTCTGCTCCGGACATCACCCCTACATTATTACAAAAGACCAGTGATTGTCTTTTTGCTGTGTCTAACATTATGTCCTCCCTCTGTCCAAAACTGAATCTGTCAAAAACTGAACTACTCGTAATTCCTCCCTCCACTAACCTACCTGTGCCCGATATTGCCATTTCCGTTTGTGGCTCAACCATTACTCCCCAGCAACAAGCCCGCTGTCTTGGGGTCATTTTTGACTCAGATCTTTCCTTCACTCCTCACATCAAATCACTCACTCGTTCATGTCATCTACACCTCAAAAACATCTCAAGAATCAGGACTTTTCTCACCTTTGACTCGGCAAAAACTCTTACTGTAGCTCTTATTCATTCCCGTCTGGACTACTGCAACTCTCTACTTATCGGGCTTCCTCTTACTAAACTCTCCCCTCTCCAATCCGTCCTTAACGCAGCAGCCAGGATCATATTCCTCGCCAACCACTACACCGATGCCTCTTCCCTGTGCCAGTCATTGCATTGGTTACCCATCCAATATAGAGTACAATTTAAACTTATCACGCTTACCCACAAAGCGCTCCATGCTTCAGTACCCCCCTACATCTCCTCCCTTGTCTCAGTCTACCACCCTACACGTGCCCTCCGTTCTGCCAGTGACTTAAAACTAAAATCCTCCATAATCCGAACTTCCCACTCCCGTCTCCAAGATTTCTCGCGTGCTGCGCCAATTCTTTGGAATGCACTACCCAGGACAGTTCGATTAATTCCCAATACGCACAGTTTCAAGCGGACCCTAAAAACCCATTTATTTAGACTGGTGTATCGCCTCCACACACTATCTGTCCATCCCAGTATTCCCCCATATTAAAATCTTCTTCATTTTCAGGTTCATACCAGCCATGCACATAATAGCCTCGGTCAGGATTGCACACATACTGGCAGGCGACCAGTCCATGTATTATTTATCCTATTTAGTATATCAAGGCTGCATTATACAATATATGTTCATTCTACCTTTTGTGGCTCCCCCATTTCCTCATAGACTGTAAGCTTGCGAGCAGGGCCCTCACTCCTTTCGATATGAAATATGCTTATTCTGTATTGTCTGTGTAAGTCCCCCCTAAAATTTGTAAAGTGCTGCGGAATATGTTGGCGCTATAAAAATAAAAAAATATTATTATTATTATTATTATTATTATTATTAAATCCTACAAGATATGTGTGGTTGACTGGCCTGATATTGATGTGAATGGTCCCTGTTCCTCCTGCTCTTTCTCCTTTGCCACCACCTCATACATCATTCATCACCTGAAGCTTTGTTTTAACGGGAGTCATAGAACTGGGATAGTAGCAGGAAAACATCCAGCAATCCTCGGAGGAGGTAGGATATGTGCCAAAACACTGACCACCTCAGGCCTAGCCGCTACTACATACATGCGCTTGCATTCCAAGGAACAGAAAGCTAAGGAGATGGATGGCCTCAAGAATGATAATGAATAATTTACTCATTGTGTAGGAGGCCGACCACTGCTGCTGTCTACCTTCTGAACTTTGTGTTGAAGCCTGATTGACCCAGGACCCGCAATCCTCTATGTCTGGAGGACGTGTTGCATCCCAGTGTCCAACTGTGTCCCAGCTTCCACAATATTAACCCAGTGTGAAGGCGTCAGTGAGATGGACCATCTCTGGCCACATTCACTTGTCCACATGTTTGTGGTTAGGCTGTCCTTCCCACTAAATGCACTGGGGAGGGCACAGGTAATGTTTTGGTATGCGCGCTTGTGTATAAGGTGCACCGGGACAAATAGGGGCGGCTGGGGACCGTTTATGGACACCCTGCCGCCCCCAGGTGACTGGGGACCGTGTGTGGCCACCCGGCCGCGGGGTGGCTGGGGACCAAGCGTGGGCACCCGGCCGCCGGGCGGCTGGGGGTTGAGAATGGATACCAGGCCGCCGACGCAGCCATGACATGGTGGCCGGCGTCTGCCTCCACAAGCCTAAAAGGCCTCATTTCAAGTGCAAGCAAGCTAGAAGTATTGTATTGCAACCTGGGGGTGGGTGGGTGGCAGGCTGCACACTTATGCTTGCATTCCAAGAAAACAAAGCAGATGCTAACTTCTATCATCATCATGCTCCTCACCTTGGCACTCTCAACTCCTCTGATGGAGAAGCCAGGGCCAACCGGAGGAGTCTGGTTGTCTGGTGGGCTCGTCCAATGCTGCCCTAAAGCAGGCCAGGCTAAGAAAAGTGTGGGGAAGGTTACCGGGACAAATAGCGGCGGCTGGGGACCGTGTGTGGGCACCCGGCCGCGGGGCGGCTGGGGACCGAGTATGGACACCCGGCCGCCCCCTGGCGGCTGGGGACTGAGCGTGGACACCCGGCCGTTGGGCGGCTGGGGACTGAGTATGGATACTAGGCCGTCGACGCAGCCATGACGTGGTGGCCAGATTCCGCCTTCACATGCCTAAAAGGCCCAATTTCAAGTGCAAGCAAGCAAGCAGTATGGTATTGCAGCCTGGGGGTGGGTGGGTGGCAGGCTGCATACTTGCGCTTGCATTGCAAGGAATGGGGGAGGTACAATTGAACACTGCCCTGGGACAAGGACTTTCACGGGGATAGTTGCAATTCTGCATCTTCTGATGCGGCAAGGATCACTTCTGATGGGCACACTTTTAGGGTGTCAGAGATGCTTCCAGGGGTCTTCCCCATGCTGTTCCCATGTCTTTTCAGCACTGTATGCATGTGTCACACAGCACATGGCGAGATAAGGTTGTAAAATGTTAAAATGACATTTCCCGGTGACTGCATTTGTCACGGTTGAAAGCAATACAAAAGTGCAAAGACGCATAAAAAATGCTACTTGTGGACATAGCCCAAGGTGTGGAGGAGTATTTTTGTTTTTGGTTATTTATTTTACCTTATACACAAGTCTTTACCCTGGAAAGGAAGTTACTTAACATATTTCACAGGAAAACCGTTTCAGTTTCGTTTTTTAACTTTTTATTATGAGCCCGGAAAAGTGGCTTAATACCTCTGACCACATTGCTGACAGCAGTGACCTAGGGGTCAGAAATGCTTCCTGGGGATATGACCATGCTGTCCCCATGTCATTTAAACACTGTCACTATCGTTTTGGGCACTTTTTAGGCTTTCAACAGACTGCCGGGGGTGCCGCCGCAAAAATGCTTGGGTCTCCCATAGACTAACATTGGGCTCGTTGCTCGGGTCGAGCATCCGAGTATCACGGTGAGCTCGGCCCGAGCTTCGAGCACCCGAGCATTTTAGTGCTCACTCAACACTAGTCCCTAATAATTATTCAATCATACCTTCTCCTTCATGGCATGAAACTGCAGGCATTGCCGTCACCTCTTCTCTATTTTCAGCACATTTTGTGGAAAATCAGAAGCAGTACAAAAAGGTTTCTGACAACTTTCACTCAATTTTTAGCCATAAGCAGTTAAACTATAAAAGTTTTAGCTACTAAAAATGTGTTTTCTCCTATTGTTTTATAGAAAATGTTCTCATTTCATACTCTAGAGTATGTAAAAGGAACCTAAACACAGGAAATTAAAAACAGAACATAAGTAAACATACCACAATAGTAATAGCAAGTTTTAATGTATTTGCAAAGATGTTGCCAACTATATAATGGCAGATCCAGGAGTCCATCTTCAAAGTCAAATATGCCAAATTCCAGATCCCCTTCTTAATTGTCAGTTGATAGGATATAGAATACTTCCAGTGGGTGGTTATCTTACACTACAGAATTTTCATTTTATATTGGCTTGTCCATTTTGTATTGAATTGTGTAAAAATCAATTTGGATTGGTGCCTCTATCCTAGCTAAGTTAGAAAATATGTCAAACTGTGAAAGCTGCTTAAATGGACCTTATAATAGATGAATACTATGTTAGGAAGAGATTGCACAAACAAATAATGAATGTCGAATGACTGAAAACATTGGCAGCTTTATTACTATAGCCAACAACATACATAATCACATGGCAGATATCATGACTCCATAACAAGGCTGTAAGTGTGAGGCTCCTTAGGGCTCATTCACATGTCCATGTCTCCAGTATGTGTGGTGACAGTTTTCACCCGTACTGTAGACACATACACATGTCAGTGTGTTTCCACGGACCGTGTGTGCATGGACAAAACATGCTGACCTGTCTGTTTTTGCATGCCGCATGGGCCGCAAAACGTCTCACACATATGCACACTGATCACACATGGATGACATCTGTGTGTCATCAGTGTGACCCATACCAGCGCCTGGGAATCAGCGGTACAATTAGTGCTGTCCTAAGTGCCAGGTGCTGGAGGCAGCTCTCATCATTGTCCCCTGCATGGGCTGCGATCAGTGCCAGCAGGGGACAATGTTATGAGTTGTATTCTGCCCCCGCTCTCTCCAACAAGTGTAAAAATAAGAATAAAATAAAAAACACATTATACTCACCTTTACACCTAATTCCCTGAAGCCATTGTCCCCTGTAAGCAAACCAAAAATAAAAAGAATAATATCCCAATATCCCTCACCTGTCTGAAGTTGAAATAATCTAGTGTCCCATACCATAATATATCTGATCAACATTTCTGCATCAGCGTGAGCGGTGGCTTGAGGCGACCGCAGATGCTGAGAACCAGAGGAGAATGACTGGCTCCTGGGAAAATCAGTACAGTCCGCACTGATCCCAGGCACCGACTGCTGAAGGCAAACCTCATCATTGACCTTGAGACAATGCTGGGAGTTGCATTCAGCCCCCGCTGAGTACATCTTGTGTAAAATTAAATAAAAAGAATGGCGTTGGCTCCCGCGTCATTTTCATTACCAGCAGAGGAAAAACCGACCACTGGGGACTGATATTACTAGCCAGGAAAGGGGCCATTAGCCAAAAATATTCCCTGGCTATTAATAACAGCCACAGCTGATTGCTTAGCATTTACTGGCTAGATTACAGGGGATCCAAGAAAAAAATTTGAAAAACAGACAGCTATGAGCTGATATTTAAACCCAGGGAAAGAGCCATGGATCCTGGCCCCCTCAGTGGCTAATAATATCAGCCCTCAGTGACCCCAGAAATGGTGCATCAATAAGATGTACCAATTCTGATGCTTAGCCTCGGCTCTTCCCACTTTCCCTGGTGCGGTGGCAAGTGGGGTAATAGGGCTGGGGTTCATGTTAGCCTTGTATTGGCAGCTGACATGAAGCCCAGGTTAGTAATGGAGAGGCAGCTATACGACGCCCTCATTACTAACCTCATAGTAAAAGTTTGTAAATAAATACATCGCATGTAAGAATTCCTTTATTTTAAACAAAAGTCCAGACCTTGTTTTACACATTTATTTAAAAATAAAAAACACAGTTATAATCACCTAACACCTAAAGCCAATGTCCCCTGTAATAATTAACACCTAATCCCCAAAGTCATTGTCCCTTGTAAAAAAACAAAAATAAAAAACAACCATATTCCTCACCTGTTCGATGTAGCAAGTATTCGTGATGAGCGAGCACTAAATTGCTCGCGTACTCATTGCTCGGGTTGAGCAAATTGGAATACTCGGGTGCTCAACCTGAGCAACGAGCCCAATGTAAGTCTATGTGAAACCTGAGCATTTTTCAGGCGGCTCCCCCCGGCGGTCTGCAGAGGGCCTAAAAATTGCCCAAATCGATGGGAACAGTGCTCAAATGACACGGGAACAGCATGGGGAAGCCCCCTGGAAGCATTTCTGACTCCTAGGTCACTGCTGTCAACAACATTGTATTATGCCACTTTTACGGATTCACAATAAAACATACAAAAACAGAACCAAAATGGATTTTCCTGGGAAATATATTAAGGAACATCCTTTCCAGAGTAATGACTTGTATATAAGACAAAATAAATAACAAAAAACAAAAATACTCGTCCACACCTTGGGCTATGTTCACACGTAGCGTTTTTGATGCGTTTTTGCACTTTTGCATTGCTTTCAACCAAGACAAATGCATTCACTGGGAAATGTCATTTTAACATTTTACAACCTTATGTGGCCATGTGCTGTGTGACACAACATCAGACACATGCATACAGTGCTGAAAAGACATGGGAACAGCATGGGGAAGACCTCTGGAAGCATCTCTGACTCCCAGGTAGTGTTGAGCCACCCCCGTAGTGTTCGAGTTCGGTTCGTCGAACACCCGTGTGTTCGCCGAACTGTTCGTCGAACTGTTCGTCGAACACCTTCGAACACCGTTAAAACCAATGGCAGGCAAACAAAAACACATAGAAACACATAGAAAACACCTTCAAAGGTGTCCAAAAGCTGACAAACTGCTCAGAAGACACAACTAACACATGGAAAAGTGACAAGTACATATAGTCATGCGAAAAGAAAAGAGGTGGAGGAGTAAAAGGAGGGGGAGACACAGATATAGGCATGTCATGCCCTTCTAAAATCCAAAAAGTGAGAAGCCGACACGTTCAGTCCGCTCCTGCCCGTGCCACCTCCGTGTCGCCGGGTTTGTGCCAGAGCCGCGGTGAACACTGATGGCCAGCCCCCCTCTCCCAATACTGGTGCCTGTCCGCTGGTGGGTCGAGCGAGCCCCCCTGTGGTGGAGGCAGCTCTAAGCTTTTTAATTTAAATTGTGTGTCTAATTTGAATGAATACACTTTAAATCCATTTACAAGGATCTATTGGAGGGCAAGTCTCATGCCAGCAGCCGCGTAATTCCAGCTCCAGTAGCGTCCACTAAAGCTGCTGCAGTTAAAAAGCTTTTATAAGGATCGAGCTCGGCTGTCCACCGCAAGGCATCCTACTGCCAGTCCAAGCCCCTATGCCTTGGGGTGCCTCCTGATGCTCTTCACTGAGTATCCCGTGGTCCCGAAGCATTTCCTTTGAAAAAATTAAGTGTCCAAACTACAGGTGGTGTAGCTTGCTTAACAGCCGGGATAATCCGCTGACTAGCAGACACTGCTACTAGGCACAAAGTATTTCCTGGGCTAGATGCAGTTAAAAATTTGTAATTAGATACTCTCGTTGGATGCTGAGAAAGCATTCCATAGAGTCTCCTGGCATGCCATATATGATTCTCTTAAAAAGCTTGGGGTAGGGGTCTAGGGGACCCTTTTATAGCCAAAATCACGGCCCTGTATCACAATACATCACCTAGGCTGAAGATAAATGGAACTGTAGCACCCTGAGGGCTCGGTTGCTACAGAGGTATTGCACCTCACCCAGAGGTGTGATATCTCACTCTAAGGTAAGGATGGAGTGTGGATCAGGACCCGACACCTGCATGCATTACACCACATTGCCGTGGGGCAGGGCGACCAATATGCCTCTGAGATGGGCACGACAGTCCCTGTCCCTGGCTGGAGTGGGGGGAGGGAACACTGAGGAAGGGGAACCCTGTAGTGCAGGAGCAGGGAGGAAGCAGTTTCTGGGTGCATTGAGAAGGGAGTATAAAAGGTGGGCACCATCTTAGTTCAGTGCAGAGAAGTCTGAGCAGAAGTGGCAGGGAGCAGGGGCTCTGCATGAGCTCTGCTCCGAGGCGGGCCTAGTAACAGAGGCCCAGGCCTGGAAGAGGGAGAAGGAAGGAAGAGAAGCGGAGAAGGCTCCAGGAACGAGGAATGAAGGGATCCCAGGGGTGCGGACGGGCGAGTCGCCACCACACGCCCGAATCCACCTGCGTGGAGGGGTCAGGCCAAAGTGGGAGACCGGTCCCCGAAACTAGTGGAGGCAGGAAACGACCCTCAGCTAGAAACCGGAGGCTGTGACATTTTATGTGGCGCAGCCCCTCGCTACACCCGCTAGGAAGGCACCACATAGGGTCAGGGAAACTGGCGCCAAGTTTACCAAGAGGAGGCCCGAGGCAGCCGGACAGAAGGGTTGGTAAGAAAGGCCAGACAAAGGACACACAAAGGGGGTCCTGTGAAGCGCTCCAAAGTTATCTGGGAGTTGTCTGAGCCCCTCACCTGGTGAGCACAGTACGACGTGGGCAGCCGTTACCTGCAGACGTGGTCTGGATAATAAGAACTGTGAGTAAAGGCCCTGGACTGCATCACTGACTCCGTGTCGTTACTGCTGCTGCCCTGCACCATCACCCCCATCCTACGCATACACTGCCCTGAGGCTATACTCCTCCCGTGGGGAGTTATGCTACGCTCTGCTGCACCCACAACACCAGCCTCAGCGGTCTGCCCTGCAGCGGCGGTTCACTCTGACCGCAATCCACGGGTGGCGTAGTCGGACATTTAAACATCAAAACCACATAAATAGTTCCGCCACTGGTTTAACCACCCTGAGCCACGGAACCGGGTCGCCGCCACGAAGACTACAACCACCAGCATCCACCAAAAAGGGTCCGGCTCCGGGTGTCCCAAGGCCCAGGGGGTGCATCAGAACATTTTCATCACCTTTCACAATCACCAATGGGACAAGGCAGAGATGTCCTCTGTCCCCTCTCTTATACATCCTAGTGACGGAGCACCTGCTCTCATCAATTCGCCATAACCCCAATATTAGGTGGATTGAGGTGGGAGGCACCGAGTACAAGTGCTCTCTATTTGCTGATGATGTCCTAGTATATATCACTCAATCACATATATCCATCCATGCTGTTATGGCTGAAATAGATCACTTTGTTACATGGTCAAATTTTAAAATCAATGCAGCGAAGTCTGAGGCCCTCGATGTCTCCCTCCCCAAATCCATATAGGATTCCATCCAGTCCAACTCCATACAGACCACGGTTGGCAAGTTAGAACTGTAAGATTCACTACGTGAACCACTGGTGTTTTGTGGAAAAGCACATGTACACTGTCTTCCAAGTTATTATGCAAAAAGTGTTTAGGAGTGATAAGGGAAGAATTTGTTTGTTTGTCAGTTAAACTCATTGATGGTGATGTGTGTCAGGGCTCTTTATATCACTGTAAGCAATTGCAGACACCTGTGCTAATTAGTTTGGCAGGTGTGTCCAATGAAAGGCAAGACTACTTAAGAAGGCTGTCTCACATTATTAAGCAGCCTACATTTTCTGCCAAAATGGGAAAGAAAAAGGATGTGTCGGCTGCTGAGAAGCAACAAATTGTGGAGTGTTTAGGTCAATGCATGACTACAATCAACATTGTGCAATGATCAGGATGAAGTGTCTTGGCAATCAAGTAGTATGTAGCTGATTCACAGTACACACGTGTGCGTGCTGATAAGGGCAAATTGAGGACTCTTTCCTACAGGCAATTACGTCAGGTTAAAAGAGCAGCGGCAAAAAAGCCTTGTCATAGCAGCAGACAAGTTTTTGTAGCTGCTGGTGCCTCCAACGTCCCCCGAACAACAAGATGCAGGGTCCTTCAGAGGTTTGCAGCTGTGCATACGCCATCCTGTCGACCTCCTCTATCCACTTCACACAAGCAGAAACGACTCCAGTGGGCTAAACATTACATGAAGACTGATTTAAAAACTGTTTTGTTCACGGATGAGTGCCGTGCAGCGCTCGATGGTCCAGATGGATGGAGTGGAGAATGGCTGGTTGATGGACACCCCACGCAAACACGGCTACAGCGCCAACAAGGAGGAGGTGGAGTAATGTTTTGGGCTGGAATCATGGGGAGAGAGATTGTAGGCCCCTTTAGGATCCCTGAAGGCGCTAAAGATGAACTCCATAATGTATGTGGATTTTCTCAAACAGCACTTCCTGCCATGGTTCAAGAAGAAGAACCGTGTATTTCACAGCAAGATCATTTTTTTGCATGATAATGCACCATCTCATGCTGCACATAAAACATCTGCATCTCTGGCTGATATGGGCATAAAAGGGTACAAACTTATGGTGTGACCCCCATGCTCCCCTGACCTCTACCCCATTCAGAACCTCTGGAGCATCATCAAAAGGAGTGTCTATGATGGCGGGAGGCAGTTCACATCTAAGCAACAGCTCTGGGAGGGTATTCTGTCCTCATGCAAAACAATTGAAGCAGAAACCATCCAAAACCTGACAAATTCAATGGACGAGAGAGTTCAGAAGCTCCTTTCGAACAAGGGGTCCTATGTGAAAATGTAACATCACCTAGAATAAAGTTTTGCGTTGAAAACTGTTTGATTTCAGTTTCTAATAACCTGCTAATGCTTATAATTTCAAAAATGACAATTTTTTTGGTCTTTATTAAAATTAAAAGGTTGATCGAAAAGTTTGGGGGATCTAAGAGTGTGGCAACCCAGTAGTCATGATTACTTCGAATTCTGACAATATGAGGGTCATGTTGCAGGTAGTGCAGCAAGAAGGCACTTATGTGTCTTGCGCATCTCGGAGCCCCAAAATTATTTTCCGGGCTAGATGCAGCTAAAAATTATTATTAATTTTAAATCTGGTGGAGCTTATTATAGATGGCCTAATAGAATCAGCGCTGCACACTGCTACAAAGCTCAAATTATTTTCCAACCAAGATACAGATAAACATGATTAGTAATTTGAAAGCTTAAAATGGTTGGTAGGGTGATTTTAACCAATCATCAAGCTTTTACTCTCCCCAGGATGACACAGGGGTAGAAAAGTCGTTTCGGATCCATGATTTGTTCATCTTTATGAACGTGAGTCTGTCTACATTATCAGTGGAGAGCCGCGTGCGCTTATCTGTCAGCACACCACCAGCAGCGCTGAACACACGTTCAGACAGAACGCTGGCTGCGGGGCATGACAAGATCTCCAAGGTGTAAGTGGCTAGCTCCGGCCATTTATCCAGATTGGAAGCCCAAAAAGAGCAAGCGTCCAGTGACACAGTCATGGCTTCAATGTTTACTTGGAGATACTCCTGTACCATCGTCTCTAGGCGTTGACTATGTGTCAGACTTCTTGTCTCCTGTGGCCTTGCAAAGGATGGGCTAAAAAAGTGGTGAAATGATTCCGCAAAATTGATGTTACCAGCAGATATTGTGGTTCTGTTACGGTTTGAGTGCTGAACACTTGACGGTCCCACGGTTGGCAAGTTGGAACTGTGAGATTCACTACGTGCACCACTGGTGTTTTGTGGAAAAGCACATGTAAGATTCTGCAACAGTCTCTGCTGATACTCCTGCATGCGTGCATCCCTTTCTATGGCAGGAATAATTTCTGCAAATTTACTTTTGTACCGGGGATCTAACAGTGTGGCAACCCAGTAGTCAGGATTATTTCTAATTCTCACAATTCGAGGGTCATGTTGCAGGTAGTGCAGCAAGAAGGCACTCATGTGTGTTGCGCATCCAGGAGCACCAAGTCCCTGTTGTGTTGGTGGCGAGGTAACAATCATGCTTCCTTCCTCTGTCCTCTCCCCCCAACCTCGCACAACAGAAATGTGATCAAGGTCTCCCTCATCTGATGAGTCTTCCATCAGTTCGTCCTCCACTTCTTCCTGGGCTCCTGCACCTTCCTCACTAGTTTGGCTGCTACCATGCGCCCTGGTAAAACCATCTCCCCCACCCTCACATGCCTGCCGCCTTGGTGCTGCCGACCGTCTGGACCTTGCAGATGTTAGCCCTTCCGCATACAACTCCTCCTCCTCTACTTCCTCCACCTCCTCTTGTGCCACCACCTGACTCCGAATTCTGTTTAACATGTGCTCCAGCATGTAAATCACCGGAATAGTCATGCTGATAATGGCATCGTCAGCACTAAACATCTTCGTCGCCATTTCAAAACTGTGCAGAAAGGTGCATAGGTCCCTGATCTGAGACCACTCCTCCAGCGTGATTTGAACCACCTCTGGATCTCGTTGGCCCAGGCTATACGTCAGAACGTATTGCACCAGGGCTTGTCGGTGCTGCCACAGTCGCTGCAACATGTGCAGAGTTGAATTCCACTGGGTAGGCACATCGCATTTTAGCCGGTGAAGTGGCAGGCCCAACGACTTCTGTAGAGATGTAAGTCGCTGAGCTGCGGGATGCAAACGGCGGAAGTGAGCACACAGCGACCGTGCCCTCTGCAGAAGGCCATCTAGTCTGGGATAGTGGGCTAAAAATTGCTGGACAACCATGTTCAACACGTGAGCCATACAAGGCACGTGTGTGACATTGCCCCGGCGAAGGGCCGCACCCAGGTTTGCAGCATTGTCGCACACGGCCTTCCCTGGTTTCAGGTCCAGTGGAGACAACCATTCATGAAATTGGTTCTCCAGAGCTGACCACAACTCCTCAGCTGTGTGACTCACATTTCCCAGACATTTCAAAGTAAAAACCGCCTGATGACGTTGAGCCCTACTGCCAGCATAGTAAGGAGGTGTGCAGGATCCCTTCTGCGCAGTTAGAAAGCTTGTGGCATGACCAGACAGGCTTTGGGTGCAGGTGGAAGACCGAGAGGAGGTTGAGGAGGCAGAAGCAGAGGAGGAACTTTGACATAAAGAGGATTAACGCACAACTCGTGGGGACGGCAAGACTTGGACAGTAGCCCCTTGTCCTGCTGTCACCATAGTTACCCAGTGCCCAGTCAGCGACATGTAACGCCCCTGTCCATGCCTACTCGTCCAAGTGTCTGTGGTGAAATGCACCCTGTCACACACAGAGTTTCTCAAAGAAGCGGTGATGTTGTGTGCGACATGCTGGTGAAGCGCAGGCACACCTTTCTTTGAGAAGTAGTGCCGACTGGGCATCTGGTTCTGGGGCACTGCGACGGACATAAGGTCTCAAAAATCCTCTGTGTCCACCAGGCGGAAAGGCAGCATTTCTGTAGCCAAGAGCTTGCAGATGGTGAAATTCAACCTCTTAGCTTTCTCATGGCTAGGAGGAAATGGTCTTTTACTTGTCCACATCTGAGGGACCGAGGGCTGGCTATTGTGCTTAGACGGGGTTGATAAGGGTGTCCCCGGCAAACTGCCGGTCTGTGGGTAAGATGCAGGCGGACATGTTAGGTTGCCTTGATCCAAAGGTGGTGCTATCGATGTCGGACAGCGCTCAACACCAGCTGGTGTTACCACCTCCAAAGAAAATGATGACCTGCCAATCACGCTGGCTGTTGCGGGTAAAGAGGTGGCAGGTCTGCGCCCCAAAACAGGTGTGACTGCTGTCCCCCCAGTCACAGAGGATGAAGAGGCCGCGGATGCACAAGATATGGCAGACGGTGGTTGGCCCGGCCGGCTAGGCCGCATTGTAGCACACTGAGCTTCCCACTGCAACTTATGCTTCATGTCCATGTGCCGGTTCATGCATGAAGTACTCAAACTATGTATTTTTTGGCCTCTACTTAGCTTTTGCTGACAAATGTTACAGATAACACGAGTTGGGTCATCTTTATCGATCTGAAAAAATGCCCAGGCTATGCAAGGCTTAGCACCCATGCGACCTGAAGAGCCACCACGACTTGTGGTGAGAGGCAGAGTTGTGTTTGAGGATGCAGTTGTTGACGTGCTTCCAGTACTACATCTCTGTCCAGGAAGGCGCAACCTGACCTCGTCGTCACTAGCATCTTCCTCCACCTCCTCTGCTGACCTCATCTCTTGGCTGACTGTGGGTTGACAGTAAGTGGGATCTCCAACCTCATCATCATCACCCTGTGCGTTATCACACCCGTCGTCCTCAGAGCCAACCTGTTCCTGCCCTGACAAAAAACTAAAGTTGTCGCTCCAATCAGGTATTTGAGTCTCATCATCGTCTTCCTCATTGTCTCCACCAACAGGAGTTACAGTTTGGGAATGAGGGTCTACATTATGGTCAGAACCTTCTGCGTCTGGTCCTGGATCCGACTCATAAAGATTCTGGGCATCAGTGCAGATCATTTCCTCGTCTGGATTCACAGAAGCGCTGGAGTCGACCTCTGATTCCCAGGCTATAGTATGAGTAAACAGCTCTGCAGACTCAACCATCTGTTCTACCTCATACTCAGACGGGCAGCTGGAGATTTGGGAGCTGTGAGGAAGCAAGTGCGATTGGGGTGACACCTTTGACGACTGGAGTATTTGTGATGTTGAAGTTGATGTGGAGGAGAGCCCACTTAAAGGAGCACTTGATATCCGTTGAAGCACCTGCTGTTTTTGTGCCTCATCTGGAATTTGTAGCGATTGGCGTGGCCGTAAGAAAGGGATCTTATCACATTGTCCGCTAAAAGAAGTAGACATTTTAGTTTGGCTGGAAGATGGTCTTTCTTCTGCAGATGTTACTGTTGCTTTAACACCTACCCCACGGACACAACCTTTTTTCCCCTTCCCAACACGCCTATTCCCCTTTCCACCAGCAGCAGGCCTTTTTCCACTCATTTTGGTGGTTAACTAATTCACAACTCTGGAGTTGTTTGCACAAAAAAACAATGGATGGGAACCGAGCAGAGCTGAGTGGCCAAACTGTGGTATTAGGCCAAAACTATTGGCTGGATTGGATGGAGAAAAAAATTATATTCGATTTGCAACCTGATGGAGGTCAGTATAGATGGACTAATAGAACAAGTCCCACACACAGCTAGAAGCCCAAATATTTTTTCAGAGGTAGATGCAGAAAAAAAATATATTCAGTTTGCAACCTGATGGAGGTCAGTATAGATGGACTAATAGAGAAAGTCCCACACACTGCTAGAAGGCCAAATATTTTTTCAGAGCTAGATGCAGACAAAAAATTATTTTGAATTTGCAACCTGATGGAGGTCAGTATAGGTGGACTAATAGAACAAGTCCCACACAATGCTAGAAGGCCAAATATTTTTTCAGAGCTAGATGCAGTAAAAAATTATATTCAGTTTGCAACCTGATGGCGGTCAGTATAGATGGACTAATAGAACAAGTCCCACACACAGCTAGAAGCCCAAATATTTTTTCAGAGGTAGATGCAGAAAAAAATTATATTCAGCTTGCAACCTGATGGAGGTCTGTATAGATGGATTAATAGAACAAGTCCCACACACAGCTAGAAGCCCAATATTTTTTCAGAGGTAGATGCAGAAAAAAAATTATTTTTAATTTGCAACCTGATGGAGGTCAGTATAGATGGACTAATAGAGAAAGTCCCACACACTGCTAGAAGGCCAAATATTTTTTCAGAGCTAGATGCAGAAAAAAATTATATTCAGTTTGCAACCTGATGGAGGTCAGTATAGATGGACTAATAGAACAAGTCCCAGACACAGCTAGAAGCCCAAATATTTTTTCAGAGGTAGATGCAGATAAAAATTATTTTTAATTTGCAACTTGATGGAGGTCAGTATAGATGGACTAATAGAGAAAGTCCCACACACCGCTAGAAGGCCAAATATTTTTTCAGAGCTAGATGCAGATAAAAATTATTTTTAATTTGCAACCTGATGGAGGTCAGTATAGATGGACTAATAGAGAAAGTCCCACACACTGCTAGAAGGCCAAATATTTTTTCAGAGCTAGATGCAGATAAAAATTATTTTTAATTTGCAACCTGATGGAGGTCAGTATAGATGGACTAATAGAGAAAGTGCCACACACTGCTAGAAGGCCAAATATTTTTTCAGAGCTAGATGCTGAAAAAAATTATATTCAGTTTGCAACCTGATGGAGGTCAGTATAGATGGACTAATAGAACAAGTCCCACACACAGCTAGAAGCCCAAATATTTTTTCAGAGGTAGATGCAGATAAAAATTATTTTTAATTTGCAACCTGATGGAGGTCAGTATAGATGGACTAATAGAGAAAGTCCCACACACTGCTAGAAGGCCAAATATTTTTTCAGAGCTAGATGCAGATAAAAATTATTTTTAATTTGCAACCTTATGGAGGTCAGTATAGATGGACTAATAGAGAAAGTCCCACACACTACTAGAAGGCCAAATATTTTTTCAGAGCTAGATGCAGAAAAAAATTATATTCAGTTTGCAACCTGATGGAGGTCAGTATAGATGGACTAATAGAACAAGTCCCACACACAGCTAGAAGCCCAAATATTTTTTCAGAGGTAGATGCAGAAAAAAATTATATTCAGTTTGCAACCTGATGGAGGTCTGTATAGATGGATTAATAGAACAAGTCCCACACACAGCTAGAAGCCCAATATTTTTTCAGAGGTAGATGCAGAAAAAAAATTATTTTCAATTTGCAACCTGATGGAGGTCAGTATAGATGGACTAATAGAGAAAGTCCCACACACTGCTAGAAGGCCAAATATTTTTTCAGAGCTAGATGCAGAAAAAAATTATATTCAGTTTGTAACCTGATGGAGGTCAGTATAGATGGACTAATAGAACAAGTCCCACACACAGCTGGAAGCCCAATCTTTTTTCAGAGGTAGATGCAGATAAAAATTATTTTTAATTTGCAACCTGATGGAGGTTAGTATAGATGGACTAATAGAGAAAGTCCCACACACTGCTAGAAGGCCAAATATTTTTTCAGAGCTAGATGCAGATAAAAATTATTTTTAATTTGCAACCTGATGGAGGTCAGTATAGATGGACTAATAGAGAAAGTCCCACACACTGCTAGAAGGCCAAATATTTTTTCAGAGCTAGATGCAGATAAAAATTATTTTTAATTTGCAACCTGATGGAGGTCAGTATAGATGGACTAATAGAGAAATTCCCACACACTGCTAGAAGGCCAAATATTTTTTCAGAGCTAGATGCAGAAAAAAATTATATTCAGTTTGCAACCTGATGGAGGTCAGTATAGATGGACTAATAGAACAAGTCCCACACACAGCTAGAAGCCCAAATATTTTTTCAGAGGTAGATGCAGATAAAAATTATTTTTAATTTGCAACCTTATGGAGGTCACTATAGATGGACTAATAGAGAAAGTCCCACACACTGCTAGAAGGCCAAATATTTTTTCAGAGCTAGATGCAGATAAAAATTATTTTTAATTTGCAACCTGATGGAGGTCAGTATAGATGGACTAATAGAGAAAGTCCCACACACTACTAGAAGGCCAAATATTTTTTCAGAGCTAGATGCAGAAAAAAATTATATTCAGTTTGCAACCTGATGGAGGTCAGTATAGATGGACTAATAGAACAAGTCCCACACACAGCTAGAAGCCCAAATATTTTTTCAGAGGTAGATGCAGAAAAAAATTATATTCAGTTTGCAACCTGATGGAGGTCTGTATAGATGGATTAATAGAACAAGTCCCACACACAGCTAGAAGCCCAATATTTTTTCAGAGGTAGATGCAGAAAAAAAATTATTTTTAATTTGCAACCTGATGGAGGTCAGTATAGATGGACTAATAGAGAAAGTCCCACACACTGCTAGAAGGCCAAATATTTTTTCAGAGCTAGATGCAGAAAAAAATTATATTCAGTTTGTAACCTGATGGAGGTCAGTATAGATGGACTAATAGAACAAGTCCCACACACAGCTGGAAGCCCAATCTTTTTTCAGAGGTAGATGCAGATAAAAATTATTTTTAATTTGCAACCTGATGGAGGTTAGTATAGATGGACTAATAGAGAAAGTCCCACACACTGCTAGAAGGCCAAATATTTTTTCAGAGCTAGATGCAGATAAAAATTATTTTTAATTTGCAACCTGATGGAGGTCAGTATAGATGGACTAATAGAGAAAGTCCCACACACTGCTAGAAGGCCAAATATTTTTTCAGAGCTAGATGCAGATAAAAATTATTTTTAATTTGCAACCTGATGGAGGTCAGTATAGATGGACTAATAGAGAAAGTCCCACACACTGCTAGAAGGCCAAATATTTTTTCAGAGCTAGATGCAGAAAAAAATTATATTCAGTTTGCAACCTGATGGAGGTCAGTATAGATGGACTAATAGAACAAGTCCCACACACAGCTAGAAGCCCAAATATTTTTTCAGAGGTAGATGCAGATAAAAATTATTTTTAATTTGCAACCTGATGAAGGTCAGTATAGATGGACTACTAGAGAATGTCCCACACACTGCTAGAAGGCCAAATATTTTTTCAGAGCTAGATGCAGATAAAAATTATTTTTAATTTGCAACCTGATGGAGGTCAGTATAGATGGACTAATAGAGAAAGTCCCACACACTGCTAGAAGGCCAAATATTTTTTCAGAGCTAGATGCAGAAAAAAATTATATTCAGTTTGCAACCTGATGGAGGTCTGTATAGATGGATTAATAGAACAAGTCCCACACACAGCTAGAAGCCCAATAGTTTTTCAGACGTAGATGCAGAAAAAAAATATATTCAGTTTGCAACCTGATGGAGGTCTGTATAGATGGATTAATAGAACAAGTCCCACACACAGCTACAATCCCAATATTTTTTCAGAGGTAGATGCAGAAAAAAAATATATTCAGTTTGCAACCTGATGGAGGTCAGTATAGATGGACTAATAGAGAAAGTCCCACACACTGCTAGAAGGCCAAATATTTTTTCAGAGCTAGATGTAGAAAAAAATTATATTCAGTTTGCAACCTGATGGAGGTCAGTATAGATGGACTAATAGAGCAAGTCCCACACACAGCTAGAAGCCCAAATATTTTTTCAGAGGTAGGTGCAGATAAAAATTATTTTTAATTTGCAACCTGATCGAGGTCAGTATAGATGGACTAATAGAGAAAGTCCCACACACTGCTAGAAGGCCAAATATTTTTTCAGAGCTAGATGCAGATAAAAATTATTTTTAATTTGCAACCTGATGGAGGTCAGTATAGATGGACTAATAGAGAAAGTCCCACACACTGCTAGAAGGCCAAATATTTTTTCAGAGCTAGATGCAGAAAAAAATTATATTCAGTTTGCAACCTGATGGAGGTCAGTATAGATGGACAATAATAGAATAATAGAACAAGTCCCACACACTGCTAGAAGCCCAGATATTTTTTCAGAGCTAGATGCAGAAAAAAATTATATTCAATTTGCAACCTGATGGAGGTCAGTATAGATGGACTAATAGAATGATGCTATGCCCAAAAGATTTTACTTCACTAGGTGCAGTAAAAAAATAGGTATTCTATACACAGGTGGTATATCTTGCAACACAGATAGGCTACTCCACTGACTAACACACTCTGCAATAGGCCAAAAAGGATTAGCTTTGCTAGATTCAGCCAAATGCTGCGAAAAAAACTTGCACAGCACTGGCACAGACCTGCCTGGCAAAAACTGATAGGAACTGATGTAACCTAGTCCTGAAAAGGACTGCAATTACAATTAGTCTTTACTCCCACAATCTATCTATTTAAGAGCACAGACCTGCCTGATAAAAGTCGTAGGAAATGCTGTAACCTAGTCCTTAAAAGGACTGCAATCACAACTATTCCCTACTCCCAAGCTATCTGTAGATTTGTGCGAAAATTGGCTTGAAATTAACAAGGTATAGCGCACACAGCAACAGCGGTGCCGTCTAACATGCAGCTGCAGCAGTGAGAAAATGGTGGCGACGGGGAAAATGGCTTGGTCTTATAGGGCAAGGACATGTGACATACACTGCCAATGACACATGCCCTTGCTTGTGTGAAAAACAGCAGTTCGCTCCGTGTGTGCGCTGCTGATAGGCTGACAGACTGCACCTCCCCACTGCAAATGCGGGAAAGAGAAAAAAAAATGGAGATCTTCATTATTCCTGCAGAGATCCATCCCCTGCCCCTCCCCCCAACCCCGCTGTACACTCAAACTGCGTATTAACATTAATTTTCATCATTACTGAGAAAAAATCCAGTTATGATTTTGGTGCACGAACAGTTATCGAACATAACCTCGAACAGCCGAATTTTTCTCAAATCGTTCGTGTTCGCCGAACGGCTTGAACACCGCCCAAAACAGCTCGAATTTGAGATTGGTGAACAGTTCAAGTAGAACAACGCTCATCTCTACTCCCAGGTCACTGCCTGAAAGTGTGCACATCATAAGTGATCCTTGGCGCATGCGAAGATGCCTCCCGCCATGCACCTGTCATTGCAGACTTGCAACAATCACCTTCCACGTCCTTGTCCCAGTGCAGCGTTCAGTTGTCCCTACCCCATTCCTTGGAAGTATGCAGCCAGCCACCCACCCACCCACAGGCTGCAATACTATACTGCCAAATTTTTTCATCTGCTTGCACTTGAAATGTGGCCTTTTAGGCTCGTGGAGGCGGAAGCTTTTCATAACCTCATACCGGCGGCGGCCGGGTGTCCATACTCGGTCCCCAGCCACCACTGTTTCTCACGGTGTCGTCTCCACCTTCCACAAGCACGGGTCCCACAACATTACCCATACCCTTCCCAGTGTACTTCCTGGGAAGGATCACCTAACCACAAACACGTGGACAGTTATATGCGGCCAGGGATGGTACGGAGCTAGTCCACAGCTGTTTTTGCTTAGAGTTGTATTTAGCTCGGTGAAAGGACTGGCATAGAAGGAAACCGTATCTACTCTGGCTGTCATTTCTCCATCACCAGGTTCCGCCCGTTGTCACACACGACCATGCCTGGCTGTATGTTCAGCGGTGAGAGCCACAGACCAGGCTGCTGTGTTACAGCTTTCAAGAACTCTGCAGTGCTGGGCAGTTTATCAATTAAGCATTAAGCATGATATGTTCAGCACAGCCTGTTACCGCTTGGCCAAGGCAGTGCTGCAGTGCTGTCAGCTTGTGACTGATGTGGTCATTTCGGAGAAGGAGGAGGAGGTGCAGGAGCTGAACAATGTGATTACATTGTGGTTAAATTGGTGACACTGTTTTTTATACTAAAGAAAGATCCTATTGTTTTGTTTTTTTACGTTATTTTTTAAGACAAATGCATTCACCGGGAAATGTCATTTTAACATTTTACAACCTTATCTGGCAATGTGGTGTGTGACATATCATCAGACACATCCTGTTTTATTTATGACGGAAGGTCTCTGAAAGTCATAAAGCCTATTTTTATAGAGCCATCAGACGGCCCTTACTATTCTTAAAAGGCCAGCAGTCAGCCCTTGCTATTGTTACAGAGCCATCAGCTTGCTATGCTTTGTTGTTCCCTATATTAACAAGTGGGTCTCCTATACTGTTATTGCGTATCCAGTGACTGTAAGGGCTGCCAAAAATTTGGATGCAACCCAATACCCCTTTGAAGAGACATAGAGGAGGGTCTCAGTAAAAAAAATGTTCCCATTATAATGGAGCGGGTCTCCTATAGTGGTAATGCCCATGCTGTGACTGCAAGGGCTGCCAAAATTTGGGAAAAACCCCACTAAAAATTTAAAGACACATAGAGCAGGGCCACAGTATCCACAAATTCCATTTAGAAAGGAGGGAGTTTGCTATACAGATATAGGGTATGCAGTGAGTCCAACGGCTGACCAATTTTAGGAAAAATCCCACTAAGAATTTAAAGACACATAGAGCAGGGCCACAGTAACAAGTACGACATGTTTCAATTAGAAAGGAGAGGATCTGCTATACAGTTATAGGGTATGCAGTGAGTCCAACGGCTGACCAATTTTAGGAAAAACCCCACTAAGAATTTAAAGACACATAGAGCAGGGCCACAGTAACAACAAATTCCCATTAGAAAGGTCAGAGTCTGCTATACAGTTATAGGGTATGCAGTGAGTCCAACGGCTGACCAATTTTAGGAAAAAACCCACTAAGAATTTAAAGACACATAGAGCAGGGCCACAGTAACAAGGTATGACATGTTCCCATTAGAAAGGAGAGGGTCTGCTATACAGTTATAGGGTATGCAGTGAGTCCAACGGCTGACCAATTTTAGGAAAAAACCCACTAAGAATTTAAAGACACATAGAGCAGGGCCACAGTAACAGGGTACAACATGTTCCCTTTAGAAAGGAGAGGGTCTGCTATACAGTTAGAGGGTATGCAGTGAGTCCAATGGCTGACCAAATTTAGGAAAAACCCCACTAACAATTTAAAGAGACATAGAGCAGGGCCACAGTAACATATAGTAACATAGTTTTTAAGGTTGAAGGAAGACTAAGTCCATCTAGTTCAACCCATAGCCTAACATGTTGATCCAGAGGAAGGCAAAAAAAAGCATGTGGCAAACAGTAAGCTCCACATTGTGGAAAAAAATTCCTTCCTGACTCCATACGACAATCAGACTAGTTCCCTGGATCAACGCCCTATCAAGGAATCTAGTATATATAACCTGTAATATTATACTTTTCAAGAAAGGCATCCATGCCCTTCTTAAATTTTAATAGTGAATCACTCAGTACAACATCATGCGGCAGAGAGTTCCATAGTCTCACTGCTCTTACAGTAAAGAATCCCCGTCTGTGATTATGATTAAACCTTCTTTCCTCCAGACGTAGAAGATGCCCCCTTGTCCCCGTCTATGGCCTCAGAGTAAAAAGATCAGTAGAAAGGTCTTTGTATTGTCCCCTCATATACTTGTACATAACAAATGACAAATTCCCATTAGAAAGGAGAAAGTCTCCCATAGTGTTGGCCTATGCAGTGAATGCAAGGGCTGCCAAAAATTTGGAGGCAGTTCAATGCCCCTTGGAAGAGACGTGGAGAAGGGCATCATAAAAAAATGTTCCCATTAGAAAGGAGCGGGCCTCCTATACTTGTAATGCCCATGCACTAAGTGTATGGGCTGACAAACATTTACCCCTGGGGGATATACATGAACATACTGTATAAAAAATTTTTTAAGGACATCATAAACACCCTTTAAAAAAATTATGTGGGTGTTGCATCACGGACCACGGTCAACCTGGTGATATGGTGGTGGAGGATGAGGAGAAGGAGGACAAGAGCAAATAGCCAAAATCAGGAAGCGTATACCCATGTGTGGGTGTGAAAAGGTGCATGGGAATACACCTCCCAAGAAAAGACACTGGATTTGAGTTTATGTTACACTGCTATCATTTGGTGGTGTTGAGAAATCTGGCCCAATCCAGCCCTTGATCATTTTTATAACAGGCAGCCTGTCAGTATTTTCAGTTGACAGGTGGATGTGCTTAACATTTAAAATTCCACCAGCGGCACTAAAAAGCTGCTTGGATAAAACGCTGGCTGCAGGGCAGGCCAGGACCTCCAAGGCATAGAGAGCCAGTTCATTCCACGTATCCAGCTTGGATACCCAATAATTATAAGGCACAGCGGAATCACGGAGGACGTTGGTACGGTCGGCAAGGTACTCTCTCAGCATCTTCCCAAACTTTGCGCTCCTTGTGAGAGTACCCCGCGCCTCAGGGCCTGTGCGATGGGAGGGTCTGAGAAAACTCTCCCAGAACTTTGACAGTGTTCCCCTGCCTCTGCTGGATTGAAGTTGTGTCTCTCTCGCCTGTGCCCCTTGGTTGTCCAACAAAGTGTGCCCTCTGCCACCAGCGTTTTCAGATGGGAATGTTTTTAATTGTTCCGCAACAAGGGCATTCTGGTACAGCCCCATTTTTGTAGACCTGTCCGCCTAAGGAATAAGAGATATAAAGTTCTCCTTGTAGAATGGGTCTAGAAATGTCACCAACCAATAATGACTGTCACCCAAAATTTTGAGAAGGCGAGGGTCATGGGAAAGGCAGCGTAACAAACTCAGCCGTGCGTGCCTGACTACTAACAGGCAAGACTTCCATGTCCTCACTATTGTTGAGCCACCCCCGTAGTGTTCGAGTTCGGTTCGGTTCGTCGAACACCCGTGTGTTCGCCGAACTGTTCGTCGAACTGTTCGTCGAACACCTTCGAACACCGTTAAAACCAATGGCAGGCAAACAAAAACACATAGAAACACATAGAAAACACCTTCAAAGGTGTCCAAAAGCTGACAAACTGCTCAGAAGACACAACTAACACATGGAAAAGTGACAAGTACATATAGTCATGCGAAAAGAAAAGAGGTGGAGGAGTAAAAGGAGGGGGAGACACAGATATAGGCATGTCATGCCCTTCTAAAATCCAAAAAGTGAGAAGCCGACACGGCCAGTCCGCTCGTGCCCGTGCCACCTCCGTGTCGCCGGGTTTGTGCCAGAGCCGCGTTGAACCCTGACGGCCAGCCCCCCTCTCCCAATACTGGTGCCTGTCCGCTGGTGGGTCGAGCGAGCCCCCCTGTGGTGGAGGCAGCTCTAAGCTTTTTAATTTAAATTGTCTCTCTAATTTGAATGAATACACTTTAAATCCATTTACAAGGATCTATTGGAGGGCAAGTCTCATGCCAGCAGCCGCGGTAATTCCAGCTCCAGTAGCGTCCACTAAAGCTGCTGCAGTTAAAAAGCTTTTATAAGGATCGAGCTCGGCTGTCCACCGCAAGGCATCCTACTGCCAGTCCGAGCCCCTATGCCTTGGGGTGCCTCCTGATGCTCTTCACTAAGTATCCCATGGTCCCGAAGCATTTCCTTTGAAAAAATTAAGTGTCTAAACTACAGGTGGTGCAGCTTGCTTAACAGCCGGGATAATCCGCTCACTAGCAGACACTGCTACTAGGCACAAAGTATTTCCTGGGCTAGATGCAGTTAAAAATTTGTAATTAGATACTCTCGTTGGATGCTGAGAAAGCATTCCATAGAGTCTCCTGGCACGCCATATATGATTCTCTTAAAAAGCTTGGGGTAGGGGTCTACGGGACCCTTTTATAGCCAAAATCACGGCCCTGTATCGCAATACGTCACCTAGGCTGAAGATAAATGGAACTGTAGCACCCTGAGGGCTCGGTTGCTACAGACGTATTGCACCTCACCCAGAGGTGTGATATCTCACTCTCAGGTAAGGATGGAGTGTGGATCAGGACCCGACACCTGCATGCATTACACCACATTGCCGTGGGGCAGGGCGACCAATATGCCCCTGAGATGGGCACGACAGTCCCTGTCCCTGGCTGGAGTGGGGGGAGGGAACACTGAGGAAGGGGAACCCTGTAGTGCAGGAGCAGGGAGGAAGCAGTTCCTGGGTGCATTGAGAAGGGAGTATAAAAGGTGGGCACGCCCGAATCCACCTGCGTGGAGGGGTCAGGCCAAAGGGGGAGACCGGTCCCCGAACTAGTGGAGGCAGGAAACGACCCTCAGCTAGAAACCGGAGGCTCTGACATTTTATGTGGCGCAGCCCCTCGCTACACCCGCTAGGAAGGCACCACATAGGGTCAGGGAAACTGGCGCCAAGTTTACCAAGAGGAGGCCCGAGGCAGCCGGACAGAAGTGTTGGTAAGAAAGGCCAGACAAAGGACACACAAAGGGGGTCCTGTGAAGTGCTCCAAAGTTATCTGGGAGTTGTCTGAGCCCCTCACCTGGTGAGCACAGTACGACGTGGGCAGCCGTTACCTGCAGACGTGGTCTGGATAATAAGAACTGTGAGTAAAGGCCCTGAACTGCATCACTGACTCCGTGTCGTTACTGCTGCTGCCCTGCACCATCACCCCCATCCTCCGCATACACTGCCCTGAGGCTATACTCCTCCCGTGGGGAGTTATGCTACGCTCTGCTGCACCCACAACACCAGCCTCAGTGGTCTGCCCTGTAGCGGTGGTTCACTCTGACCGCAATCCACGGGTGGCGTAGTCGGACATTTAAACATGAAAACCACATAAATAGTTCCGCCACTGGTTTGACCGCCCTGAGCCACGGAACCGGGTCGCCGCCACGAAGACTACAACCACCAGCATCCACCAAAAAGAGTCCGGCTCCGGGTGTCCCAAGGCCCAGGGGGTGCGTCAGAACATTTTCATCACCTTTCACAATCACCAATGGGACAAGGCAGTGATGATCTCTGTCCACTCTCTTACACATCCTAGTGACGGAGCACCTGCTCTCATCAATTCGCCATAACCCCAATATTAGGTGGATTGAGGTGGGAGGCACCGAGTACAAGTGCTCTCTATTTGCTGATGATGTCCTAGTATATATCACTCAATCACATATATCCATCCATGCTGTTATGGCTGAAATAGATCACTTTGTTATATGGTAAAATTTTAAAATCAATGCAGCGAAGTCTGAGGCCCTCGATGTCTCCCTCCCCAAATCCATATAGGATTCCATCCAGTCCAACTTTCCCTTTGCCTGGCCCTCACAGGGTATCAAATACTTAGGAATTCCTATTCATAGAGACCTCTCCCATCTATGTTATCTTAATTTTGGGTCCTGTATTGAACAACTCCATACAGACCACGGTTGGCAAGTTAGAACTGTAAGATTCACTACATGAACCACTGGTGTTTTGTGGAAAAGCACATGTACACTGCGTTTCAAATTATTATACAAAAAGTGTTTAGGAGTGATAAGGGAAGAATTTGTTTGTTTGTCAGTTAAACTCATTGATGGTGATGTGTGTCAGGGCTCTTTATATCACTGTAAGCAATTGCAGACACCTGTGCTAACTAGTTTGGCAGGTGTGTCCAATGAAAGGCAAGACTACTTAAGAAGGCTCTCTCACATTATTAAGCAGCCTACATTTTCTGCCAAAATGGGAAAGAAAAAGGATGTGTCGGCTGCTGAGAAGCAACAAATTGTGGAGTGTTTAGGTCAAGGCATGACTACAATCAACATTGTGCGATGATCAGGATGAAGTGTCTTGGCAATCAAGAAGTATGTAGCTGATTCACAGTACACACGTGTGCGTGCTGATAAGGGCAAATCGAGGACTCTTTCCTACAGGCAATTACGTCAGGTTGAAAGAGCAGCGGCAAAAAAGCCTTGTCATAGCAGCAGACAAGTTTTTGAAGCTGCTTGTGCCTCCAACGTCCCCCGAACAACAAGATGCAGGGTCCTTCAGAGGTTTGCAGCTGTGCATGCGCATTCCTGTCGACCTCCTCTATCCACTTCACACAAGCAGAAACGGCTCCAGTGGGCCAAACATTACATGAAGACTGATTTCAAAACTGTTTTGTTCACGGATGAGTGCCGTGCAGCGCTCGATGGTCCAGATGGATGGAGTGGAGGATGGCTGGTTGATGGACACCCCACGCAAACACGGCTACAGCGCCAACAAGGAGGAGGTGGAGTAATGTTTTGGGCTGGAATCATGGGGAGAGAGATTGTCGGCCCCTTTAGGATCCCTGAAGGCGCTAAAGATGAACTCCATAATGTATGTGGATTTTCTCAAACAGCACTTCCTGCCATGGTTCAAGAAGAAGAACCGTGTATTTCACAGCAAGATCATTTTTCTGCATGATAATGCACCATCTCATGCTGCACATAAAACATCTGCATCTCTGGCTGATATGGGCATAAAAGGGGACAAACTTATGGTGTGACCCCCATGCTCCCCTGACCTCTACCCCATTCAGAACCTTTGGAGCATCATTAAAAGGAGTGTCTATGATGGCGGGAGGCAGTTCACATCTAAGCAACAGCTCTGGGAGGGTATTCTGTCCTCATGCAAAACAATTGAAGCAGAAACCATCCAAAACCTGACAAATTCAATGGACGAGAGAGTTCAGAAGCTCCTTTCGAACAAGGGGTCCTATGTGAAAATGTAACATCACCTAGAATAAAGTTTTGAGTTGAAAACTGTTTGATTTCAGTTTCTAACAACCTGCTAATGCTTATAATTTCAAAAATGACCATTTTTTTGGTCTTTATTAAAATGAAAAGGTTGATCGAAAAGTTTGGGGGATCTAAGAGTGTGGCAACCCAGTAGTCATGATTACTTCGAATTCTGACAATATGAGGGTCATGCTGCAGGTAGTGCAGCAAGAAGGCACATATGTGCCTTGCGCATCTCGGAGCCCCAAAATTATTTTCCGGGCTAGATGCAGCTAAAAATTATTTTTAATTTTAAATCTGGTGAAGCTTTAGTATAGATGGCCTAATAGGATCAGTGCTGCACACTGCTACAAAGCCCAAATTATTTTCCAGTCAAGATACAGATAAACATGATTAGTAATTTGAAAGCTTAAAACGGTTGGTAGGGTGATTTTAACCAATCATCAAGCTTTTACTCTCCCCAGGATGACACAGGGGTAGAAAAGTCGTTCCGGATCCATGATTTGTTCATCTTTATGAACGTGAGTCTGTCTACATTATCAGTGGAGAGCCGCGTGCGCTTATCTGTCAGCACACCACCAGCAGCGCTGAACACACGTTCAGACAGAACGCTGGCTGCGGGGCATGACAAGATCTCCAAGGCGTAAGTGGCTAGCTCCGGCCATTTATCCAGATTGGAAGCCCAAAAAGAGCAAGGGTCCAGTGACACAGTCGTGGCTTCAATGTTTACTTGGAGATACTCCTGTACCATCGTCTCTAGGCGTTGACTATGTGTCAGACTTCTTGTCTCCTGTGGCCTTGCAAAGGATGGGCTAAAAAAGTGGTGAAATGATTCCGCAAAATTGATGTTACCAGCAGATACTGTGGTTCTGTTACGGTTTGAGTGCTGAACACTTGACGGTCCCACGGTTGGCAAGTTGGAACTGTGAGATTCACTACGTGCACCACTGGTATTTTGTGGAAAAGCACATGTAAGATTCTGCAACAGTCTCTGCTGATACTCCTGCATGCGTGCATCCCTTTCTATGGCAGGAATAATTTCTGCAAATTTACTTTTGTACCGGGGATCTAACAGTGTGGCAACCCAGTAGTCAGGATTATTTCTAATTCTCACAATTCGAGGGTCATGTTGCAGGTAGTGCAGCAAGAAGGCACTCATGTGTGTTGCGCATCCAGGAGCACCAAGTCCCTGTTGTGTTGGTGGCGAGGTAACAATCATGCTTCCTTCCTCTGTCCTCTCCCCCCAACCTCGCACAACAGAAATGTGATCAAGGTCTCCCTCATCTGATGAGTCTTCCATCAATCCGTCCTCCACTTCTTCCTGGGCTCCTGCACCTTCCTCACTAGTTTGGCTGCTACCATGCGCCCTGGTAAAATCATCTCCCCCACCCTCACATGCCTGCCGCCTTGGTGCTGCCGACCGTCTGGACCTTGCAGATGTTAGCCCTTCCGCATACAACTCCTCCTCCTCTACTTCCTCCACCTCCTCTTGTGCCACCACCTGACTCCGAATTCTGTTTAACATGTGCTCCAGCATGTAAATCACCGGAATAGTCATGCTGATAATGGCATCGTCAGCACTAAACATCTTCGTCGCCATTTCAAAACTGTGCAGAAGGGTGCATAGGTCCCTGATCTGAGACCACTCCTCCAGCGTGATTTGCCCCACCTCTGAATCTCGTTGGCCCAGGCTATACGTCAGAACGTATTGCACCAGGGCTTGTCGGTGCTGCCACAGTCGCTGCAACATGTGCAGAGTTGAATTCCACCGGGTAGGCACATCGCATTTTAGCCGGTGAAGTGGCAGGCCCAACGACTTCTGTAGAGATGTAAGTCGCTGAGCTGCGGGATGCGAACGGCGGAAGTGAGCACACAGCGACCGTGCCCTCTGCAGGAGGCCATCTAGTCTGGGATAGTGGGCTAAAAATTGCTGGACAACCAGGTTCAACACGTGAGCCATACAAGGCACGTGTGTGACATTGCCCCGGCGAAGGGCCGCACCCAGGTTTGCAGCATTGTCGCACACGGCCTTCCCTGGTTTCAGGTCCAGTGGAGACAACCATTCATGAAATTGGTTCTCCAGAGCTGACCACAACTCCTCAGCTGTGTGACTCACATTTCCCAGACATTTCAATGTAAAAACCGCCTGATGACGTTGAGCCCTACTGCCAGCATAGTAAGGAGGTGTGCAGGATCCCTTCTGCGCAGTTAGAAAGCTTGTGGCATGACCAGACAGGCTTTGGGTGCAGGTGGAAGACCGAGAGGAGGTTGAGGAGGCAGAAGCAGTGGAGGAACTTTGACATAAAGAGGATTGACGCACAACTCGTGGGGACGGCAAGACTTGGACAGCAGCCCCTTGTCCTGCTGTCACCATAGTTACCCAGTGCCCAGTCAGCGACATGTAACGCCCCTGTCCATGCCTACTCGTCCAAGTGTCTGTGGTGAAATGCACCCTGTCACACACAGAGTTTCTCAAAGAAGCGGTGATGTTGTGTGCGACATGCTGGTGGAGCGCAGGCACACCTTTCTTTGAGAAGTAGTGCCGACTGGGCATCTGGTACTGGGGCACTGCGACGGACATAAGGTCTCGAAAATCCTCTGTGTCCACCAGGCGGAAAGGCAGCATTTCTGTAGCCAAGAGCTTGCAGATGGTGAAATTCAACCTCTTAGCTTTCTCATGGCTAGGAGGAAATGGTCTTTTACTTGTCCACATCTGAGGGACCGAGGGCTGGCTATTGTGCTTAGACGGGGTTGATAAGGGTGTCCCCGGCAAACTGCCGGTCTGTGAGGAAGATGCAGGCGGACATGTTAGGTTGCCTTGATCCAAAGGTGGTGCTATCGATGTCGGACAGCGCTCAACACCAGCTGGTGTTACCACCTCCAAAGAAAATGATGACCTGCCAATCACGCTGGCTGTTGCGGGTAAAGAGGTGGCAGGTCTGCGCCCCAAAACAGGTGTGACTGCTGTCCCCCCAGTCACAGAGGATGAAGAGGCCGCGGATGCACAAGATATGGCAGACGGTGATTGGCCCGGCCGGCTAGGCCGCATTGTAGCACACTGAGCTTCCCACTGCAACTTATGCTTCATGTCCATGTGCCGGTTCATGCATGAAGTACTCAAACTATGTATTTTTTGGCCTCTACTTAGCTTTTGCTGACAAATGTTACAGATAACACGAGTTGGGTCATCTTTATCGATCTGAAAAAATGCCCAGGCTATGCAAGGCTTAGCACCCATGCGACCTGAAGAGCCACCACGACTTGTGGTGAGAGGCAGAGTTGTGTTTGAGGATGCAGTTGTTGACGTGCTTCCAGTACTACGTCTCTGTCCAGGAAGGCGCAACCTGACCTCGTCGTCACTAGCATCTTCCTCCACCTCCTCTGCTGACCTCATCTCTTGGCTGACTGTGGGTTGACAGTAAGTGGGATCTCCGACCTCATCATCATCACCCTGTACGTTATCACACCCGTCGTCCTCAGAGCCAACCTGTTCCTGCCCTGACAAAAAACTAAAGTTGTCGCTCCAATCAGGTATTTGAGTCTTATCATCGTCTTCCTCATTGTCTCCACCAACAGGAGTTACAGTTTGGGAATGAGGGTCTACATTATGGTCAGAACCTTCTGCGTCTGGTCCTGGATCCGACTCATAAAGATTCTGGGCATCAGTGCAGATCATTTCCTCGTCTGGATTCACAGAAGCGCTGGAGTCGACCTCTGATTCCCAGGCTATAGTATGAGTAAACAGCTCTGCAGACTCAACCATCTGTTCTACCTCATACTCAGACGGGCAGCTGGAGATTTGGGAGCTGTGAGGAAGCAAGTGCGATTTGGGTGACACCTTTGAGGACTGGAGTATTTGTGATGTTGAAGTTGATGTGGAGGAGAGCCCACTTAAAGGAGCACTTGATATCCGTTGAAGCACCTGCTGTTTTTGTGCCTCATCTGGAATTTGTAGCGATTGGCGTGGCCGTAAGAAAGGGATCTTATCACATTGTCCGCTAAAAGAAGTAGACATTTTAGTTTGGCTGGAAGATGGTCTTTCTTCTGCAGATGTTACTGTTGCTTTAACACCTACCCCACGGACACAACCTTTTTTCCCCTTCCAAACACGCCTATTCCCCTTTCCACCAGCAGCAGGCCTTTTTCCACTCATTTTGGTGGTTAACTAATTCACAACTCTGGAGTTGTTTGCACAAAAAAACAATGGATGGTAACCGAGCAGAGCTGAGTGGCCAAACTGTGGTATTAGGCCAAAACTATTGGCTGGGTTAGATGCAGAAAAAAATTATTTTGAATTTGCAACCTGATGGAGGTCAGTATAGACGGACTAATACAAATAGTCCCACACACAGCTAGAAGCCCAAATATTTTTTCAGAGGTACTGTAGATGCAGATAAAAATTAGTTTTAATTTGCAACCTGATGGAGGTCAGTATAGATGGACTAATAGAGAAAGTCCGACACACTACTAGAAGGCCAAATATTTTTTCAGAGGTAGATGCAGAAAAAAATATATTCAGTTTGCAACCTAATGGAGGTCAGTATAGATGGACTAATACAAATAGTCCCACACACAGCTAGAAGCCCAAATATTTTTTCAGAGGTACTGTAGATGCAGATAAAAATTATTTTTAATTTGCAACCTGATGAAGGTCAGTATAGATGGACTAATAGACCAAGTCCCACACACTGCTAGAAGCCCAAATATTTTTTCAGAGCTAGATGCAGAAAAAAATTATTTTTAATTTGCAACCTGATGGAGGTCAGTATAGATGGACTAATAGACCAAGTCCCACACACTGCTAGAAGCCCAAATATTTTTTCAGAGCTAGATGCAGAAAAAAATTATTTTTAATTTGCAACCTGATGGAGGTCAGTATAGATGGACTAATAGACCAAGTCCCACACACCGCTAGAAGCCCAACTATTTTTTCAGAGCTAGATGCAGAAAAAAATTATATTCAATTTGCAACCTGCTGGAGGTCAGTATAGAAGGACTAATAGAACAAGTCCCACACACTGCTAGAAGCCCAAATATTTTTTCAGAGCTAAATGAAGAAAAAAATTATTTTTAATTTGCAACCTGATGGAGGTCAGTATAGATGGACTAATAGACCAAGTCCCACCCACTGCTAGAAGCCCAAATATTTTTTCAGAGCTAGATGCAGAAAAAAATTATTTTTAATTTGCAACCTGATGGAGGTCAGTATAGATGGACTAATAGACCAAGTCCCACACACTGCTAGAAGCCCAAATATTTTTTCAGAGCTAGATGCAGAAAAAAATTATTTTTAATTTGCAACCTGATGGAGGTCAGTATAGATGGACTAATAGACCAAGTCCCACACACTGCTAGAAGCCCAAATATTTTTTCAGAGCTAGATGCAGAAAAAAATTATTTTTAATTTGCAACCTGATGGAGGTCAGTATAGATGGACTAATAGACCAAGTCCCACACACTGCTAGAAGCCCAAATATTTTTTCAGAGCTAGATGCAGAAAAAAATTATTTTTAATTTGCAACCTGATGGAGGTCAGTATAGATGGACTAATAGACCAAGTTCCACACACCGCTAGAAGCCCAACTATTTTTTCAGAGCTAGATGCAGAAAAAAATTATATTCAATTTGCAACCTGCTGGAGGTCAGTATAGAAGGACTAATAGAACAAGTCCCACACACTGCTAGAAGCCCAAATATTTTTTCAGAGCTAAATGAAGAAAAAAATTATTTTTAATTTGCAACCTGATGGAGGTCAGTATAGATGGACTAATAGACCAAGTCCCACACACTGCTAGAAGCCCAAATATTTTTTCAGAGCTAGATGCAGAAAAAAATTATATTCAGTTTGCAACCTGATGGAGGTCAGTATAGATGGACTAATAGAATGATGCTATGCCCAAAAGATTTTACTTCACTAGGTGCAGTAAAAAAATTGGTATTCTATACACAGGTGTTATATCTTGCAACACAGATAGGCTACTCCACTGACTAACACACTCTGCAATAGGCCAAAAAGGATTAGCTTTGCTAGATTCAGCCAAATGCTGTGAAAAAAACTTGCACAGCACTGGCACAGACCTGCCTGGCAAAAACTGATAGGAACTCATGTAACCTAGTCCTGAAAAGGACTCCAATTACAATTAGTCTTTACTCCCACAACCTATCTATTTAAGAGCACAGACCTCCCTGATAAAAGTCGTAGGAAATGCTGTAACCTAGTCCTTAAAAGGACTGCAATCACAACTATTCCCTACTCCCAAGCTATCTGTATATTTGTGCGAAAATTGGCTTGAAATTAACAAGGTATAGCGCACACAGCAACAGCGGTGCCGTCTAACACGCAGCTGCAGCAGTGAGAAAATGGTGGCGACGGGGAAAATGGCTTGGTCTTATAGGGCAAGGACATGTGACATACACTGCCAATGACACATGCCCTTGCTTGTGTGAAAAAAAGCACTTCGCTCCGTGTGTGCGCTGCTGATAGGCTGACAGATTGCACCTCCCCACTGCAAATGCGGGAAAGAGAAAAAAAAATGGAGATCTTCATTGTTCCTGCAGAGATCCATCCCCTGCCCCTCCCCCCACCCCGCTGTACACTCAAACTGTGTATTAACATTAATTTTCATCATTACTGAGAAAAAATCCAGTTATGATTTTGGTGCACGAACAGTTATCGAACATAACCTTGAACAGCCGAATTTTTCTCAAATTGTTCGTGTTCGCCGAACGGCTCGAACACCGCCCAAAACAGCTCGAATTTGAGATTGGCAAACAGTTCGAGTAGAACAACGCTCATCTCTAGTCCTCACCAAGAGGATGACTGACCATGCTCTCCTCCTCCTCCTCCTCTCTGTCCTCTGGCCATCCACCCTGAACAGACGGTATGACAGCTGTGCAGGTAGTACCATCTATAGTGCATGAAACTAGCTCCTGTCCTTCCTCCTCTTCCTCTTACTCATTGTCACCCAATCCACATTGGGATGAGATGAGGCTTGGCTGTGTGTAATCACCCTGTATGGTTCTTTGCTCCATCTCATCGTGCTCCGCCTGCAATGCATCCTCTTTGATTGTGAGCAGAGAGCTTTTCAGAAGACAGAGAAGCGGGATGGTGATGCTAATTATGGCGTCATCGCCGCTCACCATCTTGGTGGAGTCCTCAAAGTTTTGGTGGATGGTACATATGTCTGACATCCATTTCAACTCCTGAGGTCTTATGTGTGCAGTCTGAACTGAATACCGACGGCCTTGTTGATACTGGTACTCAACAACTACCCTCTTCTGCTCGCAAATCCTTCCCAACATCTGCAGTGTAGAGTTCCAATGCGTGGGGACATCGCCTCAGAGCCGCCACCAGGTTCCGGCCATTGTCACACATGACCATGCCTGGCTGTAGGTTCAGCGGTGTGAGACACAGATCTGCCTGCTCTTTCACAGCTGTCCACAACTCTTCAGCATTGTGCGGTTTGTCACCTAAGCATATTAGCTTCAGGACAGCCTGTTGCCGCTTTGCTGAGGCAGTGCTGCAGTGCTTCCAGCTTATGACAGATGTGGTCATTTCGGAGATGGAGGCTGAAGAGGAGGAGGAGGCAGAGGAGGATGAGGTGCAGGAGCTGTGGACCACGGGAGCAACCCTGATTGACCTAGGGCCCACAATCCTTGGTGTCGGGAGGACGTGTTCCGTCCCAAGGTCCGACTGGGTCCCGATTTCCACTATGTTAACCCAGTGTGCTGTCAGCGAGATGTACCGTCCCTGCCCACAAGCATTTGTCCACGTGTCCATGGTTAGGTCGACTTTCCCGGTAACTGCGTTGTTAAGGGCAGGGCTAATGTTTTGGGACACGTGCTTGTGTAACGCGGGGACGGCAAACCGGGAGAAATAGTGGTGGCTGGGGACTGAGTACCGAGGGATGGCCGCCGCCATCAGGTTGCGGAATGCTTCCGTCTCCACGAGCCTAAAAGGCAACATTTCGAGCGCAAGCAGTCGTGAAATGTGAAAATTTAGTAGTGTGGCCTGTGGGGCGTTGGTTGCATATTTGCGCTTGCGTTCCAAGGACTGGGGTATGGACAACTGAACACTGTGTTGGGACAAGGACATGGATGTGCTTCCTGATGCTGCTACTTGACAGTGCGCAACGACAGGTGTAGGGCTGGAGACATCTTCGCATGCACCATGGACAGGGGATTGGCTTGCATGCACAACAGCGGAAGAAGCAATGGTGCCACCTGCAGATACTGTTCCTGGACCCTGGGGTTTGGCCCACAAAGTCGGGTGCTTTGCTGCCATGTGCCTGATCATGCTGGTGGTGGTCAGGCTAGTCATTTTGCCACCCCTGCTGATGCTGGCCTGGCAGGTGGTGCAAATGGCCTTTTTGGGGTTATCGGTAGAGTCTTTAAAAAACAACCAGACTTGGGAAGACCTAACAGTTGTGCTGGCAACTTCATTCGTGTTGGTGTTACGGGGAACGGTTGCCTGCCTTCTGTGTGCGGCAACCACACTGCTTCTTCCTGCCTGTTGGGGTGCTCTGCCTCCCGCCCCCTTTGTGCTGCTGTCCTCGCTCTGCATGTCCTCCTGCCAGGTTAGGTCAGTTACTATATCATCCACCACCTCGTCTTCCACTTCTGCACCCTGGTCCTCCTCCTGACATTCTGGCAATTGTGTCTCATCATTGCCCACCTCTTTCCCACCGTCGCCTTCGTGTGACCATGGTTATCAAATATTTGGGCATCGCTACACGCGATTGTGGCACCCCAGGGATCCAGTTGCCACAGTGGCATTGCCTCCTTCAAAAGAGGTAATGCCATGCCTGGAAGCAAGCAGGGGTCCCCTAGTCAGGTATACTAAACATGCAACACTTTCCTGGCTCCAGACCAGCAAGGGGAGCCACTCTCTTTGGCAACTGGGATCTGGGGGCGGGGTTAGTTAGTCTTAGTGTGAGGAGTTGAAGTGAGGACGTCAAAGAGAGAGGAGCTGGGGACCCCAGAAGGAGCAAACACAGAGAACCGGACACCGGAGTCCGAGGCTGTGGGGCACCAAAGGCCCAGCAGTAGAGACCGGAGGGCAGGAGATTGCAGGTCTCCTGGCCCCATCAGATGCCTGGAGGCTCCGCTGCACCGCAGGGTCCAGCACCACCATGAGGGAGCGATGCACCAGCAAGGCCCGAGCTGCCTGCCATACGGGTGAGCACAGAAACGTTACACTCAGGGACGAGGGCCACCGCACAGCTACAAGCAGCAGGGCCAAAGAGTTTAGTGGAAAGGGAAGGCCTCCAACTTCACCTGGCCAGGAGGATTCTTTACTTGCTTCCAGGCTGCCCGGACTTCCACTTCTAGCCAGTACCCAAGTCCCGGCTTGTCTAAACAGCACCAGTAAAGACCCTGGGACTGCACTTCCTTGTCTCTGTGTTTCTTGCTGCGCCATCAACCCCTGCACTACAACGCCCAGCACAACCTGCAATATCTACACTGCCCTGGAGCTAGCTCTTCCTGTGGAGAGCCACACCATCCCTGCTGCAGTAACATCAGCTTCAGAGGACTGCTCCGCAGCGGCGGCTCCCTTTAGCCACTCCACAGGTGGCGTCACGAACTGTATAAAAAACACTATAAATCCCCTATCCATAACCCCTTTTATTGACCGCCCTGGGTCATGGACCGGGTCACCGCCACTGTGACTTTCCCCTAGCATCTACCGGCCCGACACCGGGTACCCCACGGCCCAGGGAGCGCGTCAGAATCTCCTCTTGCCTTTCTTCAAGTGGACCGGGCGAGAGGCCCGAATCTATAAATGGAAAAGTGAACAGCTCTTCAGAGTGTCCAAGTGTGGGATCATTTGTTTCCGGGCATTCGGCATGGTGAGAGGAAGGAGGATCAGGGTGAGGAATATGCGGTCCAGACTCATGGCTACTGAGACTTGACCGTGTGGAAGACAGGGTGGTGGTGGTCGTGGTGGCTAAGTGACTGGAAGCATTATCCGCTATCCAACCAACAACCTTTTGACACTGCTCTGGGTTCAATAGTGGTGTGCTGCAGTCCCCTAGAAATTGGGACAGGAAGGTCAGGTGAGAAGATGTGGGTGTTTGTTGTGGCACAATTTCAGCTTGCCCACGCCCTTGTCCTCGGCCTCTGCATGCACCATCACCATCACGTCCAGTTCCCCGTCCCTTGCCACGTGCCTTGCCCATTTTAAATGGAAGACAGTATCTACAAATGACTGAGTTTGGAGAGAACGTATATGTGATCCGTGTGACGGAGGAAACAGAGTTTTAAATACCTGGCCTGTAGGTAAGTAGTTTGAAGAGCAAACTGGTGTGAATTGCTTCACTGACACACTGAAAGAAATTTTTAATGGAGGCCAGAAATGGCAGGATTTTCTGACAACGTATATGTGATCTGTGTGACGGAGAAAACACAGTTTTAAATAGCTGGATTTCTAGCGCTGTAATATGGAAAGGACCTGGCTGTATTCTGCAGTGCCAACAAGCAAATGGCGCAGAAAAACTGTGTTCTCTGGATTGCTTTTTAAGCAAATAATGAGGATTAAGATCCAAAGAAAAGTATTCCTGGCCCCAGAGACCTGGGCCTTTGTATAGAAATATCTAACAGCAGCAGAAGGCAGAATTGGAATGGAGCCTCTTGTGCTATATGCACTGCAGTCTTCTATATACCCTGCTTGCCTGTCTATATACACTGCCTGATATCTCTGCAGATGGATTAGCTAGTCCTCAAAAGAATTGTTTGTTAAGATGGATATGTGTAACGTACGTTTTTTCTCCCTACACTACCTAATACACAAGCAAATCTCTCCCTGACGCAGCAGCACCTCTCCCTACACTGTCTGATTCCGGAGTGACTGTGACGAGCATGGAGGCGCCAGGTCTGATATAGACCTGATGACGCTGTGCGGCCAGCCAATCACTTTAATGCCACAACCAACATGGCTACGGCATTACAGTGAGTGGCAGGCAATCCCTGCATGTTGATTGGCGCTCTAAAGAGCGCCAAACATGCAGTAAGGGGACCTGAGCTCCCGCCGAGCAACCCTGGAAATACTCGGCGAGCGCCGAGCACCTCGAGCAGTGAGATGCTCAGGCGAGCACCGAGCAGTAGCGAGCATGCTCGCTCATCACTTGCAAGTATCCATAGTGTCCCACAGCGTAATCCATCTGTGCAACATGTGCTTTTCAGCATGAACAATGGCCTGATGCGACCGTTCATGCTGAAGAGCAAGAGAAAATGACCAGCTGCATCGAGAGCGGGCCCATGAGCTATGGTGACCTCAGTGAAATCATCACAGTTCACCGTGAGAAATTTCTCACGGTGTAGCGCTGAGCTCACTGAGTTCACCGCAGTTCACGGTGAACTGCGTTGAATTCAGTGAGCTAAGCACAACGCCTTGAGAGATTTCTGATGGTGAACTGCGATGATCTCACTAAGTTCACCACAGTTCATGGGCCTGCTTGCTGCAGCGAGTCATTCTCCCCTGTTCTTCAGCATGAGCGCTCGCATCAGGCTAGCATTCATGGTGAAGAGCATATGTTGCACAGGTGGATTTCACCGTGGGACACTATGGATCCTTGCCACTTTGGACAGGTGAGGTATATTGTCTTTCTTATTTTATTCTTAATTTTACACTGGATGTAGACATCGGAGGCTGAATACATCTCTCAACATTGTCCCTTGCCGGGACAATGATGAAAGTTTCCTCCAGGAGGCGGCGCCGCGAATCAACATGAACTGTACTGCTAATTCCCAGGCACCGGTACGTGTCTTGCTGAAGACACATGGATGTCATCGTATGTCCATATTTGCGGCTCTTTAAAAATGGGTCGCATATGGACAGACAAAACAGACGTGTGAAAGGGGCCTTATGTAAACTATTCCAGACCAAATCAGTAAAAATCCATTTACGGTGTGCCGAAGTTTTACTATAATTTCTATGGTCTTGGAGCCTGCTCGGGCACCCTGGTCCAGTTGTGCTGCGTTACTCACCTAATAAGGATTCAATGGGAGTCGTGGGACATTTCACTATTGGATTACAGTTGGAACTTCCCGGATTTATTTTTAATTAATAAATGGGTAAACGATTGAGTGTGGAGGAGTCTTTATTCAAATAAAGCATTTTTTTCCTGTGTGTCACTGTTTTTTTAACTATTTGCTTACTGGGTTTGTAATGGGGGTGTCTGATAGACAATGCCCCATTACTAACCTCTGGGCTTGACGTCAACGGACATTACACAGGTGACATCAACCCCCAAATATTACCCTACTTGCCAACGCATCAGGGCATGTGGGAAGACCCTTTTCTGGGGCAGCTATGGGCTAATATTTTAGGCTGGAGAGGGCCAAATATCCATGGCCCTTTCCAGCCTGAGAATACCAGCCCCCAGCTGTCTGCCCCTCTATTTTTGATAACCAGCCAAGATAAAGCAGACAGCTGAGGGTTGCAGTCCACAGCTTTCTGCTTTACCTGCGCTTGTAATCAAAAATAGGGGGACCCCATGTCTTTTTTTTATTATTATTTATTGTTTTTTTACACACTTCGCCAGCCAATCACAGCAATGCCAATATTTGGCTTGGCTGTGCTGGGGCCGGAAGGGCCCACACCGGAAAAGCTTGTTGATTGGCTGCGCTGCAGCCTTTTAACACGCTTTGTTCGGGCTGCCGAACCCGAACAGTAACATGAAATTCTGTGAGATGTCCGTGTTCAGAGTGCGGGCACTGACCTCGAACTTTACTGTTCAAGTTCGCCCATCATTAGTTTTTAACTAATTTTACTAAACTTTATTTTTTTGTTACATAAAGGGATTTATATATAAGGCTGAGCGAAGGCATCCTCATCTAGTGAGCATTCAGACACATTTTTTTTCTCTAAGCTTGTAAATCCTCTCATATACCAACATGGCAACAATTCCATCGCTGTGTGAAGAAGAAAAGTTTATGAATCACTGTGTATCAAAAAACCGACCCATATAAAACAAAACTATAAAATAAACACAATTATTACTTTTTCGAGTAAATCTTAAACCATATGAGGACATGTAAATGTAAAAGGCATTTTTTACAATTCAATTTTATTCTGAGATTGTTTCAATTTACAGGCCCAAAGGCTGAGGTTGTTTGAAGAGAAATTCTTATGATATTCCTCTCTCTTCTTCCTCTCAACGGCGATGTTGTTATTGAGACATTTTGAGCGTTTCATCAACAATTCACATTAATATTTAAGTGTTAAATGGCTTTACTACTAACGTGGAAAATCTGTTCAAAATGGTAATTTGAATCCACACAATGATCTCAATGACAACACTGTTTGACAGAACGCAATGGGTTAGCAGCATCAAGCAAATATATATTACTTTCACTAAAGTGCCTTTTATAACTCTCTTCTATGAGGTCTCCTCACCTTTTCTTCTGGTAGGAGGAGTCACAAGAATCCTGCAGCCATTGAGTGGATGCAGCAGTGGCTGCATTGGTCATGCGCCATCTCAGCCAGAAGAGAGAATTACCTTGCTCTCTCTTCTGACTCAGATAGCACATGACACTTAAGCCACTGCTCTGCCACTGATTGGTGGTAGTCATCCTGTAATGTTCTCACCTGGAAGAGGAAGCAAAAAGACCAGCAAAAGACAGAGGGAACAGTCAAGGGCATGCACAGAAATCATGGGGGCCCATAGCAGAAGTTCTAATTGCCCCCCTTCCCCCCCAAAAAAATTAAAAAAATAAAAAATAGTTGGGGACACAAAAGAGCATATCTCACAACTTTCCAGCCTTTACATAGTAATTTTCCTCCTGCTGAAGATTCCTCTTTCATTTCCCCCATAAAGTATAATGCCAACAAAAGTACCCGCCAAACACACTCTGTACCAGTCTATCATTGTTAGTTATGTTTACTGTATACATATGGTCAAAATTGTTGGTACCCCTCGTTTAATGAAAGAAAAACCCACAATGGTCACAGAAATAACTTGAATCTGACAAAAGTAATAATAAATTAAAAATCTATGTAAATGAACAAATGAAAGTCAGTCATTGCTTTTCAACCCTGCTTCCACAGAATTTAAAAAAAAATTAAACTCATGAAATAGGCCTGGACAGAAATGATGGTACTCTTAAGTTAATATTTTGTTGAACAACCTTTTGAGGCAATCACTGCTATCAAACGATTCCTGTAACTGTCAATGAGACTTCTGCACCTCTCGACAGGTATTTTGACCCACTCCTCATGAGCAAACTGCTCCAGTTGTCTCGTGTTTGAAGGTTGCCTTTTCCAGACGGCATGTTTCAGCTCTTTCCAAAGATGCTCAATAGGATTTAGGTCAGGGCTCATAGAAGGCCACAATAGTCCAATGTTTTCCTCTTAGCCATTCTTGGGTGTTTTTAGCTGTGTGTTTTGGGTCATTATCCTGTTGCAAGACCCATGACCTGCGACTGAGACCAAGCTTTCTGACACTGAGCATCACATTTCTCTCTAGAATCCCTTGATAGTCTTGAGATTTCATTGTACCCTGCACAGATTCAAGACACCCTGTGCCAGATGCAGCAAAGAAGCCCCAGAACATAACAGAGCCTCCTCCATGTTTCACAGTAGAGACAGTGTTCTTTTCTTGATATGCTTCATTTTTCCGTCTGTGAACATAGAGCTGATGTGCCTTGCCAAAAACTTCCATTTTTGTCTCATCTGTCCATAGGACATTCTCCCAGAAGCTTTGTGGCTTGTCAACATGTAGTTTGGCAAATTCCAGTCTGGCTTTTTTATGATTTTTTTTCAACAATGGTGTTCTCCTTGGTCGTCTCCCATGAAGTCCACTTTGGATCAAACAACGATGGATGGTGCGATCTGACACTGATGTTCCTTGAGCTTGAAGTTCACCTTTAATCTCTTTAGAAGTTATCCTGGACTATTTTGTTACCATTCATATTATCCGTCTCTTTGATTTGTCATCAATTTTTCTCCTGCGGCCACGTCCAGGGAGGTTGGCCACAGTCCCATGGCTCTTAAATTTCTGAATAATATGTGCAACTGTAGTCACAGGAACATCAAGCTGCTTGGACACACCATGTCACCAAGCAGCACAGTGAGTATCTGTAGCCCTATATACAGGCACACTGACTGATTACAAGATTGTAGACACCTAAGATGCTAATTAGTGGATACAACTTCATTTAACATGACCCTTTTGTCACATTATTTTCAGGGGTACCATCATTTCTGTCCAGGCCTATTTCATGAGCTTAATTTTTTTTTAAATTCTGTGGAAGCAGGGTTGAAAAGCAATGACTGACTTTCATTTCTTCATTTTCATAGATTTTTAATTTATTATTACTTTTGTCAGATTCAAGTTATTTCTGTGACCATTGTGGGTTTTTCTTTCATTAAACGAAGGGTACCAACAATTTTGACCACGTGTGTAAGTAATACTTGTATTTGGCATGTAACCCCTTCCTATGTACAGCACCATGGAATCAATGGCACTATTTAAATAAATAATATTAATAATAATGATACCCCCATGGTGAATTCCTCCACATTAGCCTCCACATGCACAGTATAATGACCCTACTGTACCTCACCTCAACTCCCAAGTCAAAGTATGGTGACCCCCAACACGGTATGAGCCCCCAACTGTGACCCCCACACAGCCCTCCGTGCAGTATAATGGGACTACATACAGTATTATAGCCCCACACATTATAATGGCCCACAATAGCCCTCCTAACAGTATAATGGTGCCCACACAGCCCTCCATGCAGTATGATGAGCCCCACACTAACCGTCACATTGTATTATTGCTTGCATAGAGTATAATGGCTCTCCCACATAGCCCTCCAAATATTCTAAAGGCCCCATAGAACCTTATGATCCTCCATATTATACCAATAAATTCATATATTTATGTAAAAACAAAAACAAACAATTAAAGTACACATATTTGGTATCACCACGTCCAGAACAACCCGACTTATAAAATCACACTAAATAACCCCTTCAGTGAAGACCGTGAAAAAGAAAAAAAGTGGCAAGTAGCTATGCTTTTTCATCAAACCAGCGAACAAAAATAAAAATAATATAGCTGAAAATGCCATCTTGTATCACAAAAAACAAGCTCCCATACAGTTACTTTGCGGAGAAATAAAAAAGCTATTGCTCTGAGAATATAGCAATGCAAAAACAATTCTTTTTTCTATAAAATAGTTTTTATTATGTAAAAGAGGCAAAACATAAAAAAGATTATATAAATGTAGTATCGCTGTAATTGTACTGACCTGAAGAATAAAGCTGTCTGATCACTTTTACCACATGGTGAATGGCATTAAAAAAAATAAATCCTGAATTGCTGGTTTTTGTTCATTCTACCTCCCAAAAATCGGAATAAAAAGCGATCAAAATATGTTATGTGTAGTGTTGAGCCACCCCCGTAGTGTTCGAGTTCGGTTCGGTTCGTCGAACACCCGTGTGTTCGCCGAACTGTTCGTCGAACTGTTCGTCGAACACCTTCGAACACCGTTAAAACCAATGGCAGGCAAACAAAAACACATAGAAACACATAGAAAACACCTTCAAAGGTGTCCAAAAGCTGACAAACTGCTCAGAAGACACAACTAACACATGGAAAAGTGACAAGTACATATAGTCATGCGAAAAGAAAAGAGGTGGAGGAGTAAAAGGAGGGGGAGACACAGATATAGGCATGTCATGCCCTTCTAAAATCCAAAAAGTGAGAAGCCGAGACGGCCAGTCCGCTCCTGCCCGTGCCACCTCCGTGTCGCCGGGTTTGTGCCAGAGCCGCGGTGAACCCTGACGGCCAGCCCCCCTCTCCCAATATTGGTGCCTGTCCGCTGGTGGGTCGAGAGAGCCCCCCTGTGGTGGAGGCAGCTCTAAGCTTTTTAATTTAAATTGTCCCTCTAATTTGAATGAATACACTTTAAATCCATTTACAAGGATCTATTGGAGGGCAAGTCTCATGCCAGCAGCCGCGTAATTCCAGCTCCAGTAGCGTCCACTAAAGCTGCTGCAGTTAAAAAGCTTTTATAAGGATCGAGCTCGGCTGTCCACCGCAAGGCATCCTACTGCCAGTCCCAGCCCCTATGACTTGGGGTGCCTCCTGATGCTCTTCACTGAGTATCCCGTGGTCCCGAAGCATTTCCTTTGAAAAAATTAAGTGTCCAAACTACAGGTGGTGTAGCTTGCTTAACAGCCGGGATAATCCGCTGACTAGCAGACACTGCTACTAGGCACAAAGTATTTCCTGGGCTAGATGCAGTTAAAAATTTGTAAGTAGATACTCTCGTTGGATGCTGAGAAAGCATTCCATAGAGTCTCCTGGCACGCCACATATGATTCTCTTAAAAAGCTTGGGGTAGGGGTCTAGGGGACCCTTTTATAGCCAAAATCATGGCCCTGTATCACAATACGTCACCTAGGCTGAAGATAAATGGAACTGTAGCACCGAGGGCTCGGTTGCTACAGACGTATTGCACCTCACCCAGAGGTGTGATATCTCACTCTCAGATAAGGATGGAGTGTGGATCAGGACCCGACACCTGCATGCATTACACCACATTGCCGTGGGGCAGGGCGACCAATATGCCCCTGAGATGGGCACGACAGTCCCTGTCCCTGGTTGGAGTGGGGGGAGGGAACACTGAGGAAGGGGAACCCTGCAGTGCAGGAGCAGGGAGGAAGCAGTTCCTGGGTGCATTGAGAAGGGAGTATAAAAGGTGGGCACCATCTTAGTTCAGTGCAGAGAAGTCTGAGCAGAAGTGGCAGGGAGCAGGGGCTCTGCATGAGCTCTGCTCCGAGGCGGGCCTAGTAACAGAGGCCCAGGCCTGCAAGAGCGAGAAGGAAGGAAGAGGAGTGGAGAAGGCTCCAGGAACGAGGAATGAAGGGATCCCAGGGGTGCGGACGGGCGAGTCGCCACCGCACGCCCGAATCCACCTGCGTGGAGGGGTCAGGCCAAAGGGGGAGACCGGTCCCCGAACTAGTGGAGGCAGGAAACGACCCTCAGCTAGAAACCGGAGGCTCTGACATTTTATGTGGCGCAGCCCCTTGCTCCACCCACTAGGAAGGCACCACATAGGGTCAGGGAAACTGGCGCCAAGTTTACCAAGAGGAGGCCCGAGGCAGCCGGACAGAAGTGTTGGTAAGAAAGGCCAGACAAAGGACACACAAAGGGGGTCCTGTGAAGCGCTCCAAAGTTATCTGGGAGTTGTCTGAGCCCCTCACCTGGTGAGCACAGTACGAAGTGGGCAGCCGTTACCTGCAGACGTGGTCTGGATAATAAGAACTGTGAGTAAAGGCCCTGAACTGCATCACTGACTCCGTGTCGTTACTGCTGCTGCCCTGCACCATCACCCCCATCCTCCGCATACACTGCCCTGAGGCTATACTCCTCCCGTGGGGAGTTATGCTACGCTCTGCTGCACCCACAACACCAGCCTTAGCGGTCTGCCCTGTAGCGGCGGTTCACTCTGACCGCAATCCACGGGTGGCGTAGTCGGACATTTAAACATCAAAACCACATAAATAGTTCCGCCACTGGTTTGACCGCCCTGAGCCACGGAACCGGATCGCCGCCACGAAGACTACAACCACCAGCATCCACCAAAAAGGGTCCGGCTCCGGGTGTCCCAAGGCCCAGGGGGTGCGTCAGAACATTTTCATCACCTTTCACAATCACCAATGGGACAAGGCAGGGATGTCCTCTGTCCCCTCTCTTATACATCCTAGTGACGGAGCACCTGCTCTCATCAATTCGCCATAACCCCAATATTAGGTGGATTGAGGTGGGAGGCACCGAGTACAAGTGCTCTCTATTTGCTGATGATGTCCTAGTATATATCACTCAATCACATATATCCATCCCTGCTGTTATGGCTGAAATAGATCACTTTGTTACATGGTAAAATTTTAAAATCAATGCAGCGAAGTCTGAGGCCCTCGATGTCTCCCTCCCTAAATCCATATAGGATTCCATCCAGTCCAACTTTCCCTTTGCCTGGCCCTCACAGGGTATCAAATACTTAGGAATTCCTATTCATAGAGACCTCTCCCATCTATGTTATCTTAATTTTGGGCCCTTTATTGAACAATTCCATACAGACCACGGTTGGCAAGTTAGAACTGTAAGATTCACTACGTGAACCACTGGTGTTTTGTGGAAAAGCACATGTACACCGCGTTCCAAATTATTATGCAAAAAGTGTTTAGGAGTGATAAGGGAAGAATTTGTTTGTTTGTCAGTTAAACTCATTGATGGTGATGTGTGTCAGGGCTCTTTATATCACTGTAAGCAATTGCAGACACCTGTGCTAATTAGTTTGGCAGGTGTGTCCAATGAAAGGCAAGACTACTTAAGAAGGCTCTCTCACATTATTAAGCAGCCTACATTTTCTGCCAAAATGGGAAAGAAAAAGGATGTGTCGGCTGCTGAGAAGCAACAAATTGTGGAGTGTTTAGGTCAAGGCATGACTACAATCAACATTGTGCGATGATCAGGATGAAGTGTCTTGGCAATCAAGAAGTATGTAGCTGATTCACAGTACACACGTGTGCGTGCTGATAAGGGCAAATTGAGGACTCTTTCCTACAGGCAATTACGTCAGGTTGAAAGAGCAGCGGCAAAAAAGCCTTGTCATAGCAGCAGACAAGTTTTTGAAGCTGCTTGTGCCTCCAACGTCCCCCGAACAACAAGATGCAGGGTCCTTCAGAGGTTTGCAGCTGTGCATACGCCATCCTGTCGACCTCCTCTATCCACTTCACACAAGCAGAAACGGCTCCAGTGGGCCAAACATTACATGAAGACTGATTTCAAAACTGTTTTGTTCACGGATGAGTGCCGTGCAGCGCTCGATGGTCCAGATGAATGGAGTGGAGGATGGCTGGTTGATGGACACCCCACGCAAACACGGCTACAGCGCCAACAAGGAGGAGGTGGAGTAATGTTTTGGGCTGGAATCATGGGGAGAGAGATTGTCAGCCCCTTTAGGATCCCTGAAGGCGCTAAAGATGAACTCCATAATGTATGTGGATTTTCTCAAACAGCACTTCCTGCCATGGTTCAAGAAGAAGAACCGTGTATTTCACAGCAAGATCATTTTTCTGCATGATAATGCACCATCTCATGCTGCACATAAAACATCTGCATCTCTGGCTGATATGGGCATAAAAGGGGACAAACTTATGGTGTGACCCCCATGCTCCCCTGACCTCTACCCCATTCAGAACCTTTGGAGCATCATTAAAAGGAGTGTCTATGATGGCGGGAGGCAGTTCACATCTAAGCAACAGCTCTGGGAGGGTATTCTGTCCTCATGCAAAACAATTGAAGCAGAAACCATCCAAAACCTGACAAATTCAATGGACGAGAGAGTTCAGAAGCTCCTTTCGAACAAGGGGTCCTATGTGAAAATGTAACATCACCTAGAATAAAGTTTTGAGTTGAAAACTGTTTGATTTCAGTTTCTAACAACCTGCTAATGCTTATAATTTCAAAAATTACCATTTTTTTGGTCTTTATTAAAATGAAAAGGTTGATCGAAAAGTTTGGGGGATCTAAGAGTGTGGCAACCCAGTAGTCATGATTACTTCGAATTCTGACAATATGAGGGTCATGCTGCAGGTAGTGCAGCAAGAAGGCACTTATGTGTCTTGCGCATCTCGGAGCCCCAAAATTATTTTCCGGGCTAGATGCAGCTAAAAATTATTTTTAATTTTAAATCTGGTGAAGCTTATTATAGATGGCCTAATAGGATCAGTGCTGCACACTGCTACAAAGCCCAAATTATTTTCCAGTCAAGATACAGATAAACATGATTAGTAATTTGAAAGCTTAAAACGGTTGGTAGGGTGATTTTAACCAATCATCAAGGTTTTACTCTCCCCAGGATGACACAGGGGTAGAAAAGTCGTTTCGGATCCATGATTTGTTCATCTTTATGAACGTGAGTCTGTCTACATTATCAGTGGAGAGCCGCGTGCGCTTATCTGTCAGCACACCACCAGCAGCGCTGAACACACGTTCAGACAGAACGCTGGCTGCGGGGCATGACAAGATCTCCAAGGCGTAAGTGGCTAGCTCCGGCCATTTATCCAGATTGGAAGCTCAAAAAGAGCAAGGGTCCAGTGACACAGTCGTGGCTTCAATGTTTACTTGGAGATACTCCTGTACCATCGTCTCTAGGCGTTGACTATGTGTCAGACTTCTTGTCTCCTGTGGCCTTGCAAAGGATGGGCTAAAAAAGTGGTGAAATGATTCCGCAAAATTGATGTTACCAGCAGATACTGTGGTTCTGTTACGGTTTGAGTGCTGAACACTTGACGGTCCCACGGTTGGCAAGTTGGAACTGTGAGATTCACTACGTGCACCACTGGTATTTTGTGGAAAAGCACATGTAAGATTCTGCAACAGTCTCTGCTGATACTCCTGCATGCGTGCATCCCTTTCTATGGCAGGAATAATTTCTGCAAATTTACTTTTGTACCGGGGATCTAACAGTGTGGCAACCCAGTAGTCAGGATTATTTCTAATTCTCACAATTCGAGGGTCATGTTGCAGGTAGTGCAGCAAGAAGGCACTCATGTGTGTTGCGCATCCAGGAGCACCAAGTCCCTGTTGTGTTGGTGGCGAGGTAACAATCATGCTTCCTTCCTCTGTCCTCTCCCCCCAACCTCGCACAACAGAAATGTGATCAAGGTCTCCCTCATCTGATGAGTCTTCCATCAGTTCGTCCTCCACTTCTTCCTGGGCTCCTGCACCTTCCTCACTAGTTTGGCTGCTACCATGCGCCCTGGTAAAATCATCTCCCCCACCCTCACATGCCTGCCGCCTTGGTGCTGCCGACCATCTGGACCTTGCAGATGTTAGCCCTTCCGCATACAACTCCTCCTCCTCTACTTCCTCCACCTCCTCTTGTGCCACCACCTGACTCCGAATTCTGTTTAACATGTGCTCCAGCATGTAAATCACTGGAATAGTCATGCTGATAATGGCATCGTCAGCACTAAACATCTTCGTCGCCATTTCAAAACTGTGCAGAAGGGTGCATAGGTCCCTGATCTGAGACCACTCCTGCAGCGTGATTTGCCCCACCTCTGAATCTCGTTGGCCCAGGCTATACGTCAGAACGTATTGCACCAGGGCTTGTCGGTGCTGCCACAGTCGCTGCAACATGTGCAGAGTTGAATTCCACCGGGTAGGCACATCGCATTTTAGCCGGTGAAGTGGCAGGCCCAACGACTTCTGTAGAGATGTAAGTCGCTGAGCTGCGGGATGCGAACGGCGGAAGTGAGCACACAGCGACCGTGCCCTCTGCAGAAGGCCATCTAGTCTGGGATAGTGGGCTAAAAATTGCTGGACAACCAGGTTCAACACGTGAGCCATACAAGGCACGTGTGTGACATTGCCCCGGCGAAGGGCCGCACCCAGGTTTGCAGCATTGTCGCACACGGCCTTCCCTGGTTTCAGGTCCAGTGGAGACAACCATTCATGAAATTGGTTCTCCAGAGCTGACCACAACTCCTCAGCTGTGTGACTCACATTTCCCAGACATTTCAATGTAAAAACCGCCTGATGACGTTGAGCCCTACTGCCAGCATAGTAAGGAGGTGTGCAGGATCCCTTCTGCGCAGTTAGAAAGCTTGTGGCATGACCAGACAGGCTTTGGGTGCAGGTGGAAGACCGAGAGGAGGTTGAGGAGGCAGAAGCAGTGGAGGAACTTTGACATAAAGAGGATTGACGCACAACTCGTGGGGACGGCAAGACTTGGACAGCAGCCCCTTGTCCTGCTGTCACCATAGTTACCCAGTGCCCAGTCAGCGACATGTAACGCCCCTGTCCATGCCTACTCGTCCAAGTGTCTGTGGTGAAATGCACCCTGTCACACACAGAGTTTCTCAAAGAAGCGGTGATGTTGTGTGCGACATGCTGGTGGAGCGCAGGCACACCTTTCTTTGAGAAGTAGTGCCGACTGGGCATCTGGTACTGGGGCACTGCGACGGACATAAGGTCTCGAAAATCCTCTGTGTCCACCAGGCGGAAAGGCAGCATTTCTGTAGCCAAGAGCTTGCAGATGGTGAAATTCAACCTCTTAGCTTTCTCATGGCTAGGAGGAAATGGTCTTTTACTTGTCCACATCTGAGGGACCGAGGGCTGGCTATTGTGCTTAGACGGGGTTGATAAGGGTGTCCCCGGCAAACTGCCGGTCTGTGAGGAAGATGCAGGCGGACATGTTAGGTTGCCTTGATCCAAAGGTGGTGCTATCGATGTCGGACAGCGCTCAAGACCAGCTGGTGTTACCACCTCCAAAGAAAATGATGACCTGCCAATCACGCTGGCTGTTGCGGGTAAAGAGGTGGCAGGTCTGCGCCCCAAAACAGGTGTGACTGCTGTCCCCCCAGTCACAGAGGATGAAGAGGCCGCGGATGCACAAGATATGGCAGACGGTGGTTGGCAAGGCCGGCTAGGCCGCATTGTAGCACACTGAGCTTCCCACTGCAACTTATGCTTCATGTCCATGTGCCGGTTCATGCATGAAGTACTCAAACTATGTATTTTTTGGCCTCTACTTAGCTTTTGCTGACAAATGTTACAGATAACACGAGTTGGGTCATCTTTATCGATCTGAAAAAATGCCCAGGCTATGCAAGGCTTAGCACCCATGCGACCTGAAGAGCCACCACGACTTGAGGTGAGAGGCAGAGTTGTGTTTGAGGATGCAGTTGTTGACGTGCTTCCAGTACTACGTCTCTGTCCAGGAAGGCGCAACCTGACCTCGTCGTCACTAGCATCTTCCTCCACCTCCTCTGCTGACCTCATCTCTTGGCTGACTGTGGGTTGACAGTAAGTGGGATCTCCGACCACATCATCATCACCCTGTGCGTTATCACACCCGTCGTCCTCAGAGCCAACCTGTTCCTGCCCTGACAAAAAACTAAAGTTGTCGCTCCAATCAAGTATTTGAGTCTTATCATCGTCTTCCTCATTGTCTCCACCAACAGGAGTTACAGTTTGGGAATGAGGGTCTACATTATGGTCAGAACCTTCTGCGTCTGGTCCTGGATCCGACTCATAAAGATTCTGGGCATCAGTGCAGATCATTTCCTCGTCTGGATTCACAGAAGCGCTGGAGTCGACCTCTGATTCCCAGGCTATAGTATGAGTAAACAGCTCTGCAGACTCAACCATCTGTTCTACCTCATACTCAGACGGGCAGCTGGAGATTTGGGAGCTGTGAGGAAGCAAGTGCGATTTGGGTGACACCTTTGAGGACTGGAGTATTTGTGATGTTGAAGTTGATGTGGAGGAGAGCCCACTTAAAGGAGCACTTGATATCCGTTGAAGCACCTGCTGTTTTTGTGCCTCATCTGGAATTTGTAGCGATTGGCGTGGCCGTAAGAAAGGGATCTTATCACATTGTCCGCTAAAAGAAGTAGACATTTTAGTTTGGCTGGAAGATGGTCTTTCTTCTGCACCTACCCCACGGACACAACCTTTTTTCCCCTTCCCAACACGCCTATTCCCCTTTCCACCAGCAGCAGGCCTTTTTCCACTCATTTTGGTGGTTAACTAATTCACAACTCTGGAGTTGTTTGCACAAAAAAACAATGGATGGTAACCGAGCAGAGCTGAGTGGCCAAACTGTGGTATTAGGCCAAAACTATTGGCTGGGTTAGATGCAGAAAAAAATTATTTTTAATTTGCAACCTGATGGAGGTCAGTATAGATGGACTAATAGACCAAGTCCCACACACCGCTAGAAGCCCAAATATTTTTTCAGAGCTAGATGCAGAAATTTTTTTTATTCAATTTGCAACCTGATGGAGGTCAGTATAGATGGACTAATAGACCAAGTCCCACACATTGCTAGAAGCCCAAATATTTTTTCAGAGCTAGATGCAGAAAAAAATTATTTTTAATTTGCAACCTGATGGAGGTCAGTATAGATGGACTAATAGACCAAGTCCCACACACCGCTAGAAGCCCAAATATTTTTTCAGAGCTAGATGCAGAAAAAAATTATATTCAATTTGCAACCTGCTGGAGGTCAGTATAGAAGGACTAATAGAACAAGTCCCACACACTGCTAGAAGCCCAAATATTTTTTCAGAGCTAAATGAAGAAAAAAATTATTTTTAATTTGCAACCTGATGGAGGTCAGTATAGATGGACTAATAGACCAAGTCCCACACACTGCTAGAAGCCCAAATATTTTTTCAGAGCTAGATGCAGAAAAAAATTATTTTTAATTTGCAACCTGATGGAGGTCAGTATAGATGGACTAATAGAACAAGTCCCACACGCTGCTAGAAGCCCAAATATTTTTTCAGAGATAAATGAAGAAAAAAATTATTTTTAATTTGCAACCTGATGGAGGTCAGTATAGATGGACTAATAGACCAAGTCCCACACACTGCTAGAAGCCCAAATATTTTTTCAGAGCTAGATGCAGAAAAAAATTATTTTTAATTTGCAACCTGATGGAGGTCAGTATAGATGGACTAATAGACCAAGTCCCACACACCGCTAGAAGCCCAAATATTTTTTCAGAGCTAGATGCAGAAAATTTTTTTATTCAATTTGCAACCTGATGGAGGTCAGTATAGATGGACTAATAGACCAAGTCCCACACACTGCTAGAAGTCCAAATATTTTTTCAGAGCTAGATGCAGAAAAAAATTATTTTTAATTTGCAACCTGATGGAGGTCAGTATAGATGGACTAATAGACCAAGTCCCACACACTGCTAGAAGCCCAAATATTTTTTCAGAGCTAGATGCAGAAAAAAATTATTTTTAATTTGCAACCTGATGGAGGTCAGTATAGATGGACTAATAGAACAAGTCCCACACGCTGCTAGAAGCCCAAATATTTTTTCAGAGATAAATGAAGAAAAAAATTATTTTTAATTTGCAACCTGATGGAGGTCAGTATAGATGGACTAATAGACCAAGTCCCACACACTGCTAGAAGCCCAAATATTTTTTCAGAGCTAGATGCAGAAAAAAATTATTTTTAATTTGCAACCTGATGGAGGTCAGTATAGATGGACTAATAGAACAAGTCCCACACGCTGCTAGAAGCCCAAATATTTTTTCAGAGATAAATGAAGAAAAAAATTATTTTTAATTTGCAACCTGATGGAGGTCAGTATAGATGGACTAATAGACCAAGTCCCACACACTGCTAGAAGCCCAAATATTTTTTCAGAGCTAGATGCAGAAAAAAATTATTTTTAATTTGCAACCTGATGGAGGTCAGTATAGATGGACTAATAGAATGATGCTATGCCCAAAAGATTTTACTTCACTAGGTGCAGTAAAAAAATTGGTATTCTATACACAGGTGGTATATCTTGCAACACAGATAGGCTACTCCACTGACTAACACACTCTGCAATAGGCCAAAAAGGATTAGCTTTGCTAGATTCAGCCAAATGCTGTGAAAAAAACTTGCACAGCACTGGCACAGACCTGCCTGGCAAAAACTGATAGGAACTGATGTAACCTAGTCCTGAAAAGGACTCCAATTACAATTAGTCTTTACTCCCACAATCTATCTATTTAAGAGCACAGACCTGCTTGATAAAAGTCGTAGGAAATGCTGTAACCTAGTCCTTAAAAGGACTGCAATCACAACTATTCCCTACTCCCAAGCTATCTGTATATTTGTGCGAAAATTGGCTTGAAATTAACAAGGTATAGCGCACACAGCAACAGCGGTGCCGTCTAACACGCAGCTGCAGCAGTGAGAAAATGGTGGCGACGGGGAAAATGGCTTGGTCTTATAGGGCAAGGATATGTGACATACACTGCCAATCACACATGCCCTTGCTTGTGTGAAAAAAAGCACTTCGCTCCGTGTGTGCGCTGCTGATAGGCTGACAGATTGCACCTCCCCACTGCAAATGCGGGAAAGAGAAAAAAAAATGGAGATCTTCATTGTTCCTGCAGAGATCCATCCCCTGCCCCTCCCCCCGCCCCGCTGTACACTCAAACTGCGTATTAACATTAATTTTCATCATTACTGAGAAAAAATCCAGTTATGATTTTGGTGCACGAACAGTTATCGAACATAACCTCGAACAGCCGAATTTTTCTCAAATTGTTCGTGTTCGCCGACCGGCTCGAACACCGCCCAAAACAGCTCGAATTTGAGATTGGCGAACAGTTCGAGTAGAACAACGCTCATCTCTAGTTATGTGCCCAAAAATGGTACCAATAAAACGTCAACTCATCCCACAAAAACAAGTCCTCACATGACTGTGTCATCAAGAATATAGAAAAATTATAGCTTTCAAAATATGGTGATGCAAAAACTTTGTTTTTTGGAATAAAAAGCATTGTTATGTGTGATAGTAGCCAAACATAAAAAAAACAATATAAATGTGGTATCGATGTAATCTCACCGACCCAAAGAAGAAAGTTGTCTAATTACTTATACCGCACGAGGAATGGCGTAAAAAATTAATAGAACCAATTCTTGACCTGCGGTTGATTTGCTCATTCTGCATCCCATAAATCGCAGTAAGGTTCAGCTAACATTTATCCTGCACTCTGTGCTGAGAACTTACATTGGGGTTTCCATGTATATCTCTGAAATACGGAAGATTCCCTATAAGGAGGCATATGGAGACATTGTGGACTCTGTCTGGCCTATGATCCGGCAGTGTCTGTCTTTTTAAACGTGCATTAAACCGCAGTTTTGTGCACCTCTGAAGAGAAGGACACCACTGAACAGAGGCCAGGTAGAGTCCGGAGAAACTCTGCTGCCTCATTATACTGAACAGATCCCTCAATGGTTTAATCTGAATCACGTCATTCGAAGATTTAGATGGAAACGCTGATGTAAATGCTCACCATAGAATGCAGGATAAATGTGATTCAAAATGTTATGCAAAAAGGACAACCCCTTCTTGATCAAAATGTTTGGCTCCCATAAAATAATACAGCTTATACTCACCTCCTGTGCCGGCGCCATTCCCACGGATTTGGCACTCGGACTCCCGGGGCTCCCATACTACTTTTGTGACATGTGATACCAGCGCCCAATCAGCGCTGGCATCACTGTCTCCATCTTCGGACAAAACAAACATGAAGAGGAAGTCTGGGCTGCAGCTGATCTCGAACTTCCTCTTCATGCTCAGTTCGACAGGAGGCGGGAACAGTGACGCCAGCCCCAGCGTCACGTGTCACAACAACAGCACGGGAGCCCGGGACCACGAGTGCTGACACCATGGGAACAGCGCCAGTACAGGAGTTGAGTATAAGCTTTATTATTTTGTGGGGGCCAAGCGTGGGGTATTAAAAGGGCTTGTTCAAGTAGTGGACAACTTCTTTAATCCATTGGGGCTCATTCCTACCCCAAAAAAGGTGACAATTTAAATTTTTAGGAGCTCTTGGTCTGCAAAGGGCCCATATATTTTTCTTGCACAGGGACCCTTTTCTGCCTGTGTCCGCCAGTGATCCTGATCCAAATTGTATTCTAGAACATTCTATATCCTTATTAGAATATCAATTATCGTTTGTCCTGTTATCTATCTTTTCTCAGCTATATAAACTTTATACCGCTCCTTAATATTGGTGGTTTGCAAAACTTACTGTAATAGCTGTTAAAATGCATAATAAAGAAAACTCACCTCATTATTTTTTATCTATATACTGTATGCTACTTATGTAGACCACTCATAAAATTAGATTAGTGCATAACAATTCTCCTCTCTCCCATTATTATTATGAAGAAATATGCAACATGAACAAGAATATTCACAAAATATTAGTCATATTTCCTCACTGAGCACCTTCATCAACTTTAGAGGGTCTCGAGGGAGCAGCAGATTCTTTGCAGCTGTGCAAGTTAAAGATTGTTCCAGGACTGCAGAAAATATTTTGTGTTTCCCCATTCATTCCAGCCAATGATAATCCCAAAAGAATTTTTAGCTGGCCAAACATTTCCATTATGCAGGGTGACAGTGATAGGTCACAGAGAACCAAGTCACAACCCTAAATAAAACTGAAGTCCCACATTTTATCTCCATACACCATATCCTTGCTCTCCCCTTGTAACATCAATTAAATGCGCGATTCACTGGCTTTGTAGGCAGCGACAGGAGCTTAGATCACAATGCATGTGGTAAAACACACCATTATAATGGGCATCTTTCTTTTTTCAAGTTTGCATTGTTTTGTGTAGCATCATGAATACATTTGGTTAAGAGAAGGGCACATCGATAGAAATTTCTATTATTAACCAATGGAAACAGGGGAATAATCTGTTTATTTCAGAGTTTAGACCAGTTATATTTACATGAAATGCCTGCGGACTGTCAGCAAACAATAACAGTGTACAGAATATAATACTGGCTGACAGTATGGATAAATCCAGTAAAACATCTTACAAAAATATTTTGTATCCTATTATAAATCTCCCATGATATTAATAATTTTCACAATTCCAACTCCTCAAGTGATGCCATCATATAAATATTTTAAATTTTTTTACAATTGGATGATAGTAAAGTTGCATAGCACCTAGGAAACAAAACATAGCTGTTACGCACACGCCCGGACTGACTGGCGTGGGCATGATTAGTGATCCCACTGGACCATGAACCAGGGAGGAACCGAGCAGAGGGACCAGGTGCTACTCCAGGTCAGACCCTGGTCACAGCTGTTGACCCACACCGGGGAATGTAGGAACAGGCAGGTTAGGCTGGCATACAGGCAGGTTAGGCTGGCATACAGACAGGTGGATACTGGCAGGCATGACTGGTATGCAGACAGGTGGGTATTGGCAGGCACGGCTGGTATGCAGACAGGTGGGCACTAGCAGGCACGGCTGGCATGCAGACAAGCAGGTACTGGCCGGTAGGAACGCAGGCAGAATAGGGACCAGTACAGACTGGAACACAGGAACGGAACCGCAGGTGCAGTAGACAAGCAGAGCAGAGCAAAAGCCACAGATGCGGTAGACAAGCAGAGCAGAGCAAAACCCGCAGATGCGGTAGACAAGCAAAGCAGAGCAAAACCCGCAGATGCGGTAGACAAGCAGAGCAGAGCAAAACCCGCAGGTGCGGTAGACAAGCAGAGCAGAGCAAAACCCGCAGGTGCGGTAGACAAGCAGAGCAGAGCAAAACCCGCAGGTGCGGTAGACAAGCAGAGCAGAGCAAAACCCGCAGATGCGGAAGACATGCAGAGCAGAGCAAAACCCGCTGGTGCGGTAGACAAGCAGAGCAAAACCCGCAGATGCGGTAGACAAGCAGAGCAGAGCAAAAGCCACAGATGCGGTAGACAAGCAGAGCAAAGCAAAACCCGCAGGTGCGGTAGACAAGCAGAGCAGAGCAAAACCCGCAGGTGCGGTAGACAAGCAGAGCAGAGCAAAACCCGCAGGTGCGGTAGACAAGCAGAGCAGAGCAAAACCCGCAGATGCGGAAGACATGCAGAGCAGAGCAAAACCTGCTGGTGCGGTAGACAAGCAGAGCAAAACCCGCAGATGCGGTAGACAAGCAGAGCAGAGCAAAACCCGCAGATGCGGTAGACAAGCAGAGCAGAGCAAAACCCGCAGATACGGTAGACAAGCAGAGCAGAGCAAAACCCGCAGATGCGGTAGACAAGCAGAGCAGAGCAAAACCCGCAGGTGCGGTAGACAAGCAGAGCAGAGCAAAACCCACAAATGCAGTAGACAAGCAGAGCAGAGCAAAACCCGCAGATGCGGTAGACAAGCAGAGCAGAGCAAAACCCGCATATGCGGTAGACAAGCAGAGCAGAGCAAAACCCGCAGATGTGGTAGACAAGCAGAGCAGAGCAAAACCCGCAGATGCGGTAGACAAGCAGAGCAGAGCAAAACCCGCAGATGCGGTAGACAAGCAGAGCAGAGCAAAACCCGCAGGTGCGGTAAACAAACAGAGCAGAGCAAAACCGCAGGTGCGGTGAACAAGCAGAGCAGAGCAAAACCGCAGGTGCGGTGAACAAGGAGAGCAGAGCAAAACCGCAGGTGCAGTAAACAAGCAGAAGCAGATACACACAAGGTACTTACAATGAAGTAGTGAGTGTACACAAAACTCACAAACAGAAGTTTAGAGACAACGAGTTGGAGTTAGGTGCAGGTTCAGACACTGCAGGAAAAGGGAAGGTTCAGACATAGAGAGAAACAAGTAACGCACTAGGACACAGTTCAGACAGGAACTGAACCAGGAATAAGATGCAGGAACGAGCCTGGGAACTCAGCCCCCAGGGTGGCAGAGACAGACTAGAAGTCACAGATAGGTAACAGGCCTGGGTATACAGCCCCCAGGGGCGGAAACAGACAAGATACAGGACGAGACCAGGCAACTCAGTTGCACAGAACACACTGAATGAAAGTGTTGCTCAGGCACCTCCTACTGGCTGGAGGGGGTGTAAGTATCCAGTGACTCACAGCAATAGGCTGGGGACGCATTAGGACTGCGCACACTGTAGCTTTAAGAATCAGGAAGCAACAGCGCCGCCGCCAGCAGACAAGAGACATACAAACAGCAGGTACTGGAGCAAAGTATGCAGCCTGGCCTGATAGGTAAGATTGCGGTCTTGCATGGTGGGAGATGGTAAGCCATGCAAGCACGCCGCCAAGGATGTTACAATAGCGTAGACCAGTGTTTCCCAAACTCCAGTCCTCACAGCCCCCTACGCGTCAAATTTTTAGTATTTCCTTAGTATTGCACAGGTGATGGAATTATTATTAAGGAATCAGAAACTGCCACGGGTTCTCTCACCTGTGCAATACAAAGGAAATTCTGAAAACATGATGTGTTGTGGGGCTAGGAGGAAGGAGTTTGGGAAACACTGGTCTAGACCCTCCTCCCCAACCCTCTCCCAAAAAAAACAACACAAAGCATAAAATATAGAAGAGAATACAAAAATAATTTGTCTATTCAGAACTGAATATGACAATTTTGTAAACTCAGATAGAAGAAGTGGAAAGGAAGTGGAGAAACACAACGGACATCACAAATGTTGATGAAAGTGTAAATTACAGGAATATCAAGGGTAAAACTAAAAAGGTTCCCAAGGAAGAAGATGAGAAGAAAGGGAAAGGAGGTTGGAAAAAGGTCCTAGGAAGCTCAAAACAAGCCTTCACCTTGTACTTGGGACAGAATCAGAATTCCATCCATGGTTTAGAAAAATATTAAAGTACACAGTGGTTGATACCTTTTAATGGCTCAATGAAAAGATGGTAACAAATTGAAAGTTTTCAAGACTACTCAGGTCTCTTCATTAGGCATAGTAATCCATTGTTTAGAAAAGGCAAAGAGCATACTCTTGAATGAGACTGTTATGTCTTCCCCAATAATTTCAAAGTATATAAAGTACGTTTAGTTACTTGAAACTGAAATACCCCTTTTAGGATGTTACTTATTATAGATTTTTTATGCTAATAGAAACAGAATCTGTAAAGGTGAAGAAAGACTGATACACTATTTTAACTCTATGTTCAACTGAGTAGAAATGTCATTTGTTCAAGATACGAACAATTTTTTTGTCATTTATAACACCGATTCAGCTTCCAGTGCAAATATATTTCTACTTTAAAATAATGTTTTAAGTACATTATTGAATACACAGTCCTGTTTAACATCTTAGGAAAGAAAAGCGTAAGTTTTGAGCCATTAGTGCTTCACAAACATAGGAAAATGCTTGAATGATGATTTCATGAAATAACAAATGCCCACAACAGTTCCACCCTTGGCACAAATTATATGCAGCATGGGGTAATGCTCACACTGGCACAAAACTGAAAAAGAAGTGGCATAAAAGAGTGCTGGTAAAGTATATACTATTATGTAAGGGTAAGTTTAATTAATTAATTTAAAAAAGATATTTGAAAAGTGCGTACAACTAGACACGTATCTCCATCTTGACATTAGCATCACTTATAGATTGTGTCCTTATACATGAGTTTGTCCTAAAATATGCAAAACAGACTTGCTAGTTATATAATTATAAAACCTTCATTAAATCAAATCTTTTAAAACAAATAAATATTAATGAAGCTTAAATGGTTCTCCGATATTTTTTTAAACTTGACAGGGAAAAAGGGAAAAGCCAGCCGTGAGAAAGAAAAAAAAGAAGACACACTAACTCCTTGAATCTGCTCCCTGCTCAAGGGCTGCTGCTCCAGCAATCTTCACCAGACTGGAAGTGATAATGTCACAATAATAATAATAATAATAATAATAATTTTTATTTCTATAGTGCCAACATATTCCGCAGCACTTTACATTTTAGAGGGGACTTGTATAGACAATAAAAGACATTACAGAAAAACAATAATCACATAAATCAACAGATACCAGGAGGAGAGAAGGCCCTGCTCGCAAGCTAACAATCTATGAGACAATCATAAGTGACCTGACCACTGTGGCCAATGATAAAAGGAGGATTTCCAGGCTAGGTGCGATATATTCAACAACTCAAAACAAACTATGGACGCCCTTTTGAGACACACTCTTTCTATATGTCCTACTAGAACATATGTGTAGTGTATCTGTCAACTCAAAAAGGCTTCCGCAAAGAGACTTGATTCAAGTTACTCAAGTGCTGCCTGGTGTTCACCCCTCACCCCCATACAAAGATCTGGCTTTCACAGCAGAGATCTCTAACTTTCATCCAAGGAGTAGCTACTAGATGATGGAGCAAGTTGAGAGAAGATTAAGAGATGAGGTAAAGTAGGCCAGGTCAGAACCAGAGAGAAGGAAACACTGACAAAATCAGATTCCAAAAGCATAGTCTGGGAAAAGACAGGCTTAAGTTGAGTGGTCCTGGACAGGCATTCAGCAGAAGAGTAAGCAGACTGTCGAAGAGCCAAATCAAGACTACACAAGGACACTAAACAAGGACTAGAGAAAAGTTGGAATACAGACACCAAATCCATAGATTAAAAGGATAATCCACTACTCATCGGATCTCACTTCCTCTAGATGTCTGATTTGTCCAAAGGAAGGACGAGTGAAGTGGTTGCTGATTGGCTGCAGGGCTTATGTGACAAGGTAATGTCATGTGAGCCCCAGGAGAGCCAGTGCTAACACCACTGGAATGGTACTGACACTGCAGGTGAGTATAGCTGTTATTATTTTATGATGGGGGAACATAGTGATTTAGAAGGGGTTGACTGAGTAGTGGACAACCTCTTTAAAATAAATATGATATGATTAGATACAAATATATAAACAGTAAGTGCTTTTACAATATTCAACAGTTGTTCCTCTGTTTTATGATTAATTACCAGAATGTAAGGAAAAATGCAATTTTGGGATGTATTTAATATATATTTTAGGCAATTATTTTTATTTTACTAGCTTATATAGCGCAATTAATTTCCACAGCAGTTTACAGACATCATAATAACTGTTCCCATTGGGGCTCGCAATCTATATTCCCTACCACCCTATTAGTATGTCTTTGGAGTGGAAAACAGAATACCCAGATGAAACCAAAGCAAAAACACAAAAGCATTGCAGATGTTGTCCTTGGTGGGATCTCAACTCAGGATCCCAGGGTTGCAAGGCTACCGTGCTAGCCACTGTACCAGCATGCTGCCCTTGCCGTTACAACAAAAAACATTCAATCCGAGAAATTAAATTTTCTAAAAACTAAGAAAAAGAAAATATTAACTCAAAACCAAACAAATACTTCTTAGTTTCTCTTTACAGGAAAAAAAAACACATTAACACACATAGGAAGGAAAAACTGTTTTACGCACTTGTCATTATTACACAATATATTTGACTTAATGGGGCAGTCAATCAAGAAAAAAAAGTGGTTTGCATGTCTTTCAAATTGACATTAATTAAATTTACTAATAGTCTTTATTTAGTAAAACACCAATGTCTAGCTGTGAGCACTGACCCCAGGTCCTGACAGCTTCTCTACTGCTTTGGTTCCAACACAGGTGAGAACTTGCTGACACGCTTCCTATGAAGCAAGCGGTCTCGGTTCATTAGCTAAGCCAGCCTCCTTTTGCTTTTTAATAAGCCGTGAATTGTAAACAGGCTGGCTTAAAAAAATGAGTTGAACCAGATTGCGAGCCCTTTTTATCACGTGCCAACATGCAGGAAGCAGGAGGAAACTCTCACCTGTATTAAGACCAAAATAAAAATGGAGTGGCTGGAAACTGCAATGATATTGTGCCATTGGGAGAGCTTTCATGAATAACGTATAATTAGTAAGTTGAATTCATTTCAATTTAAAGCATAGCGAAAAACTTTTTTGGCTTTAAATCCAACAATGAAAAGTGATGTAAAGCAATATTTTTATTTATTAAATGCAAAAATTACTTAATTCATTCATGGTCTCCTCATCCCTTACAATACTTCTCTGACAGGAAAAAGCACCTGCAGGGTAATGAGTCAGCTATATATAATGCGTCATTAAAGAGTTGTCCAAAGAATTTATGAGAGCATTGGAGTGTTGGTAAGCCAGAAACCCCTTACCTCATCCCAGTTCATCTATAACACAACACCTCGCCCTCCCACTACCCTGCTCAGCTTAATGTCGCCCAAAATTTGGCATTCTTGTTTTTACACAGCATATGTTTTCTGGATTTAAATCATTAAACTAATAAGGAATTGCAGCCAAATGTGAAGTGTTCCAGAGGTTTGCAATATAGTACATTGCATTGTGTAAACATAGGGCCTGATTCATCATATCAGGATATTTTGAAGTCCCTTTTTTGTCATATGTTGTTAACTAATTTTTTGCACCAAATTCATCAAAATGGTGCATGCAGTTCATGAATTTTGTGCAATTGCCTGAAAAATATGTGTATAACTTTCTGAGTTCTCGTGGGTGTTCATTGAGCTTTCTAATGCAAACACAGCCTTTTAATGTCCAATTGACCTCAATCTTTCTAGTAAGGTGTAAATGTATAGGAAGCAGTGGTAACCAGCAGCTTACTTATCCACACACTGCAGTTTTAGACAATTTAGGCTACTTAAATTGAATAAACGGTTACAAAATTATCTCATTTTGGGGCAGATGCCTGTCTTGCTGGTGTTAATACACAGGTGGTGCAATCAGAAGAAGCCATGGCTTTTTCACACTTGGAGTCCAAAATTATCCCTGCTTGGGTAGTATCAAGACCTTTTTTTCTTTGCTAAATAAATAGCTTCTTCACAAGCCGTTCAAAAATTATCCCTTTATTTAAATTGTCTCTTCAGAGAGGAAGAGGACTAGAACTCAAGTGTCACCTATAGGAAGTAGCAATCCTAAAAGTCAATATCGACTCTCTAACTAGCCTTGTCACATGACTTAGGATAAAAGCCGAAACCAGAATCTCAATTTGAAAACACTGTGTTTTGGGGTACTGCCCCTCGTCAGTGCAAAGTGTGAGATCTGGTTTGGCTGGGTGAGAGGCATGTGACCGGGAAGTAGCAATCCTAAAAGTCAATATCGACTCTCTAATAAGCCTTATCACATGACTTAGGATAAAAGCCAAAACCAGATTCTGAGATTCGATATTTACTTTTAGGATTATTACTTCCTGTAGGTGGCACTACAGTTTTAGTCCTCTTCCTCTCTGAAGAGACAATTTGCATATTTCACAGAGGAGCATTGCAACTTAAAAGTGTCCTCAACTTGGCATGTCAGGCTTGACATGTCACTCTCCACAAGGAGAAATGTTGGATCTCTTTATTTAGGAAGTCAAAATTGGTGTACCTTTATGAATCTAAACAAATAATGCTTTCTCAACTAGGTTTACTATTCACAAAATGATTACGTAATTATAAAGGCTTTTTTAAAGCCATCCAAAAATTATCCCTTTTTTAGGAGGCAGGAACATGCTAGCTGTTTTTAAAGTGAAGAAGCAATGGTTTGTCACTACGCTTTACCAAAAATGTGTCCTATTTTGGGAGCTGAATCATGTTTGTTTACCCTCAATAGATTAGATTTCCCAGCAACAGCATTGTTTAGCACTATACAAAACAGGTAGCAGTCACGCTTAGCTTTGCAGTGGCAGCAACAGAAGCAGCAGTTCTTGCCACTGGTCGAATCTGTTGACCCAAAAGTCAAATCCAACATTTTCATAGCAAGGTCTAATAGCGTGACTGCTGAATATTCAGTCTCATGTGGGGGTGTCTCATGTGTGGTGCAGCAGCATCAAATATAATATATATGACATAATGGACCAGTTGGTTTATCTGTTAGTGTAACAAACCGATGTACCTCAGCAAACAGAGTTGCACTGCCTAAACTGCCAGGTTCAATCTTACCCGCACTGAGTCTTTTCTTCAGAAGATACCCTGAGCTCCAATCTCATAAAATTTTTGGTCAACAGATTGGACCAGTGGCAAGAACTGGCCCAGTTTGCTATGTTTGCACTGTCATGGCCAGCCTCTAGTGCAATGTCAGAATGGGTGTTCAACATGGAGGTAGTTTTCATACACTCAACCTGAGCAGGTTATCTGTCACAAACATGGTAAATCTAACATTTAACAACATTAATCAGGAATGGCTCATTGCTTACTTTCTTTCACCCACACTGATGGCAGTGATTAAATCAGCCATACCACTTTTGCTATTAGCAAACCAGCTGAGGATCCCAAAAAAGGGACAATTTTTCAATCCAAGATGAGAAACAATAAACACCTGTTTTGTCTCCCTACTTAAAAGAATATTTATTGGACAGCTGGTTAAAAAGCTATTGCTTCTTCGTTTAACAAAGCGATACACTCTACCAAAACAGGGATAGTTTTATCATCCAAATATGTGAAAATGCCATGGCTACTTCAGTTTGCACAGCCTTTGTATAAACAAGAGGCATCTGCCGCCAAACAGGGATAGTTTTAGGACTTTTTATAAAATATAAGTAGCCTACAAATCATGAAACTGCTGTGTGTGGTTAAATAAGCTACTCGTTAACATCGCTTTCCATCCGTTTTCCCCTAGATAGATAGGCTGATGTCCCTTGGGCATTAAAAAGGCTGTGTTTGCATTACTGAGCTCAAAATGAACTCCAAGGGGAACTCTGAGTGTTAGGCCATGGCCCCACTATCAGTATTTGGTCAGTATTTTTTCTCAGGAGGGGAGCCAAAACCAGGTGAGGAACAATCAGAGAAAAGGTATAATAGAAACAAATCACCAATTCTGCATTTAGCTCCCACACCTGAGAAAAAATACTGACCGAATACTGACCAAATACTGATAGTGGGGCCGTGGCCTTAGACACATATTTTCCAGGCAACTAGAGGTCTTTTAGTTATGCGGTTCTTCACAATTTTTTTCCCCCTAATCAAATTTTTGAGGAAAATTGAAAACCTTCAAATTTCAAAATATCCGCTCAACTCTAATTTTGATATACCTTATTAGAAAAATATAAAAAAAATGTCCATGTGTTCCACCTTGGAGTATATGGCAGTGACATGGTGCACAAGAGTATTATATTAGTATTTTTATTACTATAGTGCATTATGCCATATCGGTTTTCACAGAATTGTACACACCGGAGCATTATTTCAGTGCCTCTCTGATAGGTCTAAGTGTGCTGTGGTGGTTGATTTGGAAACACATTGATCTGGAATTACTGAGCTTACTGTTAGGATTTTCTGAAGTCTGCGACAAGGGTGGGCAGTCATGTGACCACAAGTACTGTATATGATATGTATACTTCTGGCCACATTCAACTAGACATGCCCGCCCTCGCGCAATACAAATAAATTTAGTGTCTAGTCAGAATGTGGAAGAAAGTATGCAGTCACGTGAAAATTAATAAGCACATATCTAGCCAGAATCTGTCCAGAAATATGCATTTCACATACAGTACAGACCAAAAGTTTGGACACACCTTCTCATTTAAAGATTTTTCTGTATTTTGATGACTTTGAAAATTGTACATTCACACTGAAGGCAACAAAACTATGAATTAACACATGTGGAATTATATACTTAACAAAAAAGTGTGAAACAACTGAAAATATGTCTTATATTCTAGATTCTTCAAAGTAGTCACCTTTTGCTTTGATGACTGCTTTGCACACTCTTGGCATTCTCTTGATGAGCTTCAAGAGGTAGTCACCGGAAATGGTCTTCCAACAATCTTTAAGGAGTTCCCAGAGATGCTTATCACTTGTTGGCCCTTTTGCAGTGTACCCCTGCCTCTGCTGTACCTGGTGTGTGTCTCCCTCACTTCTCCTCCTTGGTTAGGCAAGGAAGCTTGCCCCCTGCCACTAGCATTGTCTGATGGGAATTTTTTCAACATATCTTCCACAATGGCCTTCTGGTATAGCACCAGTTTAGAAGACTTCTCTGCCTCAGGAAAGAGAGATGCAAAGTTCTCCTTGAAGCGTGGGTCTAGCGGGGTGAACAACCAGTACTTTTTTTGGCCAATATAAATATAACTAGAGGGTCACGGGAAATGCACTGGTACATAAATTTGGCCATATGTGCCAAGCTCTCTACAGCCAACGCTTCTCTGTCTCCACCGTGATGATAACCCTCCATCTCCTCCTCCTCTCTCCTCTCTTCCTCCTCATTCCCCTCCTCAACCCATCCACGTAGGAGAGGCGGGATGAAGCTTGTGAGGGTACTAGCCTCTGTTACGCTATCAACCAGCTCTTGTTCCTCCTCCTCCTCATCCTCTACCTGCTCATTGTTACTCAATCTGCGCTGAGAAGATGAGATGAGGCTGGGTAGTATATTCCAGTCTCATGTCTTCCTCCATCTCCACCTGGTCCGCATGCATAGCTTCATGCTTAATTGTGAGCAATGACTGTTTAAGTAGGCACAGAAGCGGGATCGTTGCACTGACTATGGCATCATTATCACTCACCATCTTTGTGGAGTCCTCAAAGTCTTGGAGAACCACACAAATGTCAGACATCCATGCCCACTCTTCAGTTGTTATGTGCGGAAGCTGCCCGAAATACTGATGGGAGCGTTGGAGCTGGTATTCCACAACTGGCCTCTGCCAGCATGTGCAGTGTGGGGTTCCAGTGCGTGGTCACATAGAGCACCAGTCTGTGAGCTGGCAATTACATGCATTGCTGCAGCACTGCCAGCTGTAGCCAACTTGTGTAAATGGGCGCTGATGCAGCGTACCTTGACCAGGAGCTCTAGCAAATCTGGGTAGGTTTTCAGAAACTGCTGAACTACCGAGTTGAGCACGTGTGCCAAGCATGGTACATGCGTGAGCTTCATAGCCACCACCAGGTTACAGCCATTATCAAACACGACTATGCCTGGTTGTAGGCTCAGCGGCAAAAGCCACAGATCTGTCTGGTTTGTTATTCCTTTCAATAACTCTGCTGCGTTTGTCTCCTAGACATATTATCTTCAGCAGCGCCTGTTGCCGCTTCCCTGAGGCAGTGCTGCAGAGATTCCAGTTTCCGGCTGATGTGTATGACGTGGTCTGAGATAACACACCAGAGATGGAGGATGATTAGGAGCAGGAGGAGGTGCAGGTACTGGTGTAGGACGTGGAGGAAACCCTGATAGAAGTAGGGCCAGCAATCCTCAGGGTTGAGAGCACATGTGCCATGCCAGGGTGGGACTCAGCCCCAGCCTCTACAATGTTCATCCAGTGTGCCGTCAGGGAAATGTAGCATCTCTGGCCACAAGCAATTGTCCATGTGTCAGTCATTAAGTGGACAATCCCAGTAAGTGCATTGGTAAGGACATGGGTGATGTTCCTAGGCACGTGTTAGTACAAGGCGGGGACGCCACACTGGGAGAAATAGTGGAGGCTGGGGACCAAGTACCGAGGGATGATTGCCACCATAAGTCAGCAGAAATCCTCAGTGTCAACAAGCCTAAACAGCAACATTTACATGGCTGGAAATGTTCCTGTTTAGCGTTTGGGCCTGTGGGTGGGTGAGTGGCTTGAAACGTTCTCTTTCATTCCATGGCCTGGGGTAGGGACAGCTGAATGCTGTGGTGGGACAGTGATTTGGAAGTGCCTGATGATGGTGCATCAGAATTTGCAAGAACAGGTGCTGGGCGAGAGGCATCTACGGCAGTGTCATGCATGGAAAGGGAATTGGGAAGCACCTACCACAGGGGAAGAAGCACTGGTGTCACCCGCTGGCACTAATCGTGGACCCAGTCGTTCAGCCCACTTAGTCCAGTGCTTAGATGACATGTGCCTGATCATGCTGGTGGTGCTTAGACTCTTAGTGAACAGGCCCCTGCTGATCTTGGCATGGCACAGTTTGCAAATTACCATTTTTTTGTCTCAAAACACTCTTTAAAAAAGTCACAGACTGGGGAACACCTAACTCTTTGACGGAGAAATTCACAAGTGTCGGTGCTCTGCCGAACAGTTGCCCGCCTTCCCCTTCCGGTCACCCCACTGCCTCTCCCTGCCTGTTTTGGTGCTGCTGATCCCTCCCCCTCAGCGATGCTGGACTTGCTCTGCATGCCAGCTTCCCAGGTTGGGTCAATGACTTCGTCATCCACCACCTCATCCTGGTCCTCCTGACTTGGTGACTTAACAACAACCTGATTTATTGACAACTTTGTCTCATCATCATTTACCTTCTTAGACAAAATTTTCCATTCCCCACAGCCATCTTCTTGTGACCGTGGCTGCTCTAAGTTTTGTGCACCACTAAACAGCATGTCCTCCTGTCCCTCTTGGAACATACAGGGTGAGAGGCCACAATCAAGAAATGATGATGTAAAGAGATCCTCGAAGTGTCCTAATGTAGGATCACCGGTCTCCAGTGACTCAACATGGTGAGAGGAAGGAGGATCAGGATGAGGATTAAGTGATCCAGACTCTTGGTTGGTGAAACTGGACAGTGTGAAAGACTGAGTGGTACTGGCAAGCAAGCTGGAAACATTATCTGCTATCCAACCTACCACCTGTTTGCACTGCTCTGGCTTCAGAAGTGGTGTCCTGTGCCACCCTGCAAAGTGGGAGAGGAAGCTCTGTATCGTGGATGGGTGTGTTTCTTGTGCTCCAGCAACAGGTGCAGTCGCATGTACCGCCATCAGCACGTCCACTACCCTGTTCCTTACAGTACGCCTTACGCATTTTCTAATTGCTAGGTCTCTTAAAACCAAGTTTATTTTTAATAAATAAAAAAAGTTGGTCACCTGCAGCAGGCAAAGCGTTTTTTTGGAGTTTAACATATCACCGTAATGTAACACAAAGAACGTTACACGGTATGGATTACTATTTCAATCCAGAAAGAGTTTTTGAAAGTTTTTTTGGAGGTTAATACCACAGTAATGTAACACTACACAAGCACATTACACTGTATGGATTACTAATTCAATCTAGAATGATTTTTGAACGTTTTTTGAAGGTTAATACTACTGTAATGTAACACTAAGCATGTTACACTGTATGGATTACTAATTCATTCCAGGAAGATTTTTTGAATGTGCTTTTGGAGAGTAATTCCACCGTAATGTAACACTAACTGAATGCAGAAAAAAAATTTTAACATTTTTTTGGGCTTTTTATATACCACCATAATGTAATACTAAGCATGTTGAACTGTATGGAGGACAATATAGTAAATTTTTTCACCCCCCAAAAAAAGAATGTGGTCACGTTCTGCAGCTATATATTTAACAACGGACTGCAAAGCCCTAAGCCCTGCCTAGAGTCTGTATTCTGCCACTATCCCTGCTCCTGCAACTGTCCCTTGGATAAATGCAGAATGTATCTGATATAAACTGCAAAGCACAGGATTAACCCTTAGAAGAACTGTTAGTATGATGGTTCAGCATCAGCACAAGTATCAACACTAAGAGGACTCTGGTTAGTTAAACTGTGCACACACATGCCTGGATAACTGCTCTCTCCCTCCAATCACAACTGTCCCTGAGCTGTGCAATGGTGTCAGTGGGCAGACTGTGGTGGTATCTGTCCTTTTGTAACCTCTAATGAGGTAACAAGGCCAACCAATTACAGTAACACCACTACCTAGATGGCTATGGCATTTTAGTGACTGGCAGGCAATCCCTGCATGTTTATTGGCTGTGTAAAGCCCACCAAACATGCGGGGCGGAGATTCGAGCTTCAAATCTGAGCACCAGCCAATGCACTTTGAGTGCCGAGCACCCATATACTCGAGTGATATCCAAGCATCATAGAGCACATTCGCTCATCACTATCTGTGAGTAGTGCAGCTTCTGACATTTCTTCCTCCACCATTAAAAACAGATCTGCACCATGGGGAACCATTGAAAATGCACCTTTGAAAACAATTAAAAGTTATTTCCCTTTGATATAAAAAAAACACAAGAAAAAAAAATAGAAACGACATAAGAGGGGGATTCAGAAATAAACATAGATCACTAAAGTGGGATGGGGGCAAGAAAAAGAAACTGACAAGAGCTATAGATGAGAAGGTTTTCAATTTATTCTCCCATAGTTTACTGATTATGAAACATCACTTCTAAAAAATGGATTACATTATTGTTCCTTACAAAATTCTAAATATATTGCTTTTATGGGACACTTTGAAAATTGTAAATAAGAGAGATTGGGTAAAAGCAAATGGGAATATAGATGAGGGGAGTCTGACAGATAACTTTATTCATCTTGATGTTACCTCCAGATCCAATTTTTACCCACACCATCACAAGGGTCATTATGAACAGAAGATTTATCGTCAAGTTCTCAGTGATTTTCAGACGGCCAATATGAATAAGGGAGGTAGAAATAATCTCACTAGGCAAACCTGTCATCAGGATTGTGCGACGTAAACTACAGGCAGGGTCAGGTTGGCGCTGTTACATTGATTAAAATCATACCTGGGTTGATGAAATCCGTCCTATGGTTTTAGTTTAATCTTTATTTGCAGTTCGGAGTTAATAAGATTCTCATGCTCTGGGCAGGGCTTTTGTTGGTGCTCTGTTCTCATATTCATCATTGTGCCTGTAAAGGACATATTGATATTTATGCTATAGCTACTCCATTTTTGCAGCTTGCTCCTAAAATCATGTTATTACTACTATATACATTCTTTCATTTTTTTATCCTGCTTCACATGCAATTTTCTCACAAGAACTTTTCTCTCAAGAACATTCTATGAGACACCCAGCTCCTGTTATCTAGCTAGTCTGAGCGGGGATGTGTAACCTTGTAACTTTCCATCATGCACCGAACTAACAATAATATGACCATATGTGTGTTTCTGTAATAATTGTACTAACATTGGTTCAAGCCTGTAGTATGGCTGTAGGTGATTGGCTATTGATATACTCAAAACAATATATAATGCTAAGTAGAAATAAACGGGGTTACAGATTCTCGAATCCTCCCATACAGAGCTTTGTCTCCGTCTGGTTTCCTGATTGCAATCAACCTTGTAACATAATAATTTGACACTCAATTGGCCATTGCTGCCCTCTCTCAACATGCCTTTTATGACAGGTCAATGATCCTTCAGTGAGCTGCCTCCTATTTTAAATACTGCTCTTGTGCAGTTCATATTGTTGTCTTTAAAAAAATTTTTTAAGTCTAGCAAAATGGTGCCGGGCCTGCACATGCGCAGTAGCAGCTATCGTTTGCCGATAGATGCTATTGCATACGTGCCACGGCCATTTTGCAGCAGCTAAAAAAAATTTGCTCTAATAAAATGGCATTGGCGCACACGCAATAGCAGCTATTGCTTGCCATTTTGTTGGAGTAAAAAATAAATAAATTTGGCTTCAGCAAAATGGCCACGGCACGTAGCATATATCGACATAAAAATTAACAGTAACTTGAAAAGACAAACACTCATATGAAATTAAAGAC